>NC_132924.1:22239169-22864169 GCF_047675955.1 Chlorocebus sabaeus | reverse complement strand
TGATGAACATCGATGCAAAAACTCTCAATAAAATACTGGCCAACCGAATCTAGTGGTACATCAAAAAGCTTATCCACCAAGATAAAGCTGGCTTCATCCCTGGGATGCAAGGCTGGTTCACCGTATGCAAATCAACAAACGTAATCCATCACATAAACAGAACCAACGACAAAAACCACATGATTATCTCAATGGATGCAGACAAGGCTTTCTACAAAATTCAACAGCCTTTCATGCTAAAAACTCTCAATAAGTTAGGTATCAATGGAACATATCTCAACATAATAAGAGCTATTTATGACAAACCCACAGCCAATATCATACTGAATGGGCAAAAACTGGAAGCATTCCCTTTGAAAACTGGCACAAGACAAGGATGCCCTCTCTCACCACTTCTATTCAAAATAGTATTGAAAGTTCTGGCCAGGGCAATCAGGCAAGAGAAGGAAATAAAGGGTATTCAAATAGGAAGAGAGGAAGCCAAATTGTCTGTTTGCAGATGACATGACTGTATATTTAGAAAATCCCACTGTCTCAGCCCAAAATCTCCTTAAGCTCATAAGCAACTTCAGGAAAGTCTCAGGATACAAAATCAATGTGCAAAAATCACAACCATTCCTATACACCAAGAACAGACAAACAGAGAGCCAAATCATGAGTGAACTCCCATTCACAATTGCTACTAAGGGTAAAATACCTAGGAATACAACTTACAAGGGATGTGAAGGACCTCTTCAAGGAGAACCACAAATAACTGCTTAAGGAAATAAGAGAGGACACAAACAAATGGAAAAACATTCCATGCTCATGGATAGGAGGAATCAATATCGTGAAAATGGCCTTACTGCCCAAAGTAATTTATAGATTCAATGCTATCCCCATCAAGCTACCACTGACTTTCTTCGCAGAATTGGAAAAAACTAATTTAAACTTCATATGGAACCAAAAAAGAGCCTGCATAGCCAAGAAAATCCTAGGCAAGAAGAACAAAGCTGGAGGCATTACGCTGCCTGACTTCAAACTTTACTACGAGGCTACAGTAACCGAAACAGCATGGTACTGATACCAAAACAGAGATATAGACCAATGGAACAGAATGGAAGCCTTAGAAATAATACCACCATCTACCACCATCTGATATTTGACAAACCTGACAAAAACAAGCAATGGGGAAAATATTCCCTGATTAATAAACAGTGTTGGGAAAACTGGCTAGCCATATGCAGAAAACTGAAACTTGGACCCCTTCCTTACACCTTATATAAAAATTAACTCAAGATGGATCAAAGTCTTAAACATAAGACCTAGGACCATAAAGATCCTAGAAGAAAACCTGGGCAATACCATTCAGGATACAGGTATGGGCAAAGACTTTATGTCTAAAACATCAAAAGCAATGGCAACAAAAGCCAAACTTGACAAACGGGATCTAATTAAACTAAAGAGCTTCTGCATAGCAAAAGAAACTATCATCAGAGTGAATAGGCAACCTATAGAACGGGAGAAAATTTTTGCGATCTATCCATCTGACAAAGGGTTAATATCCAGAATTTACAAATAACTTAAATTTACAAGAAAAAAGCAAACAACCTCATCAAAAAAATGGACAAAGGATATGAACAGACGCTTCTCAAAAGAAGACATTTATGCAGCCAACAGACATATGAAAAAATGCTCATCATCACTGGTCATGAGAGAAATGCAAATCAAAATCACAATGAGACACCAGCTCACGCCAGTTAGAAGAGCAATCATTAAAAAGTCAAGAAACAATAGATGCTGGAGAGGATATGGAGAAATAGGAACACTTTTACACCGTTGGTGGGAGAGTAAATTAGTTCAATCGTTGTGGAAGACAGTGTGGCAATTCCTCAAGAATCTAGAACTAGAAATACCATTTGACCCAGCAATCCCATTACTGGGCATATACCCAAAGGATTATAAATCATTCTACTATAAAGACAAATGCACACATATGTTTATTGTGGCACTATTCACAATAGCAAAAACTTGGGACCAACCCAAATGTCCATCAATGATAGACTGGATTAAGAAAATGTGGCACATATACACCATGGAATACTATGCAGCCTTTAAAAAGGATGAGTTCATGTCCTCTGCAGGGACATGGATGAAGCAGGAAACCATCATTCACAGCAAGTTATCACAAGATCAGAAAACCAAACACGCATGTTCTCACTCATAAGCGGGAGTTGAACAATGAGAAACATGGACACAGGGAGGGGAACGTCACACACTGGGGCCTGTGCGGGGTGGGGGACTAGGGGAGGGATAACATTAGGAGAAATACCTAATGTAGGTGACAGGTTGATGGGTGCAGCAAACCACCATGGCTCTTGTATATCTATGTAGCAAAACTGCATGTTCTGCACATGTAACCCAGAACTTAAATTAAAAAAAAAAAAAAAAAAAAAAAGAAGAAGAATTTATCAGGGGCCTGTGAAAAAAATAACAAAAGGGCCAACATTCATGTTATCACAGTTCCACAGGGAGAGTAAGTAGGACTGAAAAAGTTATTTGGAGAAAAAATGGTTGAAAATTTTCACAATTTAGTGAAGGGCACAAACATACAGATCTCAGAAGCTGAGCAAACCCCGAATAAGAAAAATAAAAGAAACTTATGCCCAAAGACCTTATAATTAAACTTGTGAACACTAAAGTTAAAAAAAAAATCTTGAAAACAGCTAGGGAAACAGCACATTACTTATGGGAAGCACCAATTCAAATGAAAATGGATTTCTCACTTGAAATGACAGAAGCCAGAGGGAAGTGGCACAACATACCTTATGTCCTTAAAGAAAAGAATTGCCAACCACGAATGCTGTGTCTGGTTAAAAAAACAAAACAAAACAAAAACAAAAACCACCTCAAAACTGAAGGGAAAATAAAGGGTACTCTCATATTAAAAAATTTCAAATTACTAAGAATTTGTCACTTGCAAGCCTATCCTTAAAGAGTAGCTAATGGGAGTTTTCTATACAGAAAGGAAGAGAAAATAGGAGATAGACGATAACAGAAAAAAGGGCTTAGAACTTCAAAAAGGAGAAGAGAACACAGAGATGAGTGAAAATAGGGGTAAATATAATAGATTATTCTTTTCATGAGTTTCTTAAACGACATTTGATAGTTGGAGCCAAAAAATACAATACCAACTGATGTGGCGCTCAAAGTACGTAAAGTAAATATTTAAACAATTGCACTTAAAAAGCAAGGAGGGTAAAGGGACTAAATGGAAGTAAGGTTTCCACACTTCACTGGAAGTGGCAAAATGTTGTGGACACCAGTAGACTGTGATAAGTTATGTACATATATTTCAATACCTAGAGTAACCACTAGGAAAATTATACAAAGTAAATAAAAAATATTATAAATTAAGATGGAATCCTAAAACATGCTCAAGTAATGCACAGGAAAGAAAGGAAAGAGAAACAAGAGAAATGAAAAAACGGAGGATACAGACAGAAAACCAAAAAATGGCAGACTTACGCCTTAACATATCATTACTTTAAATGTGAGTGGTCTACCTACAACTAGTTAAAAGACTAGCAGAGCACCAAAAAAAGCCAATTTCCAAAGGTTACACTCTATATGGTTCGATGCATATAGTATGTATAATATGACAAAATTATACAGATGGAGAACAGATTACTAGTTGCCAGGAGTTGGACATGCAGCAAGGAGTGGCTGTGACGACAAAAAGATAGCACAGGGAACCTTGTGATGAAACTGTCCTGTATTTTCACAGCAGTGGAGTGGTGGCTACATGAATCTTCCCATGACAAAACTGCACAGAACTAAGTACACACAAACTCATGCACACACAAATGAGTGCATGTAATACGGGTGAAATCCAAATAAGGTCTGTGCCTTGTATCAGTATCAACTTCCTGGTGTGATATTGTACTAGAGTTATGTAAGATGTTACCCTTTGGAAAGTGGGTGAAGGGTATTCAGAATATCTTTGTGTTTTTCCTCCTTTTTTTTTTCTTTTAGAGATAGGGTCTTGCTCTGCTGTCCAGTCTGGAGTGCAGTGGCATAATCATGGTTCAATGCAGCCTCAACCTCCTGAGCTCAAGTGATCCTCCCACGTCAGCCTCCCAAGTAGCCAGGACTACAGGCAAGTGAATTTTTAAATTTTTTGTAGAGACAGGGTCTCACTGTGCTGCCCCAGCTGGTCTCAAACTCCTGGCCTCAAGTGATCCTCCCACCTTGACCTCCCACCTCTGTGGTATTTCCTAACTACATGTGAATATACAGTTATTTCAAAATGATTTTTTTAACTTAATATCTCAAGGAAAAAAAGTATAGTAAAACAACAAACAAGTTTGGCTTTATATTAACAGAAAATCTTGAATACAATAAAATTGGCTAAGAAATAAACCAAATCTTTCTCCTAACTCCCTTGTTAGAGAGTTTGAGACGGGGAAGGAAAGACATACCATTTCATTCTGGGTTCCATAGTTCTGCAACCCAAACATCAATACAGAAGACACCTATAATATGTATAAAGATGAATATGTTTTGCTAAAAAAAAAAAAAAGTTATTTTGCTAAGTATATAAGTGATGAATATTTATTATAGAAAATTTAGAAAATGAAAATTTAGATAATGATAGTAAATAAAATAAAAAGCACATGTCCCACTGATAATATGGTCTTGTATGCTTTTTACCTTTGCTTATATATGGATTTTGTGGGATGGAGAGAAACCAGTATACATCCTAAATCGGGAATCAGCAAACTACAGCCTGCAGATCAATTCCAGTCAAGCATCGTTTTTGTACAGCTCGTAAACGAAGCATGATGTTTACACTTCTACAGTTACATACCTACATAATATGTGCCATATTGCCTCTGTCTGCAAAGCTTTTAAATATTTACTACCTAGAACTCTACAGAAAACGCCTGTCAACTTCTGTTCTTAATGGCATTTTTATAAAAAGCTTTTTAAATTATAAAGATAGCATGAAAAAGGACATATGAATATTTTCTTTACTTAAATATTAATGCCATTAATCAAGTTAGTGGCAGAATAACAATCCATTATATGGATTATATGAATAAACCTTTATTAATCAATTTATTATTTCTGGATATTTAGCCTGTTTCCAAATTTTTGTATTATACAAAGCAAATGAATGCTCTTATAGCTAAATTTCTAAATATAGAAATGAGTACTTTTAAGGAGGTCTCACTTATAGTTAACATTATTTTATAAATATTTTTATAATTGTTTTGTAAATAAACAGCATTATATATTTTGTAGTAAAACAGGAACTTTATTAAACAATTAATATTATATATAAATCGACTATTCTCTATTCTCTAGAATAGAAAGCAATTCTGAAATTGGTATATTTTCCGACAAGTTGAACAAATCAAAATCTGTAATATTACCCAAAAATTTCATTTTTATACATAGGGAAAATTCCAAAGATTTTTTTTTTAATCCTGTCAAATTCTATAAAGGTACACAGAAGAAGAGTTTGGCCTAAAATCAGAAAGTCACAAGGAAGTTAAAGGCAGTATAACTAGCAGCTGGAGCCCTGGAGTCAAACTACGGGATCCAAATCCATTTACCAACTGGGTAGCCTTGCAAGTTTCCGAAAACTTGAAGTATGTGTCTTTATCTGTAAACCAGAAGCGATCATCATGGCCAAGTCACAGGGCAGATTAAGATACCTAAAGAGCATACCAAAGTGCCCAGCACTGTTTTCCATACTAAATAACTGTTCATTTTTGTAATAATAATCATCATCAGAGTAGACTTCTCACACAATACTTGTTCCATTACACCTTTGCTCCAAAGGGGGCTCAGACCTGCCTCTAACAAGCAGTAACTTGCAGGACTTAAAAAATAAAATAAAATCCCAGAAATTAATTTGATTATTTGCTTTTGTTTGAAAACATATTTAATACAAAAGCATATTATTTGTGTCAGCCTGAAGAAAACCATATAAAAGAGGTCACCAATGGATTGCAATGTACCATTTTGAAGAAAAGAATAATCTAAACAAAAAGAAATCAATCTTTAGGTTCAGAATTCAGGATTAGAACATCTTTTTCCTCTCACTGTTTACACTAGACTCACTTTCCTGTAACAAGGCTGAAGTAGACACTGGAATCTTCCTGACTCCCCATCTGGCTCATCTCTTCCACACTACCCTATATTTCCTATTGACTGGACTCAAGAAGCATCTTCTTGGAGTCAGTTCCTCTTTGTCTTCTGCTACTGCCTTGCCCAGGCCCCTACATTCCTCCTATCTCTTATGGGGACTTCCATGAGAACCTCATGAATGGTCTTCCTGCTATCGTCTCTCCTTCCAGTTCATCTGTCACCAACAATACCCTCAATAACCCTTCCCTACCCTCAATAATCAAGCTTTGGGGTGGCTCCCTGATGGCCGCAGAATCAAGTCCACACTTCCTGGTTTGATACATTAGGGGCTTCACAACCGCACCAATTTCCTTCATCAGTCTCATTGTTCCCACCCTCCTCCTACACTACAGCCACATTGAGTGCCTCATGGTTGGCTGAACATGCATACATACGTACTCTTCCACGACTCAGTCTCTGCACATACATTCCCTCCTTCCCAAAGACACCCAGCTTCGCTGCCCAGACTCACCTCCCAAGGTTCCAGGCATACTCACTCTTGAAGATTCCAACTGAAGCCATTCCTGACCACTCACTCACTCCTCTGTGCTCCCACCTCACTATGCTACCATTTACACAAGAGCAATCATCCATAAGTATTGAAAAGATCTTAGTGCTTCACAATAGGAGTGAAATCCTTTTGAAGATAATGTACTTCTTTGTTATGCTCTTCAAAATAAAACACCATCTAAGAAATAATCTGGCTCATAATATCAAGGTGAAATAAACAGTACACTGCATGTTTTTCAAAAAATCCTAGCTGGAAGGACCAGTTTAGTTAGTCTACAGAATTTTGCAACAACCAATTATTACCATAAATGCAGGACCCTTAACTATGTAGCCTATTAAATGACATATTAACTATCTTGGTTGTAGTATGATTTTGCATTTCTACTTTAATTGCAAAATATATTAAAATTTTTAAAGTATTATATATTGGCATATACACCACTTTCCTTTACATTAATAATACTAACTCAACAATTTCATTTCATTTGGTTGCAGTTTTCAAGAGTAAAGAAAAACATATGGCCAGTTTTAGGTAGACAATATTCTTTTCCCAAACATATATCAAAATAAGACCTTCAGATAAACTTAAAAGTCTTCCTGATATACTATAAAAGCACAGTTTACATGAAATGCAGCATTTCATAAAACGATATATAAACTGTTACATGGTTGAAAACACTACACATTATTCTTTATGGAAATGGAAATTATCCTAGCACTTGAATAAGGAAAAGGTAGAACTATATAAGGAAAATGCCTGTCCTTCAAACAAAAGTTTAACAGTTACAAAACATAATGAGAAGAGATAATAGAGAACAAAGAAATGGATGAAGGAGGATTCTCTGGCAGACTGAGTGGTGTCTCAAAATATCACTCCTGGAACTGGAAAGTGATTCAAACTGAGTAAAAAAATTCCAAAGTCTTCAAAGGCTCAACTGCAAACAGGTTTACTACACTTACAAGGCCTAAACCTGGTCTGTCAACATTCTGACTACTTTGCTGGTCCATAAACTCAGTAGAATCAGTAGTATCTAGGAGAGTAACTGCTTTCATAGAGCTAGTGGCGGCGGGGGGCACGGAGGTCCGGGCGGGGGGAAGTGGGGGAGGAATCTCTCTAAGCCCTCAGGTTGAAGCACCAAGTTGGAAAATGAGCCACCATGACAATATCTAAAATATAAACTGAAGGTCATTAATATTTAGGAAGTGCTTCCCATGTGCTAGGCTCTATACAAGATGCTTTATGAATATTAATCATATGTAATCTTCACAGCAACCATACAAGGCAAGCAACAAGCCCCATTTTTCACACGAGGAAACTGAAGAATACAGGAGGTAAGTGCTATGCCCAGGTCACACAAAAAGCACAAGGTATGGCCAAGTGACAAATGAGGGTCCACCTCCAGTCCTTTAGCACTATCCAAAGCAGCAGGCACTGGAGGCTAGACAGCAAGACAATGGGAAGAGCCCAGAGTTAGAATCCCTTTCTCCCACTCATCAGCTGTAAGACATTAGACAATCAGGCCACATTTGGGTCTCACTTTCCTCAACCTTAAAATAACTACCTTTTCCTTCCATTTCTCTCCTCAGTTTGGCCAACTCTCATTCCCTAACTTCCTAGTTTCTTTGTCCATTTCTAATATAGTTTTTAAATATCTGATTTAAGGTACTTTACTGTGGGCAGGCACGGTGGCTCACGCCTGTAATCCCAACACTTTGGGAGGCCGAGGCAGGTAGATCACTTGAGGCCAGGAGTTTGACACCAGCTTGGCCAACATGACAAAACCCTGTCTCTACTAAAGATACAAAAGTGAGCCAGGCGTGTTGGTACACACCTGTAATCACAGCTACTCAGGAGCTTGAAGCATGAGAATTGCTTGAACCTGGGAGGTCGAGGTTGCGGTGAGCTGAGATCGTGCCACTGCACCCCAGCCTGGGTGACAAAGTGAGACTTTGTCTCAAAAAAGAAAACAAAACAAACAAAACAAAACAAAACAAAACAAAAAACATGTTAAGGTAGTTTATTGTATCTGCAAATGCTTGTTTATAGATATTCTACTCATGATGGAGTGTTATGTTATTGTTTTCTGCTTTCTGATTCTATTTTCTTCCTATAGCAGCTTTTTATGGATGTTACCTGTCATTTCAATTCATTTTTAAATGACTTGGATTTTCCTGGATAGCAGTACTAGATGCTACTAGGAAAGAAGAGGTGAGGCATCTGTGTGGTTTACCAGGTTTCTGCATTTTCTTTTCTAAGTGGCATCCTTTTGTGGTGAATAGTAAGTCTCCTGATCTGATGATGTTCTTTGTCTCTGGGCACCCTTAATTTCCTCTGCTTTGTCCTTTTCTTTCACTGCCAAGCCTCTAAGGGATGCCTCCCCCATCTCTCCCAAAAGCAATACCATCCAACTCTGTCACCTAAAGCCCCACATACTTTCGAGTTCCTTTCTTTAAATTCTCCAAACCTACCAAGTCTCACATCTGTTCTCATATTTCCCCACTAACAATGGGGCCCCCTTCTCACTAAGGATGATTTTTATGTGCATTCTGCCTCGGCTGGGTCTCAGCTGTACTCTCTTCATTTCTACCCAGTCTCCATCTGACTGTCAGCTCCAGCGTCAACTCCAGAGCTGATCCTGCTGGCTTTGGATGTTTATTTCCCCACTTGCACTGAAGTTTGTGTTACTCCCCGTTTGCTAATTATACTGGAAGGCCTAGATTGTGTGTGCTTTTATTTGCTCTCCTTGTTCAGCTGTTTAGTATTTGGAGCATGTGTGGAAAGATTTAGATTTAGGTGGCTGCCAACACCCTCCTCACCTGTAAAATGAAATTCCTGGACAGAGTTCCAACACCGTATGATTCCGTACCAATTATTCTAGGAACACTGGAATCTTAGTTAACCAGAGATTTCTAAAATGCTTTTCAATACTCTATGAGAAATTAACAAATATACCCGATCTATAAGCAAACTCAGAAATGCCTTACCAGGAGCCCCACAGTAATGGAAGTCCTTATCAATGAAAATGTTAGAAACCATGACTACGCAATGACATAATATATAGCCCATGGCCCACAGGCCACATGTGGCCTAGGATGGCTTTAAATGCGGCCCAACACAAATTCATAAACTTTCTTAAAACATTGTTTGATTTTTTGTTGCAAATTTTTTTAGTTCATCAACTGTTGTTAGTATATTTTATGTCTAGCCCAAGATAATTCTTCTTCTTCCAATGTGACCCAGGGAAGCCAAAAGATTGGACAACCCTGATATATAAGCTGTTCTCTACTGAAACATGCACAAGCCCAACTTTTCCTTGGAAAAGCAACAAAAATCACATAAGCTTATGCAATATCAACCCAAATGTAATAGATTATCATGGCTAGAGTCATGTCAGTGTGTATTTCCAGCAGGTTATCACAGGTACATTTTCATTCCTCTGAGTGAAACAAAATATTAAAAGGAAAAATGTACTTCTTCTGAGTCCATCTAGAAAATTGATAAGCCAATTACATTATGCTTGGGCCAGGCACAGCGGCTCATGTCTATAATCCCAGCACTTTGGGACGTTGAGGCAGGTGGATCACCTGAGGTCAAGAGTTGGAGACCAGCCTGGCCAACATGGTGAAACCCTGTCTCTACTAAAAACACAAAAACTATCTGGGCATGGTGGTGGGCACCTGTAATCCCAGCTACTTGGAATGCTGAGGCCAAAGAATCACTTGAACCCAGGAGACGGAGGTTGTAGTGAGCTGAGACTGCACCATTGCATTCTAGCCTAGGCGACAAGAGTAAAACTCTGTCTCAAAAAACAAAACAAAACAAAAAAAATTATATTATACTTAAACATTTTTTATGCAGACTTGAAAATAATTTTTTTAAAAAGTCCTTCCTTATATATTATTCTCCTTAAGAAACTATTTTTATCACAACACCCTAACAACTTTTAAGGTAGTTCCCTTTTTAAGAAGCAAACTCCAATTTCAATGATTCAAAAATTATACCAATAAACATGTCACATTCATTAAAAGAACAAAGAAAGAATAAACATCATAAAACCTACAGTGGCTATTTTTAAAAAGCAGGCAAGGGGGATGTTAAAGTGTTGAGATAAATTTCTAAAACTTTGTATCAATTTTCCCACTGCCAACATGTTTCAAGTTAAAATATTGTTCCAGATGAAAACTTTTTGTTCCTTTTCTTGTTTAATTTTTAAGCTAATCCATTTAATCTTTTTTAAGATAACTGGCATATTAAAAGCTCTTCCCCAAGGCTCAGTTACCTACGGCCCTGCTTTACACCCTCAGCCCCTGCGAATGTTGCATTTAGCAAAGCAGCGCAACTCAAGAGAACAACGTGGTGAGCTACAAATCCGAGGGCTCCTGAGTCACCACCTTACCTCAGACTCATCTGTAGATTCTTCAAGGGACCCAGTTTCCTACAAAGCACAGAAAAAGAAAATGGTCAGAAGAGATGATAAAAGAATAACAATCATTTGCAAGGGGAAAGAATCCTTGTGTTCCTATCACCACCCATCTGCCCTTTTTGGAAGAGAATCTAAAACTATACTTTAGAGGACCACATGCTCTGACTTTCACGTGTCTCCTGCAACTTCTCCACACCCTGGCAGGCAGATCCTGCTGCTCTCCCTCAAAGAGTTAACAGGTAAACAAATTACCCCAGGAACTTGTCATCTGAGGCCCTGGAAGACTCTCTCCCTTGTTAATAATGGAAACCCATCTGGCAAAGCAGCCTCACTAATCTCAGAAGGCAAGAGGAAACTGCCATCTCATGTTATCTACAAGCCAATTTTTATACTGAAAAGCTCTTGTGTTATTAATTATCATGCTATTAATCTGGTTGAGTTAAAATGATTGTCTTGCTAAAACAGCTTTTTAAAAAGAATCTCCTGCAGTGGTACCTATCAGACCCTGTGTAAACTAGCTGTATAATTTACATGCACTCTTTAAACCATTACCACTAAGACAAATTCCGCCATTTAACACAGTTTCCCTCTTGCTAGACAATGAATCTTGCTGCTCTGAAGGAAACAAAGCAAAAAGGGAAAAATTGACTTGATCCTGCTAATCTCTCACCTGTCCAGTGAAAGAGAGAATCTGCTGATGCCATGCATCCTCAAAGAGGTCAGCAAAATGAAGATTTACTTAACGTACTTATAGATATCAATAGCAATAAAAGGTTACAACTAATATGCTGACACTGAATGTAAGCACTTTACAACAATCCATGAGATAAACAAAGAACAAGAAAAAATGGGGCAAGGACATTTTAGATATAACTAATATATTTTCAAGAAAAAAAAGAACATTTTAAGGAAGATCAGACGCATATATTACTCAATACAAGTTGGATAGCAGGATAAAAGTAAATATGGTGTTTAAAATAATTTTAATTTCATTCATCAAAAATCAGCAAGAGCCTGACAGGTGGCAGGCACCCTCCAAAGTACAGCCTGGAGGACAACACAGTCCTTGCCCTCAAAGGCCATGCATAAAATGGGGATATGTTCCTTGTAATTAAGAATTTTATTATACTTGTATCATTAACCACAATGAATATTAGAATCTCCTCTATATCTCAATGCAGCCTGTTTAGCTTAATGTCAATCCAAGTCTCATAAAGTTCTTATTCATTTGAAGCTACAATAATCCACAGTAACATTTTTGTTCTTAGCACTACATAAAAAAACCAATTATTCCACTACATGATAGCTGTCCAGAGAGTTAATGACATGTATCATGTTCCACCTTCTAAAATGTTTCTCCTCTGCACTCACCATCACAGTTCCTGGTTTTAGTCCCCTTACTCTACTGATCCTTCTCTTGTGGACATAGTCCACTTTAACATTAACAGTCAGTATTCTGACTTCTTTACTGAACATCTATTATAAACTACTCATTATGTTCCATTCACCACCCGCAACATTATAAACTTTCCTAACACCACTGGGGTCGGAAGAGTGAGGCTTAGAGGTTAAGTTTAATGACTTCTAACATCCTTTCCATCTCTGTGAGTTGCTGAATATTATGTTATTAGCATCAGCAATACAAGGCTTTGATAACTATGCCAATAAAGTACACTTAGATTCCTATCTCCTGTATGTACAATTCTAAAAAGACATTTGAGTACTCTTTTCAGAAAAATTACACTAAACCTAAGGAAATTTTTTTTTTCCTCATATAGAATCCACTCAAGTATGCACATGAGGTAAATGGGTGAATACCCCATTTATGTTCTTCATTAAAACAAAAACATTTGGGCTAGGCACAGTGGCTCACGCCTGTAATCTCAGCATTTTGGGAGGCCGAGGTGGGTGGATCACCTGAGGCAAAGAGTTCGAGACCAGACTGGCTAACATGGTGAAACCTCATCTCTAGAAAAAATAAAAAGAATATTAGCTAGGTGTAGTGGTGTACACCTGTAGTCCCAGCCAAGTGGGAGGTCCCCTTGACCCGGAAGAATCACTTGAGCCCAGCAGGTCAAGGCTGCAGTGAGCTGTGATCGCATTACTGCATTCTGGCCTGAGCAACAGAGTGAGACCCTGTCTCAATTAAAACAAAACAACAACAAAAAATCTTAAGTGAAACAACTCAGAAACAGTCAAATACACATGTTCTTACTTATAAGTAGAAGCTAAATAATGTGTACACGTGGACAAAGAGTAGGGAATGGCAGACCATGGAGACTGGGAGGGGTAGATGATAAGAAAATTATTTAATGGATACAATATATATTACTCAGGTGATAGTGACACTAAAATCCCAGAGTTCACCACTATGCAATATATGTAACAAAATTGCACCTGTACCCCTTAAATTTATATAAATTAAAAAAGAAAAAACATAAGTCTCCAACCAGCAATTTCAATCCAAAAACTCAAAATCAAATTACACTCTTCCTCCACACCAGAAAGCATGCAGTGCCAGAATTTGACACCTTGAGGCATGAAGATCTGAGATCCGAATCTTCAGGGAAAACTGGGCCCTGAGAGTAGCTTCTTTGGCTATGGAATTGACGGAGAACATTTACTCTAGGAAACTCTGAGACTTGCCCTCAAAACCACTACGAACATCTCACACAGATAGGCGACCTTAAAAAAAACTTGTTTCCACAATCCTACCAAAGCAATGCATGAGTGATGTCAAGAATTAGGCTGGTCTGTTATTTCTTAGCTTCGTTCATTCATCAAGCCCTCTAATTAACGTTCTAGAGACAGAAAGGCAAACAAGAAGACATAAAGTAAATGTCCTCAGTAAGAAATCCAAGAAGGCTGAACTTTGAGAAAGGTAACAATTTGAGAATGAGTCAGTGGTTTTCAAACTTTTTTTAAGCTTCATACTCTCATTTAAAGAATCTAACTTCAACTCCTGAAGATATAAGTTATAAAATTATGCTGTTTTCAAAGTGAAATAAGCAAAACATAAAATGACAAATATTACACAATTCCACTTATATAACACAGAAATAAAACAGAGGTTACCAAAGGCAGAAGGAGGATGTGGCGGGGAGTTATTGTTAAATGGGTACAGAGTTTCAGTTTGTGAGGACTAAAAGTTCTACTAGAGAGGCAGAGTGGTTGTCTTAGCACATTTGCATTGCTCTAAAGGAACACCTAATTAAGGCTGGTTAATTTACAAAGAAAAGAGTGTTATTTGGCTCATGGTTCTGCAGTCTGTACCAGAAGCATGGCACCAGCATCTGCTTCTGATGAGGGCCTCAGGATGCTTCTACTCATGGCAGTAGGTTGAAGGGTAGCTGGCATATGCAGAGATCACATGGCAAGACAGGAAGCAAAAGAGGGCAATGGGGAGGTGCCAGGCTCTTTTTAACAACCATCCCTCGTGGGAACTCATAGAGAGAACTAACTGTCTCAATGATGGGACCAAGCCATCATGAGAGATCTGCCCCCATGACTCAAACACCGCCCACCTCTAATACTGGGGGGACATGAGATTTTAGGTAGACAAACATCAAAACGACAGCAGTGGTGATGGCTGCACAACAATGTGAGTATATTTAATGTCACTGAATCATACACTTAAAAATGATTAAGGTGGGGGTGGCTCACGCCTGTAATGCCAGCACTTGGGGAGGCTGAGGCAAGAGGGCTGCTTAAGGCCAGGGAATCTGAGACCAGCGTGGGCAACATAGAAAGATCTTGTCTCTACAAAAAAATGTTTTCAACTTTTTTAATGGTTAAAATGGTAATTTTATGCTATGAATATTTTACTACAATTTAAAAAAAAAAAAAGTGCTGTTCTGATCAAAGCAAAAGTGATAGGCTGGAAGATACCCAGTGATACAAATGTCTAGCTGGGCCAATTCTGGGTAACAGATTGACAGCTAAACTCAGAAACATTTCACTTTACCTTTCTTTTGCCAACCAATCCCTTAAGCCCAATCACCTACCCAAACAGCTTTAGCTAATGATTTCTGTGCCTTGACATGTGGCCTAATATACTCATCACCTGCCATCAGGATTATCTTCCCAAAGCACAGACCAAATGGCCACTGCCCTCCTCAAACAACCCTCAGTAGTGCCCCAGCCTGAAGAATCTTTCAGATTCCCCAGCAAAGCAGTCAAAGTCCTTCTCAGTCTGGCCCCCAACAGACCCTTAGCCTCACTCCCCACTTTCTCCACAAACCTGAGACCCTCCAGCCACACTGGAGGACCCCTCGCCGAGACACTGCTTGTATCTCTATGCCACAAGTGGCAAATCAGTGGCCTGGGGTCTGGATATGGCCTGCAGGTGTTTTGTTTGGCCTGGATGGTGTTTTTAAAACAGCTTCCATATAAAAACCTGTACTTCTAACTGTATGTCTACATAGGATCCACAGTTCCACATAACATACACCCAGGACAGAATGCACTCCACCACCCCCACCACTCCCAATTTCCAACACCAAGGCACTCCTGCTCATGTGCACCACCACCTGCCTGCCTGAGTTTGTGCTGCTTGCTCTTTATTTTCCTCATGTCATTCCCTCCATTTAGAAGGCCCCTGGCCCCATCCTGCACTCATCCTGATGGAATGCTCTACAGGCTCCGTGGACCTCTCGGGGATACCCCAGGGAGGGGTTGCCAGGCACTCAGCCTGAGGACCTTTACTCTCTTCAACATCAGAGCTTGGTTTTTACGTTTCTTCTCATACCCCTCAGTTAGCACCTAATATTAAATGCCTTGTCCTACTAGTTCTCATTATATATATACTGTGGATAAACCCAAAGGCTTTGCCCTCTTTGTCTCCCAGTATCCTACTGGAAAAACATGTTGCTGGTGATGATGATGAGATAAGCTGCCAATCTAGAACAATATTCTTCCTCCTCCATATATTGCCTTTCCCTTATAAATAACAAGCATATTTTCTCCAGATTCACATCTGAATTATTAGCTTATGAACTGTAGGACAGTTACAGAAAGGTAACTGCAGGAAAGTAGCATCAAACAAGGATGCAGCAATTCCAATAATTACTTAAGCTCCTCGAAGACTTCTCTAATACAGGCTTTTAACCAACCCCCACCCCTAATCCTCCCATCAGCACAGAACCCTATGACAGTGGCCTGGGAGAAGGCTTGGCCCAGCTGGCCTCAGAGGTCAGGAGTGGTGAAAAGGAAGACTGTCAGCCCAGGAGAGAGAGGATCCAGGACTTGCCTGGGTTGTGAAGTCCTCAGAATTGTAAGTGCCCACGTACTGTCGGGAAAGAAAAACAGAATTTGGGGGAGAAATGGTAGGCTGGGGCCTGAGAAAGGCCACTCCAAACTTTACAGGAGGGCTCACCTAGCTCTGTGTTGCAGGAAAAAAACGAGCAGAGACCAGGCTCCAAGAAATCATCTATCTCCATCTATGCCTGGAGGTACATGTGAACACTCACTGAGGTACTGCCACCTTCTCTCTCTTTCCAACAAACGGTGTGCCCTAGCTGAGCATAATAAGAAAGGGAGTTCTGATATAGGCACTGTCTGATACAGGCAGAGGAAGGAGGAAATATTTTGTGTGGTATGTATGTGATATCTCTGTTGTCACAGAGCTTCAATTTCAAAAACCTCAAAGGAGTTGTGGCCAGTTTTAGATACTCAGGGACTACACTGGTTGAGTAGGAAAGATGAGGACTCAGGTTACCAAGCCCACTCCACCCACTGGGCTCAGCTACTGCACTCATGTTATTCTGCAAATGAAGAAAAACCTTGATGTCTGCCCCAGCGTGGAAAAAAGGCCAAACTTGGCGACCCGATGACCCAGTCCCAAATCTGGCTTTGCATCAGAATCATCAAAAATCAGTTTGGGGAGTTAGCTAATACCCACTAATACACTCCATCTTCACAGATTCTGATTCAGTAGGTTTAAAATAAGAGCCTGGAATCACAAGCAGTTCTTAACAACAACAAAAACAAAAAAACCATAAGGAGGCCCAGGCATCAAGAAGAAACAGAGGCAACAGGGGACTGCACAGCCATGAATGGGAAGTAGCATGAGACACAGAAGCCCCTGATCTGATGAGTGTCCTCTCTCCAAGGTGTTAATGTGGGTGTGGGGGAGGCTACTAATAATCAACTAGTGAACTGGCCTCTAGCCGACCAACTCAGGTGAAAATAAGTGGAAAAACTAATAAAGCAATCCACAAGTCCAGCAAAACTAATTTGTGACTACATTTTAGTTACATGATGGGAGAGTGTGCCCTCTAAAAATCTGTCTGATTCTATACTTTTAAAACTTCTTGTTTGAGTTTTGCTTTTCCTTTAGTTAGTAGTAACGCTGCCTTTAAAATATCTATCTTAGCCAAACTGTAAGAAAAAGAATTGGGCATACGTAAGCCAAGTCCAGGTTTCGATGATTAACCTCTGTCTTATTTATACGACCATTTCAACCTAGCCACTTTTACATACTTTATACTTACAAAAGTTTTGACATACTTCATACTCACAAAAGTTTTAGAGAGTAAAATTCCCAGTTTACAGGCAAGAAAATTGAGGCACGCAAATTTGTATTGATTTGATTTTTATTGTAACATAATCACACGGCGATATACATGACAAATGTGACATCTAATAATCCATAAGTAATCTACAATAAGGACGGAATTCCCCTAATTTCTTAAATGCAGAAGGAGAATTCAAAGTAGAAGCTCTCCTACGTGGTTAAGAAATAGATGGTCTAATCGTGGAAATACTTTAATGGACCAGGCAGGGTCCAGGCTGGTTGAGCAGGAAAGATCAAAGGGTACCTAGGGAGCAGGCAAGAGTAAAAAAAGTATAGAATGTAATCCACATTATAGGAGAGATGTAATCCACATTACATGTGAATTAATAACTTACAAAAGGTTCAAGTAAGATAAAATAATTTCATGCAAATCCTACTCATTTACAATTTGACAATTTGAAATGCTATTTTCCCCTTAATAAATTCATTTAAACACTTTAGTAAACACTTAGTGCCTAGAAAGCACGAGCCCTGTGGAAGATACAGACATGAGTAAGTTCTTGTTCTTATTCTTGAAGACTCAGCAATCTCTGGGAGAGATAAGACAAATACACAAACAACCAGACTTCAAGCAGAATGTTATTCATAAGAAAGATATGGACAAATACTGTTGGGCATCTGTGATTATGAAGGTCAACTATAAATCGTTTCGGAGCTTAAGTAAAACTGCTGGTTAGAAGGTTTCCAGGCAGAATGCAGGGTGTTCGTTTTTTCTGTGAACTATAAAATATATATGTAGTTACTTTTGACAACTACGTTTACCATATTAGGCAAAAGCAAGGATTTCCCAAAGACTGATAAAAAATGTTTCATTCATATCTAAAAAGTGTTTTTAGTTTTAGATCCTCTGAGCTGTTTTATATCACAATAACTCAGTGCAGATGTCACTATTTTGGTTCTTCTGAAAATGAAGGGGGAGGGGAGCAATCATGAGAGAAACACCACCACTCAGGAAAGATAATGTGGAGACGTTTAGTTTTGTGTTGCTAATTCTGGAGATTACTGGCATTCATGATACATGATACCAAGAAAAAAAAATATGTCAAGTTTTCTAAGAAGTTCAATAGAACAGTTTATTTTCTCCTTTTTTTTTTTTTTTTCTTTTTGAGATGGAGTCTCCCTCTTGTCACCCAGGCTGAATGAAGTGCAATGGCACAATCTCGGCTCACTGCAACCTCTGCCTACTGGGTTCAAGTGATTCTCCTGCCTCAGCCTGCCGAGTAGCTGGGATTATAGGCGCCCACCACCACTGCCTGGCTAATTTTTTTGTATTTTTAGTAGCGACAGGGTTTCACCATGTTGGCCAGTCTGGTCTCGAACTCCTGACCTCAGGTGATCCACCCACCTTGGCTTCCCAAAGTGCTGGGATTACAGGCATGAGCCACCGCACCGCACCCAGCCCAGCCCAATTTTCTCCATTTTTATACACTTTTAGCTTTTAAAAAAAAATGATAAAATAAAGCCCTACTGCCGCCATCAGATTTCAATGGCTTCCTACTGTCAAATGCAAAAAAAAAAAAAAAACTAAACAGAGAAAAGCTTAACCATTTTTAATCTATAAAAGATAAGATTAGGTACAATTACTAGCTTTCTTTAAAAAAAAAAAAGAACTTAACAATTTGTAAATGTTTGTTTCTTTCTGCCATTTACAATAGACTGCTGGGGGAGATTTTTTGTTTTGTTTTGTTTTGAAACAGGGTCTTGCTCTGTTGCCCAGGCTGGAGTGCAGTGACACAATCATGGCTCACTGGTACCTTGACTTCCTTGACTCAAGCAATCCTCCCGCCTCAGCCTCCCAAGCAGCTGGGACTACAGGCACACACCACCATGCCTCACTAATTTTTGTAATTTTTGTAGAGACAGGATTTTGCTATGTTGCCCAGGCTTGTCTTGAACTCCTGGGCTCAAACAATCGCCCCACTTCGGCCTCCCAGAGTGCTGGGATTACAGGGATGGGCCATTGTGCCTTGCCCACCACTGGTCTTTTTAAGAAAGATATTCACACCATTGGAGAGGAGAATGCCCACTCCAGCTATATATTAGGCTGTTAAAGTATCAAAGGTGGAATGATGGCTTGAGGGAAAATCATTAAAATGAAAAGGGCTAATGCTACTTTATAAACTAAAAAATAACAATTTAGATTGAGGTTCCCACATATATTTTAAAAAGGTAGGATATTCTAATGAAAAGTCATGAGCTTTGGAGACAGAGGACTGGAGATTTATATTATAGATATAAGCCTGAGCACGTTACTCAAGTTGCCTGAATTTCAATTTGCTTACCAGTAAAAGTCAATCATTTAACACATTTTATTAAGTACCAAGCAATATTCTAGGTATTGGACATACAACAGTGAATAAATCCTTGTCATGATGTTCCAAGCTCTGTGGTGAGAGGTACACAGCAATATACAGGGGGAAAAAAACAACAAATTTTAAAATACAGTATGTCAAACGGTGATGCACATTATAGAGAAAAATAATGCAGGAATGTTTCAAAGCATGGTCAGAGAAGGTCGCAATGGAAAAGAACACTTGGACAAAGACATGAAGGAAATGAGGAATTAAGCCTGTAAACGTCAGCGTTCCTCAAAAAGAAACAGCATGAGCAAAGTCCCTGAGGTAGGACCTGCCTGGCTTTTTGAAGAATAAGAAAGCCAGTACAGCCGATGCAGAATCACAAAAGGGTAGTTGGAAAAATGAGGTCAAGAAAAGGTGGCTAGAGGCAGCTGGGTCAAGGTCCTGTGGAGCAACCAGGCTACTGTAATGGCTGTGGCTTTTCCTCTGAATAAGATTAGAAGCCACTAGAAAGTCTGGAACATCAGAGGTGTTTCACCCATGTATAAGAATAAACATTTACCTCACAGAATTCTTTTAGGAAGACCAAATGCAATATGGAAGGGTCTTAAAACTAGAAAATAATGTACAAATGTGAAACATTATTATATCCCTAACTTTGTACGCGTCATTTTTACATCCGACAACTTTGTCAAATTCTTCTTCGGCACTAAACAGTGGTAAATATTTCACAGGTTTTTTTTCAAGGGAAGAAAAAACACTGGTTTTTCTAAGAGCAACTCTCTCCATTTTTATTATACTATATCTAAGAACATATGAAACTCAGTTTTTTGCTTTTAAATCAAACCATGAAACAAACATTTCAACATGAAATAAAGATGCACAATGTGAAAAACAATCTCGCCCTTATTCAAACGAGCAATGGCAGTCATGAAATGATACGTTCTTATTGAGCGTTTTCCTTTTAACTGCTAGAATGGAAATGGGAGGTTCTAGTGTTAGATAAGAGATTTTGTTATCTTGTTATCACAAGGACCAGCCAAACCAAATTTCATCCTAGTCAAATGTCTCAATTATTGGCATATGTAAAACATATACAGAGCAAATTTTCACTATGAAGTAAAAACAAATGAAGTATGTTGAAAATAGTAAAAATTATTGAACTAGGTAAATGTCTTACGACACTAAACAGCCCATCAAGTCACTGTTTAGAGACAATCACTGCTAACAGCCCTGTTAACTTGTGAGGAAAAACAGTATTCGACTGAAATAACACTGGAAAAGGAAACTCAGGTTATCTCCCCCAAGTTCTAGCCTCTCTTTTGGTCTGCTTCACTTTTTTGTCTTTTTTATTTTACTTCGTCATTTCATAAAACGTGGGATTACCACTACCGCTATATGAAAATAATCCGTATTCCCATCACTAATTTCTACGCTAAACTCCAGTGCCACATTGCCAGTTGTTGACTGGATACTGCCAGCAACAAATAATCCCATTTAACTTTTACTGAGCCCAACAGTTCTAAGCACTCTAACTTTGTGTATAAACGCTCTCCATCTTAAACCACACTCTGAGGACGGTCCTATTATTATCCCCATCTTACACTAGAAAGTTAAATCAGTAGCTCAAAGTAACACATTGAGTAAGAAAAGGAACCAGCACTTGGACCCCAGGCATTTTTGCTCCAGAACCGATGCACTTAATCCCTGCTGCACCGCAACAGTGCTCCAGTTCTGTACCTAAATCCGATACAAAACAAAACTCGTCTACTCTCTCCTAGTTCTTAACAGTCCTACTTCAAGTGGAAAGCAACGTAAATTTCAGTCACCTGGCCTCTCTTCAGCCTCCCACAGGCAGTCAGTCCCTGGGGTAGCCTGGCCTGCCTTCATGCCAAAATTTCTCTGGGCAAAGGGCACAGGGATGGGGCCCGAGGAAAGGCCGCCTCCCGAAGGCGGGGGTGTGTCAGTGCGCTTTCCCCAGGTGCCCACCCGGGGCTGGCATCCTCTCTGCTCTCCGAAAGCAACTTTCGCCGTCCCATCCCGCCCTGCCGCGGGCCTGGGTTGCCCTCTTCCAGCAGCTCCGCACCTCCACCCAATCCACTCCACTCCACCCTCCCCAAACAGCCGACCCTAGTCTCCATATCCGTGTGCCCTCAACTACCAACTGCACCCTTTACCTGCTCCTCTGCTTCCGCCATGGCGCGACCGGAGAATCACATGACAGACCCGGAAATGAGAGGAAACCAGACCCTGGGCCCGGGGCCTTCTGGGAAATGTAGTTTTAGCTTCATCTGAGCCTGGAAATCTCTTCTAGGGGACGGACCTCTTGGGGCTCATTTCCGCTGCCAATTCTCCAAACTCAATGGAGTTCTGCTTTGAAGAATCTGAACATAACTATTGCTAATACTATAGCTTATTTTATTGTTGTTCTTGTTTCTGTCGTTATTCTAGTGTTTATTAAGGACTTACTATGTCACGCCCTGGGTTTATAGCTTTGCATAAATTAGCTCATTTAATCCTCGCAGCAATCCCTACTATCATCACCATTTATAGGGGAGAATACCGTAGCTCAGAGGTCATGCAGCTATTAAGAAGCAGAACTAGTAACAGAATTCAGCCCTGTCTGATGCCAAAGTCTCTGTGATTGCCAAATGCTGCTTACTCTAAAAGTGTTCTTGTCCTTTTTTTTCTCTCTCTCTCTCTTTTTTAAGTACATTCAGTGAATATAAAGCAGTCTTTGCAGTGGAGAGCCAGAGAAAATTTATACGCCAACAAATAATATTATTATTTTTGCTTGCTACTTTAAGTTGTCTTCTCCTGTCATATGAACATTGATTTTCATATGAAAAGAATCTCTGTTGTTTAATAAATTAATTGTTAAACTTTTGTTGAGGATATTCAATAGGTAAATGTTCAAGTGGAGACACAATATGAAGTTGTCCTTGGTCAAAATCTGCACAACCACTGTATTAATTCCAGCCTTCAGAATGACTGATCCTCTCTCCATGTTTCTGAACATTATGAATTTTGCTTCTTAATTCTCAGGAATCTGCAGCACCTTATCCAAAGACAGACATTTAAAAATTTCCATTCACCGGAGTAGCTGGTGACCAGTAGAGGGCATCGCAAATGGCAGCATGTAGTGGTTGCCTCAGTACATTTTTGACTCCCTGTGCCTCATTGAGTCTGACCCAGTAGGAAGTCATGGACTCAGTATTCTGTCTGTAGCTTGCTCAACCCATGATTCCTCAATGGCCCAGAAGCCAAGGTGACATCATCTCTGAGACACCTGTCTTCTCCCCAGGGCCTAAACAGCATTACCTCCATCTTCTTCCTCCAAGCCTTGCTAGGGTTCCTCTTCCAGTGGGCTAATCACTCAGCCGACAGGATAGACCATCCTGGGGCATTTAAATGTCTATAAGCAGCCAGGTGTAGTGACTTTCACCTGTAATCCCAGCACTTTGGGAGGCCAAGGCAGTCAGATTTCATGAGCTCAAGAGTTTGAGACCATCCTGGACAACATGGCAAAACCCTGTCTCTGCAAAAAATACCAAAAATTAGTCGGGCATAATGGTGTGTGCCTGTAGTCCCAGCTACTCAGGAGGCTGAGGTGGGGGTTAAGGCTGCAGTGAGCCTTGATGGTGCCACTCCAGCCTGGGCAATGAAGTGAGACCCTATCTGAAAAAAAAAAAAAAGAAAAAGAAAAAAGAAATCCATAAGCAATCACCCAATGACCTAAGTATAAACCTAGGGCAAGTATAAACCTAACCCAAGAGTTTCTGAAATATCTTGCAAAGCAGTCCAGGGTCAAACATTGCTCATGGTGAACTCCAGATCCCAGAAAGACTTTAATACAGACCAAAGAGACCGTGGAAGCTCTCAGTCCAGTATCCACGGGAAAGAGAGATAAAATGAGATCTTCTACTTTTCTGATTTTCCTCACAAACTCTAATTTTCTCTTTCCCATTATGAGTGACAGCCACCCATAAACCTCTAGGACTACAGCATCTCCAACTTGGCAATCTCCTCTTCTATGGTGAACAGATGAGATTGCGATGAAGAGGTGAGGAAAACAGAGGATTATTGCCACTGTCTTACCCACAAGGCCATTTTTGTTTTATGGTTCCATTTTATTTCAGTGAGAAGTCAAGCCGCCCAAGCAAGCAAAGCTGAAGGCCATTCACTCTGGGCCTTCCTGGCCTTTCTACTTTTCTGGAATGAGAATGTTTATTCTCTTTCTCTTTCTCAAAAAGGGTGTTATGGGTCTTATTAAAGATATAGCCAAAGTTTACAGATTTTTCTCTGCTCATTTAACCATAGAAACTCTCAATTCCCCAAGTTTGTTCCGCATTCAGTATACTCTGTTGATTACAATAAAATATTATCAGCCTCTTTCCTTTTGGAGAGACTGGAAAAGGGAAGAGACACAGGTATGGAAAGCTGGATTAGAGGAAGAAACCTACTATGAACTAGCAGGTTCATGCTGGGCCAGTGGACAGGATGAAATTCACATGTGAACTCCAAACCCCGTTTTCTCATGTGAAGTGAGAGTTTGAGACTCTCTTATCTAGGTGGTCTTGTACTCTCCAACTGCTCTAAGTGTAGTCCAAAGACTACCTAGGAGCTTGTTAAAAATGAAGAATTTAGGGCCCTTTGAGAGACTTGTTTAACCACAATCTGGATTTTAATAATATCCCTCAGTCATATGCATATACTTTAAAGTTTGAGGAGTACTCAGCCTAACAGTCACTGAATCTGTGTCAAATCACCTGCTTTTTTTCTTGCACATAATCAGTCCACCCTCTCCCAGCTTCAAGATATGGAGGTAAAGGGCTGGGCGCAGTGACTCACGCCTGTAACCCCAGCACTTTGGGAGGCCAAGGCAGGTGGATCCCCTGAGGTCAAGAGATTGAGACCATCCTGGTCAACATAGTGAAACCCCCTCTCTACCAAAAATACAAAAATCAGCCGGTCATGGTGGCGCACTCCTGTAGTCCCAGCTACTTGGGAGGCTGAGGCAGGAGAATCGCTCGAACCCGGGAGGCAGAGGTTGCAGTGAGCCCACGCCACTACACTCCAGCCTGGTGATAGAGGAAGACTCTGTCTCAAACAAACAAACAAACAAATAAAGCAAAACAAAACAAAAAATATATGGAGGTAAAAGTAAGATTCAACTTCTCATTCTCAGTCTATAGGACCTAAAATTGTTAATAGACTTCGGAAAACAGACCTAAGACCTTATATTTGTAGAGTGGCTCACTGATTTCAAGGATCTGTATCATGTGCTTGTTTCGTAGGTCTGAAACAGTTTACTAACTCAAATTATAGCCATTTTATTCATGACAATAGCGTTATTTCATTGCTTAAACAATATGAATGGCTTCTATATTTTCCATTATTAAATAGCATTTACAAATTCAGGAAACTTGAAAAATCAGCAGAGTGGAAAGAGAGAGTTAAAATAATCCACTCTTATGCCCTCGCTAATTAGGGGATGTGTTGTAGATTATTTTCCCAATCTTCAGCTTCCATTCCGTCTTAGATTGCTACCTTTCTCAATCTAAAAGTCTGACAGCTAACGACAAGCAAATTTACACCACATTACACTACTAACTCCAAGCTATAATCTTAGCCTTTACTTAATTAACTGTACCAAATAGCTAAAAGAATATTGATGATATCTTTAGCAAATTTGGACTGCCTCAGCTTATTTTGCAATTTAGTTTTTCCAAAACTGTACCCACTGAAACCTGTTACCTTCTAATATCCTAAATGTCATTTTAAGACATAGCTTATTGGAAATTTCCCTGAGCAACCACATTAGATTTTTTTAAATTACATTTTTCTAATTACAAAAGCACTATGTGTTCATGATAGATAACTGGAAAAATACAATAAATTATAAAATAAAATTCTAAAACCACTCATGATTTCTCCACCTAGATTATGATTGTTTGATATATGCCTTTCTTTTTTCTTCTCTTCTTCCTCTCTCTCTCTTCCTCCTTTCCCTTCTCTCTTTCTCTCTCTGTATTTATTTAAAAACTTTTTCCAGCAAAGATCACATTACCAAGTTTTGTCATTTACTTTTTTACTTAGTCATATTTCAAAATTGTTTCCCAATAACATTGCAAAATATTCTTCTAAAACGTGATTTTAATAAAACATGATTTTGCCTTATAATTCCATCCTATGAAAAGTAATGTATATAATCATTATATTTTGTTGCATACTTTAAGTACATCTAATTAACATGCCTGTGCATAATTTTAGAAAATGCTGTAATACAAGATGGTATCAACTGTAGAAATAACAACCATTCAAGTGAGAAATGCCATTGAGGATTTATTCAGAGCTTGCTATAGAAAGGGAGTCAGCCACCAGCACTTGCGCTGTGGCAGAGACTCAAAGACAGGCACAAGAGTGGAAAGTTGGAAAAAGGGAAGGCTTCAGGTTGGCCCTGGTTGAAGGCTGTTGGCATGAGAAAGCTGCAGGTGGGCTAACTAGAAGTGGGGCAACCTACGTAATTGGTTAGGGGTGGATATTTGGTCTTCTCTGGTTGGCGTTAGCTGGAAGTGGGGGTAAAAATTAAGGAAGTTGTTAACTACCAACAAAGTCCTGGTCATTTTAGGCTGATTGTTTCAGAGGTTACAGTTAAGGTTCCTGGATTGTTACTAGAGATGGCAGTTTGACTGTCAGGCTAGATTCCTGGGTTGTCTATTGTAGACAATGGCTTGGTTTCCTGGACAATTGCTGCAGCTTGCTCCAGACTGTGTGTCTGGGTTCTATTTTAATATATGGTCTGGCCATTGTCCCTTTATATATTCAATCTCTCACAATTTATTCTCCCTTAAGCTATATATGAGAGCTCTAAACCCTCCTACCATCAAACATTAGATATTATCATTTCTTACACATTTTGTCAGTTTAGCTGGGGAAAATCGTATTAATATTTTAATTTTTGTTTTAACTTATATTTCTTTGATTTCTGATGAGTCGATGTTTTTCATAAATTTACTGGCCATTTTCAACTTTCTTCTATCCTTTCTACTCTTGTTCTTTACCCATCTTTTGTGGGAAAGTTGATCTTTTCCCTATTTGGCTTGTAAAAGAAGTGTTCAGTGGGTATTTGATTATTTGGTTTTGAAGCTAAGAGGAGTCTGGTGCTTGAGATAAATAATCTGAGATCTTCAACATATATTAGGTTGACACAAAAGTAATTGCAGCTTTTGCCATTACTTTTAATTGATATTTGAGGCATAGTATTGTGTAGTATTACAACCTAAGAGAGAATCTTTGGAAATATACAGATTTGAGGGAACATTGAAGGGGTAAAGTTTAGACTCACTGTGGTGGTTCTCATGCTAGATTCTTGTGAAATTAGTGTGCCTTGATTTGCATCAAGGGGTTTTATTGGTAAAATCAAATAGTCACTTTATTTTCCCAATTCATAGAAAGAAATCAATTGATTAATGGGTAAAATATTTTATTTAGGGTTTTCACATATGCTTTCTTGAAATCTTTGATTTTTTGCTCTTGTTTAGCTATAAAGAAGCACTGAGACATAAAAATACATAAAAATAGTAAACAAATCCCAACAAAAAAAAATCAGAAAGAAACTATAAAGCTTGCTTTGACAACGTCTTACTTTTAAACATGTACCAGGCACCTAGCACAGTGTATGTGCATAATAGGGTCACTATAATTATTTGTTGACTGAATCAATTAATTAATTGAACATCTTTCCATTCATGGTGCTTTCTTGAGAACGAGACTATTTGGTGCCCTGCCACCTGAGTACGTTTCAGACATGTTCTATGAGAAAATAAAAAGATACTGAAGATTTAGAGCAGCGAAATGATATAAAGAAAGTGGTGTCTGGGAAGTTTAAGTCAGTCATTTTGTGAGAGTTTGAAGGTGGGAGTGATCAAATCAGTTGGAAGATCAGAAATGACTTCGAGCAGCACACCAAGTGTTCCTTAAAGGATAGGTAAGAGGCTGATGGTAAGAGGAAAGGGAAAATATTCCATGTAAAGGGAACAGTATCAGATAGGCTGGGCACAGTAGTTCACGCCTGTAATCCCAGCACTTTGGGAGGCCGAGGCAGGCAGATCACGAGGTCAGGAGATCGAGACCATTGTGGCTAACACGGTGAAACCCAGTCTCTACTACAAAAATACAAAAAATTAGTCAGGCGTGGTGGCAGGAGCCTATAGCCCCAGCTACTCGGGAGGCTGAGGTATGAGAATGGCGTGAACCTGGGAGGCAGGGCTTGCGGTGAGCTGAGATTGCGCCACTGCCCTCCAGCCTGAGTGAGAGAGTGAGACTCTGTCTCGGGAAAAAAAAAAAAAAAAGAAGAAGAAGAGACATAAAAATGTGGAATAGCATCCAAAGAGTCAGATACAAGACCAATTAGGTAGGATGATGCTAGAGTCTGTCGATATAAATTTGTGTTTAATTCCATAGGCAGTTGTAGCAGAGACTGTTAAATGCCTGCCTAATATTCATTCACTTCTACTTTATTAGTAAAACAACTAAAATATTAGGGGCAACAATATGTTTAAATAAAAGACATTTCCTGGTCTCCATCACGGTTAGGCGTGGCTATCCGATTAAGTTCTGGTCAATGACATACAAGTGGAAATGTTATGTGTGCCTTTCAGGGAAGTCTATTAAAGGGGAACAGACATCTGGGGATACCCCTTTCACCATTTCTGCTATTAGATTCTCCAGCAACCATACAGGTCCCACAAGTGACCCAGAGGATGAAAACCAAGTTCTAAGGATGAAGCAGAAAGATAGGAGAAGCCTGAGTCCCTGATGACTGAAGCCAACATGCCCCTCTAAACTGCCTGCCTCCAAACTAATTTTTTGTTTTTGTTTTTTTTAAAACAGGATTGTACTCCTGTCACCTGGGCTGGGGTCCAGCAGCAGGGTCTTGGCTCACTGCAACCTCCACCTACCCACTCAAGTGATTCTCCTGCCTTAGCCTCCTGAGTAGCTGGGATTACAGGCGCATGCCACCACACCTGGCTAATTTTTGTATTTTTAGTAGAGACGCGGTTTCACCATGTTACTCAGGCTGGTCTCAAACTCCTGAGCTCAGGTGATCCACCTGCCTTGGCCTCCCAGAGTGCTGGGATTACAGGTGTGAGCCACTGTACCCGGCCTCCAAACTCATTTTGAATAAAATAATAATTCCTTGTGTTATTGTAGCTTGCCTATCACAAGCAGATAGACTTAACCCTAACTGATACAGTGGTGGGGAGCCATTGAGGAGTTTTGAGAATAGAAATGACTCAGCCAAAAGACATCACCTACTGCACCTGAGGAAATTATTATTATTCTACTTGACCACCTGACACAGGAGAAAGGGAGCGATCGCATGCTCACGTGTGTGAGAAGAGCAAACTTTCAGATTATAAAAGTTTTGGAATCTTGGGACATAGGACAAGAACAGTACTGCCAGGGTACCAATTTGCATTTGTTTTTTTCTAGTTCATTGTGATATTTGAGAGCTTGAGAATCAGATCAGGATTCAAATTTTGTGTGTGCCATTTATAATAAATCTAGGACAAGTTAACTTTTCCAAAGTCCAGTATTCTTAGCTGTTAAATGGACTAAAAGTACCTTCCAATCAGAGTTGTTGCAAAAAATGAATGAGAAAATGTACATCAAGGTCCTCGCCAAAGGCTGGGGCCTAGTTGTATTTATCACTGTTGTACTGCTATTTTGTTTCCTGCACTTCACTATACACATAAGGAACACTGCAGTCTCCTCTTCACATTCCATTTTTCATGATCCTCATTTAGAGGTACAGGACCACTCTCAAGTCTTACTCATTTTCATAAAAGGAAGAAAAGAAATTTGGGGGAATGTGCAGAGTCCCCCTTTACTCAATCTCTCAAGAGATCTCTTATAGATACAGAAAGAGTGTGGCCCAAAAATGTTAGCTTCTGTACAATTACAGAGAATATGGACTTGTATCTTACTCATAGTGAGGTTAGAAAATGCTACCAGTTACCCTTTTCTATGCAATTTCCCATAAGTGATCATCCTTCTAAGTATGCGTGCTATCATAAGCAATATATTTGGTCTTTATCTCTGGTTCCTGGCACAGAGCGCTTAAAATCCTTCAGAATTTCCCGAGTGATAGGAGTATATTTTGTTATTGAATCCCTTTTTATTACACTTGAGTTTATACTAATGAGGTGACTTAGGGTGGGGCCCCTATATAGCAGCAAGATGGGACTGGTCACTAGAAAGACCAATTGATTATAGGGCTGGAACTTCTAGTCCCCCAGGGAGGGGGTGGGGAAAACTGGAGATTAAGTTCTATAAAAACTCTTAAAATGAGATTTGATGAGTTTCCAATTTGGTGAACACATCCACGCAGTGGGAGCATGGAGTACCCCATGTGGATGGAAGCTGCTGTGCCCTGTACCCTTCCAGATCTTGCCTGTGTACCTCTTCTTCTGGCTGTTCATTTGTATCCTTTATAATAAATTGGTAAATGTAAGTAAAGTGTCTTCCTGAGTTCTGTGAGTCATTCTAACAAGTTATGGAACTTTAGGAGGGGTTCATAGGAAGCTCCCATTTATATCTGGTTGGCCCGAAACACAGGAGGCCCAGGACTTGCAACTTACATTTGAAGCAGGGGGCAGTTTTGTGGGACTGAGCTCTTAAGCTGTAGGGTCTGTGCTAACGCTGGGTGGTTAGTATCAGAATTGAATTAAGTTGTTGAACACCTAGCTGGTGTCCAGTGAGTTCGAGAGTTGATTGTAGGTATTGGAAAACACTCCAGAGTATGTTAATACTTCACATTTACAGATGTCTAGATGGGAAGTATTAGAAATTAATGGAGAAGGTTAATGCTTTTTAAATAGAAAGAGGCAATATATAAATGGTCTATCCAATATTATTCAGTAATGAACGAGAGTGAGAAGAGACCCTAGGAAGAATTTGGTCTCTATATTCGTTGCAGTATTTTGAGGGATATTTTTCCAGATTTTTTTTCCCACAGATATATATATACAAGGGCTACCTCTGTGTGTTTTAAACATAGTTTGAATCACACTCTAGAGTTCTGTGGCATTTTTAAAAAACATATTGCCCGGACGTGGTGACTCACGCCTGTAATCCCAGCACTTTGGGAGGCTGAGGCGTGCAGATCACAAGGTCAGGAGATTAAGACCATCCTGGCTAACATGGTGAAACCCTGACTCTACTAAAAATACAAAAAAAAAAAAAAAAATTGGCCGGGCATGGTGGCGGGTGCCTGTAGTCCCAGCTACTTGGGAGGCTGAGGCAGGAGAATGGTGTGAACCCAGGAGACGGAGCTTGCACTGAGCTGAGATCTTGCCACTGCACTCCAAACTGGGTGGCAGAGTGAGACTCCATCTCAAAAAAAAAGCCAACCAACCGACCAACCAACCAAACAAACAAAAACTTATTAATACATCAACAATGCAATTTCTCATAATATAGAGCTACATAATTACTTATGCTTATATAATCTTCCATGGAGTTGATTTCTGTAATTTATATGACCAATCCTCCTCTACTTTTCAATATTTAGGTTGCTTTCTAGTTTTCACCATTATAAACTGTATTGTGATGAACATTGCATCTTGTGCATATCTCCAAATTATAAATATTTTCTTGTAAAAATGTGTAGAAATGTAGTAGCTTAGTCACTGAAACATTTGAAGTTCTCTTAAAAGTTCTTTGGAAATATCAGGAAATTCTTTAAAAAAAAAGAAAAAAAGAAAAAACCCTTCAGGGCTGGGCATAGTGGTTCACACCCGTAATCCCAGCACTTCAGAAGGCAGAAGTGGGTGGATCACCTGAGTTCAGGACTTCGAGACCAACGCAACACGATGAAACCCCATCTCTACTAAAATACAAAAAATTAGCCAGGCATGGTGGCACACACCTGTAATCTCAGCTACTTGGGAGGCTGGGCAGGAGAATCGCTTGAACCCGGGAGGCAGAGGTTGCAGTAAACTGAGATTGCATCACTGCACTCCAGCCTGGCTGACAGAGTGAGACCCTATCTCAAAAACAAAAACAAAAACAAAAACAAAATCTTCTTCAATACTCTAATGTGGTGATTTTGAATAATGCAGGAAATATTTTATTCATCCTTTGGATTACTATTATATGTTTACTAAAAGAATATTTCAAAGACCATCTGTTTGAGTTTTCCCCAGACATAGAATGCTTATGTGCAATCCACTTACTGCACTTCTTTCATATTTTTGACAGAAAAGCACAAAACTAATTTTTTAACTTGAAGCATGAATTCAATCTACTCAGTATCCAGATGTTTAGCTGTTCCAGAAAAGTGTATTATTTCATAGAAAATCTTTCATTTTCAATCAAAATTTTGAAACAAAATACTTAAACACATCCTGCCATTGGATCCAAATATCATTTGTGAAACAAGATCCATTTTTCAGCAAGAGTCCAATTTCAAGGTACGTTTGTGGCACAAGAGCCTTCTTCTAACATAAAGACATGAAAAATTGAAAAAGAAGAGGAACAGAAGAAAAGAGGAAGAAGAAGAAGGGTTTGCTGCACTAAGTGAAAGCAATGGCAGTCACCAATTGTGTTCCGAAATTTAACACAACCAGTATGCTAATGGATTAAATCTTAATACTTACATTTTTGTAGAAACAGTAATTGTACCTTATTTCTGACCCAGAAAGCTTTTTAATCCATAATACAGTTGAATCTATACATGATATGAGAAATAGTACAAACTATTGCCATTGCAGTACCAGTAATAATAAAATAAAATAAATACCCTATAATGTCCATTTCATAGTTTTGTACTTACCTGAACATTAGTTTACAAAGAAAACCAAACTTAATCACCATAGTTTTATGTTTTATATTTTATTGTGTTTCTGCTGTACTCCATTCATTTATATAAACTATGTTGGACTGTGACAACCTGGGGTCTTATCCAGCACTGATGGCATTCTTATCATAGAAAAACAACCTTAGTTGCAAGCCCCTGACTCAGAAATTAGGTTTTGGCTTTTTTTTTTCCCACTTAGAACTGCATGCGATGCCAAGGTTATCACCTTTAGATTGTTGCCTTAAGGAGAAAATGACTTTAATCATTAATAGGGAAGACTTGTCCCCTCAAGAAGGGAGCATACCCAGGAGAACCCAAGAAAGAAGAACATCACTGTTAGACTCCTGGGTGATATTTCTAACTGGTTTGACAACTGCTGGAGAAAAATACTGACATGGCAGTACGAGAACCCAAGGCCTAACATCACCAGCTGATGTATCATGAACTTCTTCTCTGACACATAAATGACTGGAAAGTACTGGAGAAACTCCCCCACCTTTACCCCAATGCCCACTCCCTCCGAAGGCCATTGGAAATGCTCTTCCTTTGATGCCTTTCCCTCATACTGCTTCCTGTAGATCCTGTGTTCCACTCTTGCTGTTCTCACAAGCTCGTTCCTACTCCTTCTCCATTACCCTGCTCTAGAGACACCCTCCCATCTTGTCATTGTGCTTCAGTACCTGTCATTGGTGCAGATAAGTGAAAAGAAGGATGGGGAAAGGCCTTTTTGATAGGATTGGGTGTGGAGTAAGAAAGTCATGGGCTTTCATCAGCTGATATAGATGATGGACCTCTCTTTTCTCCTGTTTTTTTCCATCCGGGGTCTGTTTATTGCAGCTGAGAAGGCCTAATGTTGCAGAAGTCCTATTCTAATCATTTATGATATATTGTAATGACCGTCTATTGGACTGTCTGTCCAGCACCCATTCTTTGGGACTTGTCTCCCTACTACCCTATGCCCCCAGCCCACCACCCACAAGGTACCTGCAAAGGCTTTCCACTTCCTAGATATCGTTTCTTGATCTTCATCCCTTCTCTGAGATTTTTGGAATTAAGACTGAAAAAGGTCAAACTATTTCCTGATGCTTGGGCTCTATAAGCTATCCCAGGAACCTTTTTGTTCAAACAAGTTCAAATTCATTTTCTGATGCTAACTGTCAGAGGCCTAACTGACGTGTTCACACACACATACACATGCACACACATACATGTTGGCTTTCTTCTCCAAGCAATTTTTATATCCTCTCTTCCCTGCCCTTTGCTTTAGTTAAGTGGGCTTCGGTAACCAGGGAAACAGTCTTGGTTTCCAGCCCTAAGAGATTAAGGAAAGGTATCTTACAAAAGACAGAAACAGGCTGAGTGCGGTGGCTCATGACTATAATCCTAGCACCTTGGGAGACGGAGGCAGGCAGATCACTTGCGCTCAGGAGTTTGAGACTAGCCTGGGCGACATGGTGAAACCCCATCTCTACAAAAAATAAAAAACAAAATTAGCTGGGTGTGGTGGTGCATGCCTGTAGTCTCAGCTACTTGTTGGGGGAAGCTGAGGCAGGAGAATCAATTTCTTGAACCCAGGAGGTCGAGGCTGTGGTGAGTTGAGAGCGTGCCATTGCACTCCAACCTGGGTGACAAAGTGAGACCCTGTCTCAAAAAAAAAAAAAAGAAAAAAGAAAAAAAAGAATAGACAGCAACAGGGCTTAATTCCTTGCTCATTGGATGATGCGTAGAATTGCCACTACCATCTACCCTTGCCACATTTCTTCAGTTGCATGTGGCACTGACAAAGGCTAGGACTTTGCCATTGTTCCAATTCTAGCTGAATTCCAGCCAGCAACTGACTTGACAATGCCTTCTTTGCAAGATTTGGATGGACAATCACAGATCAGCCAGATTCAGGGTCAGGCGCCATTTTGAAGTTCAGTTTCAAGTTAGGAAAAACTGTAATACTGAACTCCTCAAAGATATTGGCTCAAGTATCTGGTTTAAGGAGTAGGTCAGCAGAGGACTGGCCTTGGGTTCCCACTCCTTGTTGGAGGTGGGATCACTATGAAGCAGAGAATGTTGAGAAAAACCCTGAGGCCAACCAGCCAGCCAACCAAAACCCTAGCTGCAATGCCCTGGGAGTATTGCTAATACAATAAGTGTTCTTTGAGTTAAAAGAAATTTCCTCACGTTTAAGTGGCATGTGGTTGGGAGATAAGGTTCTTGCTTTTTAATAGAAAGGAATCCAAGGAAATCTATTGAAAATCCAAGACTTGAAGATGACTTTCTGCAATACAACCTTTCTGAAATAAGGCACAGTCTATTCTCAGAGCATTAAATTTCTTCTTCTTTTGAGTTCCCATTTTGTAATGGTTGGTTCTTTTCTACTAACAAACAAATAAATTACAGATTTTTCTCTTTCTAGTGACCTAAAATGTTGCTAAGTTTACACTGTGGTCCACAATTTACAAATACTATCTAAGACTCTTATGCTAAACTGCAGGATTGAAGAAAATATTCAGACTTCAATAGTGATACTCTTTGCAGACTTGGTGTAATTTCAGTGTAATTTTGTATCCGGGAAAGGATTTATTGGTAACAGTTACAAGCTGTGCTCCAAATGCCACATTGCTGGAAATGGCTGGAAGATCAATGCCTTTAGAACATCTACAAACCCAAAAAGTCTTTTCATCCTACAATAATGGCTCTTTTCTGTGTTTGCACATATTAAATTCTATGAATTAAGCTAGCCTCATTGAACCTCTTAGAAATCATGTCAGAGTCTAGGCACAGTGGCTCATGCCTGTAATCCCAGCAATTTGGGAGGTCTAGTTGGGCAGATCACAAGGTCAAGAGATCAAGACCAGCCTGGCCAACACGGTGAAACCCTGTCTCTAATAAAAATACAAAAATTAACTGGGTGTGGTGACGCACGCTTGTAGTCCCAGCTACTCAGGAGGCTGAGGCAGGAGAATAGCTTGAACCCAGGAGGCAGAGGTTGCAGCACTGCACTCCTGCCTGGCGATAGAGCAAGTCAAAAAAAAGAAAAGAAAAGAAAAGAAAAGAAAAGAAAATTATGTCAGAGTGACTCCCAATTCCACTGTCAAGATCTGTGCTATCTTGTGGATATCATGTATTTCAACCAGAAAGTCTTCTCTCAGCTTTAAATAGGATAAGGATTCTTTGCCAAGCAAAGAATCTTTGGCTCCTTGCTTGACATCGCCCCCAACTTAGGTGTCAGGGAGCTATCCTTTACTCTGAGCATTCATGTGCACTAAAGCTGGTGGCATGTAGTTAATATTGCCATTGTAAAGTCTGTTTAAATGTTTTTTTTCACTGGTTATAGCAGGAAGGCTTCTGGGAAGAATTATTTCGCCTATGCAAAAGATTATATGGGGCAACTGTTTTTCCTGGAGGTTCCATGATTTTATTTTTGGGACCTTTACTGGATTCTTTCATTTATGAAATGTGTCCAACATCCTGATTTCCCTTTCAGAAATGCTAATAATACGTTATTACTATGTAATTTGTTTTGAAGATTTTTCAAAAGGCATGTTTTCTCCTACTCATTTACACAGATGGTATTCATTTATTTAACAATTAGCATCTACTAAGGGTAAACACATGAATGCAAAGATTGAGAGACAGTTCAACTAAACATACAGTGTAAGAATATTCACTAAATTCACAGAGACTCAAATTGATTGCTGTCATTGATTATTGTATATTTTTCTCTTCTCTCCTTTTTGAGGATGGATCCCAAACTGAATTCATTATCCATTCTTTAAAATCTTCTCTTGAGTTTCTTTTCTTCATGACTGGCAGCACCTACATGCCCAAGTCAGAAAGGTGTGAGTCTTCTCAGATGCATCTCCTTCATATATACTCCCAAATCCAAATACGTCACCAAGCTCTGTTAATTTCACCTGTTAACTTGTCGCTCTGTAGCTTTCCCTCCATTCTCATATCTTTCCTAGTTCAATGCACTATCGACCCTCATCTAAACTATTATAACGACCTCTTAACTGGTCTCTCCATCCCCATTCCTCTTCGTTGTTTATTCATGCTGCATCTAGAGTGACGTTTTAGAAAAGATATTTGATTGTAAACTTCTCTGCCTACAATCTTTCACTGAGTCTTCATTGCTCTTAGGTTAAAATACAGTTGATTTATATTCACTACCTCTCCAGCCTCATATGCCACCACTCTTTCTGCCACTCTCTTCTCCAGCCACACAGAATCACTTGGTGTGCCCTAAGTGTCCCACTATCTCTAATTTCTGAGGGTTTGCTTTATCTAAAAGAATCTCACTGTCCCCTCTCCGCCATCCCACTCCATACTTGATTGATAAAGCCTCAGGCTTCAGAACTGTCATTCATTATTGCCTTAATAATGGCAATAAAGCTTACCTATTAAATCAAAATGAAAACAGACAAATGAATCTACTTCAAACTAAAAACTTCCTGCAAGACAAAGGAAACAGTAAACAGCTTGAAGATATAACCTGCAGAATGGGAGAAAATGTTTGCAAACTATTTATCTGATAAGGGATTAATATCCAGAATATACAAGGAACTAAAACCACTGAACAGTAAAATAAATAATCACATTAAAAAGTGGGCTAAGGACATGAATAGATATTTCTCTAAAGAAGACATATAAATGGGCAACAGTTACATGAAAAAATGCTCAGTGTTACTAATCATCAGGGAAATACAAATCAAAACTACAATGCAGTATTATCTCACCCCAGTTACAAATACTATTATCAAAAAGACAAAAAGTAAATGATGGCAAGAATGCAGAGAAAATGGAACTCACACATTGTTGGTGGGAACATAAGTTAGTGTAGCCATTACGGAAAACAGAATGGACGTTTTTCAAAAAACTGAAACTAGAACTACCATACAATTCAGCAACTCCACTGCTGGATATTTATCCAAAGGAAAGAAAATCAGTATATCAAAGGGATACCTGCACTGTCATGCAGCACTATTCATAATTGCCAAGATAGGGAATCATTCATAGCTTGTGTATCTAAGTGTTCATTAATGGATGAAATGGTAACAAAATGTGGTAGATATACTCAATGAAATAGCATTCAGTCATAAAAAAATGAAATTCTGTCCTTTGCAGCAACATGGATGGAACTGGAGGACATTATGTTAAGTGAAATAAGCCAGGCACAGAAAGACAAATGTCACATGTTCTTACTCATGTGTGGGCACTAAAAAAGTTGATCTGATGAAGGTAGAGAGAAGAAATGATGGTTCTCAGAGTCTGGGATGAGTATACGGTGGGGATGAAAAGAGTTTGCTTAATGGAAACAAACATACAGCTATATAGAAGAAGTAAGTTCCAGTGTTCAACAGCATAGTAGATGACTAGTTAACAATGATTTATTGTATTTTTCAAAAGAGCTAGAAGAGAAGAGTTGAAATGTTCCCAGCACAAAGAAATGATACACATCTGAGGTGATGGATATCCTAAATATCCTGATTTGATCATTACACATTGTATGTGTATATTGAAATATCACATGTACTTTATGAACATGTACAATTATTATGTATCAACAACAAATTGCCTATGAATCTCTTCTAAAGGAACTATACTTTTCACTTTTGGTTTGTATTTGCAGTGAATTCCCTAAGATTTTAGGCAGTTCAAGCTGCCAGTGTATCTATACCTGGTGACAATGAGACTATAACATTTTTTTGCAAACATAGGATGATCTTTCTGTCTTTGGAAAGGAATCAGGATCCCAAAAAGCTAGAGCTCTTTTAAGCCACTGGGGTATTATTCCATAAACATGTGATGATTTAACTCTGAGTTGAGCAAGTTGCTTTCTATGACTAATATTGCCTGTAATAACTTTTCCTGCTTCCAGGCTACCATTTGACAATGAAAACAGCTTAATATTTTACTATATATCTTCCATCAGTAAGTTATAGATAACTTAAACAAATAACTTAGCCCTCAAAACAATTCTGACTCTTGGAACAATTTTTCTTGGATCTTTGCAAATTGTTGACCTGCTTTGTGAAAGACATTCAACTCTGATGCTGCTTTCCCTACAGTTGTTTTAAAGTGTTTTTTGTTTGTTTGTTTGTTTGTTTTTAGAGACAGGGTCTCACTATGTTGCCCAAGCTGGAGTGTACTGGTGTGATCATAGCTCACTGCAGCCTTAAACTCCTGGGCTCAACCCATCCTCCAGCATCAGCCTCCTAAGTAGCTATGACTATAGGCAGGCACCACTGTGCCCAGACTCTTACAGTCATTTGATAGAGTACGCTACTTACGTTGTTCTACAACCCCTTATATGAACTGCCTTTGAGGTTCTATTTTCTGAATTTACGGTGCCAATCTCAGAACATTCAAACTATACGCCCTTATTGTTAGGTCCCTAGGACTTTTTGTTCTATTGTTTTCATGGCCAAACTCTTTAGAAAACAAACTGGCATATAATCATTAAATATGTAGAACAAATTTGGATTCTTAACAGAAGACGTTAGTCACTCCAAGTGCTAAGTAGAATTAATTTTATCCTCCAAAAAATTAAGAGTATTTGAAAGTCTTACTGGTAGGTAGATCGTCTCAGTGTATCTTAAAGGTTTTTGTTTGTTTCGTTTTTACCTACTGCACCCCACAGTAAGTAATTTGTTCTATATCATAACCTAGATATTGATATGTATATTCAAAGAGTATACACACACAGAGAGACATAATTGAAACAAAATATCCATGAAATAATACTTACATTTAGTATAAGTGATGCAAACTGACATTGCTGATTTTTAAAATTCTATTCTGTTCTATATTACCCTACAATATTCTAGTCACTATTCATTAAGTTGATTTCATAATCTGTAATTGGGCAACAATCTGCAATTTGAAAAGTACTGGATCATGTTTTTTAAAAAAAATACAAAAATAACAAGGTAAGTGAAATAACTAGTTTTTTACTTTCTGGAACATTTTCAAGACATTTTAACCTTTAATTTCTAGTTGTTGCTGGTTGGGCTCAACCACCAGGACTTCCTATCTTCAAGGCGAGCATGTGAGCAAGTTGAACCAATTATAATACATTTCCTATAGGAAACAGTAATTCTTCTAGGTAAGGACTTTTTTTTTTTTTTTTGACTGATTCTCTCTCTGTCGCCCAGGCCTGGAGTGTGATGGTGTGATCTCGGCTCACTGCATCCTCTGCCTCCCAGGTTCAAGCAATTCTCCTGCCTCAGCCTCTTGAGTAGCTGGGATTACAGGCGCCTGCCACCACACCTGGCTAATTTTTGTATTTTTGGTAGAGACGGGGTTTCACCATGTTGGTCAGGTTACTCTTGAACTCCTGACCTCATGATCCGCCCACCTCATCCTCCCAAAGTGCTCGGATTACAGTCATGAACCACCGCACCCAGTCCTAGATAAGGACTTTTAACTCAAGGTGTGCTGATCAAAAGTTCTTCACTGAAATGAGTGTGGAAGAGAACCTCTTTCTTCTGGGCTCACCAACCTGAGAGAATGTGAGTCTGTACTGTTTGCCGCCACCTTCATCTTGCTTGTGTGGAGAAAGCCTGATTGAATAATAAAGTCAATCAGGATTGCTCTGATGAGGACTGGCAAGGGACAGAGAGAGCCCTGGGATCAATGCTGGAGCAACCTGTACATGAGACAATCTAATTTCCCTTCCTCCCTCCCTCCCTCCCTCCCTCCCTCCCTCCCTCCCTCCCTCCCTTCCTTCCTTCCTTCCTTCCTTCCTTCCTTCCTTCCTTCCTTCCTTCCTTCCTTCCTTTTCCTTTTTCGAAGTCTCACTCCGTCGCCAGGCTGGAGTGCAATGACTCAATCTTGGCTCACCGCAACCTCCGCCTTCCAGGTTCAAGCAATCCTCTTGCCTCAGCCTCCAGAGTTGCTGGGATTACAGGCATGCGCCACCACACCTGGCTAATTTCAGTTTTCTTACTTGCCAAGTGTAAGAGTCCTGATAAATATGGTAACAGAGACGGACACAGAGGGCTTGATATTTGTGATGTGAGTGGGAAGACCACATACCTGTGTCCATATTGAAAATATTAATAAAGCCTATCCTCTGTCTCCCTTCTATCATCCTTGAGAAAATGGGCTGCTTAGTCACTTACATGACGGGATAGTGTATTTTAAAAAGTGTAAGTATCAATTTATATGTTCTTTCCTCCTCCTGCACCAGTTCTTCTACCCGTTGTCTTCTCTCGTGTTGTCAGCTTGGCATTCTTTACTCATTTCCTCAGGAAAGGAAAGGTATGGCAGAAATGCAAAGTCTTGTATTTTCATTTTCAAATGCCCAGGCTTCAGGAGAACATGAAAGAGATTTGATGAATAAAAATCTTTGTAATTCTAAGACCAGAAAGGAATCCCGAGGTTGAGGAGTATGAAGGATGGAGAGAACATGAAGTGGGAGAAAGCTGGGAGAAGCCAGAGGCAAAGCTTTCCTGTTCTGCTCCAGCTCCTTGTCCCATGAACAGAGTCCAACGTTAATGCCTAGGGGACTTCCTGACTCCATTCAGGGGAGGACCATGCATCCCCCGTGCTGACGAGTTTTGTTAATTGTTTTTGCATTGAGGCTCAGTAAGAATTTTCTTGCAACAGCAGCTAGCACATCACTTGCTGAGTGTCTGGTGTCCCAGTGTCTCCTCTAACCTGGGGTAGACAGCAGCCACCAGGATGCACAAAAGCCCCTTGAAGTACAGTGTGAGGCCTTTGACGCACAGGGAGACATTAAAGTCCACTGCATACAGGCTTCGATGAAACAGATTATTACCAGCCAGAAATCTCTCTAGGCTAGGTAGTCATAAAAAACCCTACCTGACTTCTAACTCCACTCCCACTCCCAACACACACTATGACCACCACCACCTTCACACTTGATTATTATACATTTTTCTAAATAGGGATTCAGTCCATTAGTACTACACTATTTTATATACTTTTGTTTCATGGTTTCTCAACAAATATCAAACCAATATTACTTAAGCCCAATGCTAAGCACCGATAATATAAAGGAGACAGCCCAAGATTCCCTGTCCTCATGTGACTCTCACCGTGCATCAGGGAGTGCAGAAATGCATGTGGCTTATCCCATTGTATACGGTAAGTGCTGTCAGGTTCAAAGGGCTGATGGAATAGGGTTGGCCTAGGTGGCCTCCCAAGGCCCCTTCTATCATTGGAGAATTTTTATGTTTTTGTTTGATAACTATTACCCTGCATTATCATAATTTTCATTCTGGTTTAGCCGTAAACATTCAACCTGCAGAGTTCAGTGAAGGAGTTTTCCTATACTATTTTCTGAAGGGTAAAATATGGCATTAATTACAGATAAAAACCAGGTTCAGTGGCTCACACCTGTAGTCCTAGCCACTGGGAAGACTGAGGTGGGAGGATTGCTTGAGCCCAGGACTTCAAGGCTGCAGTGAGCTGTGATGGTGCCATTGCACTCCAGCCTGAGTGACACAGCAAGACCCTGTCTCAAAAACAAAACAAAACAAAACAAACCCCTAGAGTGAATGACGCACGTAAGAGCCTCTGAAAGAGCGCTCCCCTAAACCTCCCCCCGTCCCCACTGACAAAATCCAACAAAAGTGTGGCGTGGGTCCCATCTGCTGCAGGTGCTCTCCGTGGGATCTGACCCCTTCAATCACCGCCTTGCCAACCAGATAGCCACTTCCTTCATTACAGTTTCCACTCCAGTGCTGGTATCAATCCTCTCCTCTTCACAGAAATAGGCTGCCCTTCCTATTTCCTCCTTTTCTCCCCAAACTCCTTTAATAATTGACACTAACCCAGAGACCCAAGGCCCCATACTCACCCTTGGACAGCCCTTGATTATGGAGCTACAGAGTGACTACGTCAGACGTCTAATCCTAATCTCTTCAGTTCAGCTCCACACCATTAAGTGGTGCTTGAAAGAGACTGTTTAAGTACATGGCTTTGTGGTGGGGTTTTTTTTTTTTTTTTTTTTCCTACTTCTTCTTAGTGAATCTTCTAAAGAAATGCATTTTGAGCTAAGAGCCTCTTCCAAAGTGAAGAGTATATTTGTAGATTTCAAGGAATTAAAAACCAGGCCGCCACCTGCCAGGGTGGTTAAAATGGAGCCGAACAGCACTCCTGGAGGAGGGGCCTGTCCTGATTAGGAAAGTGACTCAGCTTCCTAATCCATTGGAGAAATGAATTTTTCAGAAACGGAAGACATACTATTTTGAAAAGATTATGTAACATTCCAAAGACATACACTTTTAAGTAGAGAATTGTAGGTGGGTGATGGCATTACAGAATAAGTTAATAATTGAAATGACCACATCTTAATAACAGGGAAAGCATTTCCCTGAACAATAGTTTTTCTACATTCTTTTCATTCTGTAGACTCAGAGAGGTCTTTTGATGGATCATAAGCCTTTTATAAATCCATGACCCAGATTTAGAAATACTGTCATCACCGCATGCTGACCTCTCTTAATAAGCATGCTCTATCTTTCCACACCCCCAGTCCCAAAATGAACTCTAAAGCAGAACATTTAGATATCAGGAACTATATGCACTGGAATTTATAACCAAAGTTTCACATAACCCTGTCACATTTTGGCAATAAATTAAGTGGTGAGATGTCATATTAAGTGGAACATATTCCTGTTGATTGTCAAGGACTAGATATTGAGCTTATTTGAGTGCCTTATTGATTTATATTTGCTTTATAGCAACACTGGATGGCGCTTCTCCTTTAAGACAACAAAATTAACCTTATTCTCTTCACATATCTGGCAGCAACTTTATCACCTTGATATGTTCCAAGGTTGACACTGAGGAGAGAATATTTAGATGGGAAGGACTGGCTGTCCAGCCCTGGCTGCCTCTCTTGGCAGAGGCCATTTTTCCACATCAGTGTAGACAGTTGTCAAGCTTTCTTGGAATCCAGATTAAAGGAAGAGATGAGTGAAAACAGGAAAGGTTGATCTGCAGCCATTAATTAAGGCTAAGTTTCCAAGTTCTAATTTCCTGTAGAGGAGTAGTCTTACTTTATCTCTGTAGGACATCATATTAGAACACAAATGTCCAGCATCAGAGTGAGAGATACAGTGTTTGGGTCTTTTCCCTGCATGATCACCCACGATAAATATAGCCATAAAAATTTCTACAAATGTATCACATTCACATATGGTTGTTTCTTAAATTCTCTTAACATCCTGTTGAGTTAGTCATGATCTTACCCTATTCCTACTTAAAATATTCTACTAACTCCCCTTCATCCACAAGATAAAGTCTAAATTCTTTGGCATGTCATTGAAGTCCCTTCAAGAAGTACAATAAAAATTTAAGGAACCAAGTTGCTTGGTGACGTAATTTTTTATTTGTGTTCATTTTCCTTCTAGAGGAGTGGTCCTTAAGGGCACGGTTGTTGTCCTGTCTTGTCTCTGCCATTTTTCATTCATGTGACTTGGGAGAACCAACTCAATGTTTCCGTATAAGGAAACCAAGTTTCAGAAACAATTAGTTTTCCAAGTTTACACAAATGGAAAAGAGCAGAGATGAGATTAGAGCCCAATCTGTTTGACACCAGAGTCAAGCGCCTCTCTATTGCTGAGTCAAGTCACTGAAATTTACAGCAATTAGGATCTAGCTTATTGATAGTTTTATGAATCCCTCTCCAACACAGCCTCTAGAGTTAAGCATCTGGCAGTGCATTGGTACATAATTAGCATCCCCATATATCTTGAATCAATGATAAAGTTAATGACTTTCATTTCTCAGATGAGAAAACTAAAATTCAGGGAAGTTACAAGGCCACACAGTTATAGGGATGAAATGCAGCAGAGCCAGGATAGAACCCTGATCCTTTGATTCTTAGTCTAGTGTGTTGGCTATGCCATGCACTAACCATATATTTAAAAGTTATAACTGGGGAGAGATATAACTGAGAATAAAAGCATGAATATTTAATTTTTCTAAAATAAGAGGTTTTTGTTGTTGTTGTTGTTGTTGTTGTTGTTGTTGTTGTTGTTGTTTGAGACAGAGTCTTGCTCTTATTGCTCTGCCTGGAGTGCAGTGGTGTGATCTTGGCTCACTGCAACCTCTGCCTCCCAGGTTCAAGTGAGTCTCGTGCTTCAGCCTCCCAAGTAGCTGGGATTCTTGTGCCTCAGCCTCCTAAGTAGCTGAGATTACAGGCGCATGCCACCTCGCCTGACTAATTTTTGTAGTTTTAGTAGAGAGATGGGGTTTCGCCATGATGGCCAGGCTGGTTTCGAAATCCTGGCCTTAAATGATCCACCCACCTCAGCCTCCCAAAGTGCTGGGATTGCAGGCACGAGCCACTGTGCCCTGTCAGAGAAGAGATTTCTTGGAGAAAAATTCATCTATTCCTCTGTTGTTGGAATAAGAGGAATAATGGATTGAAAAAATATCCATTTTACTTTTAAACCTACTATCATATTTTTAAACAGGATTTTAAAATAAAATCTATTCTTCCCTGTAGATTAGTAAAGCTAGATTTTAGCGGGTAGACTAGAAGGGGTTAGAAATTTAAGACACTTAAAGTAAATATAAAGGATATCCATGTTTATTGACTCAATCCTTAGGATATCAGAATGAAAATATATGTGTGTGCATGTGTTTATGTATTATTCTCCTAACCATTTTTCCTGCCTTCAATGCCCAGATCGCATACTTGAAAATATGGTGGAAAGTCTAGAATTTACAGTAGATTTCTTAGTGATTGACTTAAATAGAATAGAGAAAAGGCATAACCTAAAAAGCCAAGTGTGGCCTTAGCAAAAGCAAATATATTTGTTTGGTTTTTCTGCCCACTATAATTTCAGAAACTCTTACTTATCTAACAGTGAAAAAAAACAAAATACAGCTGTAAGCTTAAAAAAAAGAAAGAAAGAAAGAAAGAATTTTCTCCTCCCCAGTGCTTGTAATACCCTATTAAAAGCTTGGGAATAAAACTTCCTTCCCTATCAATGTTGTCCTTTTCCATTAAGCAAATATTGATTTCCTCTCCATCCCTCCCCACCTCTACCCCTCTTAGATACGGGAGTCTAAATTACCATTGGCTCTTTTGGTTTACTTCCTTCTTTGTGTGCTAACAAGGCTGTGTTTGTGTATTGCCTGCTGCTAGGCAGCCAACAGGGGGTGCTCACTGCATATTTTGATGAGGGGAAAAACGATTGGATTCAAAATAATCTTCAGTTTTCCTTTTACTTTCAATGCAAAAGTAAAGACTATAGTTCTCACACACAAAGGTTTTGCAAATGTGTTCAGAAGCAGCGTGAGGAAATGTCTAGGTCAGGGAAGGAGGCCTTAGGGAGAGCCAGTATTTATACATGAAATGGGGATTTGAAGTTCCCAGGGACTTGGGTGCCTGAATGATTTGGGTCATTGATCATCAATTACACCTAAATTTTCTGGGCTATAATGACTAAATTTATTGAACAATTTATCAACTTCTCACTTTGTGCTCGTGGACACAGAGTGAATAGTCACAAAATATGTTCTAATTTTGTTTTTCCCCCGTTACTCTGGAGCGTCTCTTAGCATTCAGTTTCGGCTGCTCCACGTATAGGATGCAGAATGGAATCCTGTATTCCCACCAACAGTTTCTCCTAAGAATAAACTTCTTGGTGTCAAAATGGCAAATGAAAATAATAATGACACTTTGGGGTATATAAAATTTTAAGAACAGTCATACATTATAAGATCAAGGAAAAACTAGGGAGGTGTTAGAATTTGAAAGTAACTCTTATCTACTTTGATTCAGATTCAGTTTCAATTGAGAAAACTCCTAAAAATAAAACAACATGTAGCCTATTCAAATATTGTTTGATTTTCACGTTTAAAAGGTCAAGCTCTAAACTTGAAAGGAGTTTAAAAAGAAGTTGCTTGAGCTCCAAACAAATGCTAGCAGAAACAAGTTATTTTTAATTATTTGCTTCTAAAGACAGATAAAAAGAGATCAGACATAACAAGCTCTCATTAGAAGAAAATATAGTATATGGCAAGCTCTGTAAAATTTATCAGGATCTAACATTAAGAAATACCCGAATTCATGGCTATATATTGAGATTTTTAAAATAGTTAACTATAAAAATAGTTAATATTGCTTACTGTTGATCACACTAATAAATAAGATTGCCTATAGAATTATTAAAGCCTTCCTTTTGATTTACACAGCAAAGACTTCAGTAAGAGTGATGGCATTGCTCATTATTCAACAAAAAACCACAGAAAAAATGTGCATCTTAGACACATATTTTCTTCTCTCTTTCTGAAGCCCAAACAACTCCCAGCTAAAAGACATATTTTGATTAAGATAATATTTTTCCCTAATCAATATTTTTTACCTCTGGGTTATTACTTCCTTGAAGGCTTCTCTGACTGTTTTTTTTTTCTTTCTTTCTAAATTAGTCCATGTAGTTTATGAGAAATCATCAGCACTGCCATACTCTGCCGTTTACATTAAATCTTTCCCTTCATATTTACTGCTGGGTGGCAAGGTTTGTCTCTAGCCTTTATGGTTTGGCATCAAATCTTGAAATGTGTATTTTATACTTAATTGGAGTGGGGATAGGAGCACAGGAGCAGAATTAACCATTAATGAAATAAGACTCCTCTCGACCAACATTCACGCTTCCAATTTGGTTGGCAACATGCCTGAACATTGCTTGGTGTGAAACCACAACTAGGGTGGCGTGCTTGTTTCGAATATGGGCCTGGAATTGTGTGGTATTAGATCTGTGTCAAATCGCTGTAAAAGCGTCTAAAGGCTTACTCTGGATTTCTGTACTTGTTGCATTACATCCGGGTGATAAGTACTTTGCAGACCAGCACTGATCTGTGGACCACACTCGAGGAGCCCTGGAGTGCTCCAAAAGAGCAAAGAGAAAACTGCTTGTCCTTTGGTTTTGTGGCTCCAGTCTACCCTGCAGTGTCCTGTTTCCCCAAACATTCAGTGGCTGCACATCTCTACACACCTCCACCCACCTCACCGCAGCGCACATGTGCGCACACACACACACACACACACACAGTGGTGTGAGGACCAAAATTAAGCTTCAATGTTATGTGCTGCCTTGATATCTGGTAAAACTGGAACAACTTTGAATCACTGAACCACAAGTTCCCATCCTCACGGAGAAGATCCCCTATTTGCCAGTAAGGTGAATCAGACGCAATTACAACACACACACACACACACACACACACACATACACACACATACACACACAGAGCTCCTGGAAGAAAGGGGTTTAACCTAAGCCTGCGTTCTTAGGACAATGCCTTCAATCACGGTCCTGTCCCTGGATGCTTGCTCTATATATGGGTGTTTGCACTTTAAAATGGATCTCCAGGTTTAGAATCAGAAGATCTCAGATGAAAAGGAATAGCACCAAAAATGCCCTGGCATATTGTTAGCTTTCAAATAAATGTGCATTCTTTCCTGTTCCTGCAGCAGTGATCCAACATGATTTTGGACGTGCGTATTTTTGTAAAACGTTATATGTATGTTTTTTAAAGGGAGGGTGGATCTTAAAATTATGGTTAGCTAACAGTGACTGATTCATTCTGCCTCATTTTCCCACTGAAGTATCCATGAAATTAAACCAAACCAAACCAGAAAAAACCCGCAGCACTGCAGTCGCACTGTACGCAGGGAAAGGTTGGTGTCCTGGCAGGAGCAGAAGCTGAGATACTGTGGGTGAGAAGAATCAGGCACATCTCCCCTGCCCTTTCATTCTGCCCACCCTCATTTGTCTTCCATCTATCCAATTTTTAAAAAATTGTTTAATTGTAAAATTGACCATCTTACCCACTTTTAAGAATACAATTCTGGGTAGTACACTCTCATTGTGTAATCAATCTCCAGAACTCTTTATCTTGCAAAATGGAAACTCTGTACCCGTTAGACAATAATTCTTCTATCCCCTCATCCCTCGACCCTGGCAAACACCATTCTATTTTTTGTCTCTATGAGTTACACTATTCTAGGTACCTCATGTAAGTGGAATTGAACAGTATTTGTTTTTTGTGTTTGTTTGTTTTGTTTTTGTGTCTGGCATTGCATAACATCTTTATGGTTCATCCATGTTGTAGAATGTGTCATATTTTATTACCTTTGTGTGTCATAATTTCTTTCCCATTGTGTATATGTACCACACTTCATTCATTTGCCAATGGACATGTGAGTAGCTTCCACCTTTTGGCTACTATGAATAATAATGCTGCTGTGAACATCAGTGTACAAACATCTCTTCAGATCCTGCTCTCAATTCTTTTTTTTTTTTTTAGAATCTTGCTCTGTCACCCAGGCTGGACCGCGATCTCTGCTTACTGCAACCTCTGCCTCCTGGGTTCAAGCAATTCTCCTGCCTCAGACCAGCAAGTAGCTGGGATTACAGATGCATGCCACTGTGTCTGGCTAATTTTTTGTATTTTTAGTAGAGACAGGGTTTCACCATGGTGGCCGGGCTGGTCATGAATTTTTGACCTCAGGTTATCCACCCGCCTCAGCCTCCCAAAGTACTGGGATTACAGGCGTGAGCCACTGCACCTGGCTAGATCCTGCTCTCAATTCTTTTGGGTATGCACCCAGAAGTGAAATTGGTAACGCTATTTAAAATTTTGCGAGGAAATGCCATGCTGTTTTTCATTGTCACTGCAAAATTTTACACTCCCACTTACCGTGCACAGAGGTTCCAATTTATCCACATCCTCACTAACACCTGTTATCTTCTTTTTTGTTTGTGTGTGTGTGTGTGTGTGTGTGTGTGTGTGTGTGTGTGTGTGTGATGACAGTAACCATTCTAATGGGCATGCAGTGGTATCTCCCCGTGATTTTGATTTACATTTCCCTAATGATGGTGTTGGGCAGTTTTTCATGTGGTTATTAGCCATTTGTATATCTTCCTTGGAGTAGTGTCTATTCAAGTCATCTGCCTATTTTTAAATTTGATTGGCTGTTATTTTTTGTTGTTGAGTTGTAGTTCTTTGTATATTCTGGATATTGCTCGCTCATTAGATAGATGACTTGCAAATATTTTCTCCCATTCCATGAGTTGTCTTTTGACTCTGTTGATTGTATCCTTTGATACATGAATAAATTTTAAATTTTGATGCAGTTCAATTTATCTATTCTGTTTCCTTTGCTTGTCTGTGCTTCTGGTATTATATCTAAGAAATCATTGCCAAATCTGATGTCATGAAGCTTTTCTCCTATGTTTTTGTCTGATAGTTTCCCTGTTTTAGCTCTATATTTATGCCTTTCATTCCTGTTGAGTTAAATTTTTAATATGGTATAAGATTAAAGTCCATGTTCAGTATGTTACCTATTTGGAAAATGCAGAACAAAGGTCTTTATCTCTTATCTAGTACAACAAAATACAATACAAGTGGAGTTAAATGAAATTTTTAACATTAAAAAATTAAATGCAATACGGTACAGGTAAATGCAATTAATTAGTCTTACTATGGAGAAGGACTTCCTAATTATATATGCACATAAAAAAGAGATAGGATAGATTTGATAAAAAGTAAAAATTATGTGCATTCAAAACTCTTTTTAAAAAATCCCACAGATCTATCAGAAAGTGTTAATCTTTAAAAAGATCGCTCACAAGTTAGTAGGAAACCATTCCAAAGGAAAGGGGGAAAATTCACAAAAGATAACTTGAAATTGCCATATAAACCTATGGGAAAAAAATGTAACATTTTGTATTCACAGAAATGTAAAATTAAAATAACAATAACATTGTTATATTTTGCTTGACATATAGGAAACTGATTTTTATCATGTGAACACCCAACACCAGAGTCAATTCAGGGAAACCCTCCTGGATATGGCTGAGGATTAAATATTGTGTAGACTTAGTTTATACTCCCAGTAGAGAAGATCAGTGGCGGAACTGCATTTTAGGTGAGGAAACAAGATAGTTAAGAGTTTGCAAATACCAGCAAGGAGCAGGGCAGTAGCTAAGAACAATGTCAGGGCACGCGCGGCTGGCTGGACGTGCCTCACAGTCTGGAGTCTCAAAGCAGAGAACTGCTAGCTCCTTTTCATAAAACAAATCTATTCTATAATTTATTTATCTCAAACATGTGTGAGTTAGTTGTAGACTCATGTCTCAGATTATAATGATATGAATACCTGTCCATATGAAAAATGTCAGTGGTACTTTAAAAAAGGGATCATTCTTTGATCATGGGATGAGATTACAGGTGTGGGTTTTTGTTGTTGCTGTTACCTCCGCCAGTACAGGCAATTCTCTTTGTAAAGTGCCTTGCACAGCATTGGATTTAATTAGATGCTAAAATACGCTTTTTAGTGATGAAGAGAAAATTAATTATTCTACTTACAAAAATACACGTCTTTTTAACTAGAATATATACGCAAAGGTTTCAGGAAACTTGTATATGGCAATTTCTGCATTGTGTACCAGCTGCTTTAGGACTAAAATGTAGTATCTCACGTCTTTTGAAGTCAATTTTAAGATCAGTGGAACAATTTTGTATCATCTCAAAATAAAAATCAAAAACTCTTCTGTTCAGAGACTAAAAATGACATTAAAACAACAGTAGAATTACAGCTATGCCAGTCCTCTAACCACTGATTTTCCTGTTTCCATGACGTAACTGTGATTCTGGCCCATTTGTTTTGTATTTAAGACTTGGCATTGGCATCTTCCTGCCTCCCTAAATAGGCATGCCTGTGAGTATAACAAATGTGACTCTTTAGGATTTATATAGCTCTAATTTGTCTACCCATGCTCATTTACATTGTCTTTACAGAAGCCTATCAGACCAGGCTCAGTTTCTGTGACAGGTATTTCAAGAAAAATTATGCAAACAAAATACATTGGCCCAAGAGCCTGTGTTTCTTCTCCATCCAAGGCTGATTCCTCACAGAGTTGGGAATTGTGTGAGATGGAAGGGACTTTCTGAGGACAGAGAGCCTTTTGGGAAACATGTACGTAAGGTCACCTCTTTTGTTGTTGTTGTTGCTTCCATAATTTTTTACTCAGTCGAGTTATCTGAATGCAGTACTTGCAAACTCAAATACCCAAAGGGGTTAGGCAGTGGACACAAGTGAGTGGTGTGTCTGGAGTCAGTCACAGTGAGAACTGGAGCGCGCTGGTCTCACTGGAAGGAGCAGTTGGTGATCAGCTCTCGTCCTCAGATGCTACCCCTGCTGGAATGCAGACCCCGTGTGGCCACACAGTCAGTGTTCTTATGAGAAATGTTCTGTTATTTAGACGTGAACAACTACAAAAGTAAACAACAGAAACAAAAATTGTGGGTCAGAGTATGTCATTAAGATGTAGCTGGTGACTTTCTAGTGTGTGACCCTTGCTTAATGTCATGTCAGGGTCCCTTAGCCTGAAAAGAACACAGCAGTCTGCTTAACTGTTTTTGAGAAGCAATAGTACTTGATTCCTAGAGTTTTGTTCTAGGCTTTGTAACTGTGGGGAGTCTGTGTGTGCAGTTTAGTCTCCTCAGTAAAATGGGGTTATTAATACCTTCCTCCCAAATTTTTGTGAGACCTCATTTAATCCATAATGTACAGACCCGACCTGTTATTTCTCTTCTCTCTTCTCTTACTCACTTAGACTTAGTGAGTACCTTAGTCACTTAGCTTCTGCCTCACTAATTGACTATATGTTCTCATTCTCTTCACTCACTGTGGTCATTCTAATCCTCTACCTTTCCTCTTGCTGTACCCCTAGTCTAGAATGTTCACCCCACCTTTTTTACCCATTCTAAATATCCAATGGGATAGAATTCACTTCCCTTTTTGCACAAAATCTCCTTGCCATATTCCACCCCATGTTGATTTCTATAAACTTATTTCATTAATTTTCCTTTTGTAATTTCAGTTCCAGGGACAAAGTAGCATTTATTATAGCATTCATTCAATGAATAAAGCTTTTAAACTCAAAACTAGACCATCTACCAACCTGACTATCTCAGAGTAACTGTTCTCTAGTTGTGCTGTGTATCTGAACCAAGTTTTCCTAACTAAATTTAAGACTTCTCATGAGTAGGGCTACGATTTTGGTTCTTCTTTCAAATAGTCCATAAAGCTTAATGTAACGTTTTCATAATAATGAGCCCTACAAAATGTGGATAGAATAATGTAGATGTTTATATCTAAGGAGAAAAGGTCACTTAGAGTAGACTGTTGTCTGATATTTCTTCAAGCTTTATCATTCAGATCATCATGATTATAAAAAGCATATACAAAGTAAAGCAGGCTGTTTGTGAAGGATCTCGTAATGAGTGTTTCCCTCCTTTGACAATCAAGGATGATGTTTATCTGCTGTTAGTACCAAGATTAGGGGGTGCCAAATATGTGCTAAGTTTAGTATATCCTTAGAGTATGTATAAAAAGTAATGCAAAATTTACCCAAACTCACAATGGATCCAGGCTCACAAAATTCAACGGTAAAAAGATTTAAGGTATAGCTAGGTGTGGTGGCTCACGCCTATAATCCCAGCACTTTGGGAGGCTGAGCTGGGAGGATCACTTGAGCCCAGGAGTTCAAGACCAGCTTGGGCAATATAGTGAGACCTCATCTTCTACAAAAAATTTGAAAAATTAGCTGGGTGTGGCGGTGCATGCCTATAGTCCCAGCTACTCTGGAGGCTGAAGTGGGAAGATTGCTTGAGCCCAGGAGGTCGAGATTGTAGTGAGCTGTGATCACGCCACTGTACTCCAGCCTGGGTTACAGAGTGAGACCCCATCTCAGAAAACAAAAACAAAAAAACAAAAAGAAACAAACAACAACAGCAACAACAACAACAACAAAAAAAAAAAAAAAAAAGGGGGAAGAGAGGAGGCCTGGCCATCAACTTTGTGCTCTATTGTCAATATTACATCTGTAATGTACAGATAAATAAGACAAAACCATACAATATTTTTCAAACATTTGACTTACTAGCTCATTTTCTTAACACCCATGTTTACCAGGTAACTCTTATTTTGACTTATCTGTCCATTAACGTCCTTTTTAGAGCTTCTTTGGCCTCATTGATGCTAGAATTTTGGCTCATGTTATTTTTATTTCTCATTATAAAGCAACAAATTGACATTCTGGTGCCTATCTCAGTTTTCAAACACTTTAGTTTTGCAAAATAGTTTCTTGGGCCTGATCACCCCTGCATGCTGACAAGAGTGTATAATTCAGGTACTCCTCTAAGAGGCCCTGTCCTGATATAGTAAGCCTGGCTGATTTCACTTCTATTGTGTCCATATCCAAATTTCTACATAACACACCAAAATGATGAAATGAACAAGAACAACGCATCTTCTTCTTCATTCTTATCCCCTCAGTAACCTAGTTGGATATACGGTATGCCCCAGTTATTCATTCATTCTACATTTATTAAGCATGCATATGTCTAACCCTGTACAATGTGCTGCAGGAGCACATGGTGACCCTACCACAGTCGAGCTCTGGCTACAAGAGAGTTTGGAACTCATCTGAATCAGTTTAGTCTTGTGCAACTATTAGGTTCTTTTTGGTAGATATTAGTATTCACTGAAATCAAAGCTCCTACAGAGCTTTAGCTAATGCTCCATCATCTGTTTTATTTTATTTTATTTTTGTTTGATTTTTTGAGACGGGGTCTCGCTATGCTGACCTGGTTGGTATTGAACTTCTGGCCTGAAGCAATCCTCCTTCCTCGGCTTCCCAAAATGCTAGGATTGTGGGCATTAGCCACTCTGCCCAACTGGATTTTTTTTTTTTTTTTCTTGAGACAGAGTCTCACTCCGTCACCCAGACTGCAGTGCAGTGGCATGATCTTGGCTTAATACAGCCTCCTCTACCTCCCAGGTTCAAGCAATTCTCCTGCCTCAGCCTCTTGAGTAGCGTGGACTACAGACACCCGCCACCACGACTAGCTAATTTTTGAATTTTTAGTAGAGATGGGGTTTCACCATATTGGCCAGGCTGATCTCGAACTCCTGTCCTTGTGATCTGCCCACCTCAGCCTCCCAAAGTGCTGGGATTATAGGCGTGAGCTACTGCACTCGGCCCTGGATATGTTTTTAAAGAAATCAAGGTCTAAGAACAAATTCTGTTACATGTATACATTTATTAGACAAACATTTTTAGCAAACAGGCATATAAACCATCACACAATTCATTCTGTGAGTTCCAGAAAGGCCTAGTTCTTGGTTCTTTTGTGCCATCTGCAAACATCTTGAATGGAGGGTTCACTGGAAGCAAGTATAGCAACAGTCCAAAAGTATACATATGTAACAAACCTGCACGTTATGCACATGTACCCTAGAACTTAAAGTATAATAATAATAATAATAAATAAATAAATAAATAAATAGAATTTAGTTTACCTAGTAATTGGCAACAGTCAACCATTAGCCTTTAAAATTGGTACTGGAGTTGTGTCCTTGGTGCTATCTCAAAGGCTTGCAGGTGCATGCAATTGTGGCCTATCTATCTAAAGTAATTTACTCAATCCACATATCTCCAGTGCCGCTTGTTTAACTAATCTAACCGTTTCTAGCATTCTTTACGCTAATTATCAAGTCAGTAATTTCATAAACACAAAGTCATTTCAATACTCAATATGTAAATTAGCAAAGTTTCTAGTTTTGGTTGAAGATAAACATGTGTAGCCCCTGAGTAACTGTGGCCTTTCTGCTTAAATGCTAGCTGATCTCTCTCTCTCTGTATAAATTTCTAATTAGGATAAGTAACAGCCCTGAAGGTGTAGATTAAAATTAATACACACATTTATTTATATCATGCTGTCTGTACTAAAGTGATTTTAAATGAATTATAGACATGATAACACAGGGCTATAAGAAATACACAGATTTTTAGGGTTTTAAAAAAATTTTCTTCTTGTTTTAAGGTCCAGGGTACATGTGCAGGATGTGCAGATTTGTTACACAGGTAAATGAAGATATACAAAGTTTTGATAACATTTCTGTTTCTCCAAATAGTATTCATGCAAAAAAAAAAAAAAACTTTCAGAAGAATGGAGTTTTGGCCCTGTCTCTAAAATGATCTGTATTAAATATACTCCTTAATGGCAACACTAGTGGGAATGAGAAAAATGTTCTTGTAAACCTACTTATTTGTTTATTTTGCTTTTTATTTCAGTTTAAGCTGTCAGACCTGGTGGAAAGTCCAAATTCCTCTTAGGGTAAAATTTTTGATTCTGTATGGCAAATAACCTATTTGGCACTAAAAGTCGGTAGGGCACGGCCTGAAGAGTTAAGATCAAGGCCAATGAAGTTAATTATGTTGCTTTTCAAAGTAACTGAAATTTTTTCCTCTGGATAAAAAGAGTTTTTGGGAGAATCTAATCTGACAGTGGAAGTGGGAGGCAGAAAGGGAGGGATGGAAAAGACGTGTCATGGCTGAGGGAGAGGATCCAGGAAGATGGAAGCAAGTTAAGTTTGGAGGGAAGGACCCACAGAAAATGATCTGCAGTAGAGATGACCTTCAGATCTTAGCACAGTGATATCTAATTCTCAATTTTATGTGGTTGCCAATTCTAACCTCTCTGTATGTAATTCACTTCTGTTAGCCTAAGCCTTCAATAAAATGTCTGCTACACAGAACAGCTGTGGTTAGTGGTCCTTTGAGAAAAGGAGGGGAGAGAGGTGGGGTCGGGTATGGGGTAAGGAAGTTCAGAGAGAGGACAGCAGCCCAGGTATTGACCAATAAGTACAGTGATTGAGAATCCAGAAGGAGCATAAATCCAGAATTGGAGGTGTGCATGAACTGGTAAGGTCCCTCTAGGAATGCCCTAAAATCTTGGGGAAGGCTTGAACTTCCTGCTGTGCATATCAGATAGACTGGTGCCATCTTATTTCAGATATTAAAGGAAAGAGTGACCCCAGGAGACTGGAAGACTTGGGGACTTCTAGACCCAGAAGCTGGTATTAAATAAAAGCAGATCCAAACCTAGAATGCATCTTTTGACATCTAGCTGATCCGTTTGTCACATTTTGTCTTAGACAACTACGCAACTTGAACTTATAGCAAAATACTGAGAAAAGTTTCATCCAACATTGACTGTACACGAATGCAGGAAGTTTATTCAAGGAATTTTTATTTATTTAACCAAGAAAGTAAATTGCTTTCTTACATTGGAGGTTTACTTTTTAAAAACAGGAGTAAAATTCTTCCCATAATTAAAAATATGCTGTTATTTAAAAATATTTTGATGCTAAATTACTTGATGTTTAAAGCAAGATCACAACACAAATCATCGCTGCTGAATCTTAATGCTCTGTCCAGGACCATGGGTCTGGCACTGTGTTAAAGACACACAGAGAAAAGACAGTTGCTGCCATATTAAGCTCTTGCTAGCAGGAAGGTAAGTACTATTGATTTTCATGGAATTTGATTAGTCTTTATTCAACATCGGCATCCTTCCAAAAGTTAGTAAGATGGTTTTGAGATCATAAAATACATCTTCCTCTAACATGTATCTCAATAAACTTCTTTGCACTGTGGATATTCTGGTGAGGTCCAATCTTAGATTCCAATCCTGAGGAGGCCAGGTTTGCCTTATAAACAAAAGTTTAATCATCAGCAAATCATTTTTAGGCATCTACTCCAAGGTGTTATGATTGTTCTGTAGGTCACTGATCATTTTGAACTCTCCATTGATCTTAGTTGGGTTTTAACATGTCAAAAAACACTGCACTGGGGCCAGGAGCGGTGGCTCACACCTGTAATCCCAGCACTTTAGGAGGCCAAGGCAGGCAGATCATTTGAGGTCAGGAGTTCGAGACCAGCCTGGCCAACATGGGGAGACCCTGTCTCTACAAAAATACAAACATTAACTGAGAGTGGTGGCATGCCTCTGCAACCCCAGCTACTGAGGCAGGAGGCTGAGGGAGGAGAATCGCTTGAACCCTGGAGACGGAGGCTGCAGTGAGCCGAGAACACACCACTATACTCCAGCTTGGGCAACAAAGTGAGACTTCATCTCAAAACAAAAACAAAAACACTACACTGACTGTATTGTTTGTTTGTTTATAAAATTTGATTGTTTTTGTCTTATAAGTACACTCAAGGTTTGTTCCTACAAATTCAGCACCCACAGAACATTAAAAAGGAGGACTGGAAGCTCGGTTGAGTTTCTAGGATGTGAATGATGTAATCCAAATAATGCCAGGGAAAGTTATGTCCAATGTTGGGGTGTGATGCATGGGATATGTGTTAGTTACAAGGTGGAGGACAATTTAATATACTAAATCTCAGTAAACATTTAGTGTTGTGGCTTTTAGAACAGAAGTGGGAAGACTGGAAATTATGAAACAAGATATTTGTGGATGAATATCTGAGTGGGTATGTTGAGGCAGAGGATGCAGGGGAAGATCTGCAAAGATTTCTGGGTAAAAATGTGAAGTAGATGATTCATATTCTATTGTTCATTTATGGTTTGTTGTCTACACCATTCTTTGATGCCAATATTCTTTCTGCACTATCTGACCACCCTGGATGAATACCTTTGTAGTAACAAATGGGTTTAAGAGTCAGATTTCAAATTCAAGATCCACTACCTCCTATGTTATCTTTGTGAAAAACATGTTACCTCTTTTAACCTCAATTCTTTTATCAGTAAAATTATCACATCGAATTGAAAATTTTGGTCAGAATTACTCTGCTTCATAGACTCTCACATATGATTGATTATAAGACACGCATTATTTTATGTACAACAAAGGAAAAAAAACACTGCCAGTTAAACTATAACACCATCAACTGTAAGATGTATCCTGATTTCAGAGATGCTAAAATGTAAAATGTTTGAGTCAGTGAGACACAACAAGTGAAATATTTAATGTCACTGTCTTGTAAGCCTTAAAGTACTATACAAACATATTACTTATTATTATTTATACATTGAAATGTATAATAAATGAACTCGATGGATACACAGAAATGATTGACTTTTATCCAATTCTGGCACATGAGAATGAGGAGCTATCCTTAGAAACTTGAGAGGGCAGCGACTTTAGGAAACATCACATTAAAGTTTGCCTCATAAAATTGAAAATAGATTCAAAAGATAAACCTATTCCTACTGAGCCATTATATTCCACAATGAAGATTATGTATGTTTTAGAACATAAATATCTGAGTCCTATTACTTATAAGATCGGATCATTCTTTCATATCTCTCCCCTAGAGGAAATGGGTCAGATTCAGAGCACCAGATTTTGCTATCTTCACCTTGAAAGTTCATCCTGAAATAAATGGTGAAATTAGTTAGCTAGCACTCAATCTTTGGGAGTGCAAAGTAAAATTCTATGTTATTTTTCATGTCCTGGACTATTGATACAGCTTCATGTGAGAAATATTCCACATCACTTGTTTCGCTAAGGGAAAGGGAAAACAAACTTTAGCAATAGAACTAGAGCGTGCAAGTGGTAAGTGACTTTAGGGCCATTTAACAACTTTTACTGGTAGTTAACTTTCATGTAAGGACTTTTCTTAGTCAAAATGTGGAGAGGAAAATAGCAGACACAGAAATTTTAAAAAGAGGTATTTAGAGAACAGAATACTCACTAAAGAGTCCCCGATCCCTTAAATTTATGAGTACACGTCTACTTCTTAAGTATTGGAGACATACTGATTCCATTGATAGAGTATCCAAATCTAGAATATAATAGAATGATACAAAGTGGTTTTTAATTTTAAAAACTCATGTACATATGCCTGTCACATATGTCAGCCAGCATATTTCTTTCATTATTGTTATTCATTTTTATTTTAAGTTCCGGGGTATGTGTGCAGGATGTGCAGGTTTGTTACATAGGTAAACGTGTGCCATGGTGGTTTGCTCCACCTATCAACCCATCACCTAGGTGTTAAGCCCAGCATGCATTAGCTATTTTTCCTAATGCTCTCCCTCCCCTGACCCCACTGCCCTACAGGCCCCAGTGTGTGTTGTTCCCCTCCCCATGTCCATGTGTTCTCATTGTTCAGCTCCCACTTACAAGTAAGAACAAGCAGTGTTTGGTTTTCTGTTCCTGCGTTAGTTTAGTCAGCCAGGATATTCCTGCACATCACCAACAGCTAAAGCGTGTCCTGAAAACCAGTCTCCACAAGATTGAGGAATTCTCTAGTTTCTTTTCTCTGACCTTAACTACTACACAGCTCCCCTTTACAACCTGATTCATGGTGGAGGGCATAGAAAATGATCACTTTGAACATCTCACCAAGACACACAGCTCAGTCTCAAACTTTCCCTGGGTTAAAACTATGGCTTGAAGGAGGAAGCTTAAGAAAGCTTTTTTAAGCCTGGATTTTTTCATCGAAATGTTAATAGCTTTAGATGTGAGATGGATAAGTGGAGGAGGGTGAGGAGTTGAAGGTAGAGAGGCTTTACTGTTTTGCTCTGTATTTTAAAAAATAATTCTTTACATTGAGAAATTACTGTTTATACAATTTCTTTAAAAAATTAATCATTACCTGGCCGGGTGCAGGGGCTCATGCCTGTAATCCCAGCACTTTGGGAGGCCGAGGTGGGCGGATCATGAGGGCAGGAGATCGAGACCATCCTGGCTAACATGGTGAAACCCCGTCTCTACTAAAAATACAAAAAAAATTAGCTGGGTGTGGTGGCGGGTGCCTGTAGTCCCAGCTACTCGGGAGGCTGAGGCAGGAGAATGGTGTGAACCCTGGGAGGCAGCACTTGCAGTGAGCCGAGATTACACCACTGCATTCCAGCCTGGGCAACAGAGCAAGACTCCATTTCAAAAAAAAAAAAGAAAAAAAAAAAATTAACCATTCCCTGATAAGTAAGTATGGAACAAAATTAGAGAAAAAATATTTGTTGATATAACAATAGTGGATGTATATATACTTAATGGAACTTTAAAATGCACAAGAAAAAACTTACATCATTGACAAATTCAAAATTACTGATGGTAATTTAATAACTTTTTCATAAAAGCTTAAGTATGTGAATTTTACTACAGGACTGAGTGAAGGGGGACAAATGCAGAAATGAAAACAAAGAAAAAAGGATTTGTTTTTAAAAAGGGATTGGGGGCTCCTTGTTTCTAGTGAGCAAAGGCAGCCCTGAGCTTCTATAGCCCTTCCTATTTGTTGGGTAGAAAGAGCAGGGAGGAGGAGGTAAGGATCTGTCAGTTGCTTGATTGATCACAAGTTCACATGATTGCTAACAAGCTTCAGTTGTGCCTATAGATAATCACAAGAAACACTGACCCCGGAGGGTAACGGCCCTCAGCATTCCTTCTGCGTGGCAGACGCAGCTTGTCAACAACCTGCATTCATGAGAATAGTTTGCTGTTTGCTCATATAGCCTCCGGTGGTATACTGAGTTGGTCACGACCCTCATTCTTTTGGTCTCCAACGTAAGTAGACAAAAAAATTTGGAAGGATATAAAATATTTGAATGATACTATCAACCAACTTAATCTAATTGGCATTTAAAGAACACTACACTCAACAATTGAAGAATACAATTGACCCTCGAACAACAGGGGTTTAAACTACTTGGTTCACTTATACACGGGTTTTTTTTAAGAAGAGTTACACTGAGTGTGCCTGCCTCTCCTGTCTCCCCTTTGACCTCTGAGACAGCAAGACTAACCCCTCCTCTTCTTCCTCCTCAGCTTACTCAACATGAAGTCAATGAGGATAAAGACCTTTACAATGATCCACTTCCACTTCATGAATAGTAAATATGTTTTCTCTTCTTTATGATTGTCTTAATAACATTTTCTTTCCACTAGCATGCTTTATTGTAAGAATACAGTGTACAATATACATAACATACAAAATATGTGTAAGTTGACTATTTTATTGATAAGGCTTCTGATCAACAGTTGACTATCGGTAGTTAAGTTTTTGGAAAGTCAAAAGTTATACACAGGTTTTCAACTGTGTGAGGGATCGGTGCCCCTAACCCCTGAATTATTCAAGGATCAACTGTGCATTTTACTTTCAAGTGTACATGGAATGTGTAACAAGGTAGACTATATGCTGGACTATGAAACAAGTCTGAATACATTAAAAGACTGACATCATACAAGATACCTTCTTTAACCACAACAGAATTAAATTAGAACAGAAAAAAAAAAACAGGTATCTGAAAAGTCTTTAAATATTTGGGAGCTAGGTAACACACTCCAAGTAATCAATGGGTCAAGGAAGAAATCCAAGGGAAATTGCAAAATATTTCATATGAAATTGAAAACATCAAATTTTGTGAGATGTGCAAAAAGCAGTCCTTAGAAAGTTTTTATCTCTAAATGTTTATATTGGAAAAGAAAGAAGGTTAAAATCAGTAATCTAAATTTGCACTTAATGAAGTTTCAAAAGAAAAGTAAAATCCAAAATAAGCATAAAAAGTGAAATAATAAAGATGATAATAATAGAATTTTTAATTAAATGGAAAATGAATAAACAATAGAAAATCAGTGAAACCAAAAGTTGGTTCTTTGAAAGGATCAAAGCCCAATAAATTTCTAAATAGACTCATAAACAAAATAAAACAAAACATAAATTATCAATATCAAGAATGAAAGAGAGACATGACTACAGATCCTATAGACATTAAAAGGGTCATAAGGAAATAGTATGAATATGTCAGTAAATTGGATAATTTAAATAAGTCCTTTAAAGACACAGAATACCAAAACTGACACCGGATAAAATTAGTGCCAATACATTCAATCACCTGAGAGATACAAATATTGTACTCGATATAATACCTTTAGTTATTCTTCAGAACTCAGCTTTAATATCCCCTCAAGAGGTCTTACTACTACCATAATATTTAATAAAAATATTGAATACATAAAACATTTATAAACATGTTCATGTTTATGTTAGTCTGCTCAGGCTACCATAACAAATACCACAGACTGGCTGGCTTAAACAACAGACATTTATTTTTCTCAGTTCTGGAGGATAGAAGTACATGATCAAAGTTCCTGCAAATTCTATATCTGGCAAGCACTTTCTTTCTGGCTTGTAGACAGCTAACTCCTCATTGTGTACTCACTTGGCTTTTCCTCTGTGCCTGTGCAGAGAAAGAAAGAGAGAGAGAGAGAGAGAGAGAGAGAGAGAAAACACACTCTTTGATGTCCCCTCATCTTCTTATAAGGACACCAGTCCTACGGTATTAGGGCCCCCTGATTATGACTTCATTTAACCTTAATTACCTCCATAAAGGCCTTATCTCCAAATAGAATGACACTGGGGTTGGGGCTTCAACATATGAATTTTGTGAGGATACAATTCTGTTTATAACAATAGGATACAAAGAAAAATAATATAATGAGCACCTGGAAACCACCACTAAGTTTAAGGAGGAAAGCATTACCTACCTTAACTTCAAAAACCTGCCACTACCCCTTCACAATCTCTTCCCTTTATATTCCCACTCAGACGTAGCCATTATCTTGAATTTTGAATTTATCATTGTCTTCCTTCTACATATAATACTACCACATGTGCACCTAAATAATAAGGTGCTATAATAAATTTTATGTAAATGGAACCATACTGTAATTTTTCTCAGACTTATTTCTATTGTTCAACATTATGCTTCTGAGATGCATCACTTTGTTATGTGAAACTCTAGTTAACTCATATTTTTATTCTGTGTAATAATTTACTATTGATGGACATTTGGGTTGCTTCCAGTTTCTTGCAGTTAAAAACGGTGTTGCCATAAACATTTTTGTAAATGTTTTCTGGTGGACAATTGCAAGAATTTCTCTAGACCAAAGGTTGGCAAACTTTTTCTGTTACAGGCCAAATAGTAAATATTTTTCGCTTGAGAGCCATATGGTCTCTGTTGCAACTATTTGACTCTGCCTGTATACTGTGAAAGCAGCCGTAGACACTACATAAACAAATGGACATGTGTATATTGCAATATAACAAGACTTGGGCTAGATTGGGCCCTCGGGGCACAGCTCATTGCCCCCCCAGTCCAGATTATAAACCTAGGAGTGAAATGCTGAGTCATGTTAAGTGTATATCTACTTTCTACTTGAATAAATAATGCCAAGTGGTTTTCCAAAGTCATATCAATTTATACTTCAATTTGCTTTTTAGAAGAGTTCTAGGTACCCTACATCTTTGCAAGACTGGACAATGTTAACATTTTTCCTTTTTGCTAATCTGAAGATGTGAAATGGCATCTGTGACTTAAAATACATTTCCTTGATTACTAATGATATTAGGCATCTTTTCGTAAGTTTTGTCTTTTGTGAATTATTTGTTGAAATGATATCCCCATTTTCTAGTGGGCTGTTTTTCTCATTGTCATTAATTTGAAAAAGTTATTTATATATTACAGATTTTCATTCTCTTCCAGTTGTAGTTCTGAAAACATCTTTTCCCATTTTGTGGCTTGTCATTTTACTTTCCTATTGGTGAAGTTTGGGAAATGGAAGGTCACAATTTTGATATAGAATTTATCACTCATAACAATTGGTTTTTCCTCTTTGCGTTTAAACTGTCTAGTGTGATAATTAATAGAGACACTTCAGTTTTCTTTTGATTATAATTTGCATAGGTTATGTTTGTGTTTTCATTTTCAGACTTATGTTTCTTATACATAACACAGAGCTGGAATTTGATCTTTTTAGCTAATCTGAAAATATTGTCTACTTTCCTGGATCATTTAGTCTGTTTTGCAGTAATTACGGTTATTTACATATATGGATATATTTCTATCATCATATTTTGCGCCTAATTTGATATCCTACCTTTTGGAGAAGAAATATTTAAGGTGAGACCCCAAGAACAGTAAGGAATTAGTAAGGCAAAGCTGAGGAGACAGCATTCCAGGAAGATGATGCAGTGTTTGCAAAGCTCTTGCAGAAAAGGTCTCAGCACATTTTAGTAATTGAGCGGAAGCCTATTCAACTGGAGATTAGTGAGCAAGAGGGAGAGCTACAAGGGAAGAGTTTTCAAAACTAGTCAGGGAAAGTTTTCGAGTAGTGAACCGTTGTGGACTGAATTGTGTTCCCTGCAAAATTCATGCCAAAGCCGTAATCCCTGGTATCTCAGAATATACCTGTTTGGAGATAGTGCCTTTAAAGAGTTCATTAAGATAAAATGCAATAATGACTGGGCCTTAATCCAAAGACTGGTATCCTTATAAGAAAAGGAAATGAGGGTGCAGACACAGAAGGGAAGACTATATGGAGACACAGAAGTGCAGGCCCTGAGAAGAAACTAACCCTGCTCACATTTTGATCTTGGACTTCCAGCCTCCAGAACTATGAAAAATAAATGTCTCTACCTAGCCTGTGGTACTTTTTCATGGCAATCCTAGCAAACTAATACAGAGACGTGACATGTTGTGATTTACTTTTTAAAATTTTAACTTTTATTACCTTCAGGTAATCATGTCAATATTCAAATGTGTATCAAGTAAATTTTCCAGGAGCTACACCATGTGGAGAAGCCACTGGCAGACAGTCCAAAGTGGCTTTTAAATTCTGAAATAGTAGAGGAGTACTGGATGAGAACATTTCCCTTTGCCCTTAATCATGGATGAGCTTGGTAGGAAAAATACACCTCTACGGCATTTAACTTCCTATGCTGTAGACTATCGGTTTGAAGTACATTTCATGAAGCAACAGTAGTTAATAAAGTTACAGGATCATGTGTTATATTAGGTAGCTAAGTTCTAGTTGATATCTGTGGACTGGCTTTTGTCTACAGTATTGACTTGCTCTCATATTTAAAAAGGCATGTGTGCATCACATTCTCTCTTTTGGAGGAATGGAGACGGGTGGCCTCAAAGGTTTCCTTCAAATTTAATTTTGGAGGATTCTCCTGCTTCTTTTTTTGTTTGGTTTTGTTTCTTCGAAATGGAGTTTCGCTCTTGTCGCCCAGGCTGCAGTGCAATGGCGCGATCTCGGCTCACTGTAACATCTGCCTCCCAGGTTCAAGTGATTCTCCTGCCTCAGCCTCCTGAGTAGCTAGGATTACAGTCACCCACCACCACGCCCGGCTAATTTTTGTATTTTTAATAGAGATGGAGTTTCACCAGGTTGGTAAGGCTGGTCTTGAACTCCTGACATCAGGTGATCCAACCGCTTTGGCCTCCCAAAGTGTTGGGATTACAGGCATGAGCCACCGCGCCCTGCTGATTCTCCTGCATCTTAATTTACTTTTTTACCATGCCCAACATTAAGGCTACAAGGATTTTTGAAATTGCAAATATTTTCTCATGTAGGAAATATTAACTTTCAGATTCTTATACATAGTTATAGACAAATGCTATTGTCCCAGTTAGCTGTTGCAAAACTAAGATTTCTTGACATCCAATTCACTGTGTTGAACTGTTAAAATAGTCCTTCTCTTTGATGTACTTTCTGCCTGCTGTTCACTGAGACATAATTGTGCCCATAGAGGAAAGCGCATTGGAAGTACTCATAGCAGGATATACTTAAAGGAACTCAAGTTGAATGCAATTACATTATTCAAACTGAAAATCCAGTGAAAAATTTGTTTCAGGGTTCTTTAACAAGTTGGATGTCTCATTTGTAGGAAAATGGTACTGATTTGCCATGTATCATGAACTGTGCCTTTAATATCAATAATTGAGTAAAATAGCAAGAGAAGTCTTGGACCAGAATTTTTCAGAATAGCATCAGCAACTTCAAACACAATGTTAATCATTTGCTCTGGTTGGAACACAAGAAATAATAAAATATCAAAGGTTTTATTTTGATGTATGGATTCCCTCTAGGTACTGAGAAAGCAGTAGATATTCAGGGTTCAGAAGTAGAGAATCAAGGGATAAAGTTAAGAACGGGTAAACAGCATGAGTTTTGGAGAGTTCAGAAGAGTGTAATATATCCAAAAGCTGAAGATTTACATATCTCAAAAAGGATCCTGGTCATAACAAGAACCAAAAACAAAAGCTAACCGGAGACGGGGCAAAAGTTGTGAGGAAGTCAAAAGAAGAAAATTACAACATTTAAAGGAAACTTAAAAAAAAATAAAAAGAAAAGAAAAGAAAAGTGAATTATGTGTGGATCTTAGACAAGTGACTGAAAATGTAATAAAGATGTCAATTATCTGAAAATTAATGTAATTCTAACAGAAATATTAGTGACAGAATTCTGATGATTTCTATTCCCTTGGTTGTGCTTTTCAGGAGATAATACATTTTTTAAAGTGAGCCTGAAAAGGAGATTAGAATTATACTATGTTGAAGTGTTGAAATACCTTTGCGTGCTGAATAGCAGGATACACCTTGCAATCTGGGAGTCCGTTGTCTTTGTTGGAGACTCCAAGGCCACTGTGATGCACATTTCTGGAGCTCCATTCTCACAGTTTTTGTGACTAGCACTCTCTGGAGTTGGACAGTGCACAACTTAAGCAGGGTGCTAGTCAAGGTGACCCTGTAGATTGAGAAATTTTTGTTCTTTCTTTTTTTCCCAACTCCAAGGAAAGTCTCCTATTCTTTTTTTAAAAACATATTTGTTTTGAATAACTAATGCCTTACCTGAGAGGTCACATCATATTAAAATTTACCTGAGAGGTCAAATACTCAAGATATAGAAACTTCACCAGACCAAAAACAGTGTGGCTTTAAAGCTCTAAAGGTATTTCAAAGCTCTCCACTGCATTAAAGCAAAAACAGCACAAGAAGTCAAGATGTTTCCGAACCCTAGCCAAAACTCTATCTAAAGGGGAATTTGAGGTTGGTGTTATTGGAAAACCAGTCATTAGCTGTCCATCACTCAGCTGACTAGGAGTAGCAATGATGCCAGTATTGATTACAGATTATGCAATCCAAAGGACAGATTTCGGTTTTAAGAAACTCACCAAACCATTAACTTGTGAATGAACACTCCTTTGCAAGAATATCTAAATAGGTAACAAAGTATAAAATGTGTAACATAAGATGTGTCTAAACCTTTAGTACTGAAACATGTAAAGTGCAAAATATGTCATATTAAATATCTAAATATATAATTAATATGCAATAAAGTACAAAATTTTTGTTTTTATCTTATTAAGTTCTAAACAATGTTTCATAATTCTTTCAAATAGCAACATTGCAACTCCTATCCACATTAAACATACCACATAGAGTTCAATGGAGGACATGCATGTTTTCTTTGATAGAATCAGAGTTTTAACTTAGTGAACACATTATTTCCTTGATTCTGCTGGAGGAACAGAAATGGCATAGGAAGCATGTATTACCTAGAAGTGTGTTTCAGTAATGTCATCATTAGAAAAATGAAAGCCTGATTAAATGTTGTACATTAAAGCAAAAAATAAATTTAATTTTCCCCTGTCAAACTTTCGTATTGAACATTTAGATTTTTAAAAAGATAAAATTATTTTTAAGAATAAGATGTTTTGGCTGATTAATTTACTAATAAAAATGATCAATTTTCAAATTATTTAAAACCTGTATCACAAAAATATGAGTGTATAGTTAAAAAGTCAACAGTAAAGAGAAATAGCTGTTCCTTCCTGTGTTGCTCCCCAGAAGCAACAGATTTCAAACTCTTAGATTTTTCTCCTGCTATATCGCTGATATTTTCTCTTATCATCCTAGAATAGTCACAAACCCTGATTTCTGGTTTAGTCTACCACAGGGTTTTATTATAATGACTGCGTCAGTTAGGTTCCTCAGAAAAGCACCCACTTGGAATATCTATGCACCCTGCCCCATGGAACAGCCACAGAGTCTTCTCTTGTTAGGTGGTCTATACCAAGTGAGCAACTTTTCAGATCATCCAATTAATGAGTTAGGGTAGCACATATCTAATACCTAAAGATGCCCATCAAGTATTTTGGCTATTTTTATGAACAGGGGATGACAGTGGCAGCAGTCTGTTCTTTACTTTGAAGGAAATATCCTGACATGCCCCAGAATGCTGAATGCTCAAAAACTTCCGGTCACCTGCAGGATCATGTACTTTCTGAGATTTACCCACATGTGCCAGCATGCCTGTGGGTCATTGAGTCATCTAGGGTTCCTGATCCTTTCACCAACCCAAATCTTTTCAAAAATATGTCATTAAGATAGTGGACCAGTCTGATGTCTCTCTCTCTCTCTGTGTGTGTGTATGTGTGTGTGTGTGACAGGATCTCGTTCTGTCACCCAAAATGGAGTGCAGTGGTGCACTCATGCCTAACTGTAGTCTCAATCTCCCAGGCTCAAGTGACCCTCCCACCACAGCCACCCAAGTAGTGGGACTACAGGCGTGCGCCACCACACCCAGTTAAATTTAATTTTAATTTTAATTTTTTTTTTGTAGAGATGAGGGTCTTGCTATGCTGCCTAGGCTGGTCTCAAACTCCTGGGCTCAAGCAATCCTCAGTCTGATGTGTTGTCTTGCAGAATTAAACTTGTATTTCTCTATTAATGTGAAACATGAACTATCATCTATATACTGTGTAGGATGATATGTGTAGTATGTTTTTACTTCTTCTAAGTCTGTTGTTTTTGTTAAAATAATCAAAGCTTTTAAATCCATATGCTTATTTCTTATCTCATAAGTAATTATTTTTGTCATTTGTATTAACAAGCTGCAATACTAGATGTCAATGGGGTTATCATCGTCCTTTAAGATCTTGTTAGAATCTCCTCAAAGTCTAATCTATAGAAACTCTATAGTTTTACCAAGATTTTCAAAAATCTTCAGCAGTGTACATTCATCCAAGTTACCCATGGCTCTGAGTCATGTCTTCTGCTGAATTTTCAAAATTCATTTTACATTTCTGTCCCAGTGTTTCCCAGACATAAAAAAGACTGCTTCTCCTTAATTCAGCCATCCTTCAAAGTGCCACTCACAGAGGGAGGAGTAGGTGTCATGTTTCCGGAAGTCTTGGGAGTGTAAAATTGAAAGTTAGTGGTGGGGAGGTGGGAGGTAGTGTTGGGTCCATTTCAGTGTCATAGTGGAGAGCTAAAACTATGCGCTTAAATACATGTTCTTGTGACGCTTCAGTTGTACCCGCTCAGCTCCAGCTTCTCAATGAGGTGCTCAGCCTTTTTTCTTCCCTTCCCTTCCCTCCTACTGCTCTGCTCCAATCTTCATACTTAAATTTCTACTCACTGATAAATAACAATTGCTAACCATCATCAAGCACTAGCTATTTGTTCACTTAGGGCTTTCACAACCTATGAGGTAGGTACTATTAACCCCATTTTACAAGTGAGAAAACGGAAGTAGAGAAACACTGAATAGGCCAGGCATACAGGCTCATGCCTGTAATCCCAGCACTTTGGGAGGCTGGGGAGGGCAGATCACGAGGTCAGGAGTTCGAGACCAGCCTGACCAATGTGGTGAAACCCCACCTCTATTAAAAACGTAAAAATTAGCTGCCGGGTGCGGTGACCCACTCCTGTAATCCCAGCACTTTGGAAGGCCAAGGTGGGTGGATCACGAGGTTAGGTGGTCGAGACCATCCTGGCTAACATGGTGAAACCCCATCTCTACTAAAAATATAAAAAATTAGCCAGGGGTGGTGGTGGGCACCTGTAGTCCCAGCGACTCAAGAGGCTGAGGCAGGAGAACGGTGTGAACCCGGGAGGCTGAGCTTGCAGTGAGCTGAGATCGTGCCACTGCACTCCAGCCTGAGCGACAGAGTGAGACTCCATCTCAAAAAAAAAAAAAAAAAAAAAAATTATTAGCCAGGTGTGGTGGCGTGCACCTGTAGTCCCAACTGCTTAGGAGGATGAGAATCACTTGAACGAGGGAGGTAGAGGCTGCAGTGAGCCAAGATCACACCACTGCACTCCAGCAGGCTGGGTGACAGAGTGAGACTCCATCTCAAAATAAAAACAAAAACAAAATAAAACACTTAGTAAATTGTCAAAAAAGATAGGTTTTATAATTGTCTTTACTTTCCATCTGAAATTGCTTATCAAAGCATTGTTCTAAACAAAAGTAGTTTCTACTTTAGGAGGACGTCTGGTGCTTGTTGGTAAAATATGACCGTTTAAATCATGCACCATGTGTATTTAGACAGCTCCCATATTTAACAGGTTCCATTGATCTCTACTTCTTCTTTTGGAGCTCTTGGTGCCAATGCTCCAATTTCCTATCTTGGTTACTTTCAGTGAGTTGCGGAATATTTCTTTGGGTCATTTTTTCTTATCACGAATATAGTAATGAAATATATCCAGACACTTTACATGTCTGAGAATATCTCTCTGTTGTTCCCAGAGAAAAACACCATATTGACTGAATGTAGAGATGCTGCAGGCATTACTCTAATATCTTTTTTCATTTTGAATAAAAATCTGATGCCAACTTGAATTTAAAATACTTCCAAATATCACAAAATTACTAATAAAGAGATGCAAAAATGAGAAAGAAATCAGGTATGAAAAATTAAGCAAAGAAGTTACAAGTATCCTTGAGAAGAAAATAAAGCAAACTGATAAGAATCAGAATGTATTAGACTTATAAAAAATTTAGATATAAAACTGACCTAAGATAAAATACTAAGCACATAACCATATGCTTGGAAAAATTAGCTGGGGAGGAAAAGGAAACATCTAACTTGGATCCCATCATCTACCCAACATGGGAAGAAACCTAGAAACCCCACGCTATTTTTATTTTCAGTTACTTGATGAGCTTCCCAAGAGAATGGTGGCAGACTGAAGAGTTGCAGATAAAGGAAACAGAAAGGCTACAATCAGTTTTATAGCTACTGGATATAATCTACTCGGAAAAGAAAACAATGCACTAAAGAAAAGGCTGAAATGCAGTAGTAGATCAGAAATTCCATGCAGGGGGATTTGAGCTGTAGCTGTTCTATGTCCCAGTTCTCTCCTCATATAGCCACAAGCAGGTAAGTGATTAAACTCAAACACCAATATCCAGCCCCCATACCACCACTCTTTTTTTTTTTTTTTTGAGATAGACTCTCACTGTGTCACCCAGCCTGTAGTGCAATGGCGCAATCTTGGCTCACTGCAACCTCCGCCTCCCGGGTTCAAGCGATTCACCTCTCTCAGTCCCTGAGAAGTTGGGATTACAGGCACCCACCACCATGCCCAGCTAATTTTTTTTTTTTTTTTTTTTTTAGTATTTTTAGAGTACAGATGGGGGTTTCACCATGTTGGTCAGTTTGGTCTCGAACTCTCCAGACCTCAGATAATCTGCCCATCTTGGCCTCCCAAAGTGCTGGGATTACAGGCATAAGCCACGGCACCTGGCCCACACCACTCATTTTTAAAGGAAAAGATTCAATCAGTGTACAAGCAATGCAGCGTTAAAAGGGAAATTTATAGCACTAAACACCCACATCAAAAAATTAGAAAGATCTGAAATTAACAATCTAGCATCACAATTTTAAAAACTGGAGAACCAAGAGCAAACCAACTGCAAAGGTAGCAGAAGACAAGAAATAACCAAAATCAGAGTGGAACTGAAGGAGATCGAGACACAAAAAACCACTGGAGCTGGAGTTCCTCCCCAGTCATTTAATGAGGCCAGCATCATCCTGATGTCAAGATCTGGCAGAGACACAATTAAAAAAAAAAAAAAGAAAATGTCAGGCCAATATCCTTGATGAACACTGATGCAAAAATCCTCAACAAAATACTTGCAAACTGAATCCAGCAGCAGACCACAAAGCTAATCCACTATGACCAAGTAGATTTTATCTCTGGGATGCAAGGTTAGTTCGACACATGCAAATAAATAAATGTGATTCATCACATAAGCATAATTAAAGACAAAAATCATGTTATTATTTTAGTAGATGCAGAATAGGCTTTTGATAAAGTTCAACATCACTTCATGATAATCACTCTCAAAAAACTAGGTGTTAAAGGAACATGCTTCAAAATAATAAGAGCCATCTATAACAAACCTACAGCCAACGTCATACTGAATGGGCAAAAGCTGGAAACATTTCCCTTGAAAGCCGGCACAAGACAAGAATGCCCACTCTAACCGCTTCTATTCATCATAGTATTGGAAGTCCTGGCCGGAGCAATCAGGCAAGAGAAAGAAATAAAGAGCATCCAAATAGGTAAAGAGGAAGTCGAATTATCCCTGTTTGTAGATGACATGAACCTATATTTTTAAAACCCCATAGTCTTGGCCCAAAAGCTCCTTTGGCTGATAAACAGCTTCAGCAAAGTTTCAGGATACAAAAATAAACTTATAAAAGTCACTAGTATTCCTATACACCAACAACAGCCAAGCTGACAGCCAAATCAGGAGTGCGATCCCATTACAATTGCCGCAAAAATAATAAAATACCTAGGAATACAGCTAATCAAGGAGGTGAAAGAGTTCTATAATGAGAATAGCAAAACATCAGTCAAAGAAAGCAGAGATGGCAAAAACAAATGAAAAAACATTCCATGCTCATGGATAGGAAGAATCAATATCGTTAAAATGGCCATACTGCCCAAAGCAATTTACAGATTCTATGCTTTCCCTATCAAACTACCAATGACATTCTTCACAGAACCAGAAAAAAAAAAAACTATTTTAAAATTCATATAGAACCAAAAAAGAGCCTGAATAGCCAAGGCAAGCCTAAGCAAAAAGAACAAAGCTGGAGGCATCATGTTACCCGACTTCAAATTGTACTAAAGAGATACAGGAACTAGAATAGCATGATACTGGTACAAAAAGACACATAGACCAATGGAACAGAACAGAGAACCCAGAAATAAGGCCACACATTACAACCATCTGATCTTCAACAAAGCTGACAAAAAGAAGCCATTGGAAAAGGACTCCCTATTCAATAAATGCTGCTGGGATAACTGGCTAACCATATGCAGAAGATTGAAGCTGGACCCATTCCTTATGTCATACACAAAAATCAACTCAAGATAGATAAAAGACCTAAATGTAAGCCCCCAAACTATAAAATCCCTGGAAGACAACCTAGGCAACACCATTCTGGATATAGGAACCGCAAAGATTTCAAGACGAAGATGCCAAAAGCAGTAGCAACAAAAGCAAAAATTGACAAGTGGATTCTAATTAAACTAAAGCGCTTCTGCACAGCAAAAGAAACTATCAACAGAGTAAACAGGCAACCTTTGAAATGGGGGAAAATTTTTGCAAACTATGCATCTGACAAAGGTCTAATATCAGCATCTATAAAAAACTTAAATTTGCAAGAAACAACCCCATTAAAAAGTAGGCAAAGGACATGAACAGACACTTTTCAAAAGAAGACATACATGTGACCAAAAAGCATATGAAAAAAGCTCAATATCACTGATCATCAGAGAAATGCAAATCAAAACCATGGTGAAATAACATCTCACACCAGTCAGAATGGCTACTATTAAAAACTGAAAAAGTAACAGATGCTGGAGACGTTGCAGAGGAAAGGGGATGCTTATACACTGCCAGTGGGAATGCAAATTACTTCAGTCATTGTGGAAAGCGGATTGGTGATTCCTTAAAGAGCTAAAAACAGGACTACCAATCAACCCAGCAATCCCATTACTGGGTGTATATCCAAAGGAATATAAGTCTTTCTACCATAAAGACACATGCATGCATATGTTTGTTGCAGAACTATTCACAATAGCAATCACATGGAATCAACCTAAATGCCCATCAGTGGTAGACTTGATAAAGAAAAAGTGGTACATATACACCATGAAATATTATGCAGCCAATAAAAAGAACAAGATCACATCCTTTGTAAAAACATGAATGGAACTGGAGGCCATTATCCTTAGTAAACTAATGCAGGAACATACAACGAAATACTTCATTTTTTCACTTAGAAGATGTAGACACAAAGAGTGGAACGACAGACACTGGGGCTTAGTGGAGGGTGGATGGTGGGATGAGGGAGAGGATCAAAAACACATCACCATTGGGTACTAGGCTTAGTACCTAGGTAATGTGATAATCTGTACAACAAACCCCTGTGACCTGAATTTACCTGTATAACAAGCCTGCATATGTATCCTTGAACCTAAAATAAAAGTTAAAAAAAGAAAAAATTAAAAAAAAGAAATTAGAAAAAAGGCTGCAAAACATAGATTAAGAATATTTTTTGAAGAATGAGAAAAAATTTTAGAGAGTACTAGTAACTTAAGAAAATTTCAAAAGACATAAATGCCATGGAACAAAAATATCGAAGAATATGACAGAAAAGCAAGAAATGAAAATGGAACCATTAGACCTTTGAAAAATTGAAAAGAAAAATAAAATTCATTGTATCTTTTTGCTTCTAATATCTTTTGCACTAAAATAAACTGAACACTTTAAATACAGCTCAAACCATCCCCATTCCTTTCCCATCCTTCCATACCCTAATATATCATACACATTTAATTTAATATGTTTATTTTAATGTATTTAATATCTATAATATAAATTTTAATATATTTAATTTGAAGTCATTAAATTAAATATATTTTGTTTCTATTTTTAATAATATATAACATATAATATATTATATATACTATATATTAATAAATACATTTGTTTATATTTTTATACAACAGTATTTTAAACTTATTTTCAAATTCACAGGCATAAGGTGTTATAAAGTGCTATGATTTTTGCATCTCTGACACTCTTCACATTTTTATCCCCAATATTATTTGTGCTTTCACATTTTTTACATTATCATTATTGCCCAATATTGACTATTTTATTAGTTTTTGTCAAGACAACTGAGCAGCTCTTATATGACAGGAAAGGGACAGCTCTTCCTTGGAGAATCATTATAACTAATTATATATATAATAGTGATTACATATTATATAATATTATATATAATATTGAAAGAGTGATAGAAGAGAAAATTGCTATTTGGCAAGCACCACAGTCATAAACTAAAGGCAAGAATTAACTAATGCTAAAAATCAATGGATGAAAATATAACAATAGAATACTTGAATAGTCTTAAAGTCTCTCCCACAAGATATTTGTTAATTACAAGATAAAAACAGTAATTTTACATTAGAGAAACCTGGCAATTATCATTTTAACCGAGTAATTAAAATTAACATCACCAGTAATGAAATGTGTTAACATAATGTACTTGCCGTTATGATCCCCTGAGAAAAGCGTATTTTGTTTGCAGAATTTTTGCCAAAAATACAGAACTAAACTGAGATATAAGAAATGTTAAATAAATTCGAATTGAGAGACATTCTACAATATAACATTAGCATTTTTCGAAACTGTCAAGTTTATGAAAGACAAAGGACAACTGTTTCAGGTTGAAGAATGCCAAGGAAACGTAACAATTAAATCAAATGTGGAATTCTGGGGCTAGAAATAAAAACAAGAATGATACAATTGGCAAAGTTCCAATAATACCTGTGGGTAATAGTATTGTATTCATGTTAATTTTGAAGACAGATATGGTGGCCTGTACCTGTAATTCTGGCTACTTGAGAGGCTGAGGTGGGAGGATTGCTTTGAGATGAGTATAAGATCAGCCTGAGCAACATAGTGCAACTGTCTCTAATAAAAATGATTTTTAAAAATCAGCTGGGCATGGTAGTGCATGCCTGTAGTGCCAGCAACTCAGGAGGCTGAGAGGGGAGGATTGCTTGAACCCAGAAATTCCAGACTGCAGTGAGCTATGATCACACCACTACACTTTCAGCCTGGGGGACAGAATGAGACCCTGTCTCTAAATCTAAAAAAAAAATAAAAAATAAGATAAAAAGTTAATTTTGTGGTTTCCATAATTATACTATATTTATGTAAGGGGTTAACATTAGGTGAAGCAGGTGAAGGATATAGGGAAACTGTGATATTTTTGCAACCTTTCTGTGAGTCGGATATTATTTCAAATAAAAAGTTAAAAACACTCAAACCAAATTATTTGATTTTGTTTCTTCTCCCTTATGTCTGCCATTATCTTTATTATTTCCTTCCTTTTACTTTCTTTTGGTTTACTCTCTTCTTTCGCTTTTGTTTGTTTGTTTATAACTTCATCAGTTGGATATTTAGCTTATAATTTTTAATTCTTTTGTTATTTCCTATAAATGCATTAGTGTTAGTTGTCTATCGTTACATAACAAATTACCCCCAAACTTTATGGCTGAAAACGGCATTCAGTAACCTCCTAGTTTCTGAGTGCCAGGAGTCTGGGCTCAGTTTAGCTGGTTCCTCAGGTTTTGTGGCTCCAAAAAGCTGCAATCTGTGCCAGCCAGGGTTGCAGGCATCTCAAGTCTTGACACGGGAAGGATCCACTTCCACACTCACTCATATGGTAATTGGGAGATTTCGATTCTTCACGGGTGGTTGGACTGAGGGCCTCAGCTTCTTGCTGGGTCTTCGTTGGAGGCTGCTCTCAATTCCTTACCACAGGGGCCTCTACATTGGGCAGCTCCCCTCATGGCAGCTTCAACAGAGTGGGCAAGGAACAAGAGTTCAAGAGAGTACATGCAAGGTGGAAGTCAACATCTTTTATACCTTGGCCTCTGTGACATCTCATTATGTGCATCATATTCTATTAATTACTAACAGGCCATCAGGTCCAGCTCACACTCAAGTGGAAGAGATTATGCAAGGACCCAAATATAAGGAGGTGGAATTCTGGGGAACGATTTTAGAAGTTGCTTAGCATAATATTTAAGGTTATAAACGTTGACCTCTAAGCAATTTATATTAGTTGCATTTCACACATTGATCTATCTCATGGTTAATGATCTCGCTGTTAATTTCAAACGTTTTATAATTTCTAAAATAATTTTATCTTTGATTCAGACATTATTTGATTTGTTTTAAACTTTCCAATATACATTTATTTCTACTGTCAAACTTTCTGCTTTATACTTACAATGCATTCCTTTCATATTTTTTTCCTTTCTTGCCTTCTATTAAATTATACTTTATATCCTTTTATCTCTCTATTGACTCAAGAAGTTATACTGTTTATTTGTGATTATCCATAAAAATTTGAACATGCATACTAGATTTCTGGAGATTATTAATATTTATATCTTCCTTCTGAATAATAAAAGACCTTTAAATATTTTAACCCCAATCTCCATCCCTCTCATTTTACAAATTATTGTTATTTAGTAATTTAACTCCACCTTAGTTTTATACCTCATTAATGATATTTTACTTTCCCCTTCCTCCAGCCCCTGCTTATTTAGATTTATAGACATATTTATTAATATTGTTTTAGTTTAGGTTTTTAAAAATTGTTGTTTTCTTTTGTTTTACTTATATTGGTTCTTGTATCCTTCAGTCTGGGTTCAACTTTCTTTTTTCTGAAGTACACCCTTTAGTAGCCCTTTCTGCAAGGCTTCTCAAGTATTGGACATATGTTAGACCTCTTTTGCTATGCTCCATTTTTCTTAAACCCTTTATGCAATTTCCACCCCTCTATCTCCTTGAGTTATTCTGATTAAAGTGTCTGAGGTTTAACCTTTGGTTCACTCACCTCTCTGCACTTCACTTTCTTTGCATAAACCTTGCTATTTAGTGATACATTGAGTTTTTATTTTAGTTATTTTTTTATTAATAAAGGATCCATTTGATTCTTTGACATTGTTCTTTTACACTGGCTTTCTTCTTTCTTTAAGGTTTAGTACCATCTTTCGTTTAATTATTATTATTAGCATACTCATTTTACAATCTTTTTAAAATCTAAAAATGTGAAGATCCTCCTGTTTATTGTTTCTGATGACTATTCCCTTTGGCAAATTATTTTCTCATATGTTTTTAGTTTTTTTTATTATAAACTCTGAGAATTCCATAGGGCAAAAATTACAGTAGTTTGCATTTGCTTCTGTCAGATGCCCCAGTAAACCATGAGCTTGGATCAATTTCATCATACAGTGTAATTGCAATGTAAACAAACAAAAAGTAAATTCATACTTAAAACATATACTAGGAGTAGGTTTGGGTTTCAATCAATTGGGAATATGAGCAGTATAAAGGGACTTGATTCCAATTCATATCTATTAGGACCTGGAAGCCTCCATTCCTGTCTGTGCTGGGCATTAAAATCCCAGCCTCTCTTCATTACAGGTTCCTAAAATCCCATCCCCAGCGTTTTTGTATTAACTTGAGTGCTTACTTTGTTGGCTTTTCTTTTTTTAAAAAAAAAAATTATGTTTCCCAAACATTCCCCTTTCCAATCAGACCAGGTTTGCCTTTAATATGTATTGTCAAATAATGTTATATTCCATGTGATCATACTTTTCTATGGAGTTTGAAGTGGAAACCAGCTGTCAGAATTACCTATTCAATGAAAGACCCACACATTTGCTGGGACTGGTGCTTCTCCCAGTGGCAAAAGCAACTGCATAGGTACCCCCAAGTTTTTCAGATTCTGACACCTAACCGTATCTGTTAGGCACCAAAGCAATTTGTTTATCCTCAAACCCTATAAGATCATTTGTGTTTACATAAATAGTAACCATGACAATAGAAAAGGGCTCTCTCCTGAAACATAGCTCCATAAATTGTGGGCTGGCCCAAATATGCAGAAAAGCATATAGAGGAAAAGGATTCATAGATTTAAAAGATTATATGGCCGGGCACAGTGTATCATGCCTGTAATCCCAGCACTTTGGGAGGCCGAGGCAGGTGGATCACGAGGTCAGGAGTTCGAGACCAGCCTGACCAATATGGTGAAACCCCGTCTGTACTAAAAATACAAAAATTAGTTGTATGTGGTGGTGTGTGCCTGTAATCCCAGCTACTCAGGAGGCTGAGGCAGGAGAATTGCTTGAACCCAGGAAGCAGAGGTTGCAGTGAGCCAAGATGGCACCATTGCATTGCAGCCTGGGAGACAGAGTGAGACTGTTACCAAAAAAAAAAAAAAAAAAAAAGATGTTAAATATGTATAACACAGAAAGAAGGTTCAAATAATACATATTTTAAATAAACGGGACAAAAAAATACTCAAAGATGGAAAATGTAGCCTTCCAACAAATGAAAGTTATCACAATGATTTATCTTGTTTTTGACTGATAAATAAGTAAAACCAAGAATGGTGTTTCATTTTATGAACTATTAGATTTGTAATTCTAAGTTAAAATAATCAAATAATCATATTAATTTTATCCTGAAATAAAATATTAATCATAGGAGAAAAGAGATACCAGAGATAGAAGTACAAAATAAAGAAATCAAGGAAAATCTGTACTCTTACATTTTGAATTGGAAATATCAGTGTGAACTTGTGGTTTTTCCTACCTTAAATTTTTTTTTCTGGCTTTGACCACTGAAATGACATATTATCAGTGGTTCTAAATACCATTTTTCTCTAAAAAGAACCTAGGACTGGTGTAGGAAACGAACAAAAAGATTCTGGAACATCTTGTTGGCACAAAGAGCAAGGAAGCTATCAGAGGCTAATGGGATCATGTCAAAGTACACAAGCCAGCTTGATGGACTCCCATGGCAAAAGATGTGACAATCTGAGCATCAATGAGAATAATGATTGCAATTGTTTAAAACTCACTGAAAATATAAAAATCTATGAGTTATTAGTGATATTAAAAAAAGAATAAAAAAGAAATAAGACATAACTCATTGTTACTATATTGGAGGTCGCTAGGGCACAAACTCATTACGGTGAAAATTGATAATGAAAGGAAAAGAATTGAGCATTTATTCTGCCTTTGCAAGCACGAACTGTGTTTCACAGGAACAAATATCCTTAGTGAGTGGGTTTTTCTGTACAAAAACTGCTAATAAATCAGAAAGAATTATGAAAAGTCCCCATTTTGTAACTTACAAAAATATCACTTCAGACAGTGGTCATCAATGGGCTGTAAAACTATTACATGAAATGTCAAGGGAAATGTTTGCAATGAAGAAGCAGGTTGTCGGCACCTGAACCCCGGACTTTCTTATCTCTGTAAGTGAGAACACCAGGCTTCAGGTGCTTCCTAAAGTAATGCAGTGGGAAAGTAAGGCATTATCTGAGATGGAATTTAAGCAAGCCTCTAGATCTAACTTCCAGTCTACAGAAATACAGGAGATAGAGAAACAAGTGAAATCATACTAGGAGAAAACCATCAGCAAAAGTCAGAACACGGAGTGAACTTCGTCTCCTCAATATCTAAAGCATAAAAATTAAATGAAGTGGGGGTTTTTATATATTGTTTTATAAGAAACAAGAGATATAGGCTGGGCATGGTGGCTCACGCCTGTAATCCCAGCACTCTGGGAGGCCAAGGTGAGCGAATCACTTGAGCCAGGAGTTTGAGAACAGCCTGGCCAACATGGTGAAACTTCAACCCTATCAAAAAAAAAAATAAAAAATACAAAAATTAGCCGGGCATGGTGGTAGGCACCTGTAGTTCTAGCTACTCAGGAGGTTGAGCTGGGAGGATTGCTTGAACCCAGGAGGTGGAGGCACTGAGCCAAGATCTGCACTGAGCCAAGATCGTGCCACTGTGCCAAGATTGTGCTACTGCACTCCAGCCTGGGGGACAGCGTGAGACTTTGTCAACAAAACAAAACAAAACAAAACACGCACACACAAACACAGAAACAAAAGATACACGAAAATATAAACAATGAACCTTATTTAAATCTTAATTCAACCAAATAAACAGAAAAATATATTTTGGACAATATATCAACTTTGAGAGTTTTAATGTGCAATGAATATTATAATGCTGAATAGTTGATGATATTAAATATTAAGTAATAATAATTATTAATTTTTATGATGGTCTGTGGTCATGTAAGAAAATGTCCTTTACTTTTTGAAATTCAAATTGAAATGTTTAGTGGTAAAAGAACATGACATCTGAGATTTGTTAAAGAACAGCAGCCAAGAAAGCTGGTGGGGGTAATAAAACAAGTATGACAGTGTGAATGTGGTTGAGGCTGGATGGTAATTACGTGGAGGTTCGTTATGTTCTCTACTTTTGGGTATTTTGGAATACTTCCTAACAAAAAATAGTAAGAGAATGATTTATCTCATGGTAAGGTCACCAAATTTCAAAAATAAAGACTAAAACTTTTCAGATATTTTAGCATATGAGGCCGTTTACCTGCAGAAGACTTTTCCTCTGAAACAGGAAATGGCAGGAGATCATGAAGAAATGTCCACAAAGTTGAAGGAAACCTAATGTAACCCCCAAATACTTTACATAATCAGGAATAGCTTTATAGGTAAGGCAACAGAGAACACACTTTTAAATATACAGTAACTCTGAAACTGTAATAGCCTTAAACTATCATTTGAAAACATACTCCTGCCTAATTAAAGATTAATCAGAATCAGGAATCCATGAATGGAGGACTTATGTTATTGAACTGCATAAAAACTGCTAATAAATGCATGGACAGCCTGTGTCCATTTAACCCTATTAGAATAATTCTAAACAATTGTCCTAATAATTTTTATAAAACATAACAATTTTAAAATGAATGATAGAAAAGGCTGATATTCTCTCATATCTCCCGATTTTCCTGTATAGTATTTATTGCAACTAATAATTTATATATTTATTTGCAGGCTTATTTGTTTAAGATCTGATTCCATCATGAGACTACAAGCTTCTTGAGAGCAGAGACCATGTTTTTAAAAATGTGCTTAATCTTCATCACAGCATGGACTCAACGTTTAAAGCTGCATTTAGACTAACCCCCATTTGTTAAGTGTGGTTTTTGTGTTTTAAGGCACATTCTTATGTTACCATCAGATTAATCTTCCTCTTCACTATGGGCCCAGATAAATGCCAATCTTTTTCAATCCTGTTATTGGACTCTCTCTTGCCATCAGCTTCCCTTCTTCGGATGAATCCCACCATGTCTGGCTCCTTAGTGTCCATACCAACAGCATCCATAAATTTGAATATATTCAATAATGCTGTAAGTGAAACAAAGCAAGGACTCTTCAGTATTTTACTTCTGTTCTTATCATCTCTCTTTGCCATGAGGGCTTCAAATTTCTATATGAAGTACACAAAACTACATAGCCACGTCTCTACCAAGATGGCCACCCGTTTTTAAACGTTGTTTTATAATTTATAATCTTATTTCTAATTTAAGAACACAGTGCTTCAAAAATCAGCACTATTGTTTCAACTTCAAATTACGTATATTATATTATATTCTGGAGAGAAAAAGAAGAAGGAAAGCAGAAGAAGGGAACTATGATGTGTACGGATCTACTATTATTTCATGCACTGTAATCAGTATTCATGAACATTTTCTCTTTTAATACTCAAAACAACTACCAGGTCATCAACTGCCAGGTCAGCCTATCCTTTGAGATTTAGTTAAAATGAACTAAAAGCTCTTTTTCTGTGCCTCTTGCATGGATTTGCAAAATGTCTGTGAAATCTCAGGGGTTGTCGTAGTAGACTTTTTGTATTGTCTTTCTTTCCACCCAGCATTCATTCTCCCTTTCCTAAAAGCCCCTGAACACTGCTTGTAGATTCATGTATTTCCAGGGGTCCTGCATCTGCCTCCAGCTCCTGCAGTACATTACACCATTGAAGCTAAGCCATCCAGTGTATTCTATCCCCTTGAACACAGACCAGGAGGGTTAGGGATGTGATCTAATCTGGTCTAAACAAAGAGAATCTTTGGATTTTGCTTGGATATTTGAAACAAAGCACTCTCTCCTGTTTTAGATGGTGTGGGTTGTGGTGTGGTATAAGGCCTGGAGTTGCTGCAGCCTTTCACTACCACGACGGGAGCCAAAACCAATGGATAGGTTGAAACAGAGCAAAGGGCCTTGTGGAGAGATGTAGCTAGAACTCTATTTACACTATTATTATTATTATTATGATTACTATTATTATTATTATTTATAGAGACAGGGACTTGCTCTGTCATTCAGGCTGGAGTGTAGTGGCACAACTGCAGCTCACTGCAGCCTCGAACTCCTGGGCTCAAGTGAAGTGATCTTCCTGTGTTAGCCTCCTAGGTAGCTAGGACTACAGGTGTGCACCACCTTGCCTGGCTATTTTTATTTTTATTTTTTGATGGAGACAGGGTTCATTAGATGTTGAAAAACCTCTAGATCAAGCCAGACCTGAGGCCCACTAACCTCTGTACTTTTTAGTTTTGTAAGCCAGAAAATTCCCTTTGTTGTCCAATTAAGTCCAAGTTTGGTTTTGCATTCCTTGCATAACAGATACTTTTTATATTGTGTCACTTCTTCAGACTCCGCCAAATATTTGAACACATTACATCTCATTTTCCATAACTCTTCTCTCAGCTTGTTACTGTTGACCCAGATGTGGGATTCAACCTTCCTTTCCCTGAAAAAATGCCCCTCACACAAGAATTTATGTGTGTAGCCGATTTTCCTGAAGGTTTGGGATTCAAAGCATATGTACAACGCAGGGAAAAATAAACAACAGCAATATATTCAATTAACACTGTATATTAGCTATTTCCAGTTGTGAGACTCTCACTGCCCTCATGGGACATGGTGGGGAATTTCTCATCCACTCCCACACGCTCAGGCCCCAGCTGCCTGGTCTGTCTTGCTTTTCTTCCTCCTCGTCCTTCTTCTTTGTTCTCCTTGACCCATAATTTTATTTCATCTAGCTACGTCATTATTACTTTGCCTTCTTCTACTTTCCCTTTGGACCTGCCTGGCTAAGCTGTGTATCAGGTATTTTCTTGAAGAAATACAATTCCCTTTGCAAGATGATAATCTTGAATGCCAAGGCTAGATAATTAAGCAATTATATAAACTCTGTTCTCTTTAATGATTTTTTTATTTTTTTGCCCAGTGCTTCAACTATAGTTTTGCAGTCAAATGAATGCTCAAAAATTATAGATTTTAATCTTTCATGTTCTGTATAGATAGATCTGTTCACCAACTAACGTGGGGATTTGGCAATTACAAAATATTGTAACTGGAAGGGCATTAAAAGTCCAACACCTTCATTCAGGCCCAATAGGAGTGGGCGGTAGAGACGGGAGTAGAATCAGACAGCTCTTAATTCTTTTGCCTCTACTTTGTGGCATGTGATAGTTACTAGGGACATTTTATTTACTGGGACATAGGTTTGATGCTGATCATAGATGAGTATCCTTTAAAAAACCTTTAAAAACTTTAACAAAGTGATTTTTTTCCCAACATTTCCATCCAGGAGGTATTGCATATCTCAGCTGACTCTCATATAAAATTATTGTTTTGGACATTCATCCCTAAGAACCTTGCATTTATAATATTCAATATAATACTACCCTCAGTGTTCTCATCTATTAAATCAGGATAAGGAACACATATTTTCTAGGGCCAGGGTGAGGATTAAATGCGTTAGTATAAGTGAAGTGCTTAGAACAGTTGCATGGCAAATAGTAAATACTCTAGGATGTCTGCAAACCTCCAACTTTTTAGTCTTAGAGTTTCTTTACACTATTACAAAATTATTTAAGACCTCAAAAAGCTTTTGTGTTGTGGGTTATGTTTACTAATATTTACTACATTAGAAATTAAAACCAATACATTTAAAATGTTTACTTACTAATTTATTTTAAATAGTTACATAACATAAATAATTTGTTTTATGAAAAAAATTATATTTACCACAAACAAAATACCTAGTAAAAAGAGTGGCTTTGTTTTAGATTTTTGCAAATCTCTAGTAAGTGTCTGACTTACTAGAAGATGATTGGAGTCTCACGTCTGCTTCTGCATTCAATCTGCTATGAAATCACATATCATGCAGTTTTGGGAAACGCTACTGTATGCTCTTCAGAAAATTAGAGTGAAAAAGGAAAAAATCTCATTTTAGTGTTATTTTGAAAAAGTTTTGTCCTTCCAGACCCCCTGAAAAGGCCTCATGAACCCTCGAGAGTACTCAAACTACATCTTGGGATCTTCTTCTATGTTTTCTATAATTGTTATTGCTGTTATTGTTATTGATGATGATGATGATGATTACAGATAAATCCAGAATAGATATGGGTTTTCCAGTATAAGAGCTGCAAGTTTTGTAGTTCTCTTGATGAATTTGGTTCTGTACAGTCATCCATTTAAAAACGTTTGTCTTTAAAATGACGGAACTAGGTCTATGTGTTGTGAACCTATCGATATAAGGAATAAAAGGACAGTGGTATTTAGCTTTTTCAGGCAGTGAAACTATAACCATGAAATAAAAAAGAAAAAGTCCCCTAGTATACTGTGGCTGTAAGGAAACAGAATGTGTGTCTCCACCACTGTGGAGAATTTTCATGAGAAGTTATGTGTTAGCATTTGGGCTCAGGCACAGAAACTACCCAAAGTACAGTAAAACCCAGGAGCATTGCAATGCTTTTTCCAAGCATATTCAGGCAGAAGAAATATATTCTAGAAGACCAAATGCATAACTATAACCAAAACATTTCATGAAGAGAGCAAATGGAAATTAAGGAACTGGTTCCGTGTGTTGGCTTTTTCTGTTTTTATCCTGGATAAAGTCCCCTGGTAGAAAGGATGATGAAGTTGGAGGTCTGATAATGCATTAGTATATTCACAAGTCTTCCTTGCCCAGAGCCAACAGGCTCTTGAACTTCTCAGCTGTTCATTTTAAAGGCAATATCTTGTCACTGTTTCTCAGGGGAAAACCAGTGCTCCCAAATTATGTTGTAGAAGGAAACTGTAAATCATAGGTCATCACGACTAATGGTGCCTTGGCTCAGCAAAGTCAAGCCCCTTTCAACTCTATAGTCCTTGGGCTTGATGTGAGGGGTTTCCTCCCTTCTCCCTTTCTCTTTTAAAAATAATCATTCTGTTTTTGGTATTTTTCCTGTCCTCAACTTCGCTAGAAATATGAAAATAACAACAACAAAAGATCCCAGGGTACAGATCAGTTACACTGGTCAATGTCCTGTGGAAATAAGAGCCCCTTAATGTTGCTTAAGGAAACTGATGGTGATTGAAAAGACCATTCCAGAGAAATGCTCTACAAAACTTGAAAGTAGACAAAAATGTAGTGTTGTGGGGGTGAAAATAGAAAAAGCAATGGATCCCTCCAGAGACTGATGGCAGCACATGGAATTCTAGGAAAAAACTGACTTTGAAAAGAAGGGCAAAAGCAAAGCCAACTGAAGAAGGGAAAGGGAAGTCAATGAGGAGTCTTGATTGGGTATGTTGATCCTTGTCCCCCTGTCATCTGATTCCCATGTCAGCCTCAAAAATCATGTGAAGACAGACAGCTACGTGGTGAGTCATGCTGTAGAGAGTCCTCTGCCATGATGCTTAATCTGGGAAGAAGGCTGGAGTCTAGTAAACTGGGGGTGGGAGATTTAAAATGAAAAATAAAACGAGTGGGAGGAATGGTAATTTAGTCTTTTAAAAACCAGGAAAGGTATGTATGCAAAAGCAAGAAGTAGCAGAGAAAAGAAGAAAAAAAAATAGAGTAAACCAGTAAACAAAAAAGCGAACAACTACAACAAAAAGAACAGGTCTCAACAGAGAGAAAGGCATGTCATATAGACTTGTAGTAAATCTACATGTTATGATAGCATAAGCAGAAATATACTAAGTCTAGTAAAAGTGGATTCGTCTTAGTGACTGTTTGAACCATCTATTCACTTTTTTTCTGCTTTTGGTCCTTGAATTAAAGAAGCCTCCAGGTATGTTAGCTCTTCTCATCCCTAAACATTGCAAAACATTCATCAAAACAAATGAAGACAGAGATGACCAATATCTGCACTTTATCTTGATTCCCAGTACTCCATTTATCTATCAGTGTCCTTTGTGGTTTAAGAAATCAAGGACATCCCTATCCTGAGAAGCTGGGGACTGGGACTTTGGGCAATGATGGGACCTCTTTTGGTTTGACTTATGGTGACCTTTTGCCATCACTGCTGCCTTGCCTACAAGAGTATCTTGGAAAAGGACATATCTAACTGCTTCATGATCCAGGAGGGGGCTTTAGAGGGTCAGAAAATGCACAATATTACGGAACTTTGATGGGAGGTAAGAAAACAGAGAGATGATGGTAACGGTGAATATTTCACTCAAGGAGTCTCCTTTCCTGAATGCTACTGTGGGAGTGGGAATCAACATTAGTTGGCATACCCACATTCTCTCCCATTTGTTTTCCATTAATCAGACCTTAGAAGTGTCTGCCACCGACAATGATAGAGGAACAGATGGTTTGCTCATGCTGTTCCTCTTGCCCTGAACAGGAGCTGCCCTCTGTTTATATCACAACCCAAATCTTTCCACCATCTGCATTGAGGCTTCCTCCCTTCCCCAGGAGAATTAATCTTTCCTGCCCTCCATAGACCTCCCATATGGGAAAATAACTAACACTTGCTGGGCACTTACACAGTATAGCTCAATAAGCTTTCACAAAACGTTATCTCCCCAAATCCTTACACTACCCTTGAGGGATTGTTCTCTCTGGTGTAAGACACGAAATCCATGACTCAGAGAAGTGGCACTTTTTCAAGGCCATGCTCTGTCAGAGGTCGGAGAGGGAGTCCATCCCAACCCGAGCTGGTGCATTACGGTCTTAAAAAGTGTCAGCATGTTCCACCAGCTAGAATCAAACAATTCCCCCAGATAAATCTTTTAACCATTTGGTTTATTTTTATTATGTTTCCAAAGCAATCTGTGCTGTTTTGCTGTATCTCTAACATTAATGCAGTACTTGGCACCTAGTATAGGCTCCATAAATATGTGCGGAAGGAGTGGGTGCTTCATGTATGATAGCCACTATTGTGAATATTACCTGACTCTGTGCTTTCATATGAAGGGCTCCAGTTTTGGATTCAGAGCAGGTTCAAATCATATTCCTATTAATCATGAGCAGTTACCTTATTTTATTTTATTTTTTTTTTGGAGCCTCATCTGCAAAATGGGAATAATCGTGCCCGCCTCACTGAGTTGTTATTTCACATGTAACGTACTGTGAAGTGTCTGACACAGTTTCTGGCTCAGCCTCTCATCAATGCTGGCTAGTAATAATTATAATTCATGTAGGCCAGATGGTCATGTAAACAAATGGAGTATAAGCAAAGAGTGTTGTCCCTACGCCAATCGGAACCACCATAATTTGTGGGACAAAGCGTCAAAGGAAGTCTTCGGCCTCATGCCGCAGCTTGGCCAGCCTCTCCCACCCACCTCCACCCACACCCTCAAGCCCCCAGCCCCTTAGGAAGGCGCTTAAGAAGCTTAGATCCCAGGGGAAGTTGAACCTGCGATCGGGTGGCAGCGCGTGGAGAACCCAGGCTGTGCTACAGAGGATGCCGGACGCCAAAACAGCCGCCGGGCTCACCCGACCCGCGCACCGGCGCCGCTGCCTAAGTCCGAGGACGCAGGCGGAGGGCGCGGGGCTCCAGGGCGCCCAGGAGGGCGGTGCCGCCGGGGCGCGCTCCAGGCTTGGCTGCAGGCCCCCCAAAAATTAGAAAGCGGGGGCGGCTGCTCAGCTCGGCTGTGGCCTGGGAGTCCAGCTCGTCCCTTTTCCGCAACTTCCCTCTGGTCCCATCACCTGGCTTTCTGTCTAGTGTCCGCCCAGGCGGGGTCCCAAGAAGGCGATGCCAGGAGCAGTCGCGCCCCCCGCCCTCTGTGAGCCCGCAGGTTTCGGGCAACTTTGGCTTAGTCCTTGTCGCGGCCCGGGGCCCCTATGCTCCTGGCTCGGCTTCCCTGACCTCCCGTTCCCCGGCCAGAGGAGGTGATGGGACGCTCGAAGTCCTGATCTGGGATGACTGCAGAAACCCCCGGATAGGGCTTCAGCGGAGACGGGACGTTTAATGTTTAGAAGGGCCTTTCCTCCGTTAGCCCTCAGCTCCCAGGAGGGCTACCCACTTGGTACACGGTCTCATTTTGTTTGGGGATGCTGATTTAACTGTGTGTGTGTGTGTGTCTGTGTGTGTGTGTGCGCGCGCGCGCGCACTTTGGTCCTTCATTCTTTGCTCCTAAAGCTTTCTTTAACAATATTGAAAAAATTTTTTTTTCTTACTTGAAGTTCCTTTTGATTAATTTTCAAGCAGTGGATATTATGCAATAATATACATAATAGTATATATTCTGTATTAAATATTTCTCATTGCTCCCCGACTTGTCATCAGTTTAGAGCCTTGAAAAAAATCTCCATTTTAATATTAACACAAGGTTTTCCCATACATTTTTTTGAAAAGTTGGGGACAGTATACTAACTAATGAACTTCAGTTAAAAAGTAGACAATACAAACGTTCTTCACTGCCACAAAGCCACCAAGTTAATGGACGGTGTTTACGGTTTTGGGTTTTCAGAGAGCAACTTTACAATACCTGTAGGATTGTCTTGAAAGTCAGGTTCCTATCTTTAGCCTAAGAAGGTTAAAAAGCTGGTAAGTTATTTTCTTGTCACCCTTAACAATAACTGACGCATAATACATTAGCAATCTGTCCCTAGATTGTGTGGAAACAGATAGTTAAAATTAAATTTAAAAAGTTAAAATAGTTGTCATCACATTAAAAACACATTACATCAGTTTAGATGAACTGCAAGTAAATCATCCCCTTACCTTTTAGAAGATAGAAAGTTTAGTGACTGCTATTTACACACTTTGAATATTTTATATTAGAGTGGTCATCATCGTTTACATGGATTATTTTCTATGTCCATTTCCAATCTACTAATATCAGGGTGTCTGTTATGTAACAGTTAACATTTCAAGCTTCTCTGAAAAGGTGTCTTTATATGAAACAAGAAAGATAACTGCATATTATCAAAAGGTCATTCAGAGATTTTAAAAATAAAATCATTAGGGACCCATTAAGAAAACTACAACAATTAACTATAATTTAAAAAATGTATATAGTAGCACAAAAATCAAAGTCTTAATGGACACTCACATGAGATAGTTCATTTTGGTTTTGTTTTGTTTTAAACATAGATTTCTAGAGCATTAAAAATAATCCTCACAGGTTTGTTAAACCTTTAGCGGAAGATTACAGCCCATGTTTTTGTCTTTGGTGAATAGCTGTTTGTCTCACTTTATTTACTTGGTATTGGATATTTGTCAATGTCATTTCATATCTACAGAAAATTCTTACGCTCTGTGGAGGTAGTGAATGTGTGTGTGCGTGTCTGCCGGAGGTCACATGACGGTTCCATCCTATTTGGTGGAGCAGCTTGACTTTTTTTCCCCTTGCTTTTGGTGATGGTTGTGAGTGCAGAAGTTGATTGACAGATGCATGCCAGAAACCCCCATTCTCCTTTTCAAAGACAACATATGATGGATTGCGATCTCTCAGCGCAGCAGGACACGGGGACCATGCAAGCTGTAATTGGTCAGGTATGGAGTCAGCCATTTCTCAACTCCCCTTTTTTCCACAAGGGTCTCACCATATGATTCACATAATTCATATTTACAGTACCATCTTTCTATCTGTATCTTCAGCTACCTGCCAGTGTAGTGCTGAAAGTGCGAAAGGCAAAAGGCACCCATTAAATCTGACCAGGGAAACCTCAGCTTAAAACTTCAATGTGATCCTTTTAAACAAAAACTAAAACAACAACAAAAACACTGAAGGATAAATCTAATTTATAATTTGGTCTGAATGTTTCTTAAAAATCTATTTTAGAAATTTGCTTTCTTTTTAGATTTTGATCTCTGAAGGAAAGAAAGTGTGAGAAGAGAATCAAGTGTGGTTTTCTAGGTAGTAGTTAAAATTTTTCTAATGCTGTTCAATATTTTTATTTTGACTGTGTTCTCTCCTTCTCTCTCTCTCTCTCTCCCTCTCTCACTTTCTCCATATGGGAAATATAAATATATAGATATATGTGCCTTGACTTCTAACCCAGATAATGTGTGATTGAGCCCGGTGAATGTAGTAGTAGTCTTGGCTGCTGCAGAGGGGCAGGCTGCAAATTAAACACTGCCACAATCTGAAAGGTCCAGGTGGTCTGCTCGCGCTTCCTAATGCAATCCAGCACAGCAGCTTTAATAAACAGCTCTATTTAGTACCTCCTCCTTGTATCCAGGGAGGTGAGCTGGTCTGGGGCTGCTGTGATGAAATGCCAGAAGAATATCTCTCAGAGGCCTCACAAGCTGATTTTTAGAGCTTTCCTGCTCTGTCGTCTTTGTCTTCCAAATGGGTCAGTGAGTCTTGCTCTTTCTGTTTGGTGCTTTCTGTGAAGTCAGTAGTTTATGCTTGTGTTAAAATGTTTGCGTTGTAAGCTAAATCAGAAGACGAAAAGGATCATTGTATTTTCATTTGCCTTCAGATAACTAAAGTGGTGAAAGGAAGGATAGTAGCCTGCTGCAGAGGGAGGGTGATTTTTCTGACTATGATGGGGGTGGGGTGAGGAAAAAGGAAATATACATGGTTTCTTTTTCTTTTTTTTTTTTTGTAATGTATTTTTGACTAAATTTTTCTAAGTTATCTATGTTTAATTATGTATTGTTAACTCATAAACCAGACTATGCTCACGAATATTTATAAACTCCTAAAAGTTTTTTTTTTTTTTTTGGTACACTTTCCAATCAAGACAAGCTGGCAAGGCAACGACATAAAATTTGTTTGCTGTATGTTAATAGCATGGTGGAAAATATATCATCTTATTCTGTTTTCAACAAAATTATAGAAAAGCACTTCAGGGTTCTGAAAGCACATGGTTTATTAATACCAGCATGCTTGCTTCATAATGTATTTTTAGATGGAAAATGTCAAATACATAATACCATGTTTTCACAGGCTCACACTATTTTAAAAGAAGTAGATATTTGCTTCAACATAGAAATATTTTTTAAAACTTTTAAGTTGGTTTTTGTTCTATAGACAAATATATATAAAGTGAAGTCTCTAGGCAGGAGAAAATATATAAACTGATTTTATATACTCTTAATACCTGTTTCAATGTAAGTATTCACTGATGAGCAAATATATCAAATATAGCTAAAATAATAGTGGTGTAGGGAATGAAATAAATATCTGTCACAATAGATGACTTTCGCATATTGAAATAAAACTTGAGCCCCTAATCACTGTCTTGTCCTGTTTAATAAAACTTTTCTTAGGTTGCAGGTCCTGTCTTCTGTATGGCATAGTTATGGTTCTTAATACTGTGCAGAATTACTGTGCTTCAATCTCTAATAAGAAATAGGATTTCCTTTTTCTATATATTTTTGCTGAAAAATCAGGAAAGTCACTTGTAGTTTGTTATTCAGTATTGTTTATTGGAAATCAATTGTAAAGGTATATACTTTTTAAAGGCCCAGGTATATACTTAAAAAAAAGGAACCAGTACATATTTTTACAGATAGTAGACTTAACTTCTAATTTGTCAGGATTTAAAATTAGTTATTATTACATAGTTCTGTATTTTGTATGTACTCTTTAGTATAATTTTTAAAGGTTCCGTATGTCTAAGAACTCTACATGTTAATGACTTACGAATACACTACCAATAGTTGCATGAAAGTAGTCACATGCTTTCTGAAGGTGTTATTTCTCATAATTTGTTCAAAACTCCTCAAAATATCAAGTCAGTAAATTATAAAAGCAATTGTGCTGAAGGTTGTAAACATTTCTGTGCTAAAAATGTACAAACTAGAATGCTTATTTTTTATTTGAAATTGAAACAGTAAGTATTTAAAAAGAAAGAAAAATAGAATATTGCCCTATATGCATATGATAAAAGTCAGAAAGTCTATATGGAAACCATATCTAGAAATATAAAAAAGAAAAGTGCTATACATATTTGAAATGAATTCATTTTAATAGTTATAGCACAGATAAGTATATTTACTCAAATGATTACTTCTAACAATAAGGAAAAGAATGTGAAAATAATTTTTATTGCTCTGCTGTCAATCAAAACCAGAAAGAGATGGTTTATTTTTTAGCTCTTGACTTAAATATCATCTTATATCTACTCAGCAGGTGTGAACAATCCCATTTAATAATGCAAATGTTTGTGTTTGTTTCTTCTCAAATACATTTTGGAATAATTATTATTTTTGTCTTTTTTTTTTTTTTTTTTCCTGTTCTGAGTCCTGTTCCTAGATGACTTTGGGTTGGAGGAGCAAATAACCAGTTTTCTGTCAGAATATTGAAAGATTCCCATGAAGTATGAGCTTTAGGTTTTTTTCATTCACTCTTAGGATGAAATATCCACAGTTGCTTCCACTGTAGGAAAGAGTAGACTTTTCTGTGTTTCTGGCCGTGATCCAGCTCAGGACACAGCGCTGGCTTCACGGAGTAGAAATTGCTCATATATGCCTTTCCCCCAGGATTTCTCCTCCCCCAAGCAAGCAATTAAGCAGTCTAGTACTTGGAAGAACAAACTCCCTGCCTGGTATATCAAGATCAAGAAACTTGGTTCATTCACACAATTTTTGGAAATCAAATCAGATTTCTGATAGCAATTACCTGTAGTTAGCTTCCTAACCCCTTGAATGTAGGACGGATTGTTATCCAGGGGATGATTTTCAATTCAATTCAATTACACAGTTAAGCAGGTTCTGATCATGGGTTTGATCATCATTTAGAAATGAAGACTTGCATTTCCATCTCTTATGGCCATTAAATGTTTAGTGCTTCATTTCTTTTTTTGCAGACCTGAGCTTGTGAGTGACAGATTAGTTCATCAGTACTGCGGACCTCCTGTTTTTGTTTTTTTCTCATCTCATACAGTCGGGTCACTGTGTCCAATACTCCTTCTGGCACTGCTGTCCCCAGAGGACCTAGCCAGCCCACCATCCTGATGCACAGGCCCGAGGGTCCCGTCTGGCTTCATGTCTATAGACTGACTTTCGCAAATATTGCAGAACAGAGGATATTAAATTAGTTGTTAATAAAAACAACAGATGAACCAAATTAGATGAAAAGATTTATCAAGTATATCTAAGAGTTTGCTGGGAGTGGGACAGAGACAACTGGATAAAGTGATCATGGATGCACTTCCAGTTGACATTGCTAAAGCACTAGAAGAAGAGAGAAGAGACCACACATTCTATATTTTAATAGCATTAGAAGTACAATAAGAAGCTGTTTACAATTTCCCTTACTGGTACAATGGATCTTTTATTTTTCAAAGTACATTTCGACAATTTGAAGTGTTGTGAAGTTCTACGTCAGAGGACTAATGCAAATGTCTCAGTGCTCAGGATGTGTGCATGCATTTGGCTTAACAGTATCTCCATGTATGTTTTCTCATATGGAGATTTTAAAACACACAAATATTTCACTGTTATAGCATAAAAACAATTAATTTTACATGGATGGTAAAATCCCTTGTTCCAAAAAGTATTTAATGTAGATTTAATAATAATTTGCTTACCTAAAATATGCTCAAACTGATATGCGATGCAAGTGGCCTAGGGAGAGGGGACGTTGGCATGATGTAAATAACACACTTGAAGATTGCCCTCAGTCAGTTTAGACTGATATTCATGCCTTATATATAAAAATGAAACACTGGGGCTAACCTAACCCTGTTTTACTCATGCAAAGCATAACTCCCATAGACTCTTAAAAAAAGTCATTTTTGTGGGTGTGAATGCGTATATTTTTGAAACTGACAGATTGCTTCAACAAATGTATATATTTTGGGAGTGTGAAATTATTACTGCTTGAATTTTATTGAGAATACCTTTTCCCCAAGGTATTATGGATGAATGATATACTAGAAAAAATACAGATTAATTAAGGATTATTCTTTCTTATACATACTGGTGCTAGTATTCTTTTGGTAAGTGCCGGACCCACCAAAATTGAATTTGCAGTATGTATTGTTTATTAACCTAAAAAGCTTCACTTAATATTTCATTCATACTTATAGGAAAGTCTTATGTTAACATTTTACATTTTACCAGATGGACTTAATTTTTATTACATTTAGAATTTTTTAAAATTAAAGCAGGCATATAATGATAAAGTCAATTTTGTCCACTTAAGTAAAATTTATCAATATAGTAATACTACTATACAATAATGTTAATACTAAACAAAAATTAGATGAACTTGGGTCTTGAAACTAAATTTTCTTTTCTGTCTCTAAGGTCAATTAACGAAACTATAGGAGTCAAGTATCATTTTCAATGCTTAAGAGCTTAAAACTTTTTGATTCTTACCTCTAACATATGCAGAGAGGTGGCTGCAACTTTTAAAATACAAATGCTTATGAAAGAAAGTTTGCACGTAATAAGTTTCCTGCGTGTAAAATCTATAGTATTTGTTTCAGAGGTCAGTGAAGGATGTTTCTTAATTGACCTTTTCTTTGCTATGTAAACTGCATATTACCAGTTTCAAGTATTTTTCTCTTTATTGCTGTGAAAATTGGAATATAATTAACACGTCTGCAAATATTGAAAAACTTCACTTTTCAATTGCATTGTGATATTGTACAAGCTGTTAGTCTTTTCTAATGCTTGACTGAGTAGAAAATAAAGTTGTGACATAAAGTGCAAACATGAAAGGATCAGACTTGAAGAAGCAATGTGCCAAAAGATAAATATTGACTTTAATTTGAGCACTAAAAGAAAATCCAAATTACACAACTTTTAAATTAATTTGTAATTTATGGCCAAACCTTTACTTGGGAGATAATAGCTGCTCTATATGTAATCTCAAACTTGGATTTATGTTCTTTTTCCCTTCCCTCCCTCCCTACATCTCTTTCTTCCTTTCTTCTTTTGTTCCTCCCTCGCTCCTTTCTTTTTTTTTTTTTTTTTTTTTTTAGGTGAAATGTGTGTCCAATAAAGTAAATTATCAAGTCAAGCTTTGCTCTGTTAGCCTATGTAAATTGCTCTGTTGAGCCATCTTGTCTTAAACAGATCCGAAATTGTAATCAAGATTTGTACCAGTTTTGCTTTTTACACATTTCTTCTGCATCTCAATTTGAAGCAAGGGTTGTGAGTGAAACACTATCACTACATTTCAGTAAAGATTTATTTTTCTTTCTATTATTTTCTTGTTTATCCCAATTCCACAATGTGAGCCAATTATGGTGAATATTGCTTAATTTTTGTTGGAAAAATTCCTTCCTGGTTTGCTGTATGCTTGTGTTATTTTTCTATACCCCATTTATAAATGATAATATTATTGTTATTTCAGGGATAGCACTTCTCGTAAATGTAAAACCATTGTATTTAAGTAACAGCAAAATAATTGAAAACATCTTTGATTATTTACATTAAAGGAAATTCTCTAGGTTTTAAAAGACTTGTTTTTCAGGTTGACTGGTCTTCAGAAAATAGCTTTTTGTTTTATCAGTAGCCTTAAAACCCTCATGATATGAAAGACTCTTTCCTCAAAAGACAGACATTAGCTGTTGATACTTGGCACTGATTCTAGGTGCAATGCAACCCTATTCCTTTCAACAGCGCTTTTCTAATCATAAGACAAAAAAAAAATTTGAAGATCAACTGAGTATTCTAACTTTCACCTATTTTCAGGCTTCCCCTCACCTAGGAGGTGTATATATATATATATTTCTTTCCCCATGGGAATATTTCTTTCCCCATGGGAAAAGGTGCCCACATAATTTCCAGCACTTCCCTAGTCCTAGGGTCAAAGATGCAAATAAATGTGTTGACACCTTTAATGAAAAGGATATAGTTGCTCAAACGTATTGCTCTGACATTTTGCTCTCTTTCTTCAGTGCCATTTCTCCATCAACTTTTCTTCTTTCCACTGTGAACCAGAGTCAGTTTGATGAGTAATAACTGAAAAGTTAATCTTTGTGGGCTTCCCAGGCAGGAAAGGGCACTGGAAAGAGAGACAAGACCTCGAGCAAAACGAAGCAGAAAGGTAGCAGAAAACTCACCAATATACTTGCTTCTTTAGTTTATATTTCTAAGTTATTCTGTAAGCTTACCTCATCTCACCTAGCAATTCAAATCACACACGAAAAATACAGTAAAACAATACGTTAGCACAGGAGAACTAGAATTAAAAAACGAAGTCTAAGAAAAGGCTTCACAGTGCTTGTGCTGTACACAAATTTCAATATTAAGGAAAACTTTTCTTTAAATCTTTGGAGCTTTTTACAAGAGGTTAACCAGGGCTCTGAAGCTGTGCAACAGCACTTATTATTTCTGGAGTTTAATATGATGCTGACTCTGCATATTTTATGATGTTGATTTTTGATGAATAATTTAAAACTATTTTTAGAATAAAACATTTATCTCTAACACCTAAAAACTTAGAGAAATAGGTATATTTTGAAAAGATTACATACCTGTTAAGTGGTGTTTTTAGCATTAATCAGAACTCAGGCAAATTCCTCTTCAAAAGGACAAAGTACAACATTTGTAGGGAGCTTAGTTTTCAGTGCAGAATTCATAATCAGATTTTGTTTAAAGGAAGTAGGTTTTTGTTGAGAGTAAAAGGTAAATATTGTACCAAGACAGAAGCAAGGATACCAGAAGCCATAATTGATACTGAGGAAATATGAGAGAAAAGTAGATATTTCTTAAATCTTCAGTTCTTTTCCTCCAAATTGGAAGGGCAGAATGGGCAAGAATGGAGCTGGACACACAATAGTAGGGACTATGGCAAGCCAAACTTGCTTCAGACAGAGCTAGTTAATTTTGTAAGTCTCAAATAATACTAGAAAACAAGCCTCTTTCAACCTTTTCTCCAAAAGGTTGAGAGTTAGGACAAATGTAAAATGCTGCTTAATGGGCACAAATACAACCAAGAACATCAAACTCATTTCACTTAGTGTCAGTCCTGATGATTCATCATTATGGCCAGGGCGAACTGTGGTCTTTGGGCTGAAACAATTTTATCCATTAAAAAAAACCCCAGAATGTTCCAGCTTGAATCTTATATCCTTAGGGTTACAATATTGAATTCCGAATCGGGAAACTTAATCTTGCAGCCAGATTTGACAAGATGCTGGTTGAATGGTAGGCAGAAGCGATGATTGTGGGATGAAATGCCCCAGGTCAGAATTTGGGAAAAATAAGAGTTTTGTGAAAGTTTGGCTGTGATATAAGAATGCCAAGTTTGTACATTTCTCTCCGTTCGTATCAGCAGACGGTGTTCAAGGATCTTAAAAGTAAATCTCTGTTGTATTCATTTTCTCTGTCTCAATATTTCCTTAACAAAGTGAGTCTTTACACATTCTTAGGTGCATTTCTTGGTGTGTTTCTAGAACTGCTAGTATAAGAGGTGTTTGTAGTAATATCCAAAAGGTCTCTGGGAACAAAGGCTAATAAGGCTCAAATCCCAAACAGTCCTACATTGTTCCTAGGTAATGAATTAATCCTAGATTCAAGAACTAAAGTTGTGATTTCTTTTCTGAAAACGTTTTTCATTTGTAAACAAACCTATATCTAGATTTCTAGTGATGAAAGAATTCAGAGTAAAAATGAAACTGAGACAGTCTAGCAATGTAATTCATTCACACACATGCACACTCACAGACACACTTTAAACATTTTAGGAATCCTTGACTATTTAACCTCCAATAATCTAAAAATATTTTGTCTCTGTTTCGAATCTTAATACCTGAAAAAATTACGGTAGACGTTTACTTAAAATACTCCTCTCAACTTGGTTGAAAATGGAAAAATACTTTGCAACTTTTTTTGTTTTTGTTTTGAGATGAGGTCTTGCCATGTTGCTGAGGCTGGCTCTGAACTCCTGGGCTCAAGAGACCCTCCCACCTCAGCCTCCTGAGTAGTACTTTGCAGCTTTTAAACATCAAGTTTATGGTAAGAATTTGAGTACATAGTCGATCGGAAAACTGCAAACGTATGAATATTGCAGTTATTTCCTTCCAAAAACTGGGGGGCTGTTTGCTTTGCAATGTACTTCCATTTGTACTAGTGCTGAAACCTATCAACTGCAATTGCTTTCTCCTTTTCTGCCATTATTTATCAAATATAATTTAAACAGCTAGTTCAGGCAGAGAGTGGAACATCTGAGTAAAAGTGACAGTACATGAACACAATTCTTATATGCATGTGATTGAAGTGAGTTAGTTACATGGTAGACTCCTATGAGTATTTTTGAATTTTTTACTAAAAATTTATAACAGTATTGCCTGCATATGGCAAACCATTTCAATAGCACAGAATAGTATAAAGTGGAAAGTAAAGTATCCTGATTCCACTCACCACAAATAACCACTGTTAACTATTTCTTATATATCCTTTCAGAGATTTTCTATGCATGTATATGCAATCCTTATACAATCCAAGTAGAACTATACTATACATAGAGTTCTGTAACTTACTTTTATATATAAAAAACATTTTGAACCTCTTCTCATGTGACTATGAATAGATCTGCATCCTTCTCTGTAGTATTCCCTTTTATGGATATACAGTGATTTATTTAACCAATTCTCTCTTGATCTAGCTTTTAAAAATAAGTTAGTCTCTGCAATCAGTCTAACAAGTTGAGAAGTTTCATTTCTCTTACCATAAAGAATTTCAGAATTTTCCAAATAAGATTTGTTTGAGCAAAAGAACTCATAAATAGTATCTCCTGAGAGAAGATTAAGTGTAATGTTAAAAGTGAAGAGTAGCTTTATGCCACAAGAAAAGAGATGTATCATTTATATATTGAACACTCAAAACAATTAAAATAGCAATAAAGATCACAATATTGTGTTTAGTAACAAAGACGTAAGAATGACAGAGAATGACATAAGGAGCTGGTTCTCAGTCAGACACATTATGACTTGAAAACCTTTATGTTTGCTCCAAGCCACCAAACAACTGAACAAAATGCTTAAGCTATTTTCTTTCATGAGCCTCAATGCTGTTTATTAAGATAATTGACATAGATATATGTTTCCAATGCATGATTCAGTTAATGTATCTAGATTAGTGAAAAAGAGACCAGAAGAAATTCATGGTAATTAATGTCAGTTAAATTTCTGTTTTCTATATTTCATATTGTCAGACCAATCCTTCAACCCTGATTCATAGGTTAAATAATGCAGCCACAAGCAGGGCTGAATCAAAACTAATGAGACTTAGCTCTTGAATTCTACTATATTTAGGGTTTTGAGAAGGCAGACAAAGTGTATATTATTGAAATATTCCAGAGAATGTGAAAAGTTATATTTTACGTTTCTTTTAGGATATGTCTTTGCTCTTTCTCTTTAATCACATTACCTTACATATACTGAGAAGACAGTAATGTAGGCAGTAATGAAATCTTATATTTGAATAAGAGATGGGAGTGTGAGCTGACCATGCCCTCTTTCCCTACACAGACTTCCAGAATTGAGTCTATGGAACTGTAGGTGTGTTCTTTTTCCCTCTTGTTTCTTCCCTCCAGATGCTAACAGATGCTAAGACAAGTGTGCTTCATCTGTAGATTTAAAGGTAGCTGACTTCTTTGCCTGGAGCTTAAAATGGACTTTCACGAACAAATTGCAGAGTATGGCTTTAATACTAATGATCTTGTTTGAACCCCACAACTTTAGAAGTAGATACAGATCATCATCCCCATTTTATAGAAGTGGAAGCTGACTCAGAGAGGTTATGTATGTTATTTGTAGCCATATTGCTAAGGAGTGAAAGAAATGAGACTTGAACTCATATCATTTTCTGAAGTTCCACTGTTTCCCTCTGCCTGCCTTATAGAACTACCAGGGCAACCTTTAAAAATCTACTGATGTGAAGGACTCATTCTCAGAAATTCTGGTTCTATTTATCTGGGTGGAGTCTGGGTATGAGTATTTTTAAAAAGCTTTACAGATGATTCTAGTGCACTCTATCACAGTACCTCTTAAACTGGATGACTGTTATTTTAAATAATAAAGAAAATACACCTATAAAAATTGAACAATGTAACCCCTCCTGCCCCCCGCCAATCATAAATCAATAGCAGAAGAGGAATGGAAGGAATGTAACCTGGTATTCATTTCATGTATCCCTGTGTGTCTGTGTGTGTTTCAGTGGGGCTCTTGTAAACTTCCTTGAATATCTAATGTTTAGTATCATTTTTCATCCAGAAAAGGGCTAAATATTTACCCATCCAAAAAACAACAGTAGTAATAATCTACCAATAAGTGAGCACTTACTAGGTACTAGGCACTTTGCTGGTATAATTTAATCCTCACGCCAGGTCTGTAAGGTAGGTACTGTTGTTATTTCCACTTTACTAAGTAGAAGGCTGAGGCTAAGGAAGTGGTGCCAGGCCCTGCAGGACACTAAGTGGCAAAGTTGGAATTGGTCCTGAGAATGCTGGAGGCCAGGTGTAAGTCCTTAATCTTATGCAAAATCACACAATCGAAATATGGCCCTAATATTACCTGTGGAAAGTGTCATCTCTTTATGAAAGCTGATTTCATTACAGCAACACCTCATTTACTCCCTCCCTGCCTTCCTCCTTCCTTTCCTCCTTTTCCCCTCCTACTGTTGCCATCAATAGCTGTGATACTTGGGTTCCACATGGTGGCCTGGAAGATGATCCTTTTGTAAAATGTAAAATGGTAGACCCGTTGGGGAGTGGAAGTCTGGAGGAGCAAATCAGTGCTCTTTGGTAGCTTTTGTCAAAGAGCTGCTCCTAACTTTGAGGCTAGGGAGCCACGCTAGCCTCAAATAGTTGATGTCCCAGTCCTCCATGAGCTACACCTTTAGATGCGGCCGACTTTCAATACAGTGTCCCAAGTTATTTTCACAAATAAGTTTGTAAGTGCCCCATGTCACAGTCAGATGCCTTTAGACTTACAAGGTAATCTGAGTACAGAGATGTATAACTTCTATGAATGAATAAATTATTGTTTGGTTAAAGAATAATTATTTAATTGTTTAATACCTAAAACTATTCTTTTATTAAAATTATCACCTTTAGTAAATAGGGCAGCCATAAAATAAATAAGATCAAAAGCTAAGGTGTTTTCATAAGTTACATAATAGAATAGATATTTGGGATTATAAAGTAGCATTTGAGAGAAATCTCACCTTTTCATGATCAGTTTTAATAATTTTTGCAATTTGCTTCACTTTGTCAAAGCCGGAAGAAATTTTTTAGGGATAAATTATCTGAGTGCCTTTAAGAACTGATTTGGAAATATCTGTTAAAAGTATTCTTTAACTCTCATTTCTGCATATGAGAGTTTACCTATTTATGCATATACAGGTTATACAAATAAAATATATCCTGAGAATTAGGGGAGAGAGAGAGAGAGAGAGAAGTAGGATATATATATATACACACACACACACATATATACACATATATATACATATATATGTATACGTATATATGTATATATGTATATATATGTGTATATATACATATGTGTGTGTGTGTGTGTGTGTGTGTGTGTGTATATATATATATATATATAAAAGGCACTATTCTGTGTGTGTGAGGAAAATTCCCAGAGGTAATTTCAGGGAAGGCTTGAAAACAGGTTCATATCTTTAAAATGCTGATGGAGTCTGAACTATATGAGATTCATAGCCTCTGAAACTCTTTTATCTTTTGATAAATTAACATTCTGTCAATCATTTATCATCTCTGTATCTATCAATCATCTTTTAACTGATTAAGATTCTTGTCTAAATTTGAAATCAATTTCGACTTATTTGCAAGGTAAGTTTTCTTTCTCCAACCATCCTTCACAAAAACTCAACAAAATTCCAGCCAAATGTATGTTGGCACTTCCAAATTCATTTTTATGAAATAATTATATTGTATCATTAAGGATTATGGTGATATGAAGTCAGAGATTTTACCAAAAAAAGTACATGTTAACACAAATTTTGGAAAACTTAAAAAAATCCTGTGGTATTTCTCATATTTCATTTTCAGTTTTTGGAAATTGAATTCAATAAAGGGCATCTTTTATCTGGCTGTTTTCAACTAACCTTTTTCCTGTCAAATGGAATTTTAAACATTGGGGCCCTGGAGATGGAGTGGGGCTGAAAAAGAGAACTTTCATCTCTGCTTAGTAGTTTGAAATGTTCACAAAATGTAATCTTATTTGCATTTGTGTGTTTTGAATGTAAGGCCAAATAGAGTGTACTCCTAAATATCTCCTTTCGCTTTTACAAATGATTCAGCCCTGCCAGGCCTCATGGATATATGGTTAGGAAACAAAATGCTGATTTGGTGAAATAAATCAACATGATCTTCAACAAAGCACTTACTGCTTTGGAACATCAGAAGGGAACATAATGCTTGGTAGAGACAGCGTTGTTCTTTTTCTTTTCTTGTCTGGAGCCTGTAATATAATATATCTTATATCTTGTACCGCCACCTCTCCACACCTGCATCCCTCCTTTCAATGATCACTCTGAATCACAGGGAGGAGACATGGTCATTGTTCAAACAGATAAGCTGAGCCTTGATACCATCTCCTGCAAGAGCCCAGCAATGTGGGAAATTGGGTTGAACCTTTTGAAAGGGAGTAAAAGAGAGATGTGTGCTAGAATCCAACACAGTAGACAAGGATACGAGTTGGAGATTTTGTGCATTAAGATCTTGGTAGGTTTTCTCATCTATTCACACCTCCCTTCCTTCAATATTTCTTGGTGGTTTTCTTTCTTTCTAGTTGGACCAAATCTTTATAAGAAATAGAGATTTAAAGGAAATATTGAAGACAAGAGACTATGCTGCCCCCTGGTTATTTGCTTAAAGTCAGCACATTAACTTGATTACACAGCACAAATTATGGGCTTAAATTATTAATGTGTTTATGAACAAATGAACAGAAGAGTATGTCCCTGACTTAACAAATTATTATTTATGTTTAGGAAGAATTACCATTATACATTAATAACAAGATAAATACGTGCCTCATGCACTCATTTTATTCTATTAGAGTTTCAAGGGACAATAAATAAGACCTTTTCTTTAATTTCTGAGTTTGTTTTCATTTAATGCTTATAGATCTCATTGAAAACTGTGGTTTTAGATCTGCAGCCAAATTAGTTTGCTAGCATCTCATGCCTTGCATTTTGATCTTGGTACAGTCTATCAGCGGAAAGTTTGGATCTGATGAAGAGACTCTTTTACCTAGAGTTTCCGCTTCCTACTGGGGGTGGGACAAAGAGGGAAAAGATCGAATTCACATATAGAACTAGAGGCCCTGAATGTCACACTCTTATCATGCACCAATGTAATACAGAATTGCTCCTCGCAAGGGTGAGAAGTATGTTCACATGAAAACCTGAGACCACAGGAACAGAGTGCCTGCCACCTTTCTTTATCTGGGCAATTCCTTGCAGCCAATTTTTTCAGGAAAGAATGATATTGGTGTATTATTGAGGCCATTGTCAGACTGAACATCGAAGCAAAGGGGCTTGAATAGAATATAATTACGGGCTTTCTGTATTTTCAGTTTAGACTGGTACAGAGATGTTTCTTTTCCTTTCACTTTCTCTCTCTCTCTCTCTCTCTCTCTCTCACACACACACACACACACACACATCTCTAACTGTATAACATTTTCTCTTCTGTCTCCATACCCCCTCCCTCCCTTCTCTACAATGGAATTGGCCCATAATCATCTTAGAACAGGTAAAGAGTTGAAAGCATTGCTGGAGACCACACAGGTTGTTTTTTCTCTTCATACTCAGCATCTTACTCCTTCCCCTTATCTCCTACTTCCCAGACAACTCCTAAGTCTCTCTAGAGGTATGTCCTGACCTGTAGTGGGAGCTCAGTGGGCACTATGGAATGACTGCTTCGTCACAACTGTCACTCTCCTAATTTATACCTCAGTAGAATGCTCGTCTCAAGTGGTTTTGAAGCCTTGAGTTGCCTTTGCTCCATTTGTTCTCTCTCAACATTCCTTGTCTGGGAATTTGTTTTTGTGCTCTGCTCCTAGCTTCATTTCGGAGTGTGTAAATGAGGCTATCCTTGAAAACAGTCATTTTCTATTTTCATATGATATCTAAAAGGAAAGGGCTTCTCAGCCATGGTTCCTTATTCATACTGCATAACACATTTAATTTAAGCAGCCACCACCATGGTATCCAGCACATGCTTATTTTTAGCAAGTCATAATGTTGAATCTTAGAACGCGAAGAGGGGACACGAGGTTCTTTGTAACAGATCTTAAAAGACAAAGGGGAGTGGAGAATGAGGACACAGAGTTTGTGTTTCAGAAGTTTACATCAACTAGATTTTAATTTATATGGGGATCAGATAAACAAGGCATGTCCAAAGGAGCATGACTGAAAAGCAGCTTATGCAGCATATAACGTTGTCTTCAGGGATTTCATGAAAATATTCTTCTATTTGTTTAGTGGCAAAAACAAATCTGTACTAACATTTTGTCACCTTTAAAACATAGTCCCTGAAATATTACTCCAAGGGGAAATATTGTGTTACTATTCACTTTAGCAATGTTTTATGCAGTACAAGTGACTGTGAATAATTTTCATTTTTCTACAGTCTGGGAAATGGATTATTCAAATCATATTTTAAAACTTTTAATACAAAAGGCCACAGAAGAGTATGTTAATTGGCAGCTTCATGCGTACTTACAAATTGACAAAGTTAATGAATAATAAAATATAATGAATAAAGAGATTATTTTGGTAGTACTTGGAAAACAGTGACTTGAGTTTAGGATCTACTCTAGTTGGTTCTTGAATAACATTTTCTCAAAATAATGTCTAAGTAAAGTTATGTTAATGGACTATTTTTTATTTCTCTGTATAAAGATAAGCAAATAGTAATATCTGATCACTTGACATTTAATTTTTTCTTGGTTTTCCAGCTCAATTTTCAACATACTAGTGAAGATTATTTATACATATACATATATACCTATATATATTCATTTTAATGAAATAGGGATTACTCTTCTGTATAAAAATTAAGGAAAAAGGAATATAGGCAAAGGTAAAAAGAAAATAAGATTTTAGACTAGATCAGTAAAAAATGCAGTGTTGATTGGTTTCATTTATTTGAATGAGTGTCATGCATAACGGTTATAATTTTCAAGTTTTAAATTAGGATTGTGTAACATTATAAAGTATAAAATGGTATCTAAAAATGTCAGAAATAATGTCTGAGACTGAAATTGGGATTTCTCAGGGGTTGCAGGTTTAAGTTTATGATTCCAGAAATAACCTAAGGGAAAATATGTCTAGCGCTTGAACTGACACTGAGCAACACTGGTACTTGAATTTCAGGTTTTAAACACACACACGCACATACATCAGTGGTTCATATTTGTTTTTTTAATACTATATGGAAACTTTTTTTTTTGGTCTTTTCTCAAGAAGTCAAAGCTTATGAAACACGTAAAGTGCTCCAAGTTTAATGCATCAACATAGCATTCCGTGGAAGAAGAACATGCCTGGTGTTCTGAGCGTGTATTTCAGAGCATTGGCCTTTTGCTGGTCCAAAGGAGTAACATGTTCTCAGGGGCTTGAGTTTCTCCCTTTGGAGGCAAAATTTAGCTCAGTCATTCCTTAGTACCTTTCACGGCTGTGGTTAATATTCATTTTCTTATCTCTCCTAGAAGTGATTTTTCCACTTGGCTGAACAAACCTTTTGTCCACCTAGAATTCAAAATGTCTGCAGCTAATAAAAAGGCAAAATCGTCAATTTTTTTAGTACCAACTCTTCTTTGTTATTCTCAATTTTCCTATATTCATTGAGCTTTGGATAAATATCGATCGTGTCATCCCTTTCTATAAAACATGGGAACTCTAAGCTGCAAGAGTGTTGCATGGATGTACCTGAGTGAATCAACAACCTGGAAATCAGAAATAGACAGCAGAGTGGGATGGGTTAAGTGTGAGGAGTCACTCAGTTGGTCAGGAAAGCCAGGCAGGAGAGGCAGACGTTTTGCAAAACAGTGTTGTGTTATAGTGGTATAACAACTGGTACTTGGTGGGTTTCAGGGAGGTAAGAGGAATAGGATGGAGTGAGGAGAAACAGGGAATTGATTCTGCAGGTCCCAGAGGAGGAAGGGAAGGATAATTCTGCATGGAAGAACTAGGAAAATCCAGTTGCCAGGACAAGGGTGCAAATGAGGCTCTGGGCACAGAAACAAGGTGTCTGCCAGTTTGTTGAACCCAGGGCATGGGGGCAGAGTAGGACTAGAGGCTGACATACATGAATGCTCTTCACCATGCCCATGACAGGGTTGGTGAGCAGAGCTGGGGACAGGGCTGAGTGTGGAGGTGCTAATCAGTGATCCTCGGAATAAAGAAGAGTTGTGTGATCAGATAATCCAGCTGGCTCTGTTTTGTTTTCCACACTTCCCAATTTTCTTTGCCACTAGTGTTCCCCTCCCTGGTTCCCTGGTTCAGTCCCTCCTCACTTCATAGCTTGACTTTGCTCTCCCTACTCCTTCAATTCCCATTCCAATTCACACTGTCCTCAATTCCAGATAAAACCTCAAAACCTGCCATTTTGTATCTTGTCATTCTGCTCACCCACCCACTAATGTGGTGAATTTAAACCCTCTACAACCTGCTGCCATCTTACTTCCCCAGTCCTTAACTTTCAAGAATCCCCATTGACAGACTGATCAACTCAGATCTTCTTATTGAAAGTTTTTCAAACATTTCCCCAGAAGACATCCCTGGAAAGCCATGTATTGCAGAAATCCTTGGAAAGCCATGCATATTCGTTATATTGACCATAGAATTTGAAACCCAATGCTTAACTTCGGAGGTGTCTTCTACATAGCTCAATGTTCCTCCGTTACTTGTGTTTTAAAAAGGGATCAGAAGTACTAAGTTGCTTTCCAGAGATTCCTTGGGAATTCATGAGCATCTATCCATTCTGTGTCTTAGAGAATGATTAGAATTATACAAATCAGGACAACTTAATTAGAAAAGATATTGTTAAAGAGCTGTCTTCCAAGAATTTGACCTCTGAAACTTGTCTTTCTCACTGGCCCACTTTCTGGCACTTGCGTCTCCTGCATCTTCAAGGCAGTATTGCTAAGCGGTTAAGAGAGGACTGAAATCTCTGTTCAGCTACAGAGGGAAGAATTCCCTCAGTCCTTGTAGAATTGTAAGGTTCCAATGGATAATTTTTTATTAGCTACTTGAGTCAGGGGCCATATTTTCCCACAGCCTCTAGCACAATTCTTTGTGAGCTTTTGAATACCAGGCCCATCACCTTTTATAGCTTTTATACCTTGCACAACTTACTTAGCTCCTCTGTACTTCGGTTCTTGAACAGTGAAGCAAGAGTTATAAAAATCACTACCTCAGAGGGTTGCTGTGAGAATTACACATAAGATAATTCATGTAGAGAATGAAGCGCAGTGTTTGACTCACAGAAAGCACTACATGTACTTGAGTTAATCTGATTATTGTCACCCATTTACTTCTTCTTGTATCTATCCTCACATTCTTTCTTCTTCAGTACTTAAACTTTCCTTGTAGAAGAAATGGAAGTGCTCATCTATCTTTGCCTTTTGTGTGAGATATTGCTGGTCATGTTTCTTGAAGCTCTTTAGTAAGCGGCTTGGCTTTTTTTTTTTTTTTTTTTTTTTTTTGACAGTTTTGCTCTTGTTGCCCAGGCTGGAGTGGAATGGCACATTCTCAGCTCACTGCAACCTCCACCTCTTTGGTTTAAGTGATTCTCCTGTCTCGGCCTCCTGAGTAGCTTGGATTACAGGCAGCTGCCACTATGCCTGTCTAATTTTTGGTGTTTTTAGTAGAGACAGAGTTTCACCATGTTGGCCAGGCGGTCTCAAACTCCTGACCTCAGGTGATCTGCCCACCTCGGCCTCCCAAAGTGCTGGGATTACAGATGTGAGCCACTGCACCCAGCTGGGGCTTGGCTTTTTTTGACCCTAACTGTCTACTCCTAGTTTTCCTCTTACCTCTTTTCTATTTATTTAACTTGCTATTGTGTCCTCCTCCTCTCCAGAAAGAGGCATTCCCAAGGTTTGCTCACAGGTTCTTCTCTTTCTTCTGTATTCCCATCAGCTTTAGTAACTTCAACTATTATTTCTATCTATTCTTTCATTCCCTTGCAACCCTGACCACTTTTTTAGAGCATATCTACCTAGAAAACATCCATGACTTTTCCTTCACTAGCATCACGTTGGATGCCAAATGCATCTTTCCTACAAATCCACTCCACCTGAAAGAATAACAGCACTTACTTTTTACTTTTACTGTGTGCCAGACAGTGTTCTAAGAACTCTGCTTGAGTATCTATCTCAACACGAAAAAGTGGCAAAGTTGAGGTTCAAGTTCGAGCAGGCTTACTCTATGTTTGTACCTCTTGACTTGCTTATTTCCACAAAGGCTGACAGCCTTCCATTCACTGAATCTTGGGCCCTCAGTCACCTTGACTCCCCCCACATTTAATGAATGGAGAGAGCACATGGAATCTACCTGCGGTGAAAAATCTCTTTATCCAGTCTTGCTACCATCCTCCCTTCCAGACTTTTGTTCCTCTTGCCTGAATTACTGACGTAATTCCTCTCTAGTCTTCCTGTTGCTATGTTTTCTGTACATCAGTGTCCTTCACACATTTCTTCTATTCAAACAAATTTAACTTCAGAAGCCCCAAATGTAGAGCAGACAAAGGCAGTGGGGCTCTCATTGAAACTGGGAGAAGAACCCAGATTTCCACCTGCTCTAACCCAGATTTCCACCTGCTCTGTGTTGACTTTGTTCACCATTGAGCCGGATTCTGGATAATTTCCTTAAGACATGGCTTTGAATGCATTCTTCCCTATTCTGAAACACAAGGTCATGCAAAGCCCCATCCTGTCTTTTCCTGGTTTGTTTTTGTATTCTCACTCCTCCAATTCAGACTCTAAACTCTAGTCTAACTGAACTAGACTATGCAGTTTTCTCAAACATCTGCAGTTTCTTTCTTCCTTATCTCTGAACTTCCACCACAATTTCTGTCTACTTAAATCTTGTCCATCCTTCTGAAGCAACAGCTCCTGCAGCAATCTTCTACCTGTCTGCCTGAACCAGTCTGGCCTCATCTGAATCCTCAGAGCACATTGTGCCTCTTTTTGGCATCCACATTCTGTTTTCTTTTAGGGTTATTATAAGCTTGTGTTCTATTTCCCCTGATGATGACCTCTAGGGGATTACCCCCATGTAGATATGGGTTCAGCACACAGCCTTGAACCTAGATCCACCAAACACAAACATTTGCAGATGGTGAAAAAAATTCATTCACCCAACAAATGCTTACTGAGTATTTGTTAAGCAAATTTCTTTGCCCTCCAGATACACCAACGTCCCAGCTGTTATGGCCTGATGGCGGGTATGGGTACATGTAAGCAGATGTGGTAAGTTGCTCCTTCCCTGAAGAAGGATGAATTTCATATAGCTTTGGAATTTTTAGAGGAAAGAGATTATCGAGTCCAACTGACCCGAGACCCTTGTTTTAATTCAAAGAGATTAACTGATTTGTTCAAAGGCAGTGGCCAAACCTGGATGAGTCCTGAGTCCTGTTCTCTGGGTACTTACATCACAACTCTCAAGCCACTTCTGACTGGTCTCTAAGCATAAGATCTTGTTGATTTAGAAAAATGGGAAAAGCAGAGAATATTCTTTGCAAAATTCTCTTTATATGTACATTTATTTTCTCTGAAGAATTTTTAAATGATCAAGTCTTTTCTCTTTCCCTCCTCTATTTATCTCCCCTCAAGCCTGTTTTCAACAGTCATGTGAACAATTTATGCAGTTAAGTATTGCTTTACTCCTCATTACAGTTAATAAATTACCTGTGACATCTCCTAGACCTTGCAAGTTCCTGAGATTGGGGTGGTGGAGGGAATCTTCTCCCATATTCTTTATCAGGTACAGGTTTTTTGTTTTTAAATCAGGTTCTTTATCTAGTTTCAGCTGTCCTATGTGATTAAAGTGTACTTGAGTACATTTTAACAAGTCAGGAAGATAGGGTTGCAGTGCTCAGGTCCCAGTGAGAGGAGTTTACATGACATACAATATGATCTCATTTTAAAAAGTCATACCTATATGTAGACATACATGTATTTTGATATTTATTGAGATGTCATGGGATACATAAATGCCATTAGGAGATCTGAAAAAATTGCAATAAGTATTGACATGTTCTGTAAAGTATTTTCAATGCAAGGAGAATTTTAGGAAAATTTAAGCAGTAAAGATATTCTTGGTGTCAATCACATTTTTTTTTTTTCTTTTTTTTTTTTGCGTTTGTTTTGAGACAGAGTCTCACTCGGTCACCCAGACTGGTGTGCAGTGGCATGATCTCAGCTTACTGCAAGCTCCGCCTCCAGGTTCAAGCAATTCTCCTGCCTCAGTCTCCCAAGTAGGTGGGACTACAGGCGCCCACCACCATGCCTGGGTAATTTTTTTTTTTTTTTTTTTTTTTTTGTATTTTTAGCAGAGACCAGGTTTCACTGTGTTAGCGAGGATGGTCGGATGGTCTCAATCTCCTAACCTTGTGATCCGCCCGCCTGGGCCTCACAAAGTGCTGGGATTACAGGCGTGAGCCACCGTGCCCAGCCGTTGTTTATCACATTAGCTGATGTAAGGGTGAGTTGGAAGAGGGCAAGGGAGGAAAGGGTAGACCAACAATTATGCTTAATGACTCAACAGTGGACAACATAGCAATGGGCATTAGAGGGTTAGCTTCAGGAGTCAGACGCTGGAGTTAAGTAGAAGGCATTTTGGGATAGATCTTAATAGCATTTCCCCTATCTAGGCTTCTTTACATGACATTTGAAAAATGTGGAATATACTGTTTGGCTACAGAGGGAGGAATTCCCTCAGTCCTTGTAAAATTGTAAGGTCCCAATGGATACTTTTTTTATTAGCTACTGGAGGCAGGGGCCATATTTTCCCACAGCCTGTAGCACAATTCTTTACACATAGTAGGCACTCAATAAAGATTTGTCAAGTGTATGAATGCACAGGGTTTTCATAAAGGCACGATCCAAGGCTGTTCAGGTGGTTCTTACTCCATTTTTATTGCCATTCAGAACTTACAGCTCCCATAGCAACAATAACTTGTACCCCTCAAGCATATGTAGTATTTAGTATTTCTGTATGTGGTGTCAACTTTCATGTCATAATATACTATATATGTAACTGGTTAAGTTACTGTTGTTGTGGGAACCATAGGCTTTTTCCCATCTAAAATAAGCCCTTGCTAGCCATCCTTGTGTATGCAGAGGTGACAACTACACAACCTTTCCATGCCTAACTCCTCTCACTGACCCTGGGCCTCCTGTTTGGTCGACACATCCAATGACAAGTTTATGTGCTTATTGTAATGACAATGCTCTGCTTAACAGTCTTTTTTGCTAGTAACGCTGTGACATTAATATTTTGAACGCCCGCTTTTAGATTTATTATTGCTTTGTTGGGAGTACCATTTTATTACACATACATTTTGAAAAGGGGATCAATTCAAGAGTCAGTCTGGTTATGAGATGTTCCTAGGCGTGATGGCATAGAACAAATATGTTGTCTTATCCTGTCTCATGCTACCAAAGATGAATTGTACTTGCTTTGTTCCCATAAAGTAGGTACTACAACTTTTTCTTTTCTGTTCATAATGAGAGATTTTTTAAAGGGAGCTTCTTGAAACCTGGAAAAATAACCAATCCTCATTTTAGTTCATTTTGTAAGTCATCTTTGTGAATGGCAAGCTAAGGAAAGTGGACAGTGGGCAGTGAAGGGTCAGTTAGGGTAAGTCAAGTGGAGTTAAATGCTTCTCCTCTCTAGGTGCCAGCAAGCATGTCTGGGGGGACATGGAGCACAGTGTTTAAGCAGATTGGCCTTGAGCCAGCAGATTTCTGTTTGTGTTACTTGAAGCTTATAGATATACTCTTGGGAAAATCCTCAGAATATGTGTGCTTTTCTAAATGGGAAGCCTCTTACTGTTTAACACTGATTCACTTATAAGGGTTTCACTTGTAGTGATCACTTGGACTGTCTAGTGAAGCAAATACAATATTTTTACCAATATTTATTACACAACAGCCACTAATATCAGACTGCTTTCCACTGTCTATCTTCTGCTAAATGTTCTCTTCATTTCTTCTACATTTCCACCCTCTCCATTTTCTCAACACACACACACACACACAACTTATAATGACATATTAATCTCTCTTATGCATTCATAGCCCTGGCCTCAAGACCGATTTTTGTTTCTCCCAATGCTATAAATTGGGTCACTCAAACATATTTGTTGAAATGGAACAAAAACACTCTGATATTTTGTTTTTAGAGTATCTAGAAAAGATCAGGGTCAACAGAGACTTGTCTTCCCACTCCTGTCCTTTTCGCATCTTCTCTGCCCCATGCACACGGTCTCCTGTGCACTGTTGGTCCTTCCTTATCAATAAAGTGGCCTTTCGTTTTCCTTAGACCTCCCAACACCTTTGTCCTTGGTGAGCTAAAAATGACCTGCCCAGTGTTGTTTGTTCAGATAATCTGTAACTGAATTCATACCTAGGTATTAATATGTGAGTAATCATGCAGTATTTATCATTTAAAATGAGTTTTGTGGCATTACAGTATATTATCCTTAAAGATTAATTTGACCATGGGAATTCATATTGGGAAGGTGAGAGAGATGTCTGTGAGTGAATAGTTCCTTACTTCTTAACTGTGTGACCTATCAGGTCACTTTTCTACCTTGATGTTCATGATTGTGCCTACATTGTTTGTAAATAGTTTAAAATGACTTATGGGTATAGCAGTATCAAATTTCTGTAATGAGACAAAATATACTAGAAAGAGCATTCTTTGACACAGACCATTTTGATGGTTTTTTTTTTTTTTTTTTTTTTGTATTGGGTTAGAGTTTAGAAACAAAGAGTTGATAATAGGTGATGTATTATTTAGTTCATGTGATTTTTATCGAATATTTGTTATGGGCCAGGCATCTATCCTGGGGATAGAAGATTACTAAGATAACTGTGGTCCCCGTTCTCAACTAGATTGCATTGTAGACAAGCAAACAGAGGAGAAACAAGTAAAAAAATCAAAGGAGACTCTCAGTTTGTGATATGCACCAGAAAGGAAATGAAAATTATTACTAAGCTAGTGAATTATGATTGAGGATGGGAAATCTACTTTAGATGAGGATATGTGGGAAGACCATGTATGAGCTATCTCCTAAAGGTTGCATGGTCAACCTGTTGACCACAGCTGCTGATGCCATTGGAGAAATGGTGATAATGGTGGTGGTGGTGGTGATGGTGATATGATGTCGATGGTGATGTAATGATGATACAACGGTGATGGTGATGGTGATGTCGGTGATGGTGGTTATGTGATGGTGATAGTGATGGTGATGCAATGGTGATGGTGATGGTGGTGATGCGATGATAGTCATGGTGATGTGATGATGATGCTGATGGCGATGGGGATGATAATGTGAATGGCGATGGAGATGTTGGTGATGGTGATGATGTGGTGGTGATAGTCATGGTGATGTGATTTGTTGGTGACGGTGATGGTAATGGTGATTATAAGCCACAATGGGGTTTAAAACTAACCTGTGGTAAAAATAACAGGGCTATGTCAAATGTAACTCCTTGACATATTATCAAAGAAGACCTAGAAATAATAACAGACAGGATGATACTAAATAAGTTGTTTAATCTTACCTTTGGTTTTAAACAATTTACTCTTGAATGTACGCTTTGTGTGTGGCAAAGGAGCAAGCAGTACTTCTAGAATTTATGCATTTTCTTTGATAGGTAATGAATTCTAGGAGAAACAAAGTGATTGCTATTACTCTGTTTTTCCTTAGGCAAAATCCAGATTTTGAAACCAATTTGTTAATATAAGGTTGATTTTGCCTTGAAATTAGTGATTTACAAGTTTTGTTGTTGTTGTTTTCGAGACAGTGTCTCGCTCTGCTGCCCACGCTGGAGTGCAGTGGCACAATCTCAGTTCACTGTAGTCTTTGCCTCCCAGGTTCAAGCAATTCTCGTGCTTCAGCCTCCCAAGGGGCTGGGACTACAGGTGCTTGCCACCATGCCCAGCCAATTTTTATATTTTTAGTAGAGACGGATTTCACCATGTTGGCCAGGCTGGTCTCAAATTCGTGGCCTCATGTGACCCACCCACCTCAGCCTCCCAAAGTGCTGGGATTATGGGTGTGAGCCACCACACGTGGCCAGTGATTTACAAAGTATTAAGGAGGAAAATAACATTTTAGGGCAATAAACTGATTACTGACTTACTGCTTTGGTAATTTACTGATTTGATCAATTTCTTCAACTGACTACAAGTGGTTTTTCCCTTTGGGAGAATTTTTGAATATTTTTTGATGCATATCTTCTTCCTGGCCTTGACCTTTCCTCTCTTCCTTTTCCTCCCTCTCCTGCCAAAATGTCCTCAGCATAGAAATTCCTGTATGATTTAGTATTGTTACACTATGAAAAGAACATTTTAAAATTTACTGAGTTGCTATTAGTTATATTAAGCCTCATTTATAATCTGTGGGACGGCACTTGTGGAAAGCCAGCACGATTTAGTTATCTTCATTTCTGAATCTGGAAGACTTTAATGACATGGAAAGAATCTCAGTTATTTAGTTAACCAGACAAAGCAGATTGTAGTACATTTGTACTACTTGCTTCTGTTTTATAAATAATACAGAAAGATGAGATGCATATCTAAGTATTTATGGATGTGTACAAAAAGCTATCAAGGATATACTAAAATGTTAATCTCTTACTTGTAGTATATTTTGAAAACATTCTCTTTTTTTTTCCTTTTTCTAACTTTGAATTTAAATTCTAAAGTTCAAAGGCAAAAAGACTATTTTTGAAATAAACCACAAAAATAATAAGTTGTTTTCACCTTTGACCTAGTAATTCTACTTTTAGGAAATACTCAGAGACCTGGATAAAGAAATTATATTAGCACTCACACACAAAAACGAAGCATCTGATGTCTTAAAAGAAGGGAGTGATTGGGCCAGGCATGGTGGCTCACGCCTGTAATCCCAGCACTTTGGGAGGCCGAGGCAGGCAGATCATGAGGTCAGGAGATCGAGACCATCCTGGCTAACACGGTGAAATCCCGTCTCTACTAAAGATTAAAAAAAAAAAAAACAAAAATTAGCCAGGCGTGGTGGTGGGCACCTGTAGTCCCAGCTACTCGGGAGACCGAGGCAGGAGAATGGTGTGAACCTGGGAGGAGGAGCTTTCAGTGAGCTGAGATTGTGCCACTGCACTCCAGCCTGGGCGACAGAGCGAGACTCCGTCTCAAAAACAAAAAAAAAAAAAAAAAAAAAGGAAAGGAATGATTAAGCATATTAAATCCATAAATCATGTAACATTAAGATTGTTTTCAAAGAAATTGACCTGGGTATATGCTTATGATATAATGTGTAATGTTAAGTGAAAAAAAAAATAGCTTATGTAGTATTGTTCTAATTATGTAAATTTTAAAAGTGTAGAAAAAAAGACCATAAATAAATAACCAAACTTATGGCAGTGACAATTTTTAGGTTTGGGGAATCATGTTTTTTTTTAACTTTTCAATGAATAGACATTCCATTTAAAATGAGATATACATACAAACGTTTATATATTTTTTTCAAAGAATCAGAATAAAATCTCTGATAACAATTCATTTTGATGTTTTGGTAATAATTGGGAAGGCCTAGAACATATTCCTTTTCACTGTGTTCATCCAGTGCCTTAAGGAAACAAATAACGAATATGAGCCTTGAATTTCTTGGACACTTCTTATATACAGTTTAAACTTCACAGAAATATTTTTAAAAATCTCAAGCTTTAGGGAGATGGATTATAAAAGCAGCTATAGCTTGGACATATTATTGTCAATATGAGTATTCGGCACATTTGATTATCAACATAGTCAACTCTACTCAGTTGGTCAGGATTGTTCAATCAGATTGATAGACAATGGAGATTTTCCTGTTTCCTTGCATTCTGGACATTTTGAATGAGAATTGGTTCCACTAAATTGGTGCCTCTGTTAAGCTCCAGGACAAGCCCAGTGAATGAGCTGACTCAATTGTTTAGGCATCTTTGGACCTCTGAGTTAGGGGAAGAAAACTGTGGACTAGCAGTGCCTGTGCAGAGGAGGCCCTCAATAAATAAATGATGGCCACCTAAGGCACATTTGGTCTTGTCCACACTTCATCCCACAGTTTAACCTGGAAAGATGGTACTTTATGTATGTATATTACTTACATGAATGGTACTTTACCGGGGCTAAAAAGTAAAATAGGAGGAGTAGTTGTATTAACAGTAATAAAAAATACACTGAAAATCAGGGCTGCCAATTATTGGTGCACCTGCTGTGCTCCAGGCCCTGAAAGAGATGCTGGCATTTGTCTTCTCGTTAATCAGTGATGCCGCCCTGATTTGCTACAGGACTTGCCCTTTCTTGAGGATTCTAACATGTAAAAAGACACAATAGCCAGGCTCTCAGCACATATGGTGTCTAATGCCCTTCAACCCTTTCCACCTCTTGTTTTTGGTCTGTGCCCTGATGGTTTTCCATCTCCGTCCGTGGCAGATGAGATTCAAGGTGAGAGAAAGAACAAACCCTATAAGGTAATTCTGTCACTCACCTCATCTTCATAATCTTCCCTGAGCTTCCTCTGCTGCTCACCCTGGTATTGATCGTGTCACTGGCTATAGCAGACCAAGGCAGGGGGCTGCAAACCTTTCCGTGCAACCCTCGCCAGTGCGCCTGTTTCAGCTCCAAGAAGAAAAGCCTGCTGTGAAAACAATCAGTGCATTTGCTTTAGATCTAAGTGATTCCAACTAGGTCGATGCTTCATGCTGATGTGTTGAAAACATTTAAAAAATTTCTCAGAGTTTGATTTCCACGGGAACATTGTGGCATGTGTCTCAGTGTCTGCAGTTGTTATTTTTCAGGAACGCAGCTGACAACTGCTTCCTGCCACAGCACACAAAAGCAGTAGGAAAACGGAGGCTTTTGTCTGGATGGATATTTACTATAAATGTTTTTTGGGGAAAGGGAGAAACCTCTGTGTGTGTGTGTGTGTGTGTGTGTTGTGTGTTGTGTGTCTGCGCGCATATGCGTGCATGCCCGCGTGCTCGTGTATGTAGGTTGGGTTGATAGCCACATGCTCTCTTGACCTGCCGTCAAAAAGATTTTTGTTTCTGTTTTCATGTTTGTTTTTTTACTCCTGAAGTGAATATGATCCAATGCTGATAGGGTATAAATGCAAGAGAATGAACTACCCTCTGGTTTGGGTTTGAGTTTTGAGATTTCCTTTGTTTTGGCACTGACGTACCTACAGAAATCATTCGTGATAATGCTAAGAGTTGCTTTATCTTCTAAAGGATCTAACAGATCTCTGCAAGTTTATGTCTATATCCAGAAACAATTGGACCTTTTCGTCACGTTGTGGCATGCAGCAGTAAAATGGACATTATGAAAGGGAGCTATCCTCACACAAATTCATATGTGTTTAATCTCTGACAGAAATCTGGGATAATATTTAATTGTAGAATCTAAGATAACAAGTTTTCCACCTGAAAAGTAATCTCCCTAAAGAAAAGGAACACTGTGCCAGCATATATGTGGTGTATTGGTATTGGGGGGACACCAGAAGGGGTAACGGGCCCAGCCTAAAAGTGTTGGAGTCAGGGACATGGACAAGCATCTTATACCTGATCACATTTTTAAGTCCCCATTCTAGTTATTAATAATAGAGTTGGGTCGGGCGCAGTAGCTCACACCTGTAATCCCAGCACTTTGGGAGGTCGAGGCAGGCGGGTCACCTGAAGTCAGGAGTTTGAGACCAGCCTGGCCAACATGGTGACACCCCATCTCTACTAAAAATACAAAAGTTAGCCAGGTGTGGTGACTTGCACCTGTAATCCCAGCTACTCGGGAGGGTGAGGCAGGAGAATTGCTTGAACCTGGGAGGCGGAGGTTGCAGTGAGCCGAGATCGTGCCACTGCACTCCAGCCTGGGCAACAGAGCAAGACTCAGTTAAAAAAAAAAAAAAAGATCCTAGGATTTGTTTTAAAAATATAGAACAATGTACCTACAATCCACACCTTCAAAATTACTTCTTTATTTAGAGATAAAGTTAGAGGGCTGACATTGGGGCTTCTTATTTTCCCATGTAGCTCCATGGGAGATCTATGGCTACGCCAAAGTCAGAGCCTAGGTGTTCAGTGTTCTATCTGCCAAGTCTTGTAAAACGTATGTGTGTCATTTCAGCTGAGTTTTCTTTGCAATGTCATCATTTAAATAAAATGTTGGGGTTTTCTTCTAGGCATGAACTCTCTTGGGTTGTGTTACCCTGTTTGCTGTTTACTGTCAAGATGCTGAAAGAATGTTCTTATAATGATCCAAGAGGAAGTGGCAAATGAGTGCTCTTCTTCAGGTATTTTGTTGATTTTTCAGAATGCCTACCAATAGGAAATTTCCGCAAAACTACAATCTGTGAGTTTATTGTATGAAATTGGAGGGAAATCATTGTCATGTTTCCTTTTGTCAAATGAGTGAGATTCCCTTTTGTTCTGATATGCTGCTTCTCCAAAATGTTAGATTTATTTTATGCTAGAATTATTCCTTAATTCATAAGCTGTATCCATGGGTGGTATTACGGTTTGTTTTACTGAACACCTACATTGAATATATATCTCTCTCCTTACTGTTTACATACTTGACCATTAGAGTTTACATTCTAAATACAAGCTGCACATAAATAACCTTTTATGGAATTTTATTTGCTATTTTTATATTTCATTTTAAAAAATAAGGCAGATGTGGCTTTTATGGGAAAAGATACTCTAGATTTTTGAGTATTACTTTACACTTCTATTTCGAGATGTCTGTAATTAGGAGGCCTAAAGTATTTTGGGGGAATGTTGGGTCAGTAACACTCCCAGTTTCCTTATGAAGGAAGTGGGAAGAAGATTTCAATGGAATGTATTCTGTCTTAAAGGCACAGAAAACTTGAAAGGAGACCTAGGTCATTGCTGATGGGTCTAGGAACAGAATTTATCTCCAGTTTTCTAATTGCTTCTTTTAAAATTAGATACATACTTTTAAAAAATGGGGCAACCATTCAGAATGTCTTGGTCTGTAGAGTTTTAGACTTTTAGAATGCTGGGGATAATATAATCAATTGATTCTACCATGATAATGATATTTTGCTGTTCCATAGCATAAAGAAGACAACATTTATGTTAAACATGGTCCGTTCCTTTCTATTAGCAGCATTTGTCTATAAACACCAAGGGAGTAGAGCTGCTGTAAGTCGAGTGGAGGAAATAGTTGTAATATGTCATCTTTCCAATGTCATTTCATTCATTTAAAAAATGAACTCCTTGGGTGTGCTGTAGAAACACTATTTGTACTTTAAATGTACTATCAAGAGCCCTATTTGTAAAGAATTTATGCACTTAATGTATGTACTCAGCTTGTCAGGTTACTTTGTTTCCAGATTTTTTCCCCTCAGAGCAATGAGAGAGTCCTCATGAGTTGCAAAAAGAAAAACCATAGGCTTATAATAAGCTTATACTGGCTCATGTGTGAAGCTTAGCCTACTATAGATTTTCCAGAAAATCAAATATGGATGTAGCGGAAATATCTTTTCTGGCTAGGAGAAGTGACTCATTATGAGACAGTTAACTGTACATCTCTTGGGAGTGTCTTTAAGTAGTTGCTTAAAAGCCAACGTTTAGCAGCAGAACCTTCAGAGAGGCATAACCCAATGCTGGCCGTGTACGAAAGCGGCTTTGCATGAACATTTCCCACAGGAGAATGTTTCAGACAGGGTGTGGAAATGGCAGGTGAATGAAGGTCTCTTCCAGCTAACTGGAAAAGCATGTTTTCAGGAGAGTGGAAGCTATAACTATAAAAATGAAGGTGAACATACTGAAAAAGAAGTGGATAAAATTAATTTTACAGAAATGATAACATGTTAGATGTTGTTTAGCAACTTTTAATGTTAAATCTTTCTCCAATGCCTTGGGTAATACAAAGACAAGTTTTATGAACATCTATGTGCAAGGCAAGTCTTAATTCACCTGATAAATCCTTGTGAAATATGTGTGGAATCTTATGGATTCAGAAAAAACTGAATTTTTTTTCATTCTTTGTCAATTTATCTTTTTTCTTTGGTCACCTCCACATGTTGCTATTGCTTAGACCCAGGAAGAAAACTGCAAGATTTTTTTTTCTCTCTTTTCTCCCCACAAGATTTCCTCCTAACTTCAAAGGTCCTGTGGATCATTCTCTCACAAATGTTGGAGAGCTCTTTTTCACAGTTGGCTATACAAATACATCCTGGTTTAATAAATGATGGAGCCTCCTACTGCTTAGTTTCCTTTTGTCGAAAGTGGAACTGTTTCCGCGAAGCTGTGGCTTGCTTCTTGCTACTGCTATTGACTCTTCTTTTCAATTAGTTGGAGTCAAGAGCCTTTGGGCAGAAGGATGGTACACCATAGATGATCGTCTTCCTCCTTGTGGTCTCCATTCAGATGACCACTGAGAATATTTAGCATCTTGCTTATGAATTTAAAAAAAATATGTCAGTAACTCTGTCAGAATATTCTGTTTTGTTCAGGAGCAGAATTTTTAAAATATATCAATGCCTAATAATTTGTTATTCTTAGAATTGATTTCCTTTTTTTTAAAATATGATGACTATTAATGGTACCTGTAGGTTTGATTTTATGTACATATTATATATCTATATTATATATATGTAATATATAGATATATAATATCTATATGTAATATATCTATATATAATATAGATATATAATATCTATATTCTATATAGATGTGTAATCTATATTATACACAGATATCTATATACTATATCTATATTATATATTATATATCTGTATACTATATCTATATTATATATAGATGAATAATACATCTATATTCTATACAGGTGTATATGATTACCTATATATAATGCAGTATATACTGATTACCTATATACAATACAATGTATACTATATAATAACAAATATTTATTGAATCTCCACTGTGAGCCAAGCAGGATTCTAGTAATGTGGGATATGATATAGTAATTCCAATTCATTGGTTTAATACGATTTATTAAGTGCAGGATCTATGTGTTTGATCACTAAGCTAGGACATGGGACAGAAAGGAAGACACAGTTTCTGCTCCAAAAAGCTCATAGTCCCATGACAGAGAAAATACAAGATGGTAAACTAAAAGTTGTAAAATCATGTAAGCACAGGAGCATTTTAAAAAGGTTAAAAACAATATAGTCCCCCCCCACCTTACAGTTCAGTAGAAAAGACTTTAGCTAACCAAAGTCAAATATTTATATTTACATAAATGTAAAACAGTGGTAAGTGTTACCATGGGGAGGTGAATGGTATGAAAGCTCATCATAGGAGACTTTGACCTAATCAGGGAAATCATCAGTGAGTATATCAGGGAGGTAAGACTGAAGGAGGAGCTGGAGTTGTGTGGGTCAAGACAGCGCTAAGTGTGCTTTCTGCAGATGGAACAGTGCATGCATAGTCCCTGCAGCTGAAATGAATGTGGCATGTCCGGTTTAAGGGACTTGAAGAAGGCCGACAGCCACTGTGGCAGAGCACAGAGAGCAAGAAGAGTGTAAAGGTGGCAGTAAGCCAGACTGTGGAGATCTTACTGAAAATTTGGTTTGATCAAGGGAGCTCTAGGGAACCAGTGAATGTCATAATGCCTTTGGGTGAGGAAGACTGGAGATGTTGCCCTGAGATGATCCTGTGTGTATAAGGTTTTACAACTTTTATTTTACCATGTTGTTTTTTCTCCCTTATGTAACCATGAGTTCCTTTGGGCAAGAACTGTGTCCTCTTCCCTATCCCATGGCCTCGCTTAGTGCCTAACACATGGATGCTGTACCCAATAAATACATATTAAATCAATGATTTGATATCATTTACTTATTCTTCTTGACTTTTCTTTAGCTATTAGTAAATACATTTTTACATAACAATGAGCAAAATGTGCACACTGGGCTGCGTGTGAACGTGTTATGGAGATTTGTTAGTGATTTCTGTAATCTGTCTGGGATCTGTTTACTTTGTACTGCTAAATCTAATTCTACTGCTAAATCACCATCTTTAGTTGCTGTTATTGTTATGTGTATTATCACAATATTCTTTTAACTGTTCTCCTTTGTTCGCCCATTACCTATTGTCAACCCAGCAACCATCTTATGATAACCTAAAGCAGATTACTGTAGCCCTGGCTGGAAAGCATCAGGAGGTCCCCACATCACCCAGAGTAGGAGTCACTGTCCTTAGAGCTGCTTCTAAGACCCTCCATGATCTTCCCCACCTCCTTGCCTCTCCTACCTCATCTACTACACGCCCCCTTATCCACCCTGGGGTAGCCATACCTGGCATTCCTGCAGTTCCTCAAACATTCCAAGCATGCTCTCATCTCAGAGGCTTTGAATTTTGTTTTCTAACCCAAATATTTGCATGACTCCTTTATATAAAACATTCCAAAATTTTTATTAAGCTCATTCCTAGATCGTACATGCATGCGTGTGTGTGTGTGTGATTTGAGCGGATTTTTTTTCAGAATTATCCTATTCTTTTATTAATGTATTGATTCTTCTGCATTTTCATCATATTATCTGCAAATAATGTTAATTTGTATTATTTTCCTAGTAGTTATACCTCATTTCTTTTTCTGGCCTTGCTGTATTGGCTAACATTCTCAAGTCAAATATAGCACACTTACGGTGATAGCAGGCATCTTTGTTGTCTTTCTAGCCTATTGAAAAGTCCTTGGGATTTGTGTTAAATACAGAATTTGCCTGAACTCTTTGAGTCGCAAATGACAGAAAGCCAGATCAATCAATGGTAATGGCTCACAGAAGTCTAGGGATAGAACTGTCTGCAGGTAGAAGTGATTTTTGATGTTCAAAACTTCTATCAGGGCCATATCTCTATGTCTCCATCTCTCACCATTATTTTCCTTTGTATCCAAACATTCTCAGAAATGCTCTCTCCATGAAGTAGGAAGTAGAGAATGATTCTGATTGGTTTGCAGAGTGTACAAGCCCACCCTTTAGTTTCTGTGTCAGGTGTGAGGATTGGTTGTGCCGGAAGCAGTGACCTGAACTTATTTGGTGACAAAACCTCACCTGAACTGACATGAAGTAAACCATTTACATTTTTTTTTTTTTTTTGGTGCAGAGATATTAATCAGCTTAATAGTCCAGAATGTGCTGGGAGTATTAGTTAATATGTAATCTAAGTACTTCATTACCATTATAAAATTTATAAAATTCTGAGTTCTCATTTATGTCTTGCTCCAGTGGAATCACATAGGGGATTGTGAGCCAGTATAATTAAATTTTCCTTATGTATCTATAAATTAAATCTAAAAATTTTAAAAATCCAATATTTGAAATAATCACTATGAAACAAAATAGAGTAATTCATAGGTTAAGACGTATAACCTTGTATCATGAAAGCAGTACCACTAAAAGTGGAAATACAATGAGTAAAAGTTGGAAGTGGGAGAGAATGGAGCAGAGCATTTTTCCCTTTACATATTTTGATATAGTTTCCCCTTTTCATGAAGAAGATTCAGTTATTTTACCGAGAAACTTACTACCTAGAATTCATTTGCCTCTTGGAAACACTCTTTTTGATTTCCCTGCCTCCTTCTTGTATTGCAGCCCTGGTTTTCCAGGACGATTGCATGGCCATCTTCTTGGAATTTCCTTTCATTTTGCAGCCTTATTTGGTCCATGGTTTCTTAAACCTCATATTTTCCTCATTCCTACATCCCATTTTTGTTTGGGGGCATCCTCAAGTAATTCTTTAAGAAGAAATCTGTAGGTAGTAAATTTTATAAGTCCCCACGTGCCTGCAAATGACTTTGTTTTGTCTTTACTCTTGATTGATAGCTAGAATTTTAGATTCAAAATAATTCTCTCAGAACTTTTAAAGGCTCTGATGTTTTCTGGCATCCAACATTGCTTATGAAATGTCTGAAACCAATTTGGTCTTTCTTCCTTTGAAGATAAACATTGTAATCTCTTTGGAAGTTTTTAGGATCTTCTTTAGAATCCTTGTGTTCTGAAATTTTATAAGAATGTTCTTAGATTTTTTTTCCTCCATTTTTTTCTGCTCAATACCATATGGAATCCTTCAAAATGAAGACTTACAGTATTCTATTTGTAGGTTTGTTTAAGCTTTGGGTAATTTCATTCATTATTCCTTTGATAAATTGCTCACATTCCTTTTCTTAACTATCTCTTTCTAGAACTACTAGGAGACAGATGTTGGCCTTCCTGCATTGATTGTGCTGAAATCTTTCACATTTTCTTTCTTTTTTTTTTTTTATGATTCTGGAAAGTTTCCTTGACTTTTCCACATAGTGTTTTATCAATCTTTCAAGTGTCAATAATTATATTTTGAATTTTCAAAAACCTTTGTTCCTTTTATCACTGCAACCCATTCTTGTTTTGTGGATAAAGTATTTTGTCAAATGTTCTTCACAATACCAATTAAAATTATTTTATGATACCCTTCTCTTCCCTGAATTATTTCTGTTTTCTCCAGCATCAGGGAATCAATGTGTTCCTTTTGATTCTTTTGGGGTTTTGTTAACATTTCTCTCAGAATCTGGTAACTGTTGGTTGTCCATTTATATGCATGAATGAATAAGTAAGATAATGCAGCCATCATGGATTTCCTTCGCAGCTTGCATATGTCAGGCTTCATTCTAGGAAGTGTGGAACCAGAAGCAAGTGAGCAGGTTGGGTGCACCCTCCCAGACCCCCCAAAAAAGGTAGCTCCCAATCTGGGGTCTTATCTTTCATTCTAGAAGCCAGTGTCTTGGGCAGGCCCTGATAAAAATAATGTCTTCTCTTTATAATGTTGCATGATGAGATATTTAGGATGGTCCAGGAAGGGGTAAGTCATTTTCATCTATTCAAGATACTCAAATATCTACTTCAAGATATTGTTACCCAATAGTTGTATCACTCATATTGCTTTCTCAGTCCACCACTGATGTGATTTCTTTCCTTTCCAAGGTTCATGCAGAAGTATTTATTTCCAGAATTACAGCATTGAGGATAGAGTGTGGGCTAACTGGTGTTTCTTTTTGGTGGGTGTTTTGAGATGGTCATTGCAGTCTCATCCATGAGTCCTTTTCATTACTTTACATGGAAATTTGAAAAGAATATGGATTTTACATCTGTAAGTTACAATGTTTCCTTTTTTACTCTTTCTCCTCAATAAATCAAACTCCTTAATTGTGTTATTCAGCTACTCTCTATTTTTTATCTGCTTGATCTGTCACACTCTGAAAGAGGTGTTATTGCTCTTAAGATTGCAGTTTCTGCCAATTTCTCATCGTATTTCTAAAAGTTCTTTGCCTAATGTATTTCTAGGTTAGGTTTTTTTTTTTTTAATGTACAAAGTTTTTGACATATCTGTTTGGCAGAATGTACCTTTTATAAAAATGAAATATCCCATTTAATGCATTTTGCTTGAGCTATACTTTGATAGTAATATTGCCACCTGCTTTCCTTCTGTTTCCATATGCCTATCATATCTTCTAGTATTTTCAATTTTTCCTTATCATTTTATTTAAAATGTTCTTTTAAACAGTCTCTGGCTGGGTTTTGTTTTGATTCTCTTAACTCAATTTTGGATCCATTGTCTTTTAATGGAGAAATGTAATTCCTTCTTTTTATTATGTTAATTGATTTGCTTGCTCTTGGTCTTATTTTTACCATTAAAACATATTTTAATTGATGAATAAATATTATATATTTATGGGATACAATGTAATGTTTGGTATATGATTACATTGTGGAATGATTAAAATCTTATCTATTTCAATTTATGTTATTTGTTTACTTTCTTTTCTATCTTCTTTGGAATGATCAGTTTTTATTCTTACTACTTTGAAAGTTTTACATGTTATTTCTTTCCTACTAGCAGATAATATTAATTTTTGTAGCAAACATACTTGACCAATATTTTTTTCTGACGGCAAGATCTAAACTCTATTTATAGCCTTTCTCCATAACCCCAGACTAAGATAAGCATTTAGTATTTATTTACTCCACCCCATTTGCCGTATTTTATTGAAAGTATGTGAAATGTTAGTTCCATATGTATTAAAAAATAAAATTATTTACTTTTTCTTTCAAGAATTCTTTCTTTGTAATTGATCTAAGTTTTAAAACCATATTGTTAACAATTTCTTGGGCTTAATATTCATTTTACTATTTTTCTCCAAAAATGTTTCATGTATATTACAAATTTCCTCTATTCTATTATAGTTACGTTGATTTACATCTTTTAAAAATAATTTTACAAAAGGCACATAGATATCATATTAATTCAATCCTTGCATTTTAAAACCTATAAAAAATGATGATTTACATGGGAATAAAATTCCAGGGAATTAGTTCATCTTGCTTAAAATTTCTAGAAATTGTACTTCATTCCTTAATGTTTGTTTAGAAACTCTTGTCTTTTGTATTGGTTCCTAAAATCTGATTCTGCTAGCCCACAGTTTTAGCATTTTTCTTTGAGGATAATATTTTTCTCCTTTTTTACTACACATATTTAGAATTTCATCTTTATTCTTGGAATCCAGAAATTTGTCAGGATATGTCAAGGGATAGGCCTTAAGAAATAATCTTATCTGGCTCTTAGGGAGACTTTAGGATATGGAGACTTGTGACTTTCTTCAGCTCAGGGAAGGTATCTTTTATTATATCTCTGATGAATGCTTTCCTTCCTTCTTCTCTTTTCTTTTATGATATTCACTATTTGTTATTTTCTGCATTCTTCTCTCTGGCCTAGTTCACTAGTTTGTCTTATTTCTCATCTGTCAGTTGCTCATTTTTCATACCTGGCTGCTCTTTTTTTGGATAAAATGCCTTCTCAAAATTCACTAAAATGAAATATATATATATATGCTTATTTAATTTTCTTCAGTTTCCTATATTTACTTTTTTCTGTAGGTGTTATTAATTCTGATTGCTCGACCTGATTATCCCCCACCCATCATTTTTTGCAGTAAAACACACAGATGTGCACTTCAATCAGTTTTGACACATGTGTGCACCTGTGTAACAGCTACTCTAGCCAAAACATGGGACACTCTCAAGGACACAGAAAGCTCCCTACTGCCTCGGAAGCAACCACTTTTTAAATTTTGTCATCATAATTTCTATTTACCTGTTCTAAAGCTTCATGTAAGTAGAATCATACAATATATATTCTTTTATGTCTTCATTCTTCACTCAGTGTAACATCTATGAAATTCATTATGTTTTCACATGTATTGGGACCTTTTCCCCCTTTTCCCATCTTTTTTCTTTTTTGCTGGAGAGAGAAGCCACCATGTACATCCATTCATCTCTTGGACATTTGAGTTATTTCCAGTTCTGAACTATTATGAATAAGCTGCTATGAACATTCTTTTTCATGGACATATGGTTTCATTTCTTTGGAGTAAATATCAAGAGTAGAGTTGCTAAGTGGCAGAGTAGGTATACATCTGACATTATAAGAAACTGTGAGTTTTCTAAGCAGTTGTACCATTTTACACACTCAACAGCAGTGTGTGAGAGTCTGCCTGCTCCATATCTTCACCAACACTTAGTATGGTCAGTCTTTTTATCTTTAATCATTCTCATAGACGGGTAGTGGTATTTCATTGTGGCTTTATGTTGCATTTCCTTGATGACTAATGATGTTGAGCACTTTTTCATATATTCATTGATCCTTTGTATATCTGTGTTTTAAAAGTATTATTCAAATCTTTTGCCTAGTTTTAAGATTAGTTTTTAAAAAATAATTGTTTTTCAGGAGTTTACAAATACTTATACTAGCCTTTATTGGATGTACGTATTGTGGATATTTTTTTACCAGTCTTTAGCTTGCCTTTCCATTTTCTAAACAAAGGCTTTTAAAAGAAGAAATTTTAATTTTGATAACATTCATATGCTGTATTTTTCTTTTGTTGTTTGTGCTTTCAGTATCTTGGCTAAGATGCTTCCCCACTCCCTCAGTGAACGTGTGGCAATGTCTGCAATGTCTGGAGACATTTTTGTTTGCCACAACTTGGAGAGAGAAGACTAGGACCTAGTGGGTAGGGGCCAAGAATACTTCTAAGCACCCTGTAATGTACAGGACAGTCTCCCTACAATGTAGAATTATCCAGTCCCAAAAGTCAACAGAGTCGTGGTTGAGAAATCCTGATTTAGAGTGATACACAAATGTCCAAATACATTTTCCATTTTTCTCATTGAAGTGTTCTTATTAGAAAAGCATTTCCATCTAATTTATACATTTATAAAATCTTATGTCCTCTTATGTCACATTATGGCTACTGCTTATTGAACACTTAACTATGATACAGGCTGCATTTTATATATTTTCTGTATTATTCCACTTAAGTCTGAGAAGTAGGTATTCTTTGCACTTTACAAATGGAAACACTGAAGCCAGAAAGGAAAAAGGCCCAATGGTTGGTAAAGAGCCAAGATTTCTGTTTAGGTCAGTGTGATAGTTTACTAAGACTAAAATTTCTTTTGAGTTTATTTTAATATAAAACTTTTGCATTACCGCTTAAATTACTTAATTTTACTTTTAATATAAAAATACTGATAGTTCCAGAGAAGATGGGCTTCATTTGTACTATGATGATGGAGTAACCTAGGTTAGAATGCAGGGCAGTAAGAAGATGGATATTTTCATCTCTTCTTGAGAAATTGCCAAACTACATAACAGAAGTCAAGTGTCTCCTCTGATACTCAGGGATGAATTTAGGCAGTTGACTGCTTTTCCCTCTATTTTTATTTTTGTTTTCTATTTTACTGTCCAACTTTCTGATGATTGAAAGTGGTATCAAGTAGGTTTTGCTTAGGATTAATAAAAGACATAAGCAATTTTTTCCCGACAGCACAGAAAACAATGTAAGTAAACTACTTATGAAGATTATAGTGTACTCCCAGGGTGTTTTGAGCAATCTGAATGAGTAATAGGAAATATATTTGTATGCTTGAGACCTTTGAAGCTTCTTTCAAATACATTGGGTACCTTTGATATTGCAACTGGATATCCTTCCAGAAACCTTCCCCATTGCTGTACATCAAGCAGGTGTTCTTTAAACACACTCACTAGGCTTCTGCCATCATCCAATCACACTGATGTTATGCAATGCTTCTGTAATGCAAATTAGGTTGTGGCACTGCAGTGCCCAAAACCCTACTGCCCACAAGGGCTTTTAAAAATCTGTGTCCAAGCATTAGGAGCACTGTGGTATGTCCTCAGGGATCTCCATGGAAAGGGAGGAAGGGCTGTTCCCTTTTGGTCCAAGGTCCTCCAATTCCAATCAGAGCAGCTCTGCTTTTCTGTCTTTTTACATTTTTGACTTTCAATTTGAAAGAGTTCCGTGACTAAGAATTCTTGAAATATTTTGGGATGTGGGACAACGTACAAACTGCAAAAACAACCCACTGTGAGTTGGCAGTTTGCCAGTGTTGCTAATCAAATCTCCTTCTCTTCCCCCATAAACATACACCTTGCGCTCCATCTTTGAAAATGTACAGTTCACTGAAATATTCTGCAGGTGCCTTATTATATTATACCTCCATTGCTTTGTACATTCTGGACTTTTTAAAATTTGTTTTTGCAATCCATGATATTCTTTTCTACCTGGAGTACAAGTATGCTCACATTTAAAAGAAAATGCCAATTTATATTTCAGATGCATATACCAATTTATATTCCTACAAAGCAATATTTAGGAGTCTCCATTGATCCACATACTCTCCAAGACTTGGTATAATCCAATTACTATTTTTTCCAAAACCAAGCTATGTAAAATTGTATCTCATTGTTCTCTAATGGGATTTCTGTGATTATTGAGGTTAATCATTTTTTTATATATTTATTTGACATGCCCATTTTATCTCTGTGAAAAGCCTGTTCATGTCACATTTTCTATTTTTTTGCATATTACATATTCATTCTATATTCTGAATACCAGTCTTTTGTCAGTTACCTTCATTCTAAAAATATTCTCCCTACTCATGTATTATGTTTTTACTTTCTTTATGGTGTCTTTTGATGGGCGGACATTTTTTAATTTTGATGCAGTTGAAGTTAATTTTAAAACTATTTCATGTTTGTTTCTCTTAGTATCTTGCTTATGAAATCTTAACCCATTTCAGCATTTTAAAAACATACTCTTTTGTATTTTTAAAACATTTAAAAATATTGCTTTGCTCTCTTCATCACTACTGCTTCATAAAGGTCCTGATATCTGGTAGGACAAGTAACCTAAAAATCTAGTTGAAATTTTGTTTTGAATGTCCTTATAACTTTTTAAAGTTATTTATTTATTTTTGTTGAAATATATTAGATGTACCTTTATATCTTTTTAATAAATTTGGGAAGAATTAACATCTGTATGCTATTAAGCGTTCTAATCCATAATCATGATATATCTTCTCATTTTTATAGGTTTTCTTTAATATCTTTCTAAAATAGTTTATACCTATACATGGAAAATTTGTATAGTTCTCTTTGGACAGATATTTTTCAGGCTTATTCCTACGTAACTTGGAATATTGTAAAGTTTCTTCCTTGTTCTGAAAAGAGAGTCTTATTCTGCCACACAGGCTATAGTGTACTAGTACAATCACAATTCATTGCCGCCTCAACTCCCAGGCTCAAGCAATCCTCCCACCTCAGCCTCCTGAGTAGCTGGAACTACAGGCACAAGCCACCAGGCCTGGCTATAAAAAAAAATAATAATAAAAATAAATGTGTAGAATCTCACTATGTTGCCCAGACTGGTCTAGAACTCCTGGGCTCAAAGGGTCTGCCTGCCTCTGCTTCCGAAAGTGCTGGGATTATAGGTACGAGCCACTGCAACTGGCTAGATTTTCTTTTTAACACAAATTTTTCAACTTTTCGTATTATTATTATTAAAATAGTTTTTAAAATTATCATCGCTAGTACATAGAATTGATTTTTTAATATTGATCATATACCAGCCATCTTGCCAAATTTTCTAACATTTTGTTTTATATTCTTTTGGTTTTTCTATGGAGATAATTATGTGATCTGAAAAATAACATTTTTTATTTTTCTTTCCTATCGTTGGTACTTTTACTTTTGTCTCCTATTACAGTGGCTCAGATATTAAATCCAATATTTAATAAAAGTAGTGATAGTGAGGTTAAGCATATTTGACTTGCCCCTCATTTTAAAGGTACTTGTCATTTTTCATTATCAAAAATAACATTTCTGGGAGGAGGCGGTGGATGATGAGAAATTATGTAATGGATCCAATATATGTTATTTGGGTGATGGATACCCTAAAAGCCCTGACTTCACAACACTCTGCAATCTACCCGTGTAACAAAATTATACTTGGTTCCCATAAAATGTATACAAATAAAATAAAAAGAAAGAACAATTATGTTTTATATAAGTTTGTTATAGAATTCCTTTAAAATGGTAAGGATATTCTATTCCTAGTTTGTTGAAAATTTTATCTTATGTTTTATAATTGTCATGACATTTTTATCAAATGCTTTTACTGTATACATTAAAATGATCACATAATTGTTCATCTTTACATTTAATATATTAAATGGCATTTATAGATTTGAAAATATTAAGCCACTCTTACATTTCCGGGATAAAAGTGACTTGGTCATGATGTATGATCATTTTTATATACGCTACTAGATTCTGCTTGCTGATAGGACATTTTGCATCTTTGCTCATGAATGACGTTAGCCTAGAAGTGTCTTTTTTTCTGTTTCCTAGTCTGGTTTGGCATGAAGGTTTTATTGACTTCATAGTTTAGGGGAAGTATTTCTTCTTTATTCTTTAAAAGACTTTTTAAAAATTAAAATTTCTGGCCGGGCGCGGTGGCTCACGCCTGTAATCCCAGCACTTTGGGAGGCCGAGGCGGGCGGATCACGAGGTCAGGAGATCGAGACCATCCTGGCTAACACGGTGAAACCCCGTCTCTACTAAAAATGCAAAAAATTAGCCGGGCGAGGTGGCGGGCGCCTGTAGTCCCGGCTACCCGGGAGGCTGAGGCAGGAGAATGGCGTGAACCCGGGAGGCGGAGCTTGCAGTGAGCCGAGATCGCGCCACTGCACTCCAGCCTGGGCGACTGAGCCAGACTCCGTCTCAAAAAAAAAAAAAAAAAAAATTAAAATTTCTTTTTGAAAGTTTCACTTGTAGAATCATCTGAGTCAATGTGTGGTGTGTGTGTTTGTATGTGAAGTCCTAAAATCATGAATTAAATGTATATAATAATGAAGAGAGATGTTCATGCATTCTATCCCTTTCTGCGTTTTTTGGAAAAGTTTGATTTTCTAGGAAATTGCCCATTTTGATCAATATTTTGTATTCAGTGGCATACATTTTTCAGTGAATTCTTTTATCTTTTCAGTATCTGCTTTATTGGTAGTTATATTTCCATTTCAGTTTTTCATATAGTTCACTTGGGCATCCTGTCCTTTTGTCTAGATCAGTCTTGCCTGAGATCTGATTATTTATTAGCTTTTTCAAAGGAGCAATTTTTGCTCATCTTCTGTACTGAACTTTCAAAAAATATAAAATATATATATATATTCCATTGTCCGGATGTGCCACAGTTTAGCCATTCGCCTACTGAAGGACAATCTGATGCTTCCAAGTTCTGGCAATTATGAATAAAGCTGCAATAAACATTAGTTTGTGTGCTGGTTGTGTGTACATACATTTTCAACTCTTTGGGGGAAATGCCAAGGAGTGTGACTGCTGGATCATATGAGAAGATTATGCTTAGTTTTTAAAGAAATGTCAGACTGTCTTCCAAAGGGACTGTACCATGTTGCTTTCCCACCAATACATGAGAGCACTGTTGCTTCATATCCTCCTGCTCCCCTCCAAAAAAAAATTGAACTAAACTTTATTTTTTAAAAAAAATATTTATTTATTTATTTAGTTAGTTAGTTAGTTTTTGAGACAGAGTCTCGCTCTGTCACCAGGCTGGAGTGCAGTGGCATGATCTTGGCTCACTGCAACCTCAGCCTCCCGGTTTCAAGGGATTCTCCTTCCTCAACCTCATGAGTAGCTGGGATTACAGGTGCCCACCACCGCGTCTGGCTAATTTTTGTGTTTTTAGTAGAAACGTGGTTTCACCATCTTGGCCAGGCTGGTCTTGAACTCCTAACCTCGTGATCCGCCCTCCTTGGCCTCCCAAAGTGCTGGGATTACAGGCGTGAGCCACCGCGCCTGGCCAACTTTATTTTTATTAGCTCTTTCCTACTGTATTTTAGTTCATTCTGTTGTTTTTATACTAACTGTTAAGATGGATGTTTAGCTCATTAATATACTGTTATATTGATTTTAGGAAAATTATCTGTAAACCATTTTGTTGGAAGTTTAGGACAATTATTAGGATCAGAAAAAAATTTTGATACTAACAATGCTTTTCAAATTTAGAATCCAAATTAAAACAATATCAGTGAAGACATTTCATTTTAAGGTTCCATGTGAATATGAATATGTAACAAAACACCTACTCTATACTTCTATCCATCGTATTTTATTTATCCACCACCCTTCATTTCTCTTTCAAACCGTGGCTGACTTAATTCCCTCCTATCATTTAGGTTTCTTAGCATTGCACTTGCCAGCCAGGCACAGTGGCTCACACTTGTAATCCCAGCACTTTGGGAGGCCAAGGTGGGCATATTATTTGACAAGGTGTTCGAGAGCAACCTGGTCAACATGGCAAAACCCCGTCTCTAATAAAAATAAAAAAAAATTGCCAGGCGTGGTGGTGCACATCTATAGTCCCAGCTACTCGGGAGGCTGAGTTGGGAGGATCTCATGAACTCGGGAGGTGGAGGCTGCAGTGAGCTGAGATCATGCTACTGTACTCCAGCTGGGGCAACAGAGGGAGACTGCCTAAAAAATAAAAATAAAAAATAAAATAATAAAGAATTGCACTTGCCTTATAATGGGTAAAACTCAGAACTCCATGTGATTTACAAGCTCCGACTTGGAGAAATTTGAATTTTTATATGTCAATAGTTGTGTCCCATGAATCTGACTTGTGAATCAGGAAAGATGCTACTCATTATTTCTAGATCAATGGTCTCCTTTGGATGCTTAAAAGATGGCACCTTTCTCCAAAATATTTGCAGACACCCAGAGGTCTTGTTTCATTTGATACCACATAGACTTTCCTGGTGTATTCTGTTTACCAATGGGCATTGGATGTTGGACTTTTTAGAAATTTGACCTTATTTCTTAGGACTCTTAACATTCTTTGGTCAGAAAACATCACAAAAACCAAATGGTGGGAGGGTCTGTAATCATAGTGAGTCCTTCTTCATGCCAAAAGAAATTATAGCCACTCTCTTTTGTACCTCAATGAGGTCATTATTAGCATTATTCAATTAAAAAGAGGGAAAGGAGGTATTTGATAAAAATGTTTGCTTGCAGCCCCCCTCCCTGATAAGATACTAGTGGATATAATTCCTATAATATATGTAGACATTCAGTTGAATGAGGTTTACACACATTAATCACACCTGTTTGCTACAATTTGCCATGCCAATTATCTTGTTTCCCTTCTTTGTCCAAGGATGTTGTACATGAAAATAGTGCATCCTGTGGAAGAGCTTTTTCTTCCCAAAGGAGCTATCCTATTGTGAATTCTGTCATAAATGTGCATAAGTAGAGAGAAATGCAGATTTCAGCCTGCCATGCTGAGAATTTGCTTTGTTTGATCTGGGTATTGCAGGACACATGATATTCAGCATGCTCTGAGGCCCCTGAAATACCTCGCTACCACACAGGCCATATTTTTTAATAACCACTTTAACACAGAGCAGGGGAAATCTCAGCCACACACAGCTCAGGATGCTATAACCAGAGAGCCTCCTGGGAGCAGTCGGTCCACTCCTAGGCTTGTTTTCTCGTGACACACATCTTCTGTCTAAATTCTTTAGTGAGGATTCTCAGGCCTCAGCGTGATGAGGAGCATGGACTCCGAAGCTGTGAAACAAATGGCGAATGTGTTAGTGGCCAGGGCTGGTAGTTACTCCCGTTCAGTGTCATCGAGTGTATGTGATAAAACCAGTGTCTAAAGATTTCCCTGGTCTCTGCCCAGGGCCCGAAAGACATATTCCTTCAAGGACTATTAACATCACATGATTCTAAGCATATCACACCCCGGTGTTTTTAGGCATAAAGAGAATATACACTATACGTCAATGATCAGTTACCTAAAAACAACACATATGTATTTGGCTGAGGAATACCAACAACACATCTTGTGGCTACCCGGCGAACTGATATAGTTAGGAACATATATGTGCGTTGGGTTATAATGACATTTTCTCGTATCACATCTATCAGGTTACAAGCAGCTAATAATGTTCTTTTGCTAGTCACAGCCAAACATTATAATGGCACACACCATAAATCAACATCAACATGGAGCATTGCTTAGCAAATATAAATGTATGTGCATTGCAGAATGATCTGAGATTACAAAAATATATCAGAAGTCAAAAGTAGCTGGTGGAGAAACGCTATGTCTTTAGTTTATTGAGATTGTTTGGAGGATCCTAATGTACTGTCACTGAAAGAATAATTTTTCCTTTACAATCTACTTAGCAAAGATTTATCGATCCTTTCCCCCTTCATAGAGAATTACTGATCCATTTTAGAAAATCAGATTTTCACACCTTTCATGAGAATGTGCCCAGCGCAGTTCTCAGGGGACTGCCCGGGAAGTTGACTTTGACACACAGTCCCTTGAAACTTACACACCACAGCCTAGCGTCTCATCGCTGATTTGTTGCACCAGGCAGTAAAATACTTTCATACATTTATAGAGAAATGATTGTACTGCAAGGACTTATTTTTCCACGCTAGTGGATGTATTCAGGGTACCGTTATTTGTGTAAACAGCATTTTTCAGATGTGGTGCTTTTTCTTATTCTTTTCTTCCCTGTCTTCTCAGCTGTAATGTTATGAACAGTAAGGTAAGATAAAAGTTGCTGAAAATCGTGCTGCAAAGCCATGGGATGCCGTAGAATTTTTCAGTGTGCGTAAATAACTTTCTTCAAGACGTACACGTCTGCTCTCCTCTCATTATGGGAGTAACCTAGGTAGCTAAGCAGCTGACATGTTATATTGAAGTATGCATCGTAATGAAGGTGATTTATTATAATTAAAACAGTGTGGAGAGGAGCTTTGTATTAGACCTATTGTTTCACAGAAGAGCTTAATAAAGAGCATTATGATTAGTTATGTATTTGGGTGAGGGATGTTGTTTACTGGGAGTTACGTGAGTATTAGTCAAAGTCTGAAGTTGCTTTTTGAGTTCTGCTGAACTGGGAGGAAAGAAACATTCAGTAAACGAAGAATTTTTATACTGGTAGGAGGAGAGTGTATATGTGTTTGCATGCAAGAGTAGGAGACAGAGCGGGGAGGAAGATACAGAAGAAAATGACGTGCACCTGAAGTGTTCTCGGCAGGAGCAGTTCTAGAATACTTTATTACATATCTATGGAGACAATGGCATGGACTGTAAGTAGCTCCTGTCTCTTGATATAATAATGCACATAAAGTCGGGGTCAGATTGGGTTCGCTGTGGGCTTTGATGTTGCAGAAGGTCACTAGGGGAATCGATGGACCAAAATGAGTCCTGAGTTTCATGCAATCAATGCGATTTTTCTATTTAAAGTGGGCACTGCTGGGTGTGAATCTTGAGCTTCAAATGTGGGTTGGATCAGCTTTTCAGGTCAAGAGTAGACTGCATTGCAAATAGGTTGTTTATGATCATAATTGAGGTGATGTGTGAATGCACAATAGGAGAGGCAGTTTGCAAATGCTGCTTTTAAGTTTGGCGCCCTGTTATTTTGGCAGTCGCATTCACAGCCATTTGGTTGTGAGGGGATACCTGGTTCTCTGTTTATTCTGATATTTTTAACAAATCAAAAGTAAGGAAACTCTTTAAAAAATAGTTATTAAAAATAGAATAGCTTAAAATCTTTTCTATATTCTGTCTATTCATCCATCTATCCATCTTCAGGTCTCTCTGATTGGAAGGTAGACAGAAGGGTTCTCTAATATGTGTATATATGCACAGACACACACGTATGTATTATATATGTGTGTATATATATTTTAAATAATTACATTTTTAAACATTTTTTAAAGTTTGCTCTAGTTGGAAAGTGAATGGAAGAGATTTTTGATTATCTGCAAAGCTAGAAGAGTTCAGATTTTGTGTTGATACTTCAAGCTCTTACTCTGCAGGAGCAAGAAGATCCCTGCTTAAAAGGACAAATTATAAATGCAGTTTCCCCTCCAGAATAAAAGTTCTGGAGCTGCTGAAGGATCTTTTATGGGTTTCTCTTCATCATGTCACATTGCCACTGAGATATGCTGTATGTCATTTAGGGAAACATTACAGAGGGAAGGTACTGGCGTTTTCTGTTTGGAGGGGAAGGCGAGTAAAAAAAAATGGGATTTATAAAAATATTCTAAGGAAGTCTATGAAGGACTCTTCTTTTGCTGTATGCCACAAGGGAACTGGCAGCCACAAAGACAAAAGTAACTGGCAGATTCTTTATTTCACTTAGGGTAAAACTTCACTTCTTCCTGCGAATCAGGTTTCTAACCTACAGGGGAAAATAGCTGGATGAGATTCCCAGTTATTAAAGGGCCAGGAAGCTGGAGAAATTAAGGAATATTAACTTTCCACTAAGTTGAAACACATTTGCCACTGAATTGCTACTTAGTGCTTTTTTTTTTTTTCTCCACTCTAAAAGATAACAGTGCTTCCTAGCTTTTAATTTAAACTTAATTTAATTTGAACTTTAAGGGTTTTAATTTAGTAAAAGAAGATGAGAGGAAATAAGTTGAAATCACCAGTGACCTGTGGCAGAAGGCCAAGTTCACACTCTCCGCCACAGGTCCTGGCAGCCTTTTGCATTCAAATAAACATTAAAAAAAAAAAAAAAAAAAGAACTAGTTGAGTATATTTGTAATAACATAAGTCACAAGTACAGCTGTACAGAGATCTAAATTTATTTGCCCAAACTGGAAAAATGCCCCCCAAAGAATAAGAGGCGTGCAAGAGAGGAGAGGCGTGCTGAGAACAGGTGAAGCATTTGCCTACAGGATACAGCTCATTCACAAGGAGTACAGGCTGTTTGTCTGTGATGTGGGTCTTTGTATGTAGAGCCCAGATGTAGTATTTTGGTTCACGTTATCATCCTTATCCCTGAGTCTTCATTTAATCATCTCTAGACTTTTGTGCAGCAGGAATGATTAGAGTTCTTAGCCAAACCATTTTGTGTTTATTTTATTGTAACAGTCCCCAAACAACTCAGAAATAAGCTACTGAAAATAGCATTTCAGAATATGTTTCCATTGGGTAGAACCTTCAATCTCAGGAATCAGAAACACTATGTAAACACCTGCAAAGTATGGAGAGAATGATTTAATTATAATTAATTATCAGGAATGATGCCATTTACATTTATTCTACATCATATTAAATAGAAAATTTAACTTTTAAGGCAGGATGTTTTTTTCTTTGCTTTACCAGTGACTCTATAAGACACATGCCATTTAAAAATGAGAGGAAGGGGAAGTTTCAAGTTTTCAGTTATGATTCTTAGTTTTCAGGGTAAGTCTGTGAAAGGAATAGAATGCTTAAGTTTTATCTGATATCGATTTTTTAAAAATCTTATGTCTTGTATTCCAAGAAGGAATACCTAGTAAATGGAAGAATACATTTTATGCATATGAATTTATATGTCATTTTATATTTGACAATATTTTACATGAAATTTGAGCCTCTTATATTTATTATTCCATTTAATTCATAGTGTCCTAGTATGTTAACTTGTAGGCCTATGGTGAAATGAAAGAGTACCTCTTATGATGATGATGATTTTAAACCTTTGTTTTAGGTTCAGGGGTACATGTGCAGGTTTGTTTTATAGGCAAATTGCGTGCCATGGGGGCTTTGTATACAGGCTATTTCATCGCCCTGATATGAAGCATACTCTTACTGATTATGATTTTGAAATCTTCCTTACATAACCCTTATTTGAAAAATGAATTTGAGAGACTCAGTTGCTGTTTAAAGACCCTGAGGCCTTTTGGGGAGGGTGAATTAAGACTTCCAATGAGATTCTTCTTCCTACAAAATCACTTTTCCCTCAGATGAGGATACTGAGGTAATGGAAAAACCCTTAATCTCCAAAGCATCCCTGAATGTGCCACCCTGAAAATTAACCTCATTCATCCCTTTCCCCCACCTTCATTTTTTTTTCTTTTTTGAGACCTCAGAAAAATTGAGCACATAAATTAAAGTGTCCCCTTAGCTGCTCTAACTTATGCAACCAGCATTTACTCAGCAGCACCCTGGGTCTCAGAGACCTTGGCAACATCACAGGGGTCATATTTTTACCTAGACAAACTGCTCATGAGCCATGTTTTTAACATCTTAGACCAAAACTGGCTTTTCTTTGATTTCAGACCTGAAGGTTGTCTTCTATTTTGTCTTATTTTTTTTTTTTTTTGAAAAGGCATTTATTGTGGCTATTCTGAGTAAAATCTCACTTTCTAGTAACGTTTGCTTTCTCCTTTGTGCCTCCAGCAACATATTAAGCAAATAAAGAGATACAGGGTGTTACTCTGTATTTACATGTTTTCATTTTTTTATTTGGAGGCACCCTGCCCACATTTCCTGTACCACAGACCAAATCATGTTTGTTGATCTTTTTCAAAAACAGGTCTAGTTCTGAGAAGAGGTGTTGGTTGATTTGCTCTTGGGAGAGGTCCTTTGCGCCATCACCGTGATTGTTTAGCAGTACCATCAATGGAGGTTAGGATACTTTTCTAGTTTTCTGAAGGCCAAGGGTCGATAAAACATCCCCCCACTATTTACCACCCCATATTAGTTTAAGCAAACAAGAAATACGCAATAAACTGTTTTCCAAAAATCTCTCCAAATTCAAATATGTAGTAGGTTTATTTTGATGGTCTTAAAGAAAGGAGTCCTCATTGGAAACAGGTAATCTACTCAAGGGACCAACTGAATGAATGTGTGTCAGTCACAGACCTGTTGAAGCTGTAGCTTAACTGAGCATTCAAAAATTAAGGAATAAAATGGTTTTCCAACTCTGGAGTTTCTCTCTTTTGTCATAGGATTGTTTCTTGCACTTGTAAGAACTGTCTGGAGGACTGACTCTGTCCTACCAAGATGAACATACAAGATCACATTTTTTTGACATACCCTTTTCTTTGGTATACTATACTTTTTCATTGTTTATGTCACCTAGTTTTCATTATATATTAAAATTTGCATTTGTTTCAGGGGAAAATTAAGCTGACTATTTCTAAGGAATGTGAACACTCCTTTGAACATTTAAAGTCTCTATTTTTAATAGAAAATAGTAACTTTATTTTGCCTAGAATAAATGTATTTGAATCCCAAAATGTGTAAGTTAGTTTTAAGAAGATAACTGATAGCAAAGACCATTTCCCAAGCACCTGCCACAACACACATACAAACAGCACTCAGATCTCTAAAAATTTAGCCTTTAGGCAATTTGAATCTTGGGGAAATATCTTCTCATTTTTCAATCTGGCTTGACTTTATTATAACCTTGGAATTAAGTGCAGTGTTTATTCTTTCTTGTGTATCCCTTTAAAAACCTCCTTAGTAATGATGCTAAACTGCTGAAACCCTTGCCTTATCATCCATAACCACTATAGTTCTTGCTGATATCTTAATTAACTCCTACATTCCTCTATTTAAATCTTGGCTAGTGTAGAATACGTCCCATTGGAAGTAACAGTACCTGGGCTGACTTTAGTTGTTTCTTTGTGATTTGTCTCAGGCATATGAGAGAGCTTCTTCTTATCCGGTCTCTCCTTCTGTCGACAGGGAATATTAGGTCACCACAGAGACAAAAGAAGGGAAAACTGTAGGTGTTTAATAATGAGGGAAGACAAAACTGCTTATGAAGTGTTCTTAGTTCCCAGGGAAGAGGTGATGTATAAATACATGGATTTAGGGCATGGATTCAAGCCAGTTTGAATTCACATAAGTTTTGTTGGACAATTGTATCACAATATTGACTCAAGTCCAGATTAGGGCCTCTAGGGTGTCCCTTTCTCTACTAATTTGTAGTTTATTGGTTCCAAGATTCCATTACTCTCTATCTGATTTTCTCAACATTTCTCTTGCTATTTTACCATGGTCAAAAGTTCTGTTTGGGAATGGCAGATACAAGAGGTTAGAGAGTGCTGGCATCACATTTAATTTCCTTCATTCTTGGAGACTCCCTGTGTTCTCCATAATTTATTAAAAGAAAACGAATCAATAGTAAAAAAGGCTTATTAGTCAATTTCCATTGAAATCTGACTTTTTTTTTTGTCATCTATACCCACTCAGATGTCTACATCTTTAATTTTATGAAGTACAGATGAGCTCCTTTATGGATGCATCAACTAATTGCATTCACTTAAAGAAAAAAAAGAGACTATGTTTTTTCTTTACTCCCTCACTATAGACACTGTCCATAACTGCAAAAAGAAAAGAAACATACAATAATGATCCCAAGTAATCCTAATTATTTCAATGGATATTGGAACTCTATCAATTACTTAAATAACTTAGGAATGGAGGTAATGTTGGATTAAGAACCATCAGCATGTGAGTTGATAGTCCCAAATAAAACAAATGGTTTGAGACACACATAATATCCTGGACTCTGGTCCTGAGATACTTCTGAATATAGTACCCCATGAAAGGTATGTCTACAAATTTGGATTTTCAGTTTTTGAGTAATGGGCAAGGGTTAGGTGGAGAGTGCATTTGGAAATCATACTGTGAAACCAGAAGTTTGATTGGGGATCAACTTGGTGCAATATCGGATTAGGTATAGAGCTCGATGCAATGACTTCAAATCTCTGGTGAATGCAGGTGTCTGGAATCCTGGGCTTAAGTGAGTTGTACTGAATTCCCTCACCTGCTTTTTATCAGCAGCTGTATTGACAAGATTTTCATTACTTCCTAAATGTCTGCACTGGCTTACTGTATTTTTCCTGTTAAAATTTATATATATATATGTGGAATATATATAATATACATATATGTGTATAATCCCAGATTGAGTTAATCTAGATAACTACACTTTATTTCTATTGCAAGCTTTACAGGGCCAATAATTTTCTTGCATGTAAAATAATGCATAGATAGTAAAATGTGCAAAAAATACACTAATACTGCCATAAAAATCTATCTATATATTTTTAGAAAATCGGAGACATACAATTTCATTACGTAGAATTAACCTGAATTACATTTAATATAATGTAGTTATCCTCTCTTTAAGACATATTTTGTGATCTTACCTTTAACCAGTAATTAACAACATTTCAAATCACCAATAACCATAAAATGGTTGATTTGCTCTTGGGAGAGGTCCTTTGCGCCATCACCGTGATTGTTTAGCAGTACCATCAATGGAGGTTAGGATACTTTTCTAGTTTTCTGAAGGCCAAGGGTCAATAAAACATCCCCCCACCATTTACCACCCCATATTAGTTTAAGCAAACAAGAAATACGCAATAAGCTGTTTTCCAAAAATCTCTCCAAATTCAAATATGTAGTAGGTTTATTTTGATGGTCTTAAAGAAAGGAGTCCTCATTGGAAACAGGTAATCTACTCAAGGGACCAATTGAATGAATGTGTGTAATAAACACTTCTAAGATAATAAACAACATTTTTTCCTAAGGAAATAGTTAGAAATGGAATGAAAATTTTCCGTACAGTTAGCAAATTACCCATAAAATGTAAACTTGGTTTTAAGAAAACCCAAAGCTATGTTTTCCAGAAAAAAACAACTGGAAAAAAATGCAGAAAGTAGTAACAGTGGTTATCCTGAAATAGAATTCTGGGTAATTTTAATTTTCTCCTTTGTTCTTTTTTATGTTTTGTATTTTTCCTATAGTAATCATGTATTACTTTTGTAATGACAAAATATTTAAATCATAATTTAGGAAAACTATTCAAGCAAGAATCTTCAATGAAACAAATTCAAATATCCAAGTATGTAAATTATAACATGGTACTGTCTTTTGTCCCACTATGATTCTGTTCTAGTTTGTGTTTACCCTTCCTGACATCTTTTCTGTGCCTCTAAACTCACGCACAAACGCATACACATTCGCATACTTGCATACTCAAACACACTATTTTCATTTCTAAAAAATGAAAATAGACTCATACAGTGGTCTGCAGAATTTCTCAAGCTGATTATTAAAAGGTTGGTAGCTTGAACTGAGCAATGGTTAGTGTTCATCTCATAGACATCAGCAAACACTACTCAAGGCTTCCGCCTTCAATGGGAGCTGGATCCCAACACACCAGTGGTGTGTACTATATGTTTTCTTCAGCAGCTTGCTTTTCACTTGGTAATGTACCACAGGCCTTGTTCCAAGTCAGTACATATAGCTTTATCTGATTTTTTTAATAGTTGCATGATCTTCTGTTGCATGGATGGAACCATCTCTCTATAGATAAACTTTTGTTCATTTTCCAATTTTTCACATCGCAAGTGATCCTGTAAAGAATTATGATGCTTACATATTTGAGGTATTTGTGCAAGTCTTTCTGAAGTTCAGATTCTTAGAAGTGGAGGTTCCTTGGTCAAAAGACATGCAAATTTAAAGTTTGACTACTATTAGTAGATTGCTCTCCGAAATAATTGTTCCAGTTTATACATCAACCAATTCTCCGTCTTCTGGTGATCTTTTGATTGGAATCAATCTTTTACATTTTCTAATTTTATGGGCAAAATGATCAGTATGCTTTGATTATCTGTAAGGTTAACCACATTTTTATGGTTATTGGTGATTTGAATGTCTTTTTGATTTATTTATAGGAACTCTTTATACTATGGATACTACATTTTTGTTATATGTGTTGTAAATATTTTCTTCCAATATATTATTTTTTATTTCCATCTTATTGAAGGTTTCTTTTGTCTTATGAGACATAAAATTTTGCCTTATGATATCTAGTTTTCATGCCAGACTTATAAAGTCTTCTCTAATCTAAGACTATGACATTATTAGATGGTATCTTTTCTTCCACGTGTTTTCATGGAAAAGGCTTCCATTCCTACCCAAAGACCCAAGAAGTATTGAAATGATCTCCTCTGCTTCTTTACTTTTCCCCATGCAAGGAGGGTTGGCTAATTTGACTGGCAAGAATCACAAGCATTTATCGGGCTGGATTTACAAATGTATGGTCAGAGTGTTGAAACTGATAGTTTCCTATGACACAGCCTCTTGGCTTCTTGGATACATACTCCAAAGTATGGGCAGGAGAGAGTGTGGGAGGAACAGAGAGAAAGTTGTTTTCCATACCTATATTTTTATAGAGGTTCCATTTCAATGCCCACTAAGACTATGTAAATAAGACATCAAAAGAATCAGAGGAAAATGATCAATTAAAAATGTGAGTGGCCAAGCTGTAAAATAGAAAGAGAAAATTAAATGAATGGTGCCTCCTGCAATGCTACTCCTCACTGTGGCACACATACTGGTGTTTACAGCTTCCTGGTTCATGGGAGGATTGTACTTCTCTGCTCTTTAGAAGTTAGGAGGAACCACTGGAGGAGTTCTGGCCACTGGATTGTGGGGGAAAAGTGATGTATGTCACTGTATAGCCAGGACATTCAGTTGGGATGGTGAGACCTTCAGCTGCAGTGATTATGGAAGGATGTGCTGAGTTCCATGCGTCTGTCAGCAGGGCTTCTGAGTGATGAGAGTAAACAGAGCCCTGCTGCCAACCCATGTTTGACATGCAGCATGAGCAAGAAACAAATGCTGTTTTGAGATGCTGAGATTTTGAAGTGAAGTTGTTTGTTACTGCAGCCTGACCTAGCCTATGCTGACTGTCACATTCATCAACAATAGTGTAGACCTCACCCCAGGCTTATTCCCTTTAATGCCAGCCTCTTTACAGGGGCTTACCTTGCATTGTCAATCTCCAAGTGGTAAACGGATCTTATCAGAGCCTGCTGGAGACCCATCAAGATGTCTGTTCGCTCTTTGTTTCAGCTTTTCAGTGCTATGTGGATGGCTAAGTCATGCCTTCAGTGCACACTGACCTGTTTTTAATTGGGACAGGGAGAATAGAAATCTTCTCCTTTGTCTCAGGCTGTCTCTTACGCTGCATCCTCCAATCAGAGGCCCTGCCTTTGGAAGATTTGGAAACACCTGCTAGGACATGAATACCACTGGCAATTTGATCCTCACTGGGCAAGTGATTCTGGAGTTTGTGTATGTTCTCTGTAAGTTGGATCCCAGAAGGGATAATGGGGGAGTGTTAGGCTTCCTAACATCCCACAAAAGACATCCTCCTTAATTTTATTCTGGTAGAAGTTGTATATTTATATCATAGGAGTACAGTTTTAACACACTATATTTTGTACATTATTGTGTTTAACATGACACATTTAATTCAATCATGCAATTCTCAACTCTACCACCTTTTTATGTAAAAATGGTAAGAAAATACATTGGGAAAAAAATGGAACTCTTAGAAATTTCACTATTTGACCTAGGAATGGGCACCAATACTATAAAATAGAAAAGACTATTTATGAGAGCAATTTTTGTGACATTATTCTCTGTCTATAAATATGTCCTCAACGCAAGAAGACCAAGGAGGGGGAAACTCCTCTGTAATACTCATTTAGGGAAGTGAAGGACTGCTTTCCAAACCAAGGCAAGTGCTGTTGCAGTAATGGGGCATCAAACAGGCAAAATTGTATGTGTTGTCAATGGCTACAATGTAATTTTATTGATTTACAATGTTTAAAGTGAAGACATGATTTCTAGCTTATGTAAGGTGTCACACTGGAGTAATTGCACACCAACCGGATTTTATGACCAGAAAAGAACATGTAATGTCCACACAGATTCCTCAGGCTGTCTAGCATTTACGGTTGTTCAGTAATCAGGAGCTATTATTAGCAGTTGTCTTGCTTGAATAGTCACAGAAAAAACAGATGTTACCTGGCATGGATTTGGTTTTAGTTTACTTATTTGAATCCTCCAAAGGAAAACATCATCAAATTGCTAACTTGGTGTAGTCTTGATCCATTCTGCCCCCTTGGTCCTCAGTTGTCCGGGTTTTCAGGAAATCTCATAATGCTCTCTGTTGTATGAAGGCTGCCATACCCCAGGCTCAAGTGCAAAATCATTGGGAGATACATCTGTTTTTAAGCAATTCACCAGAGTCCTCAGAGGCAGTGATTCTCATGCCACTTTATCAGAATCACCAAGTTTCCAGGCCTGTCTCAGAGGCACTGAAGTAGAATCTCCTGGGTGTAGGGACTTGAAGAGTGCATTTTGAACAAGCACCCTAGTGGATTCTTATGCACAGGAAAGTCTAGGAACCTGGAAATGAAGAAAGAATGTACGTAAGCTGTGACCCATTAGAAAATTTCAAAGAATGTGTGGGGTTGATTTTCATTATCATTTTGTTTTCCATTTATGAAATACCTTTATTCAGAGAATCTAAAAAATCCAAGTTTACATCCTTTTTCCAAATGATTTTCATGATGCTTTAAGATACATTACATTCAAGATTTGTTGTGCATAAGAATACATGTCCACATATTTCTACTTCTACAGGGATTATAGATATATTTTATGTAAAGATTCTGTCTGGAGCTTACCCATTCCATTTTTGACAATAAAATGCTTTGAGATATTTTGAGACAATTGTGTTTGATGAAGGAGCAGATACTGTAGCATTTTGATTTAAAATTAAAAGACGTTGTTTTTCCGAGACTGATAGATTTATAAAGTGATTTTCAAAATATTACCACCTCTGTCATGAAATAATAAATATTTTCTGAGACTGACCAATACTGTGATGTGATTAAATTAGAAATCCACTGCTGTTCTTACAGGTTGTTGTGGTTAGCACAGGATGTCGTTTCTCACAGGCTAAAAATTGCTGACAGAGTCCATGAATAAGTTGATAAATATGACTTTTTTTGTTTTTGGTTTTTTTTTTTTTTGCAGAAGGAAATATATTCAAGTTAGCATACAGAAAGAAGAAAAGATATTTTTCCATACGATGTTTTATAAGAAGGCTGTGATTTTTTTTGTAACTGGTGATTGGCTTAGCTGGGAAACATATTAAAGGGTAATTACCATCAGTCCTCTTTGAAGGCACAAAAGGTGAATTCTTATCTGTGGTCATTCCAGGGGCCTGGTTTGGTCCCTTTCTGAACCCCCACCAGATGCACATCTTCTTTGATCAATTTTGCAATGCTTCTTGTAAAGACAGACTGGCATAAGGAGTCTGTGGCCTTCTAGGTAGTGACTTCTCTGGGTACACAGGTATCCACCTCATTACCGTAATGCTCCTTGAGATTCTTTAAGGCTGTAAACCCTATAGTTATGATGTAATACACTCCTCTATCCATTTCCATTCCTCAGAGCGATAAGCATCACAAATTCATATCCTATACCTATATCTTGAACTGAGAAATTATCAGCACCTTGGTCAGCTTGAGTACCCACTGGGTGGGATTTTCACTCCTACCTTTCCATGCCCCAAAGCATCAGAGCTTCCTATACACAAGCCTGTGGCTAACCCAGCCTCGTTCATTCCAGAGGTGTGAGGGGAGGGGTTTCCAGCAAGTTATAGCTCTTTATGCTCTCTCCCTGCCAAGATTCTAGGCACATTGCCATTCATAGACTTTATGTCATTTTCCAGTATCTGTTTGCCATAAACCTTCGTGATCTCTCTTATTTCCCTTCCACTATTATTTGTGTTTCTCACATTGGGATGAGGCTCTTTAGTTTTTTTTTTTTTTAATCTTTATTGAGGCATAATTTACGTGCCATACATTCACTCATTGAAAATGTACAATGTAATGATTTTTGTTAAATTTATGGAGTTTCACAACCATCACTACAACCAGTTTTAGAACACTGTCTTCATTCCAAAATGTTTCCTTATTCCCCTCTGCAGCCAGTCTCCACTCCTACCCCTACCCCAGGCTTTCTGTCACTACAAATTGGCCTTTTCCAGACATTTTACTTATCCACTTTTATCTTCCATTTTACTTTAATTTTTATCACATTTTATTTACCCATTCATAGTTGACAGACCCTTGGATTGTTTCCTGTCTTTTGCTATTAAGGGTAATGTGGCTGTGACCAGGCAGATACAAGTATTTGTGTAGACATGTTTTCACTTTTCTTGGGTAGATTCTTAGAAGTGGAATTTGTGGGTCATATTGATATATTTATGATTCACTCTTTAGAAAACTGTTAAACAGTTTTCCAAATGGCTGTACCATTTTACATTAGCATCAGCAGTATATGACAGCTCAGGTTTCTCCACCTTCTTGCCAAAAATTGATATTGTCTATATTTTTTATTATACCTGTTGTAATGGATTTATTGTGGTATCTCATTGTGGTTTAATTTGCATTTCCCAAATTACTAAAGAAGTAAGCATCCTTTCCTGTGTCTTTTAGCTATCTGTATATCTCATTTGGTGAAAGTATATTTAAATTTTTTTCTCATTTTTAAATTGAGTTGTTTGTCTTATTGAGTTGAAAAGTTTGTTATATATTCTGGATACAAGCACTTTGTCAGAAATCTGATTTTCAAATATTTTCCCCCAGTCTGTGGCTTGTCTTTTTATTTTCTTAACAGTTTAATTTGAAGTGCAAGAGTTATTCATCTTAATAATCTATTTTTTAAAAAGGGTTGTACTTTTGTTGTCACATTAAGAATTCCTTATATAACCCAAGTCACAGAGCTTTCCTTCTAGATCAGGATTTTGTAATAGCAGCGTTCTTGATATTTGGAGCCAGATAATTCTTTGTCATGGGAGCCTGTCTTGTTCATTCTAGAATACATAGCAGCATCCATGGCTTTTATGCGCTAGATCCATTAGCGCCTGCCTGACCCCTTCTCACTGGTTATGACAACTGAAAATGTCTCCAGACATTATCAAATGTCCCTTGGCAAGCAAAATCATCCTGATTGAGAACCACTGTTATAGAAGTTTTGTAGTTTAAACTACTAACATTTAGGGTTATGATCTATTTCGAGTTTATCTGTGCATGGTATGAGATAAAGATCTAAGTTCTTTTTTCTTTCATATGAATATCCAGTTGTCCCAGCACCATTTGTTAACAGACTGTCATTTCCCCCATTAAACTGTCTCCACATTTTTGTCAAAAATTAATTGACCAAAATCGTAAAGTTTAATTCTGGAATTTCATTTTTTTCCATTAACCTCTATACATACACTTACAGCAATGCCTCACTGTCTTGATTACTGTAGTTTTATAGTAAGTTTTGAAACCAGGTAGTTAGCGCAAGTCTTCCAACTTTGTTCTTCTTTTCGGAAATTACTCAGATTATTCCAGGCCCGCTACATTTATGTATAAATGTTATATATTGATCAATTTGTCATTTTTCACAAAAAAGCCTATTGAAATTTTGATAGGAATTGCCATGAATCTGTATAAATAAAATTGAGGAGAATTGCCATTTTAACACTATTAAGTTTTTCAATCCATGAAAAGGGAATATGTCTCCACTTCTTTCTTTACTTCCCTTTATTTCTTTCACTCAGTACTTGTAGTTTTCATTGTATAAATCTTACACTTTGTTAGAGTTATCATTAGTATTTTGTTTTATCTGTTACTGTTGTTAACGGAATTGTATTCTTGATTTGATTTTCAGATTGTTCATTACTAGTATTTGCAACTACAATAGATTTTTTGTATATTAATCTTCTATCATGCAACCTTGTAGTAAGCGTGCAGTGTGTGTGTGTATTCCTAGAATTTTCTCCATATAAGATTATGTCATCTGCAAACAAAAAAAAAAATTTAATTGTTTTTGACCATTCTTCTTTTCCAATGTAGATGCACTTAATATTTTTTCTGTAAACTAGTTCAACCATTGTGGAAAACAGTGTGGCGATTCCTCAAGGATCTGGAACTAGAAATACCATTTGACCCAACCATCCCATTACTGGGTATATGCCCAAAGGATTATAAATCATGTTGCTATAAAGACACATGCACACATATGTTTATTGCAGCACTATTCACAATAGCAAAGACTTGGAATCAACCCAAATGTCCATCAGTGACAGACTGGATTAAGAAAATGTGGCACATATACTCCATGGAATACTATGCAGCCATAAAAAAGGATGAGTTTGTGTCCTTTGTAGGGACATGGATGCAGCTGGAAACCATCATTCTCAGCAAACTATCACAAGAATAGAAAACCAGACACTGCATATTCTCACTCATAGGTGGGAATTGAACAATGAGATCACTTGGACACAGGAAGGGGAACATCACACACTGGGGCCTATTGTGGGGAGGGGGGAGGGGTAACACTAGGAGATACACCTAATGTAAATGACAAGTTAATGGGTGCAGCACACCAACATGGCACATGTATACATATTTAACAAACCTGCACATTGTGCACATGTACCCTAGAAATTAAAGTATAATAATAATAACAACAAAATAAAAATAAAAATAAAATACTTTTTCTGTAGATGTTGAGGAAATTCTGTTTGATTCCAGTTAAAATTTTTTAAAAATCATGAATGCATGTGAAATTTTGTCAACTGCCTTTTCTTTTTCTACATCTGTAAAATGGTCACATAAGGTAATTTTTAGATGTTAAACCAACTTTGCATTCTTAGATAAATCCCACTTGGTCATGGTGTAAAATATGTTTAAACTGCTGATTGGTTTGGTTTGCTAATTTTTTTTAAGAATTTTTGCCTCTATGTTCTCAGGGACATTAATCTGCAATTTTATTTTTTTATGATGTCTTTGGCCGGCTTTGTTAAATAGGCCTCATAGAATGATTTGGAAAGACTCCGTTCTTTATTTTCTGAAAGAGTATTGAAGGATTGATATTTAAATAGTTGATAGAATTCATCAGTGAAGCTATCTAGAACTAGGGGTTTCTTTGTGGTAAGAGTTTTAAATTAAAAATTCCATTACTTTATTGGTTGTAGGTCTATGCAAATATTCTCTTTCTTTTTTTTTTTTTAAGTTTTTATCTTAGTTTCAGGGGTATGTGTGCAGGTTTGTTATATAGCTAAACTGCATGTTGTGGGGTTTGGTGTACAGATTATTTTATCACCCAGGTAATAAGCATATTACCTGATAGGTAGGGTTTTTTTTTTTTTTAATCTTCACCCATCTCTCACCCTGCACCCTCAAGTAGGCCCCAGTGTCTGTTGTTCCCCTTTTTGTGTCTATGTGTTCTAAGTGAGAAAATGCATTATTTGGGTTTCTGTTCCTGTGTTAGTGTCCTAAAGATAATGGCCTCCAGCTCCATGTTGCTGCAATGGACATGACATGATCTCATTATTTTTTGTGGCTGCCTAATATTCCATGGTGTATATGTACCACATTTTCTTTATCCGGTCTACTGTTGATGGGCATGTAAGTTGATTCCATATCGTTGTTATGTGAGTGGTGCTGCAATGAACATACATGTGCGTGTCTTTTTGATAGAAAAATTTATATTTCTTTGTGTATTTACCCAATAATGGGATTGCTGGGTTGCATGGTATTTCTAAGTTCTTTGGGAAATTACCCAAACTGCTTTCCACAGTGGTTGAAGTAATTTACATTCCCACCAGCAATGTATGAGCAATCCCTTTTTTCTGCAACTTCCCAGCGTCTATTTTTTTGACTTTTTAATAATAGCATTTTGAGTGGTGTGAGATGGTATCTCACATCTATACAGATTTCCTATGTCTTCTTGAATCAGTGTGTTCATTTCCGTCTTTCTAGAAATTTGTCATTTCATGTAATTTGTCAAATTTTTGGCAAAAAGTTTTTAATGTCATTTTAGAATCCTTTTAATTTCTGTAGGGTTAGTACTGATGTTACCTCTTTTGCTCTTTATTTTGGCAATTTGTGCTTTCTTTCTTTTTTTTTCTTAGTTTAGCTGAAGATTTATCAATTTTGTTGATCTTTTTAAATAATCACCTTTTGGTTTCATTATTTTCTATATTTTTTCTATTTCTTTGATTTTCATGTAAATCCATATTATTTCCTTTTTCTTTTTCTTTTTGGGTTTAGGTTGCTCTTATTTTTCTAGTTAGCTAAAGAGGAAGCTTGAATTATTCATTAGAGACTATTTTTCTTTTTATAAACTATAAGATTCCTTTTAAGCACTGCTTTAGATGCATGCTACATATATTTTGATTTTTTGTGTTTTCAATTCAGCTCAAAATATTTTGCAATTTTCTTTCATTTATGGGTGTTAGAAGTGTGTTGTTTAATTTCCAAATATTTGGGGATTCATCAGATCTCTTTCTTCATTCATTTCTAACTTAATTCTGTTGTAGTCATAGAACACACTTTATATGATTTCAATCCTTTAAATTTATTGAGGCTTGCTTTATAGCCTAGCATAGAGGTCAGCAAATGATAGCTTGTGGTTATGCATCTTAAGTAATTATAATTTACTTTATTATAATACCAACTTAATTCTGCTGTTATGTCTGGCAGTGTGCCCCTGAAGTACAATTTTTATTTTAGTTATTGTACTTTTATTACCAGAATTTCCATTTGGATTTTAAAAATAATTTCTATATCTTTACTGAGGTCCTTTATTTTTTGGATTATAATACTTTCCTTTAATTCTTTACTGTTAATTTCTTCTAGTTCTTTGAACATAGATATAAAACTGAGTTGAAGTTGTTGTCTGCTAAATTTGGCCTCTGAGAACCCTCAGAGAAATGTCTATTCACTGCTATTTTCCTTCTTTAATATGAGTAACACTTTCCTGTTTCTTAGCATGTCTCAGAATTTTTATTGAATATGGACTATTTTGAGATACCGTATTATAGTAGCTCTTGATTCCGATTAGATTTTTGTTCCGGAGGTTATTACCAATATTGTTTTAAAAATATGTTTATATCTTTATTTAGTAACCTGTTTGGACTACAGTTTTGAAATTTTTTTCCTCTATAGTGTGTGGACACTACTCTCTGCTTAGCATCCCTTTTCCCACAACCTCCTCGCCAAACCCTTATTCATATTTTTATGGCTGACTTCTTAGGAGTCTTATTTCTGCATAACCTGATGGTCAGCCAATGATTAGTGAGAGATTGGGCCCAAACACTTTAGGCCAGCAAAATCTCCCACCTGAGTTGATGGGTCTCCATGTGGATTCAGGAACACATTCATATTTCAGGCAGTTTTTAGTTCAGGCTGTTTTGCAGTTTCTGGTGTCTCCTCTGCAAAACACAGAGGTTCCTGGTAAGACAGGGATATGTGAACAGCTTGGACTTCTTCCAGTCTGCCCTGTGTGTACATATCACCTCCAGTCAACCAAGGGTATCAAGTGTCTTGATGACTGTCTCATTTCCCATATTTTCCTCCTAAACTTCTGGTTGGCCCATTCAACCTCAGGTATCAAAACTTCTTGTCCTAATTCCCTTGTCTTTGGAATTGTTGCTTATTATTGACATCTCTGCTGGGGATGGGATTGTCCAACTACTGCTCCAAATCAAGTTACCTTCCTCCTACAGTTAAGCTGCTATTCACCATGTGCTCTACCATGTTAGAATTACCATGAAGAAAAAGCTGGGGGACAAGAAGGGGAGCAGCCCAGGCAAGAATACCATGGATGTCCACAGTTCTCATGAAAATTCAGTAGTTTTTCTTTAGTAAGTGCTTATCAGTTTGTTTTAAGTGTTTGGTCAATTTCCAGGGAACTGCAATGGTTGTTTCTGATACATTTGTCTGGTTTCATCATTACTGTTTGGAGAAATATTTGGTGACTTGCTCATTCCAATTCATTCGCTTCTTTGTTTTGTTTCCCCATAAGCTGCAGTATCTTGAATTATTCTCTTAGATTCCACAGGCCACCACGCCTAGCCTATGCTACACGACACCTCATATAGCCCAGCCTAGTGCTCTGCAATGGGCCTTAGACATCTAGTAGAAGACAGAATTAAATTTTTTTATTATTTTGTATTTTAATGCAAATGAGCCTCAGATCATTGCTTAGAGTGAATTTCTGATAGGCAGAAGTTCTACAGGCAAAGGACACTAAGGGGCAAAACTGATCTACAACAGTGACATCACTGAACACAACCCATATCCCATTTTTTGCTTAAAAGCAAGTGGTAGAGCTGGCTAGTTTTCACGGTGTCTTTTATTTTATGGTACATGTTTGAGTAGATTTGGGTGGAAATTGCTGGTGAGGGCTAATGCTCAAAAATCTACTTGTTACTTTCTATGTACATAATATTCAGGTCACTGAGGTATGTGATAGGAAAACATCAGGACACTTGAGGAATGATTACATTTCCCTACTTAAGCTTTTCACATATACTCTACAGAAATATTAATCTTGAGTGTGAAAAGCCAAAGCTCTTGGTGTCTGAATTGAACAATGTTTGAATGAGGCATTTAGTAATATTCTTTGAGACTTTTAGAGAAGATGTTTTATACTCAGGTGTAGCTATTCCTTTTATTTTGATTGCCATCCTCTACCAAAAAAGAGAGATTATTCTGTTAAAACAGTTACTAGAGCATGTTCTCAGAAGCAATATGGATCTAGTGGGTGGAGAAGTGGACAGGAAGTTTATGAAAAAGTGTTTGACTCTAGATCCTTATTCAAACATAGTGTATTCATGAGTGTTTATTTCTCTAGGGTCCATTTATTCTCCGCTTACTGAAGCTGAGGGCGTCCTTGTCATGCACAATAATGTGTGGTTGGAAGGTGTGTAAAGTAACTATTTGTGTGGCAATTCATTTGTCACATACTCATGAACCCTGAACTGGCTAGGCCCTCTTCTACCAATCACTGGCAGGTGTTGGGGGGCTGACTGCTGATCATTTGGGTGTCAGGTGATCCAGTCCTGAAACACTTTCCTGTCACATAGCTTATACAACTTTGCAGAGCATTGGAACAACAGCAGAGAATAAGCATCACATAGTGTGTCTTTCCAATGCGACAGGAGCCATACCTAGCCAGTTTAACAACCATTATTCTTAATCTTCAGAACAACTCCATAAAGTAGATACTGTGACTGCAATATAAATACGAGAAAAACTTGCGCCCAGAGAAATGAAATGATAGTAAAATGTCATAAGGCCAGTGTATTAGTCCTTTCTCACACTGCTATGAAGAAATACATGAGACTGGGTAATTTATTAAGCAGTGAAATTTAATTGACTCACAGTTCTGCACGGCTGGGGAGGTCTCAGGAAACTTATGATCATGGCAGAAGATACCTCTTCACAGGGTGGCAGGAGAGAGAATGAGTGCAAACAGGGGAAATGCCAGATACTTATAAAACCATCAGATCTCATGAGAACTCATCAGATCACGAGAGCAGCATGAGGGAAATGGCCCCCATGATCCAATTACCTTCACCTGGTCCCACCTTTGACACATGGGGATTACAATTTAAGGTGATATTTGGGTGGGGACACAGAGCCAAACCGTATCAGCCAGTAAGTGGAGAAGCAAGATTTGAAACTTGATGTATCTAATGGCAAAGTCCTGGTCACTATGGTGCTCTTCTTCCTTGGGCCATTCACAGAAGCATTCAGATAATGCTTACTTATTCATCCACTTATTAATTCAGTATTTATGGGGTGCTCAGTGTGTGCCAGAACCACACTGGACCTTGGCTTTGTCCATTCTCTTAGCTCTTTCAAATCATGATTCTACTTCTAAGGTTTTCTGTACTTTCTATTGGCTTTCAGAGTTTCTTGAAGGTCAGGATCCCCAGATTAGCAGCATCAGCATCACTTGGGAACTTATTAGAAAGCACATTATCAGGCCTGCCACAGATCTACTGAATTAGAAACTTGGGCAGGGGTATGAGGTATATTGAAGAGGTAGAATACATTCCATTTTTTCAAAGGCCTTAGTAGAGCTAATCTATGATGAAAATCCCTTTAAGATGATGGAAGAAGAGCTTAAAGCTCCCTTTTCAGAAATGGTCCCAAAATGAAGAAGGGAAATCCAAGAACTTTTTGCATCACAGCTTTATCACAGGGGCCTTTTATGTTTGTTCCAGAAAGTAAGCATTCACTAGGAAAGTTATAGTGCATTCACTGTCAAATTGCCTTTTCCACATTGGATCGCCAGTAGTTTTGTCCAATAAGGGACTTTCTGAAACAGAATCCTGGTAATTCTTGTCTTTTTCCTTCCTCTTTTCTTCTCTGTCCCCCTTTCCACTTTGTTATCTTCTGCCTACTTTTCTCTTTTTTTCATACATATATTAAATATATATACACATTTGCCAACATCACCAACCTTTTTTTCCCTAGAAGATCCCTAAGGTAAAGAGTGAGTTACTTAAAATATAAAATGTTCTTTTTTTCTGAATATATGAAATGAATATTTCATCTGTGTGTTCACATGCACATTGGCATGTATAATCTGCAAACATATGTTACAGATAATTGTCCATTTTTTTCTATTCTTTACCATCATTTTTACCACTCTTCTGGGGGTTTTAGAAACTTCATCAGGCTGTCATCCTATAAAAATAGTTCTGAAGTACTACATGTCTCTGGCCTAAGAGAAGTCAGCACTGGCAAATAGAACAACAAAATAAAATAAAATAAAATAAGACCAGACCCAGTGGCTTATGGATGTAATCCCAGGACTTTGGGAGGCCGAGGTGGGCAGATCACTTGAGGTCATGAGTTAGAGACCAGCCTGGCCAACATGGTGAAACCCTGTCTCTTCTAAAAATACAAAAATTAGCCAGGCATGGTGGCAGGCACCTGTAGTACCAGTTACTCGGGAGGCTGAGGCAGGAGAATTGCTTGAACCCAGAGGCAGAGGTTGCAGTGAGCCGAGATCATGCCATGGCACTCTAGCCTGGGCGACAGAGTGAGACTCCATCTCCAAAAAAAAAAAAAAAAAAAAAGAAATTAAAAAAAAATCTCATACACTTTAAAAAGTTTATAAGTTTATATTTTGTTTTAGTATCAAAACTACCACAAGATACTTTCTATGTCTTACATTCAGATATGTGATTAGACCAATAAAACCTTTTGAGAGTAATAATTATTATTATCCTATTAATTAGTATGATACAGTTCTTTATAAAAGGTTACAACATTTCTTATCAACCCTGATCGTCACAACAGTCATGGGCAGCGTAATTGATCCTATTTTATAGACAATACAAATAAGCCACAGGAAACTTAAGCAACCTACTCAAACCTCCCACACTAGGGTGACATTAAATAAAATGAAATAAATGAAATCTAAAGAGATTTGGCTTATCCTTGATCTTTTACACCTTTAAAATAACCATGCTCTATTTCATTTTCTGGAATTGAGGGATAGAAAGTAACTATGAATGAATACAGGTAATGGCCCTCTAAGCATGAATATAGAGTTGGAAGAGACAAATATTAAGAGGAAAGAGGTACAATGGCTCAGAAAAGGCTTCTTTGAGGAAGGTTGCTTAAACAGACACACAAAATTTGAGTAGGAGAGAGCTGCAGCTGCAGTGGGGGGTGGGAGAAGAAGGAGGAATGCTCCTACCAGAGCACAGGGAAAAGATGAGAGCTTTTTGGAGAAACTTTAAAAAAAAACAAAGAGCAAGCAAACAAACAACAAAAAAAATGTGCTCACACATGTATTCAATGAGTATGAATATGTGTGTGAGCACATGAAAAAAGCTGCAGAAGTTAAGGATAACAGGTGGAAAAGGCCAGATCATGTAATGATGGACTCATTACCCTCAAGACAACAAAAAGCCACTGAAGAGTCCTAAGCAGGGTTGGAGTCTCCAGTGGGGGAGAGAATTACATGATCATCTTTGTTATTTAAAAAGATCGCTTTGGGCGCAGACAGAATAGATTGGAAGGGGGCAAAAGCTGCTATCTGAAGGTGAGTTGGACTAGAAGTAGTGGATTGTAGAGACAAAGTAGAAGTCAAATTCAGAAGATAGTGAGGAAAATAAATTGAGTAGCCTTGGAGATGAAGTGCAGGTGGTGAGCAAAGGGAAATGGTATTTCAGGGTGTGACTCCTGATAAAGTAACAAAAGAGCTAAGCAATGCTATGATTTGTGTGTCATCTTTTACAGCTTTATCTTTCAATATGAGAAAAGATGCAATGGTGGAATTTCTTCTTTCAGGGCAGATAATTTATTATGGTAATTTAAGATAGTCCATCATTTTATTCCATCAATCCACTAGATTAAGAACACTGCCAAACTTGGTCTTATAAGTCCTGTTTGTCTGAATGCTAATGGGCAGATTCCACACTTTAAAAAATCTGCTTTTATGAGTGAGAATATTAAATAAACAATGTTAATTAGGTTACTTTAACTTCCTGTTAAAGATGTTTATCCTTAAGCTCTCCAATTAGAAGCAAATAGGAATATTTTCTTCCTTCCAGTCATGACTTCTTTGTTCTTTCCATCATTTTTTTGTCTAGTTTTTTCCATTTTGTGATCAGACTCTGTATGTTTGAGCAAGAACAAAAGTACAAAGCAGGTAAGTAATGTTCTAGACGTTGCTAGAAGAAAATACTGAAATTGAAAATAGTAGATTCCTTCTAGATACACACAAACACAGCATAGAAAGTTTTATTTTTTTCATCTGATAACATGACTGTATCTTGATGTTGAGCATTCTCTTTCAATTTTTCCTGGGATGGGGTGGGCCTTTGAAACTCTAGATTCAAGTCTTATTTCCAGAAATGTTATTAAAGCGTACTTTATTATTTCCTAATTTTTTGTTCTTTTCATGTTGAATCTTTTTATGTTGGTCTAGATTTCTCACCTATCAATATTTCTTTAATCTTTAAAAAAAGCCATTTGGTTTTTGCTTTGTTTTATTTGCATTTAATTTTGCTTGATTTTCCTCAGTCCATTCTCAATGTTTTCAGCAATTTTTATTTTCCCATATAAAATATGAATACAGGGTTGTTATCTGTATAAATTTATGTTTACTCTCTATTTCTCAATTCCAGAAAATGAGATAAAACATGGTTATTGTGAAGGCATCAGAGAGCCAGGATAGATGTTGTATGCTGTTTCAATTTTGTTTTTATTTTTGTGACAATTTTTTTACTTTTTTTCCCTGTATCAACTCCTATTTTATCTCTGTGGTCTTACTATCTTCCATGAGCTATTGAATCTTTGCCTTGTATTTTTGTTTTATAGAGGTTATGCTTTCTTTCATTAAGTTTAAAAATGTATAACAATGTATTTAAACATAATGCTTTAAATTGCCTCATGGCAAACATTTTCTGGTGAATGTTCTTTTCTTGATGCATTTTCTTTTGTTGTTTCCTTCTCCATCTTTTTAAATAATTTTTGTACAGATGAAGTGTTGACTTCTTTGTAAAAATTATCACTCTAAAAACTCAGGACTGCCTGGAATTCAGGATTAGAACTCAACAGAAGCTCTCTCTCTCTCTCTCTCTCTGTGTGTGTGTGTGTGTGTGTGTGTGTGTGTGTGTGTAGGTGGTGGGGGTAGGGGTTGCCAATGCTGTGTTTTATGCCAGCAGGACTTTTTTAATAATAGAATTGTGCATATGTGGGTATTTATTTAGACTTTGCCACTCCCAAGTCAGCTGAGATCAGCACTTCCAGGTTGCTCACAAGCTGACAATACAGAATTATCTTCTTTACTCTGTCTTATCAGTGGAATGCTCCCTGAAAACATAACTTGTCTGTATGACCCTTTCTTTTCTTCTCATTGGAATCAAACGAGATTCAGAAAATATTCATTTCTCTATGAGCTGCTGCCCTCAGTTCCATTGTTAAAAGGTAATGACTGTTGGTTTTGACTTGAGAATGAACTCTTCATCTTGGAGAAGGGTGCCTTGGTAGCATTTTCTGAGCTCTGAGGTTGTGGCTTCCTCTCTTTTAAGTCTTTCCTTATCACATTAAACTTTAATTGCTTTTATAGTTCAGGGCTTCAGATATCTTCTTGTTTTGTTGAAGATGGAGTTTGTGCTTCTGTTTCTCATTTGCCTTATTACTTTTGCATGCTTTTAAAAATGGTAACTGGGAGAGGCCATTTTTATACCACCATTGTAAACCAAACATGACCATTTTTTAAAAAAAAATTCTCTCTAAAATTTGAAAAGAAAAAGTGGTAGATCATCATTTTTGTCTGTTTAATTTAAATTTCCTTTAATGCTAGTCAGTTTATTTTTGAAATCTTTTTCTATTTCTTTTTATGTCTTTCGTTTCTCACCTTCACATACTTTTATTGAGTCTTTCTTTTGCAATTTGCAAAGGACATTAAATCATTATATGTCTAGTTTGTTGCAGTTATTAATGTCAGATTTTTATTTACTTCCTAATTGTTTATGTTTTCAACATGTAAAAGTTCAATAGTTTTGTATTATCAATATTTTCCTTTTTAATTTCTTCTACTGCTCAATGCTTGAAAAATACATTCCTATTCCAAGACTAGTTAATTTTCACATTTTAATTCTATTTTTGTAGTTTTACTTTTTGTATTTAGCTCTTTGTTCTGCCTGAATTTATTTTAGTATTTAATGTGAGGTGAGGCTTTCGGTTGACAGTTCTCCAGGTAATCATTTTTTCTAACATCATTAGTTGGAAAATCTTTTCCATTTCCAGGGATTTGTGATATTTCTATAGTAAGTGGTTTTTACTTGTCTGTTCTTCACAGAGTGAGGCCTCATATTGGGTGTTGATTTATTCCTCCAGAAGGAGTTCAATATTGTCTGCAGCTCTCCTTCTGTCCACCAGGCTCCTGGATGACCAGAAAGGTTAATAAACAGAACCTGTCCACCGCTGGGGCCCTGCGAGTACCCAGTCTGTTAAGGTCTGATAAACTCAAGTTAATGTCTCTCCTGCTCCAGCTCTTAGACTTTCTCACCATTCCATAAAGCTAGAAACAGCATCTAATTCCTCCCCCCTTGTTTAAATGTACTATCTGAAAGCAGCATATTTCAGTTTGTGTCCTCTTCTCCAAGTTATCCGTAGTTCTGTCATTGACTCAGTTTCTCAGAGAACAATACACTAACATCCTGGTGAGTTCTGTACTAGGAGCAGTCAATGTCCCTGGATGAATTTGGAGAGTGAGGGGAGGCCTGATGGGGGTTGGGGATGAGATTAGGAGGGAAGAAGGGAAAGATTCCAAATGATGAACCCCTGTATATCAGAACTAGAGTTAGGCAGAGGTATGAACCAATCAGTCTCCTGCACAGTGCAGAGGGTCCCACTTTGGGAACACATTTCTACAGTGATCCTAATTCATCAGCAGTCACTGATACTGCAATTGTACATTTCCCCTAGAATTTGGGAAATCGTCTTTTTCCATCACTCTGCATTCTTGTTTCTAGTGTTTAGTCCTTTTCAATCTCTTAATGGTTATTTTAACTAGACATTGTAGATGAAGAATCTATCACCACGGAAACATGGAATTACAAGTAATAAATTTAGATGATTCCAATATTTGCAAAGTCTTAGGAGAATAAATTATCTTTACATGATTAGATATGTAAATGGGTTTATTTATTTATCAGTTTTGTATTGGAAATGTTCATTAACGTTTTTATGTAATACAAATGATGGAGGGAACATCTACAAAAATCTAAATTGTGGGTGATTTACACAGGGGCAGGGACTTTTATTAATTTGTATACTCACAGCTGCTGACTACAAAGCAACACCCAGAATCTTCATTTAAAAAAATTGTATTTATGAAAAAACAACCTGGATTGTATGAAGATCAAGGGTTTAATTTCTCAACAAGGTAAGAAATAGTTTTAAAGAGTTGGGAAAATTAAAATGTAAAAAATACACAGCTTTTATAAAGATGCTGTCACCACAAATAAAGGTTCTTGGAATGCTTTTATACAGTATCTTTTTGGAAAGCTGACAAAACAGCATTGAAAAAATGAATCAGTATAACCATTTTTAATAATGACTTCTCAGAGGATGTACCCTATCAGCTCACGTGTTCATGTAGGAACTCAGTCATAAACTTCAAAGAAGAGAATTTTAAAATATTATGTTTAGAGATAAGATAATTAGGAAAAGAAAGTAATGTTGAGATCTTTTAAATTAAGTTCTTAGATAAATATATATATACTTCTAGGAGACTCAAGAGAACAAAGAAAAGAATCAAGGGGTAAGGACTAATTAAAAAGCTTTAGAAACTTGCATGTGATAATTAAAGTGAGTGACCAGATCTCATTCACAAATGTAATATTTAAAACATGCTCAGTTTCCCAAAACCACAATGAGATACAACTTCATACCCACTAGGATGTCTGTAATTTTAAAAAAATGGAAAGTAACAAGTGCTAGCAAGGATGTGGAGATATTGAAACCCTCATACATTGCTGGTGGGAACGTAAAATGTTGCAGCTACTGTGGGAAACAGTTTGACAGTTCCTCAAAACGTTAAACCTGTAGTTACCATATGATCAAGAAATTATACTCCTAAATCTATTTCGAAGAGAAGTGAAAACATAGGTTTATATAAAAACTTGTATATAAATCTTCACGGAAGCATTATTCATAATAGCCAAGCATGGAACTAACCCAAATACCCATCTATTGATTAATAGATAAAGAAAATGCGATATATTCATACAATGAAATATTATTTAGTCATAGGAAAGAATGAAGTATTTACACATGCTACAACAGGGATGAACCTTGAAAACATTGTGCTAAGTTAAAGAAGTCAGACAGGGACCAGGCGCGGTGGCTCACACCTGTAATCCCAACACTTTGGGAGGCCAAGGTAGTGGATCACAAGGTTAGGAGTTTGAGACAAGCCTGGCCAAGACGGTGAAACCCCGTCTCTACTAAAAGTACAAAAGTTAGCCAGGCGCAGTGGCAGGCATCTGTAATCCCAGCTACCAGAGAGGCTGATGCAGGAGAATCGCTTGAACCTAGGAGGCGGAGGTTGCAGTGAGCCAAGATCGTGCCACTGCACTCTAGCCTGGGCAACAGAGTAAGACTCCGTCAAAAAAAAGAAAAAAAAAAAAAGAAAAGAAAAGAAGCCAGACAGATAAAGTAATACATATTGTAGGATTCCATTCATATGAGATGTCCAGAATAGGTAAACCTGTAGAGACAGAAAATTAGTAGTTTCTTAGGGCTGGGGGGTATGAGAAGATGGTGGAGTTATAACTCAAGGTATTTTTAAGGTGTTGAAATGTCGATTCTGGTGATGGCTGCACACATTGTGAATATACTAAAAACAACTGAATTATACACTTTAAAATGGTGAATTTTGTGACATAGTTAAAAGAAAAAAGTTCCCAATTTGCACTACAAAATATGAAGTAACTAAATATATGAAAATTTACAAAATCCCCAGAGGGGTCTAACACTCCACCTATGTATTATTGTCCGAGTATGAGAGAAATGTTCACTACCTTCAAGACAGATAAAATGTGGATGCAAAATGCAGTTGGTAGTCCAACAATGCTGTGTAGCTAGACACAGAAAGTAGAAAGTTGTCCCTTTCTATTGCTGGTTCAGAAACTCAAAAAACTCTGCACAAATAGAATGATGGTTCTCAAAGTATTTGATCTCAGGACTCCAAAACATTCTTCAAACTTACTGAAGACTGTTGGGTGTGGTGTCGCATGCCTGTAGCTCCAGCTGCTTTAGAGGCTGAGGCAGGAGGATCACTTGAGCACAGGAGTTCGAGGCTGTAGGGTGCTATGATTGTGCCTGTGAATAGCTACTCCATTCCAGCCTGGGCAAAATAGACATCCTCACTAAGCTTAAAAAAAAAAACTTATTGAAGACTGCAAAGAGCTTTCATTTACATGGGTAATATCTATTGATATTTATTAAATTATAAATAAGAAGGAAGTTTTAACATATTTGTATATTGATGCATCTTAAAATAATAAACTCATATGTTAACATAAATATTTTTATTAAAAATTATATTTTCAAAATACAATAATTTAGAAGACTAGTATTATTTTACATTTGACATGTAAAATAGAATGACATTTTAATAGGATTTCACAGGAGACAGTTGTGATCTTGTATGTACTCCTTTGTTTATTCTATTATGATATGTTCCTTTGGTTGAATTTTATGAAGAAAGCAAGAAACATGCAGATATGTCGTTGGAAAAGGAAGGAGTATTTTGATAGCCTCTTACGATAATCATGGCTAGCCTTTGATAGTGTATCGAAATCTGACTAGTGATAGTTTTTTAAGCTTAGGTTCAATGTAGAATTAAAAACCCATATTAATAAACTGAACTCATTTACAATAAAATCCATTGACTTACTTTGCACTTTAAATGAATCTTGTACCAATTCATAATTTTGCCATATCAGCAACTGGTCATTTGGAAATTGTTGGTTCACTGTGTTACATAGCACTTCCAAGTGTTGACGTATTTTATTACACTATGTAAAAAATCTTGTTTGTTAATCTCACCACTTATTTTAACAGAAAAGTCTTTTTGTATTGGGAAGTTGTTAAACTTTTGGTGGTGAATATAAGTTTTCCAAAATTCTATTTTTTTTTCTTTCTGAAAGCTTAAATTTTATCATCAGCAACAAATACTTTTAGTTGTTTTCCTTGAAGTGACAGGCTCACTCTATTCATTTTTCCCCAAAAAAGTCTGCCTGTCAGATACCAAAGACTGAAAAACCAGCTTGTTGCTCTTTTCTCGAGAATGGATCTTAAACAATTGCAAGGTGCTTTTCTTTGAAACAGTCATTATATTTCAGTATGCAACTGAGGTGCTTCTGTGCACTTTCCAGTTCATCACACAAAATATTAAGAAAAAGTATGCAAAGGGTGCAATTTTAAAAATTTTTTTAATTAATATTTTTGCCATTACATCAAGGAATTTTAAAAGTGAATTTGGTCTTCTCTTCTTTTTTTTAATCTTAGTGTGAGTTCATGGATACTACATGTGTAGCTTGATGCCATTATTAGGATTTATACCTAGACACCAGCAATTTTGTCCACCATTGTTTTGCATCCTGAATACAAATGTCAACACAGTGAAGAGGCAAATAATGTGTCAGTATTGTTTAAAAAAATGCTTATTATAATATTATATTACCATGAAAATAATTTTTATCCTGCAGACCTCCTCAGAGTATCTCAGGGATCTCAGAGATTTGTAAAATCATGCTTTGAAAACTGTCAAATGAAAAAACTTGTAAGAAAACTTCTCATGGGGTATCATATTAGGCAGTTTGAACATGTTCTACCTTCCACCCACTTCTTACCTTTTATATACAGTTAGACTTTGTTATTGCCAAAAGTGACTACATAGAAAGTAGAGGGTAGAAGGCAATTGCCCATTCCATCCTCAGCTAGGAAGGTTGCCGCAACAGCACCTCGTGGGACTGGCTGCAAGTAGAGCCCTAGAAGGCACACTAGTGATTGTACTTGGTCATGTGCAACATAAGAGCATCAGGAAGAGGGGAGGAGAAGATCCAATTTTAGTCCAGCAAAGTCATACTAGATAAAACTTTAAAAGATATATAATCATTACTGTAACAATGGTCATTGGAGGGAAACACTCATAGGAGTGACAAAGAAAAAGTATTAGAAGATACTGGGGCTCTGGGTTCATTGACTCATGCCTGTAATCCCAGCAATTTGGGAGGCCGAGGAAGGAGAATAGCTTGAGCCCAGGAGGTGTGTTTTGTTTTGTTTTGTTTTGTTTTTTCCAAAAAAGAGAGAGAGAGAATAAGATCAGGAATTATTTTTAACAAACTTCTGTTCACTGTGATCTGAGAAAGAGACTTGGTGATCAGCTTCAGTGAGCTTCTGGAATGCTTTGAAAACTGTCGAATGAGAAAACTTCTAATGGGGTATCATATTAGGCAGTTTGAACAGGATCTACCTTCCACCCAAAGTCACTTGTTATTAGCTAAGTAAATAATAATAAGTCAAACTCACTTATTATTAGCTAAGTAAATAACAGTCTGGATAGCTTTCTTATGGTGGACAGATACACAGAAAAAAAAGAACAATATTGGACTCATATAAAGGTGCTACAGGACAAAGAAAAAGAAACATTATTATGAATGCTCTGTAATAGCAAGCCTGTAAATATGATTTATGGTAAAAATCAGGAGAAGGTTTTAGAAAATTCTTTGGCATCCTTAAATGTGTATATAAGAATTTAACAGGTGTGGCAATTCATGCCTGTAATCCCACCACTTGGGAGGCCAAGGCAGGAGGATTACTTGAGCCTGAGAGTTTGAGATCAGCTTGGGCAACAATTATAGCAGAAAAGAGGGCTAAGAGGAAAGACAGCAGAGTGAGATGCAAAAAGGGGTTCCTCGAGGTAAGAAAGTATTTCAGTGACAAATCAAAATTCACATTAGAAGATGAAAGTATAGGCTTCCACTGGCAAATTAAACCAATGTATTATGAAACTCACAAAACTGTTGCAAACAGAGACAAACCCACAGGAGCTTAAATGGATAAGAGAGACAATGGATACGAAGGACAGAAAATGAAGAACAATGCAAGACTCCTAGAGGACTAGAAGAAAATAATTTAAAGCAATGTTAAATGGAGGTGGGGAATCCCTGAGAAATCAAGATTGAGAGGGTTCTCTCGGTTCTAAGAAACTCGATGAAAAGACACCCACCCTGGAGATATCTTGGTCATTTTTTTAATAACAAAGAAAAACGATAATATTATAAGCATAAAGCATGAAACAAAAATATTATTTGTAAAAGAACAAGTAGCAGGTTAGTTTTAAAACATCCCCACTTGGAAATAAATTTCAGTAGACATTTAAATAATCTTAATAGAATTTTGAGTCAAAAGTAGTAATATAACAAATTTAGTTAGTGAAGATGCCTTTAATGTGTGAAGGCAACAGAAATACATTATCAGATAAACAAGGATTCCGCTGATACGCTACCCACATAATCTCTTTTAAAAAATTGCTAAAAGACAGATGAGATGAATCAAAATGAACTAAGGGAAACAAACATCGTGAAGTTAATGGATTGCTGCCGAACTCTGAAGCCAATTAGATCTGAAGTAAACTGAATAACTTAGAAATTTAGTTATATAAGAAATTGAATATAAATATAAAATAATACTGAAAGAAAACATTTCAGAGTATAAAATATTTTTAAAATAATAGTAAATTTGATATAAAATTCTGTATTAAAGACTTAGAATGAGATATGTGTTGGTGGTTGTATAAAGCTATAGAAACCCATTTTCTTAACACAAATTTCATTGAGAAAGGGTGCTTCAATGATATCATTATATTCTCAACTAGAGAGTTAAAAATGAAAAGCTAGTAAATGTATTTAAAATAGTAGTTGCCAGTTGAAGAGCTAAAAGCAGTACATAAAACTTACAAATTTCTGGCAAAGATTAATACAAACATGCATGCACAAATGAAACAAAAAAACAAATGAGACACATAAAGAAACAAAAAACTCCAAATAACAAATGAAGCACAATGACAGAAAATACAAATAAAAATTAAACTGAAAATAATAATAAAACTACAGAAACAACTGAGGTAATCAAAATAAGATCAAATATATTAATTCTGGCAATAAACATGGATGTTTTAAATTTCTTTGTAAGATATGAATAGCAACTTTTCATTAAAAATATGACAACAGACTTCTTAGTAATAAGAAACATACCTAAAATAAGACATAAAACTGGTAAAATCAAAGAAGAAGCAAATATTTGTCAGTAAAACTCAAACAAAAAAACCCAAAGTAGAGTTCAGGACAAAAAGGACTAAATGATAAAAAGTTCCATTTCTGTTGATGGGAAAGTGCAATTGACATCTAATTGAAACAGTACACATCAAATAACAAGACTTAAAAATACATAAAGCAGAAATTCTTAGAAAGTCAATGCAAAGTTTTTTAAAAACCAGCATTATCAAAAATATTAACTCATCGGTCAACTTTAGCTAGATCAAGGAGACACAAAGTAAATAATAACTTAAAGAATTAAAACCATAATTTTAAATGTTTAATTTATATATTAAGCTCTCTTATAAACATAGAAGATACTTTGATCTTATGTATCTGTAGAACATTTAAAAGCTGATCATAAAACAAGCCTTAAAAAATTCTCCCAAAAAAGAATTTAAAAACACATTCTCTTCCATAATCAGTTACAATTAAAAATTAATAATAAAGAAGAGATTCGTAAAAACCCTCCACTAAATTTAAAACATCTCCAAAAAAAATCTCCAGAATAAAATAACATCACAGGATGGGCTATTTATTAATTTTTAAAATATTAAACAATGAATATGAGAATTCACAGGATAGAACAAACTCACAAGCTTACATTCTCTCATTATTTTTTAGAAGGATAAATAAATTCACAAAAGTGTGAAAATCAGGAAGCATAAAGACATTGGGTAGAAAGATAATGAAAATAAAAGATGAAATCAAATTCTTTAAGTTAATAATTATAACAGACATTTGAAAAAGAAAGCCAATAAAATAAATATTTGCTAAATCTAAACAACATAAAATAGGGGAAAAAAAGCATGAGTGAGATAGAAGATTTAACAATGGCTATGAAGGATGTTAAAGTGATAAAATAATATTACATACAATCCCATTCAGATATGCTTGAAAACTTATATACAGTTGAATTTATAAGAAAAGATGAATGATCCAAATTGACTAATAAATAAGTAGGGTACTACTATAGTAAAATTATAAAATTATTTAAAAATCTCTCCAACAGGAAAAAGAAAGAAAATATGTGGCTCCTAGTATAGATAATTTTACTAGTAAATAATCTCAAATTTTCAAGAGACACATATTCTTATGCTTCATAAATTATTCCAGAGATAGAAAACTATTAAAAAGGACTGGAATAATTTTACAAGCCAATTGTCTTATCTTGATATTAATACACAAGAGAGCAATTGAAAAAAACTTGTAAACTAGTTTTACTTATAAAGATATCAATGCAAAATACTCAATAAAATATTCTGAAACCCCAATTTGGCTTGACAGTTAACTCAGAATATTCCTGGATCCAAAGATGCTTTACTATTAGGAAACGTATCTGCATGATACTTTAGGTTAACTTGAAAGAAAAAAAGAAAACAACTGATAAACTACAACAGCCATTTCTGATTTAATTTTTTAAAATGAATTGGAAGTTTCTTACATGTCAAAGCTAATCTCTCTTAAACCAACACCAAATATGCTTCAAATATCTTACGTTGGTGAAATGCAAGAAGCATTCCAATTAAAATCAAGGCTAAGACAAGAATGCCTTATATCACTATTGTTAGGTGTTATTTTGCTTAGTGTTTAAGATATGAAATAGCCATAAATAGTGAAAAGGGGACATCTATTTTAATTTGATAAAAATATGAATATATATATATGTGTACAGTCCTAAGAAAATCAACTGAAAACTCAATAGCTTTTCTATATAAGAGCAATGACCACATATAACTTGATAATAGAAAAAGAAATTGATTTCATTCACAATATGAACAACACATAAAATATTTGGAAATTTTCAAACAAAAATGTCTGTAATAGATGTGGAGGAAATGACATCTTCCTGATAATAATAAAATAAAATTTAAATAAATAGAAGAAGCAAGCGTTGATGGTAACACTGAATATTACAAAGATGACATTTATTTCCCCCCCTTTTTATTTTAGAATTTGACAAAATGATTCTAAAGTTCATCTGGGAAATAAAGAGCTGAGAATATCTAAGATGTTTTTGACAAAGAAGAAGAGCATATAGATGATTTTTGCTCTATTATATAGGTTATATAATATACATAGCATATTGTGCATAATATATAGTGTATTATATAATATATAATATCATATTATTATATATAATATAACCTAATAGAAATACATCATTAAAATATATACATTATATATCATCATATATAATATGTGCATTGCATATTTATAATCATATTTAGAAACATAAAATGTATATATTATGTATATGGCATATACATACACTTAACATATACACACATATACATGGCATTATATATCATCACACTATATATGGTTCAAAAATAGACCCTGGCATTTCATTACAACTTACTTTGACTAAAAAAAAAAAAGCAAGCATAATATGCCAATGGATTATTCAACTAATTATGCTCTAAAATTTGATTATTTGGGAAGATGTGAGATTTGCAGTTAATGCCATATGCCCACTCAAATTCCAGAGACTATAGAATTATTTTAAAAATAAAATAATAGGAAATTTAAAAATTGGTGTATACGCGTCTTTTTATGGAAAGGGAAGTGATTTATTTTCATAAAAATAAAGGCTAAATATGACTGGATAAAAATTTAAAAATCTTTTTAAAAAACTGACGTAAATAAAAATCAAACGGAAATAACAAATTCTAGAAAAAAAGTTCGGATGCATGCAATTTGGAATCAGAAATATAGCTAAATTACATTTTATTTTTCACTAATCTCAATTTCATCATCAATAAAATGGGGGAAATAACCATACGAGTCTTTGTTGTTGCGAGGTGTCAAAATCAAGTATGTGTTTACAGCCCAGGCAGTGTGCAGCACAATAAATGTCAGTTATTACATTTTTATAATTATTATTTTTATAAATCTATATAAAGTTCAATGAGAAAAATACTTAGACCCCACAGTGGAAAGACAGGTAAAGGATGTGAATAATTTATAAAAGAAGAAACTTAATTAACTAATAAACTTGAAAATTTTAACCTTGGTAATGAGATGCAAATTAAAACATTAATAAAATGCCACTTTCCATCTAATAGGTTAGAAAAAAATTTTAAGGATAATACAAAAGAGAGACTTTTTCATACACTGAGAACATAAATTTTCCACCACCTGATCTTGAAGGCAATTTGGCAATGGTTCACATTCTTTTAAACCGTAATTTCACTCCTGAGAATGTATTTAAAACTGTCAAAATTTTATTTTTTGTGGGACTAACTGGACACATCTTAAATCAAGAGATTGTCTGTTTTTTTGATAGCACAGCCTTATCAATGAAAATGATTTTTACTATGCACTCTTAATGTATTGATATTTATCTATGTAGTTCTTTTTATAGCACACATTTTTGCCACTAAAAAACATACACAAAATAGAATTATAAGAAGTGAAATAAGAGGACAAATTCTAGTACTTTATCACTGTACATCAATGCCCTGTCTCACAACATCCCCTAGTGTGCACATGCCTCATTTTAAAGATCATCCAAGACCTAGCTGGAAGCACATGTTAGGCCCTTAATAAATATTTATTGAATGAAAAAGTGAATTATAAAAGCAGGATGCTAACTTGTGTATACAATCTGATTCTAAAAACACTAAGAAAGATAACAGAGATTGTATATACACCTAATACATGCATATATGTCTACAAATATAATTTTCATAAATTTGTATAGTAAGTTCCATAATCCTAAACTAAGACTCAGGGAAAATATGGATTCAAAAAATAAATGTAGACTGTCAAGTTGAAGAGCAATTTTGAAAGGTTAAATGATAGAGTCTGAAATATAAAGAATATGAAATAAATAGCTCAAGACTTCAAATGTTATAACCCAGAGGACAGAATAACAGGAACTCGTGAAGAGTTTTCTCCTATGTAAAAGTTACTATAAAGCTGTGTATTGCTGTGGCCTGCTTTCTTTGGAAATGCTGGGAAACTTGATAACTCTTCTTTTCTGATTCCTCAGAACATGGTTTTAGGATAGGGGTTCCCACTCTTCAGCATTCATAAGAATTCTCCGAGGAACGTGTTAAAAGTATAAATTGCTGAGCCCTGCCCTATGAGATTCTTATTTAGCAGTTTGAGGAAGGATCTGGAAATCTGTATTTAACCCCCTGTCCCCCCTAGGGTTCTGATCCACAGGACCTGAGGATCACACATAAAAATTGTGGAGAGTGGACCGAGCACTTGCCTTCTGTACGGAATATAGAACCTCTGCGACATTGCCCACTGTGGGTTTGAGTGGCTCAGAATAGATGACAATAGGTGGGGAGGATTGAAGTTGAGACTTAAAAAGCACGAGCTCCTTGCCAGTGTCACCACAGAGCTAAAAGCTGCATTCAGATAAAGGCTCTTAGAAGCAGCGGTCCCTAAACTGAGGTCAGTACAAACCATTAGCAGTTGAAAAGGGGCTTTTTATCATGTGAGACTAGGTCAAAAAGCCCAGAATGCCAGGGACCAAGTGTTCAGAAGAGACTTGCTAGGGAAGGTGGAGCACAGGCCTCTTCCGGGCTGATGCCCAGGCTGTGAGGAAGGGCATTCATGCCTGGAGAGTCCCGCAGGTGATACTCATTTTCTGACGAGCTCAAGACTGTGCATGGTTTTTAAGTCCCACTGGGAAGTGACAGATACTATTTTAGCTGAAGGAAATAAAACTGACCCTTGAGCAGCACAGGGGTTGGGGCATCAACCTCCTTGTAGTGCAAAATCCACATGCAACTTTTGACTCCCCAAAAACGTAACTGCCGATAGCCTACTGTTGATCAAAAGCCTTACCAATAACATAAACATTCGATTAACACTTATTTGGTATAGTATATGTATTATATACTGGATTATCATAATAAAGTAAGCTAGAAAAGAAAAGGTTATTAAGAAAATCTTAAGGAAAAGAAAATATATTTACTATTTATTAAGTATAGGTGAATTATCATAAAGGTCTTCATCTTTGTCCTCTTCACTTTGAGTCGGTTGAGGAGGAGGAAGAAGGGGTGGCAGAGGCAGGAGAAAATTCACGTATCAGCGGACCCTTGTGGTGCAGACCTGGGTAATTCAAGGGTCAACTGTATTCAGATAAGTTAAAGTGGCTTTTTTAAGACTGTGCTGGGAGCTAGTCCAGAGTCAGGAAGAATAGACTTCAGTGATGTTAGGGACTCACTCCCTTCCTCACTGGCCGCACGTGCCCAGGGGGCTTTGGTAATAATCCAATTAAGCCTGACAGCCAAGAAGGAAGCAGCCAGTACTGGTTCTGCAAAGGCAGCTAAAGCTGAGAGACGATTTATTTGATTCTCAAAAGGAATTTGGTTGATACAAAGACCATTGTGGTAAGATAGAAAAAAAATGGCTTAAATTTGAGTTTTTGTAAGATATGGGTTATTGAATTTTTTTTCCTAGTTCTATGAGAATAACAGCTTTTTTATGGCCCAGTAAATCTTTTAAAATCTTTTATTTTTAATTCAAAATGTGTCTAGTGCTTAAACTACCAGCCATCTTCCTCCACACTTCCGTTGTTGCCTCCCCACAAAGCAGCCTTTTGGAAGGCACATCAGACCTTGTCATGCCTTGCTCAAAACCCTCAAGTGGTTTTCTCTTGTGATTGGAATTAAATTCCATGTCCTTGTAATGGCCAAGAAATGGCCCACTAGATCTGGCCATGGGCCACTTCTCTAGCACCCATGCCCCCTCACTTCTCAGCCCCACCAGCCTCCTGTCCCCAAGAGGACACTAAACAGGCCCCTAGTGCAGGGCCTTTCCTTCCACATGGCCTTGTGATGCTCACATACCCTTCCCCTCAGGCACTGTGGCTGTGCCCACCAGTCCCTTCACTGTGAGACCTCTCCGATCACCTTATGTAAGTTACATATCCACATCCCTCCATGTCACCCTATGTCCTGCTTTGTTTTTGTTCATAACACTCATTACTGTTCAACATCATATTTAGTTATTTCACTTTTGCCTGTCTCTCCCACTGTAATTTCAGCTGCAAGAGGGCCCTGGACTTGATCTGTCTTGTTCAGTGAGGTGTTCCCCTCACCTAGAGGAGTGGATGGTATATAGCAGTGGTCCCCAACGTTTCTGGCACCAGGGACCAGCTTCACAGAAGGCAATTGTTCCATAGACTGGGGACAGTTTCAGGATGATTCAAGCACATTACATTTATTGTGCACTTTATTTCTTCTATTATTATTACATTGCAATATATAATGAAATAATTATGTAACTCACTATAATGTAGAATCAGTGGGAGCCCTGAGCTGGTTTTCCTGCAACTAGACGGTTCCATTTTGGGGTGATGGGAGACAGTGACATATCATCAGGCATTAGTTTCTCACAAGGAATGGGCAACCGAGATCCCTCACACGCGAAGTTCAAATAGGGTTTGTGCTCCTACAAGAATCTAATGCCGCCAGTGATCTGACAGGAGGCGGAGCTCAGGTGGTAATGTGAGCTATGGGGAGTGGCTATAAATACAGATGAAGCTTCACTTGCTTGCCCACCACTCTCCTCCTGCTGTGTGGCCCAGTTCCTAACAGGCCACAGACTGGTCCTTGGCCCGAGGGTTGGGGACCCTTGGCATATAGTACTCACTCAATAAGCACTTTGGATAAATAAATAACATTAAAAACACTACCAAAGCCAGGTATGGTGACTGACACCTGTAATCCCAGCACTTTGGGAGGCTGAGGTGGGAGGATCACTTGAACCCAGGAGTTCAAGACCAGCCCAGGCAACATGGTGAAACCCCATCTCTAAAGACACACACACACACACACACACACAATATCAAAGTTAAATGAGAAAAAATTTCTAATAGTCTCTGTGCAACAACAAATCAGACTGGTTTCCACTGGATTTTAAAAATGTATTCAGGTTCAAAAGTCTATGGCAGTTGATTATTTTTATGTCAAAATCTGGGAATTTATTTCTGAGTTTATCTCAATACTAATTCAGATTTTTCTGCTTATTTTAATTCAAAAGATGATTTCCTGCTGATTTACTTTAACCAGCAGGCTTGATTAGAGTTTTGCTTGACATACTAAGGAAATAAGTACTCACAAGATTCGAACGCCAAGGGCGAGACTTGCAGGCAGAGCTCAAATCTCACAGGGCATCAGGACACGAACCAGGTGCATGGAGGAAGGTAGATACATGGGCCCTTGTAGTTGAGGTGTGAGAGAAAGTAGGAGAACCTAACAATATTTCATCTCTCATTTGTGTTGTGCAGGAACAGAAAACTTTTCAGGCAAAATGCATGCCCCTGTGGAGTTATAGGGCAGAAGCTCAGTGGAATAGCGTGAAAGAGGATTGATTGTGTAATGAGGCTAAATTCCAGCTGTGGAGGATCGAGCTTTCTTGGGGCACAGGTACATCAGTGTCATAGGAACAGACCTCGCTTACATATTAAAATTTGGGATAATTCAGCCAGCATTGAGTTGATGTTGTTTTTCTTCAATCTATGATGCATTTTTGCCTTAAACAATTTGTCTAAGCAAATTTATGATAGCAAGTGGATACTGGATAAGCCCCTAAACCCGCTTAACAGAGCCAATTATTTATGAAGACCTGTTTATCCATGCTTTTATGAAGGTGTCTTACCGATTTGTTAAAATGGGTCTGATTTTCCCCTTGACAACACGTTAGCCATTCTAGGTGCTTGAGGATATTAAGTCAGCAATTCTTTACAAATACTCAGGGAGAAACAGCAACTCAGATGCTTCATCTGTTCCATCCAGCAGTGCCAATCTTGAATGGCTGTGTGGAAACCTCGTTTCACTGTGTGAGCTTCAGAGTGTGAGATGGTGGGTAGTCAGTTGCCGATTACCTCCCTAAAATGAGAAATAAAGCCTAGAAAACCAGTCAAAACTCCCTGCGTGGAGCGACATGTTTATTTCTTAGCAGCCATAATGAAGTCAAGACAGTGCTTCCAAGAGAGGGCGTTGTGTTTGTGTGTGCACATGCCTAATCTACATACATAGAACACATTGCGTCAACATGATCAGGGTGCTAAGAAAATATTATTACTGTGAAAGTAGACAGGCACATGGAAGACGCTGAATACAATTACTATCTTCCCTTTGCTGATGTCTACTAGATGGTGACATTTTTTATGGCAGTTAATGTTTCTAGATCTTTTACATTTCTCATTGTCCCTAGCACAACACCTGGTACTAATGAACTGTCAATAAATATTTGTTGAATTGCATCAGTTTTGTCTTAAGTAGGCCCTGATTCAGAGCCATCCCCAATCCATGCAAACTAAAGAGGATGTAAGTAAATATTAATAAAGGCTGGCCTGGTTTTTAAATTGCCCTCAATTTCAAAGGCTAGAGATTTAAAGAAATATTTACTTAATCCTCTGTTTATAGTTTTAGGTTGGAAACAAATCTGCAAAATATTTTTAATAGGGGTTAATACAGACAGCGGATGGAATGGGGATAACCTATATAAAACAACAACAACAACAACAAACCTTCCAGTTCATGTTTTCGTGAGCAGCCAAATCCCCAGGAATGAGAAGATTTAGCTAATCTTTCCAATCACATTCTTCCTCCCTCTCCACCCCCATCTCCTTGGAATTATGTTATCTCTGCTCGTCTTAAAAGCTCAGAAGCCTTTTGAATTGGAGCGGCATTCAAAGGACAGTCAAGGGTCACCCTTGGAATATTAAAGGAGAGTGGATTACAGGAGAGGGAGGGACCGGAGCAGCTGGCGCTGGGCGCAGCCATGTACAGACCCAAGGCAGAGGACGAAAGGAAAACTCCATAGTATCTTGTGCTGGCCAAGAGAAAGCTGCCCAGACTGCTGGGAAGCACAGGAAGCAACGCTGGGACAACCAAGCCACGTTAGCGGTTCCCAGCGTGTGCTATTGCAGTTTGGGAACAGAGGGAAGGAAAACACTTATTGGTGAAATCAATTAGGCAATGGCTCTTTGAACAGAAGTCGACTGGCTTATTTAGAGAATGTGGAATTTTGAACCTTGTAGAATTAAAAGCCAGATACTGTTTTAATTCAGAGAGAAAATTCTACAGAATTTACAACCTCCTGACAGTTACTTTTTTCTTAAAAATCATAAGATGTTAGGATTTATACAGTTACCTTCTCAAAAGACTTCTGAGTAATTTTATTTTTAAAAAATCTAAATTGGCCGGGCATGGTGGCTTATACCTGTAATCCTAGCACTTTGGGAGCCCATGGCTGGCAGATTGCCTGAGCTCAGGAGTTCGAGACCAGCCAGGGCAACACAGTGAAGCCCCATCTCTACTAAAATACAAAAGATTAGCTGGGCGTAGTGGCTCACACCTGTAATCCCAGCACTTTGGGAAGCTGAGGCGGGTGGATCACCTGAGGTCAGGAGTTTGAGACCAGCCTGGCCAACATAGTGACAACCCATCTCTACTAAAATACAAAAAATTAGCTGAGTGTGGTGGCAGGCGTAGTCCCAGCTACTTGGGAGGTGGAGGCAGGAGAATTGCTTGAACACGGGAGGCAGAGGTTGCAGTGAGCCGAGATCACACCACTGCACTCCAGCCTGGACGACAGAGTGAGACTTGTCTCCAAAAAAAAAAAAAAAAAAAAAAAAAAAAAAAAAAAAAATCTGATTTAAAAAAATGTTTTTCTTCTTTTATCTTTTATAGCTTTCAATTCTTATTTTTGTTTTTCAAATGAAAGCAATGGATATTTAGTGAGAGTTTATTACGTGCCCAGCACTGTCCTAATATTTGAAGTGTATGGATATAAAGATAGTGTATCCTTTTTATTTTTTTATTTTTTTATTTTTTTATTTTTTTTTTGAGACGGAGTCTCGCTCTGTCACCCAGGCTGGAGTGCAGTGGCCGGATCTCAGCTCACTGCAAGCTCCGCCTCCCGGGTTCACGCCATTCTCCTGCCTCAGCCTCCCGAGTAGCTGGGACTACAGGCGCCCACCACCTCGCCCAGCTAGTTTTTTGTATTTTTTAGTAGAGACGGGGTTTCACCATGTTAACCAGGATGGTCTCGATCTCCTGACCTCATGATCCGCCCGTCTCGGCCTCCCAAAGTGCTGGGATTACAGGCTTGAGCCACCGCGCCCGGCCAGTGTATCCTTTTCAGCAGTGGTTACTTGTTGAATTTTTTTGGTGGGGTGTGGGGTGGGGAGCAGATCAGACAGTAGATCATGAATCCCTTTAAAATCTGATGAAGGCTAAGGCGCTTCTCCACAATAAACTACACAAACAGTCACACCTTGTCGGAAAGGTCGCAGACAGCAGGGAGCAAGCAATATCGAAATTTCTTATTATTACTAAGCAGTTGGCCTGCTCTGAGCACTGTTTGTGAATTATTTATTTAATCTGCTAACCCATCCATCCCATGAGACATGTACTGTTATTACCCCATTTTCCTCTCAGGGAAATGAAGGCTCAGAGAACTGTGCCCTTCAGTGGGTAGAAGGTAAACCCAAGTGAACCCAACTACAGGCTCTTGGACTCCAATTCCCAAGCACTCACTCTGGCACCGTGGGACTGAGATGTGGGGCTCTTCGAGGTCCCAGGTGAGGCTGGCCACAGACTGCCTATTATAGGCCAAAGGGCATCTCTGTGGAGCTAGACCAGGAAGCACCTGGACGCTTTATTGCCACATGACAGAAAATTGTCTTAGCGATTTTACCATCACTAGAATGTGAACAGCACATTCCCTGGTGTTGCAGTGCCCAGCCCAATGTCACAGTCCAGGAAAGCTAGACCAGGCTCCAAATGGGGAGGGCCTGGCACCGTAGGTAGGAGTTCTGGCCTAATTCAGAAACTACTGTGGAAACAGTCAAGTTTTGAGCTGGATTTTTAGGAATATTAGTCTGTCAGCAGGGGGCAGGATGGATTTTTGTATTTATTTATGGAAATCTGAAACCATAAAGAGCTGGATGTTTTTTGAAGAAAAAGTGTTTCTTCTCAACTTTGTCATCAGAACAGAAGGACAGAATTAGATGTATACACATATTTCATGTAAAATTCATTTAAATAAATTTCTTCTAAGAAAAATCGTACCAAGAGAACACTTGTAGTAAAATTACACTTCTAATACGCTGTGTGTGTTTGATGACACTGCTCCTGAAGGCCGCGAGGAGGCTGGGACCACAGTTAGTGCTATAGAGGCGCTGGCAGTGGCTGGCTTCCCTCGGTGACATGAAGATGCTTCCAGCTGAACGAGGAGACAGAGCCCAAAGGCTGAGCCCTTGGGGCGTGGTCCCTGTGCACACCTGGGGCCCCTTGGGGCTCTGCTGCCTTGGCTTTGTTGGACTAATCCCCGGACTAGCTTGGTAGTCGCTCCTCTCCCATTCAACTTCAGTCCTGGTGCAAAATGAGACTTTCCTTTTCCTTTCCAGTGTAGCTACGACATTCTTCCATCTTGTCCTATTTACAACAAGTAATGCAGTCACACAAACTGAGCTCACTTCTGCTTCTGGAAGCAGCATATGGGTCAGTGTGCATGTGTGTGCAGAGTCAAAGAGGTATGATAGCCGGGTGAGGCCTCGGCTTCATATTATGTAGTTTCAGACACAGCTGACTGTATGCTAAAAATATCAACCAAAGCTAATCCTTGCTGTGAACTTCCCTTTTTCCTTTCCTTTCCTTTCCTTTCTTTTCCTTTCCTTTCTCCCTTTCTGCCTTCCCTTCCTTTCCTTTCCTCTCTCCTTCCCTCCCTTCCTTCCTTTTTCTCCCTTCCATTTCCTTCCTTCCTTCCTTCCTTCCTTCCTTCCTTCCTTCCTTCCTTCCTTCCTTCCTTCCTTCCTTCCTTCCTTCTTTCCTATCAATCAATCAGTCAAACACACTTACTGAGAGCCTATTTTGTATCAGACATAGTGCCCAGTATTGGGAATTTTGACACATGTCTGCCTGTGAGGGACTCAAACATCTCAGCTGTAGGGTCTAACACCTAAGTGTTTTGGAAAAGTAAATCATTGATAGGTGCAGCAAACCATCGTGGCACACGTTTACCTGTCTAACAAACCTGCATGTCCTGCACATGTATCCTGGAACTTAAAATAAAAATAAATTATATTTTTAAAAAAGAAAAAGAAAATGATTAGCTAACAGACAAAGTATCATGATTTTATTGCATCTGTGATGCATTGCAAATATGCAATATGGGCAGATCTGTGAAACCCTTTCCTCAAGTATACTAAAGACTCCATGTAAAATAGATGGGAGGAGCCAATATGGTCTTAAAAACTGGGAGTGGGCACTTAGGTCTTCCCCTATCTCCCTTTGAGGTCCTGGAGGCACCTCTCTAAAACCCTCAGGGCTTCTCAGAGCACAGTTTTAAAACCCTGGGACTAGAGAACAGGTCTTCCTATTCTGGAAACTGACTATCTCACTTTTGCAAAAGGTTGCAAATGTTGAGATACACACACACACACACACACACACATTAATTAAGTGTCTCTGCTAGAGTTTTTAAGATGCTAGAAAGTAAGCTCTTTTTAGGACAGAGACCAGATATTCTCTCTTTGTAACTCCCAAGCAACTCTACATTCAAATTGCTAAATGTAAATTCACTTTAATCTGAGTTGTATTCTGATTAAATCCTGATAGCTATTTGAAGTCCTCAGATTATGAAGAGTGTATGAATATAGGGTATGTGTATGCAATGTCAATACTGCTGTATAACCCCATTACCAAAAGACCAGATCTAGATGATCCTGGATTGAACTCTTATTGATGCTTTTTCACAAAGGCAGCAGAAATTGAATTGATGGTGCTATTAGGTTGTCAATACCAGTGTCTCCCTTTCTTCCCAGATAAGTATACATGAAGCATCGTCCATACAGTCATTTTAACCTCCTAGGGGCAAAGGAGCTATAGAGGTTCAAGGCGAGGATTCCAAGGAGGTGTGTCCAGCTGTGTGCTAGATGCTTTGTAGAAGTCCAGAACTGGCAGACTCCTGTTTAATTGACTGTTATGTTGTTATTTCAACCTACAGGTTTACATTGATGAGTGGTTTGGCTTATTTGCTTATCTCTGTTTAAATATAGCTGCATCAGTTTTCATTATCAATTGGAGTAGCCTCTAGAGTATAAGCATAGTTAAGAGGACATGGCATTCATGGTGGGACTTGGAGAGGGATAGAGACCCTATGTGGATACTGACAGGAGAGGAGGACACTTATCTGAAAAAGAAAATGATTAGCTAACAGACAAGTATCATGATTTTATTGCATCTGTGATGCATTGCAAATATGCAATATGGGCAGATCTGTGAAACCCTTTCCTCAAGTATACTACAGACTCATTTTCTTTTCAACAAAAAGACAAGAGACCCTTAAACTGCCCATATGTGCACCCTCATTGTTGGTAATGAAATACCATCCTGTTACACCAAAGGAAACCTTGTATTTGCTGTATTTTTTTTTTCTTTCAAGATGATTCTGTACATTCACCTTAACCAAATATTCCCTTGATAAAGTGTTGGAGATTAGTGGGACTAGCAAATAGTGTAATTTGCCTGGGACATCCTTTTGACAGAAGCTCTAGACCTTATTTCACTGTGTAACGAGCTTGCTTACTTCTAATACAGTGTTCATCTGACTGGGGGTCATCACCTGGTACAGTGGGTTGTGTAGCAGATGGCCTGGGGCAACAGTTGTATGCACAACTATTAGGTTATTTTTGGTAGATAATGGTAGGCCACCAAAACTACCGTTATGGTTAGAGATAAGTGAGGGTTTGCTAAGTCGTCCTCAAAGCCTTGCATTCTGGTTATGATGAAAACAAGCTCTCAGACCAAGAGCTGCCATACGTTCAGATATTTATTAAGCACGCTTTTATCACCAATTATTTCCAAATAGTTTACTTGACTTGTCTGAAAGCTTAATGAAGTCATAGTTCTCTGTCATTTTAGATGAATCTAGCTACCTTGCATGAAGGTTCATTAACGCAGATATGGCAAAGTTCTAGAAGCAAGATCTATAAGCATAGACAACAATACTTGCTAGATCATTAATATTCTCTGCTTGCATACAAAGGTGGGAAAGGTTTCCAAAATATTTTAGCCAATGCACATATTTTGAATATGACTAATTTAACCAAATGAGAACCCATTTCTAACCTCCGTTAATGCTGATCAATAAGACACTAATTCTACCCAAATTGATATAAATGATACTAAACAGCAAAATGCAGGGCGAGGGAGTGGTGGTCAGTGAACAATGTTTGTGGTGGCCACGCCTGGAATGTGGCTTTTCTGATTGAATACTAGTCTTAGAGCATGAATATCAGTTAAGGCAACTGATCAAACCCAGGGCGGAGCTCGCGGGTCAGCAAACTTTTTCTGTAAAGAGGTAAATGGTAAATATTTCAGGCTTTGCAGGCCATAAGGCAAAATCCAGGCTGCCCCAGAGGAACAGATAGGACCTTGAGAGAGGCAGCTCCGTTCAGGCGGGAGCAATTCCTGAGAAAGGGCTCCTTTACCGTGAGCCATTGAGGGGCAACGTGCCTGGCTACTGGGAAATGAGTGCCTTGGTTCTAAAGGCGCCATTGCACTCCAGCCTGGCAACAGAGCGAGACTCCGTCTCAAAAAATAAAAAATAAAGGGAGGATCTGGGCAGCATCCCACAGCGTCCGCTACAGCATCTATTTGTCTTCAACTTCAACGATTTGGTGGCTCGTGCTCCAAACTGAGGGTGTGGAGAGAAAAGTAACTCCCAGTTAGATATCTTAATGTGGGAAGCAGTATTGTAGAAAATAGTCTGTTTGTGTAGTACTTTTATATCTTTCCAAACATATTCATACACATTATCTGTACATTGCCTCACTTGAGTCTCACAACATCTTTTTTTTTTTTTTTTTTTTTTTTTTTTCCCCGAGATAGAGTCTCGCCCTGTCACCCAAGCTGGAGTGCAGTGGCGTGATCTCAGTTCACTGCAACCTCCGCCTCCCAGGTTCAAGCGATTCTCCTGCCTCAGCCTCCCGAGTAGCTGGGATTACAGACGCTCGCAACCACGCCTGGTTAATTTTTTGTATTTTTAGTTACACTGTGTTTGCCAGGCTGGTCTTGCAGTCCTGACCTTCTGAACTGCCTGCCTTGGCCTTCCAAAGTGCTGGGGTTACAGGTGGGAGCCACCGGGCTCAGCCGAGTCTCACAATATCCTTCACCAGATATAGAAAACCACATTGGTATGGGAATCAAGATGAAAGAGACAGTAATTCTTGGTCCTGCCAGTAATTAGCGCTAAATTAGGCAATATCCATGGGGTCCCCTCTTTAATACGCTACTGTTATATGCAGCATTTATTTTTAATTTTGAATGTCCTGCTTGATTGTCACAGAATACTTATCTTATATATTCTGGGATAGGATTAAAGAAAATTTCAGCCACACTAACTGTAAAATGGAGAGACACAGGGAAAGCGATAGCAGCTGGGAATGTTGAGTTGAGGAAGGAAGCGCATGCTGGGATCAATATTTAGCTGTGAAAAAAATCTACTGTGGAACAATCGAAGGTATGCATGTATAAGCTTTATAATGAAGTGCATTATAATGGAAATTTTTGTCTGTTGAATATTTGCTAGAAATATGGGATTTTCCACTTTTTTCCAAAATAATTTTTGTTTGTGGCCCAAAAAGTGACATTTAAAATAAAATAATCAGTTGTGGGTGAATTTATGATAGTTTTAGTATCCTTCTTTGATCTTTCCAAATTTTCAAAATGTTCTACCATAAATACATAAACTTACATCAATAAAAAACACTTAATAAAAATAAAATATGGTCTTATTTCAGAAAGTCAGATAGAAGTTCTTGTTTTAAAAACTACTGAAAAGGTAAGGAAATAGTGAATGATGAAAAATTAGAAATGTTTAAAAACTTTTGGGAGAAATACTCTTACATTAAATGTCATATCAAGAGCTAAACTAATTAATAATAGTTGGTAATTGATAAAAGAAACTAAGTTTGTTTTTCTTCACGACTAAGGTAACGATATTCACACTTGACATTGCCCTTTCCCCAAACCTACCAGTGCCTCATTTCTTCCTCTTAATTCTCTTTGTTTTCAATTTTTACCTCTTCTCCGTGGGAGAAACTGAACACAAAATATGATGGTGTGTTTGCATCTTAAATTGGATGCATGTAATTTGTTTCTATCCTTTCCTAAGTTGAAATGTAGCATTTAGAGATGAGGGAAAATCCAATACATTTTTTTTCTTCATAATGAACGTAATTTTTCTATTGAATTCTAGAAATAAATCTGTTGTGTGTTGTGTAACTACCATACTCAAGTGCTTCACAAACAAATGAATTGTTTCCCTGGATTTTTGAGGCCTGCCTATGTTATTTGCATTTTCCTCAAAGCTGTTCTGATGGCCTGTTTCATTGTTAGTTTGTATGTACGTAAAAATACGCTGGACCTCGTTCAAGCTCAGCATAGAGCAGTGTGGGTATTTCCATCGCGTGGCTGCCACTGGACATGGATGCTTTGCTGAGTTAATTATCTCGCTATCTTTAGTTTCTCCGACTATAAAATAGAATGAATATGCTTATCAAAACTCTGTTGGTTAAATTATTGAAGGTCTTTAGCTGAATTACATATTTGTTTATGTGGTATTATTTTTAGCAGCCTGGTTAAAAAAACACAAAGCCCAAGTTGAATTCTCCTCCTTAATACAGTACCCCATATCTACTCTTTCAAGGCTTTATGATAGAAATACACTGGGACATCTCTATTTAAAAATTATAAGAAAGTACACCAGAAGTTAGCATATAATGACAGTATATATGATTAGTACATAGTAAATCATATATCATATATGGTAACTACACATAATAAACTCTAAGAAACATTAATTAGGTAAAAGTTGTTAGAATGTGAGAAGCACTACACAAATAGGTACTTGTAGAAGTGCTTGAGCTTAGTATTATAGAATCATTAAAAATTAGTGCAGTAATTTACAGATAATCTAACGTTGCCCATTCCAGATCTATTAGATAATATGAGTTATAAGGCAAAGACCTCCCATGGTCAGATGATCTTGGGAAATGCTAGGATAAGATAATTAGATGAACTTCTTTCCTGGTAGACTTCCCTGCTGAGTTTTCCATGTGGGTACGACTGCAGAACTCTTTCATTGCAGAGTATCTTTTGGGGCAAGTGTTTCGTGGAATGCACTTTGGGAAATATTGTTTTATTATAGACTTTTCACTTTCTAGACAAGAAAACCAAGGCCAAAGGTGGTTAAGTGGCTTGCCATGTTTATCTAGAGGGTGAAGCTGAATGCAAGCCTGGGTATTGAACACTATCTGATGTCCTGTCTACTATGCCATATTGCCCCATATATTTCATTCAAGCAAAGTCAGCCAGAGAGCTGTTTTGTTCCTATATTCCACAGGGAAGATGATGTCTGGGACTAGGGTATCCAGGCTTTCACACCTTTCACAGCCACTGGCTCTGGCTCATAATCCAAAAATCTGGGATACCCCTTGAGTTACTAAGTCCACAGCCTTGAATTTTTTACTCAATGCCTACTGGGTAAAAAAGGTGCTGACTTTTGGAGATGAATCGGCCAGGGTTGAAAATGCAGCTTTACCACTTAGCTGTGTGCCTTTGGGGCAAGAAATAGCCTACTGAGCCTCCATCTGGGCTGATACCTTGCATAGCTGGGGTAACATTAGATCCATCTGAGGAGCCTGTCTGGTAAAGGCATTCAATAAGTGGGACCTATTTTTATTCCTTAATAATGCTTGAAGGAGATAAATAATCACTGTGTAGTTTCTGGTGGTGATTGCAGTCCTCTCCTTGTAGGACATGGTGAAAATTTTTATTGTGATTTTGCTAACAGAAACTACCTCTCCTGCTTCTCCTTTTTTCGCCATCTGGTTCTTGGGTCTCTGATGGCCCCTGTGAGTGTCCTGTATTGGCACATGCCACGTCCTATTCTTGCACACATGCAATGCTGTTCCATGGTGGACCAGTCACTTTCTTTTGTCAGGGATGATAAACAAATTGCAAAGAAGTCTCAACGTCTTCTACTGTGATAGTAACAATTTCAGAGTTTCAAGTAAGAAGCCTTCATCAGCTCTATTTTACTTCTCACCTCCACTAGCTATTTCTGTTCCTGTTTACCGCTGCAGAGATCCTTGTACAGGTTGAAGTTGCAGGTCTGTTATATTTCTACAAGCACCTACATAGGTGCATGTTGGAAAATCCTCTCTTTACTCCGACAGAAAGGATTTCACAGACTGCTATGGCTCTTGGCAGAGAGAGAATGACTTCCAAGCCGAGTGCTACTTGAAAGAGGCACTCCCCCATCACTTATAAGTCTGTACTCACTGGTTACTGCTTGTGACACATTTTCAAATGGACCCCCCAGTGGCTGCAGCTGTGATTAAAAGCTGTCTGCTCTCTGCCTCACTGGGGGTTTGCTGTTTAACCATGTCATGTATGTGTGTGTGAGTGTGTGTGTGTGTGTATATATATATATATGGGCTGCATCATGGAAAATGTAAAGTGTTTGTAACACAAAAAAATTCAAATGAGTACTTGAATGACAAACTCTTGGATTTTCGAAGCTCAAGTCAGTGAGAGGCACTAGTTGGGAACCTAGCCATGTATGAGGTATGTAAAAGTAATTTAAGGAAGAAGAGCTAATGGTCAGTGAACATATACCATCTGCCAGTGCATGTTTTGCACACATCAGCCAGACGGAACATCTTAAAGATTTAAGTGCACTTGAACTCAGCAGCTGCATTTCAGCTCGTCAGTGTGGTTCGGGATTCAGTTTGACCTTTCACAAATAAAGCAAGAGTAGAATATTCTTTCTTAAGTTTACCCAGATATTCACTGGCACATTAATAATCATGTCTGACTTATCATAAGACTGCTATTCTCAACATAAGTTTACCATTAATGTTATCTTAAAAAATGCTCAGATGAACAGTACAGTAACAGAGACTGGGTATCTCAAAGGTACAGGTCACACCCCTTCCTTTAGATTAGAGAGACTGAGGATTCAACCTTTTATAAAGTAAAAAGAGTGGACTAGAATGTAAACCTGGGATCTTGACATCACATGACAAGTATACTTAGGAACGCCACGAGGTCAACCAACGAGCATTGTTTCTTTCCCTACCCACCCACCCACCAACTGAATCAGAACTCGAACAGGCATGCTTTCTTAGATATTTAGGAAAGAGATCTGGGGAAATTTTGAGAATTGTGTGTCTCCTTTCCCTTCTGCCTGCCTCCCCCATCTCCCCCAAGTTTCAAGCGCTCCAAATCCCGGCAACAAGACCCAGTAAACAAAATGCAAATCTATCACTAGCAAATTCAAGCTGACAATACTGTGAATCGACTGCATTGATTACATTGATTATATTTCAAATATTTACAATATGGTGAGACAAGTCTAATTTCTTTTCTGAGGAGTTCAAGGTAGGTATCACCATTTCTGAGGGGGGAAAACAATGGAGAAATGTTTGTGGTTGCTATCTGCAATAATCTGGTGCTGACAGAGAGTAGTATTTTATTTAGTAATTAACAGTGTAAAGGGGAGAGGAGCTGTCATGTTGGTTCTTAAGCTGGGGAATGTGATGAAAGATGATATCTGCGATCTCATCCTTTCCACTTGTTTAGGATTGTCAGGATGAGAAATGTCAGCATTATGAAAGCTCGGCTCTGCTCTTGATATGATAAAACCCTTCAAAAGCCAGTCTTTCTCTCTCCCTCGTCCCCCTCCTTTCTCGCTCTCTCTCTTTCTCTGCACTTGCTTTTTTATTTATCCTGTTTTGTTAGATGGCAGAAATATAATTCTTTTCTTTCTTCCTATTATAAGCCACCATTTTTGTTTTATTATATGTTTCACAACCCCTAATGCCCCACTGAAAATTGCCTTGTTAAATGACAGTGTTTCAAAGCCATGAATCCTTTCCACCATTCCCTCAGAGGTTTGAAACAGTCAACAGACTGTAAAGAATAAATAATAAAAAAGTATTGATTATTTTGATGACTGTGAGATTCAATTAAGTATTAATTTTGCCCTCCAGTGGACCTATCAAGGTATTCAAAAGGGAGGATTCGGCTCAGCTAAATGCGTGCTGAGTGCTTCAGCCTTAAATAGGGAGAAAATGTGTTTACCTACAGTATTTGAAGAAGAAGTGCATTGATGCACAGAGTCCAATATTTAAGTGCTGTGCAAATTAAGCCCTGGTGACAGTGACATTGTTTTCAATGGTATGAGTATTGACTAAAGAAGTGCATTTGATGACAGCTTAAACTATTTGTATTGATTAACATTTTCATAGATTATCATGTGTCATATCAAATTCACTTTTCAGGCATGAATACATTAAAAACACACACACACACACACACACACAGGCATACCGCAACCAATGCAATGGTGGGACCCGGGAGCAGGCCACCCCACCTGCTTCTGTGCTGGTCACCTGTTTCCTGCTCAGGAACCATTTAGGCATGAACTTGGCAATAAATAGCTCCCAGATCTCGCAAAAAGGGCACTTCTTGCTCTTCCTTTCCTTCTGCATCTGATATTGTGCCAAAACAATATTATGCGTCTCGGTTTGCAAATGGAATAAAAGACTACACTTGGAAAATATTTCTGATCCTAAAATGCCCTCCTAAATGAGCTGAAGATAAAGCAGATTTAAATAATTAGGGGAGAAAGTTTGTCTTTTCTGAAGGCGATTTTTTTTTCTTTTTCTTTAATGCTCTGGGTGTGTGATGCTCTAGGTATCCGAATTATTGAACACAGTTTGTAAGTATTTTCCCAATTCCTTAAAAAAAAATTTTAAATCAATTTTCGTGTATTGTGTTGTATATTATTTGCTTTAAAATGTTCATTTGATTTGGGGTCAGCTCTGGTTCCCAATCTGGGACCAGTGAAGCCAACTTCTAAGGGTGCTTATAGAATTTACATAAGAAATATCTTTTATTCCATTGAAAGCCTTTCGAGGTCTCTTTTCTCCCTATCTTTTTTCTCTGCTCTTGGGATAGGGTTTAATTGCTTCTCCCCCGGGGAGAAGGCTTCTTAAAATAGCCCGTGGTTCCTCCATAGGGTGCTCTTCCTTTTTAGTATGTTGCTGAAGTACAAGCCCAGCACTTTCTTTTTTCTTACTGCATTAAAGACAGAACAAGGTGTAAAACCATTCGCACAAAAGCATATCCCACAATTAAAGCTGTGTTGGTTAGGTTGCTTTCAAATAAGTTTTTTTTTTTTTTTTTTTTTTTTTTCCTCCAAAGCCTCCTGAATCTCTCACATGCTAGTTGAGCTTTAATAGGGTGGGGAGTAATGGAGAACTCATCGGATCTGTAATAGCTCTTCACTTGACTGCAGCCAGCAATAACAGCGGGAGCAGCCAGAGATAAGAGAGGAGAGAGGGAGAGTGTGTGTGGAAGAGAGAGAGAGAAGAGAGAGGGAGAGGGAGAGAGAGGACACGCACTCTAAAGCTGCCACTTTTTTTTTCCTCCCCTTCACTCTTTTCGCCCATCCTAGGATCCAATGATAGCTGGACAAGTCAGTAAGCCCTTGCTGTCAGTGCGGAGTGAAATGAATGCGGAGTTGAGAGGTGAGGACAAGGCTGCTACTTCAGACAGCGAGCTGAATGAGCCCCTGCTTGCGCCTGTGGAATCAAATGACAGCGAGGACACTCCCAGCAAGCTCTTCGGTAAGTCTGTCTAGGTATTTCATTTCAGTACTACCATGGTGTCCGGAAGAGCAATCCAACCCCCCCAACCCTCCCTTTTTTTCTGTTGTTCATTCAGTTTTCTCGTAAGTACTAAAAAGGAGCATCTTGGAGGTGCTAAGCCACCGAAGCTGATTCCAGCCAGCTAGGAGGATGTCCTCCAAACTTTTACCAACAAGGAACTTATTCGCTGCCCATTTTGACTTGTCAAATATTGCTAGAGTCCTCAGGCTGGAAATTATTTGGAAAAAAATAGAAAGTGGTAATAATAATCAGGAAATCGGTTCCATTGTGAGAATTGGTTAACATTTATTGAGTAAATATCGACTGGGTTTCAGGTTGCTTCGCAGCCTTTTGTTAAGGGGAAGGTGAGTAAAGACATTATCTGTCGTCTAAAGATGGGAGAGGAGAACTGAAAAATATCAATACAAGTCTTGCTATGCCAGGTAAACAAAGGTGGCCACGGGAATTGCTCTAAGAAATAACATGTGTCATCACAATCAGAATGAATATTTCTTCTTTAAAAAAGGTGATGAGGAAAGAAAACAGGTTCTCTGATTCCCTCCTCTACCCCTCTCCTTTTCAACATTGTGTTTATAGCCTCATAACTAAAAGTAGAGGCAGCCCAGGACCTTTTAGGAATCTTTGTTTCATAAACAAAACAAGAACAAGCAGAGTGCCACTCCAGCAAAGACATCTGTCATTCAAACTGATGACACTCTGTAAGCCAACTCATGCAACTGTGATCTCTAATCAGAAAGGGGAGCGGGTTGTTGAGGCGCGTGCCTGAGTGATAGATGTTAATGGATGTCTCTGCTGGAGAAGCACTTTAGGGTTCAGAGTGACGTTAGGTTTTCAGAACAATTGCTCCTGAAACATTTGCTTTTAATTATTTTCAAGTGCATGTGTGTGCACACACACATAGACATATGTATACCTACTAACCTGAGGTATATATATCAGGCAGAGTACTGCTTGGTCTCAGGTAAGAAACAATCAAGCACCTGAACTTCAAAAAAAAAAATTCATTACATAGACTACTACTTTGTTAAGAAAATCAGCAATTCGGCTTAAAACACAGGCTTTATTTATTTATTTATTTTAACAGACAGAAAGCAAGCTGCCTTGAGAGTTTGGCAACTCTAGGCTAGCTTGCTTCAACAGACAAGCTTTTCCTTAATTTTAAATGCTTACTCAATCAAACATTAAAGAGATGTCACAGAGAAACTCTGCTTTTCAGATTTTCTCTTGGTACAATACTGTTTTATGCTTAACAATATACTAGATTCCAATTGCAAGAAATTCTTTGGTAGCACCCCTTCTTTGAAAAGCAGCAATGCCACCTCTGACATGAATTTCCAAACTCGTGCATTCGGGTTTTAGCATTTTCACCCTAAAGAAATTTTTTTACAGTGCAAGTTTTTATCCATCTAGGAAGAATTATGCACTAAAACCTTCGTTTCAATTGTAGGAGGGTAGTGAGAAAAGTCAGATAAAATGATAAATTACAGAAAGGTAAAAGCCATGCTCATACCCGTCTGATGTTGAGTATGCTAAGTAAGCACTTTGACTTTTAAAAAGTAATCAATTTTGAGTTCAATAAGCTACAGATAATACATTTTTGTTCCTAAACTTTGCATGCATTTAAAATAAAAGTAAATGGATTTTGTAGACTTGAGCTTGGAGCTCCAACTTGTTTTCTTTCAAGTAATCCAAAAGAGGGGCGATTGATTTTTTCATTTGTTTAGGGTTCCCAGTGTTGAACACTGTTATAGATTTGTTATGCTATGTCTTACTGATTTGCATGGGTAGAGAAAAAAGCTTCAAAAATTCCAAGAGGGTGGAAGGATTTGAATTAAAAGTTTAATTCAAAAGTAATATTTTTGTGAGGTGCCATTTACTAAGAATTCATAGTTTAATGTTAAAATCATAGTGGATTTTAGAAGGAATCCGCTTTTCATTTTGAAATTCTCAACTTCTGAGTTTGTGTTAGAGAGCACAGCAAAATCTACATCTTACATTCCTTTTGAATTCACTTAATTGTCTTTGGTCTCTAGACTGTTTTTCAAACACAACGTGAGTATTTCTCAGTTTCCAATTAGGTCAAGAAGAAATCAGTAGATTAACAGTTTTGAGAACTTGAGAAAAAATTAGAGACAACATGAGAAAGAAAGAATAGAAAGGATCAGGAGGAAGACCCCTAATATTCTCATAAGGTTTCCTTCGCAGGGGCCTGTTATGCTCTTACTTTTTAATATTACCAGGACTTGGCCGTAGCAATTCAAGTTTACGTAACCGACTAAAACTTTCCAGAATAATTCTGTCCCAGAATTTTTAGCAACTTTGGCAGCACAATTTAAGGAACCATGATTTTCTTTGATATGCATATGTTCAAGTCTGTTTTATGTTTTTAGATGTAGTCTTGATTATACCCTTTTCTTGATAATGAAGAATTGTGTTCTTCCTGAATAGCTGACAGCATCTATGTTTTTATCTAAACAATAATTTTCTAATATACTCACTCTCTCAAACTGTCATTCTTCTATGTATACACTGTAGTATTGAAAATTGGGCTTCTCTAATGAGATGGCAAGATTATGGCAAATCATGTGCATCTTGATATATTTAGTTTCATGGAGAGACATTAACCAACAATAGGAGACAAGCAGAGCTCAGGTTTTTTTTATTGTACCTGAAATTTCAGTTTAAATGGATTTCTTTGAAGCCTCTTCCCCCATCTGTGTACTGTTCAAATTAGCAGTCCAGAGGACAAGTCTGTTTCCCTCACAGTATGGTACCTTCAGCCCAAAACTGCAGGAGGAACGCTAATACTGATGCCCTCTATGGATAAACAAAGGAAATTCCAGGAACCACTGGGCCTTTTATGCCTCTCCTTAAATTGCACCTCTGCACTTAACAGCATCCAAAGGGAAACATACTGTGCAGAATGTTTCAGTGCTCTGAGCAACTCAGAATACCAGAAGGAGAAAGGAGAAGCCATATGCCAGCCTAAGTAGAAAGTTCAGAAAAGGGCCCTTGTGTTTTATAAAGTAATTACATCAGTGGTAACGTTTTGCTTAACTTGAACAGCCGTGGAAACTAAAGTACACTTAGGAGAGATGAATCCACATTTCATTGAGAAACATGTGCTTAGGTAGTTCTCTGTGATATCATTAAGTGGTGCATTATTTATTCTTCTAAAGCCTGTAGGATAACTATCTCCTTTTTCAGTTCATGACTGTATTATGCTAAGCTCTGAGCCGTAAGAAACAGTATAGAGGAGAACAGGTTTGCATGTGGTTGGGGGTGGGGGATTATCAGAGAATCTGGAGCTGTATCTCACAGGGCTTTAGCTGTGTGATCAGATGAGTGTTGCTACATAGAGCCAGTCATTTAATATGTGACTAGTGATGTATATATTGGAAACCATTCTCAAAACTGGCCTTTGGCAAACCATCTTAAAGGGAAGAGGTTGCTGTGTTTCTCTAGTGACATTTACAGTACTCGTGTCAATGTGGTGCTTCACTTTTAGTTATGCCCATCAAGAATTCAGTGTTCCACATTCAGTCAAGTTGGATGCTAAAATTCAAATGGTAGCATCAACAACTTGGTCGGGAAAATGACCGCGGAAAGGATAAAAGTAATATATATCCTTGGAAAAAATATGTGCACTAAAGTTTTCCCGTGCACTCTCAGCCGAAGAAGTGAGATCTCATAAAACATGCCCTAAATATTTTCTCCCCTATATATTTGAGATTTGAAAGATGATTTATTAACAGTGTTTCTCCTGGGAAAATGTTTATTGTTTGAAGTTAAACCTCATGATTTCTTTCCTTTAAGTCCCAGTTATCTTGGGTGGCTGCGTTAGTCTCGGTGGCTGGCTTCTCAGTTGTACTACACTGTGCATCAATGGGGCACACAGCTAAGAGTCTTGAGCTGAGATGGAACTACAAAACCTTGTATAAGCATTGCATCCGAAGTAAAAAGTTGTGGTTGATTTTCTCTTCTGATATTGTGCTTTTCTAGGATAAAAGAAATTGCATGCAATGATACTTTTAAGAGTGGATATTTTCATTGCCATTTATCTGTGAGCTGTTGGAAAAGCCCTTAAAGTTGGCTCAGGGATTCCTCCATGCTATAGAATGTACTATATCGTGTATTTCTTTTCCTTTCTGTGATCTTTCTCACAGAAACATGCATTATAAGATTTTTTTCTTTCAAATTGCCATCCAGTTTGACTTGATTAGAATTTATGGCAGTGGAGCCGCTTTCAATGACAAAAGGATAAAGGACTAAATTGTCTGTCACCCCTTGAGACAGTGGTCTCTGCAGGTCGGCGTGGAGGTCATTGCAGGGCATTATGGGGACTGCACTTGGGGGTGATGCTGCCTGGCGCCCGTGCATCCGCGGAGGCCTTCATTATGGGATCACTGTCTTCATTACTTTATTTAAACGTCTCTCTCCAAGCTTCAGTACCTTGAGTATTTATAATATTCTGATTAACTATTCTGGAGCCAGTAATCAGTACCAAGAGCTTAAACCCAAGAGGGATTTAGTTAGGAGGTGATGAGGTAAATTCCCTAGAGAAATATATTTATTTAAAATATGTATCATGCTTCTATATTTTTAGAAGTTTCTATATTATATCAATTGAAAATGTATACCCCTTTTCACCAAAGAAAGTTTTGCTAAAGAAATATTAAAAGTATATTTTTTAAATCAACTAAATAATTTGAGTAATAGATTTATGCAAAAATAGTTATTTAAAAGAAATCTGTAGAAACCTGTATTTGTGGAAGTAAGTGAGATGCACAAGGTATTTGTCAAAAATCAGTTGTGGTTTAATAGTCAAACAAGCCGTTGTCATGCTGCTGCATGCTTGAGTGAAAAAAAAAAATGCTATTTGGATACACTTCCTACATTTAAGAAAGTCTAATGCACAGGAGTATTTTTTAAAAAATCAGTGAGAGGCTGTGTGCATTTGGACAATTTTAATTTAGATTTTCCCCCCAGAAAAACATTGTAATGCTCTATTGATAAATAAATCCACTTTAAATAACATGAATGTGTAAGCTGTGAAATAAAAAGAAATCCATATAGAGAGGCACTGGTGTTCAAATTTTTCACCATATTTGTTTGTGGAGCTGCTCATTTCTAAGTGCACTTCAATGGGGGACAGTGCACAATATGTGCCAGAATCGTCAGTGGGGACCTTCCTCTGTGCCTGTCTTTGCTAGCTCTTTGCTATGCCTGGGGTGCTCAGGTCAGACCTCTGTTTAAAGCAGGAAGTTCAATATTGCAGTGTCCAAGGATACTCCATGGTAGCACATTAGCAAGTCAAAATACTGATACGGTTTAACTTTTTTCTCCCCTTTTATTTTGATTACTGTGATTCTTATATTTTGTCATTGTCATTAAATTGTCCTAAAAACAACAGGAAATAAGGTATTAGAAATGAGATTAATCTGTACATCATCACTCCTTTAAATGATCCCATTTTCATCTCTTGAATGTCTTGGATGTTTCTGACTTAAAGGTTACATGGCATTACAGTGTTTTTGTAGTTCACCCAGCCCGGTTTATGTCATAATTAATAAATAGAGGTGCATTCCAGATTCAAGCTCCCAAGGCTCAGCCCTTAAGAAGATTGCTTTCGCTCTTAATTACCTGCTTTAATTATACAGCTAGCATTCTCGTTCTCAAGAATTGACCAAATACGTTTTCTCCCACTTCAACGTTGAGATTTCACTTGACCGTTTCAAGTGGACCTTGTTTGTTATGAGACAGTCAACAGTTAATTTGTGAGAGAATTGGCACTTTCTTTGATTGACGACCTTGCTGGTTTATATTTGGGGATTAATAATACATCAGACATTCACACATTAAAAAGAAAGTAAATGTGAAGAGGAAGGGTGGAAGGTTCAGTTCTGCTATTGGGCTGCCCTGATTATTCAGGCCTTCCCTGGGAATGCAGAGGCAATCGGAGAAGCAGGCACATTTGCCCAAATATGCACCTGGCTCCACTTAACATGTTTCTTGATTTTTTATGCTAAAGAAAAAGATAGCAAAGTGTTTATACCAAACTGGCACCCTGTCAGGGGGCAATCTGTATAAAGTTTCCCGCTGTCAGGTTAATAAATTTTTTAAAAATATCCAAAGGCAGAGGTAGCTAGAGAAAGCTCATAGTAACAGTTGCCATTCTCCAGTGGATGGGTTTCTCTTTAATATCAGCCTGGCTCTGGAATTTTCTTGTTTGTTGTCTTCCTGGGTTCTGTACTTAGCTGGCGTTTTTGTTCAGCTTTTCTTTTATTCATGCCATTTCAGTCTTACTTTTTAAATGTTTATCTTTTTAAATTTCAAATGTCTTTTCTTTGAGAGAGAAACAAGTGAGCATAATTTGTTTTAATTTTTTATATGGTATTTTGCAGTTGAACATATACTTTGTCATGCTATGACTCTGAATGAGCTTCTAAATCTATCAACACTGGACTTTTCTTTGGGAATACCTTCAAGTAATATTTATTCATAAAGGAGTATCTGTGCTTTGGTAATATAGGGGCTTCTGATGTGGTTGATTATTAAACACGTTGATCTGATTCTTAATCTTTTCAATGCAAACTTTCACCTCCTGATGGTCAAAGTCAGATTTCATAAAAATGAAACAAGGGTGGACTTGTTTGGAGACATCTCCTAGTCTATGCTGTGACACTTTATAAGCTATCAAAAATGGATTAAGCCCTTTTAGTGTGAATGCAGAGGTCAGAAAGAATAACACTGGATCTCTTGAGGCTAAAGAAAGTTTGTCATTCGCAGAGAAGTGGAAATTAACTTTGTTTTATAAATATTCCAAGGTGATTTTTTAAAACTACCTAATCAAGATGCCTACTCCCTGAGATCGCTTCTTAATAATTAACTTCTACTTTAAAAAATTTCCTAGTATGTTATATGAATGTCTATATTTTATTTGAGAATGGAAAAGAAAACCCATGCCCAAACTTCTCTTACAGTTTTTCCTTCTTAAGTGATTTTAAGGTCTTATATGTAACAAGAATATATTGTGATTTTTTTAAAATTAAAAAATTAGCTACCTGGAACAACATAACTAATAGTCTAAGCAAGTGACTAATTATTGGAGGACCACACTGCCATTAAAACTATTTGAAAATATAAGGAAAAATGATCAGATTATAATTAGAGAAACTAAGTAATATAATTATACATGAACTAAATGCTTAAGAGATTTGCTGTATAAAAGACCATTTGAAAATGGGACTGTATAATGAAATCTGCATTCACTAAGATGGTTCAAAATGTTCTTAGTAAATAACCAAAATAAAACCTGTTAGTTTAGCTCATGAATGAAGTAGAATATGAAGGTATTTTTAGGATACTTATGATGTCCCAATGATAGCCAACATGAAACAGTTTCACAATTTAATGAATACGTGTATCCTGCCATATATTGTTTGGCATTAAGTAGTTTTCTTAGTGTTTCATCTTTTCCTGTAAAATAATTAGTGTTTCTTGGGATTGACTGATGTACCTTCCAAATATTTTGTATTTCTTTAATTTCATCCTATTAATGAGAATAAAAGCATAATTATGACAGAAGTTTGTGAAAGCCAAAGAATTCATATTTAAAGACTGATATTAACACAATGTTTTAAAATAGCAATGCAAATTTATCCATTTTCTTACCATTTCCATACTTTATTATTGTTTCCCTATATTTTCTTTCTTAGGCACTGTGAGTGCACAGTGAAAGAAGTGTAATGCTATCTGTATAAAATATTTGTGTGTGTCTATGGTCTGCTTTTCTCCATATTTTCTTCATACACATACAATGCTTCAAATCGTCTTACTGAATCTGTAGTATGTATGTATTTTCTCTATTGTAAAACTAGCAAAGTCTCATTTATAATAATAAGCTTTCTTTTAGTTCATGCTATCCATCCAACATTTAAATGCATTTCTCCTGTATATTTAAAAAACAGTTCCCTGATAAATGTATCAAAATTAATAGCTTACCAAAAAAGGGAAACTAATTATATTGTAGTATTGCTTCAGCTATACTTGGGCTAGAATCCAAGTTCCAGTGTCTTCTTCGATGCTGCTATTTACTGAGCAGAAGAGACAAGAAGATTCCTCAGGATTTGTGCAGTTTAATTGAGTAAAGAAATCTGGGGGTTTTGGAAAACTTGACTTGTAGAAAATATATGTATTTTTAAAGCATACCAACTTACCTAAGCTAGGGAAGACTCTGGGATCTAAAATACTGGGAACCTAAATATTTGTCTATTTCTGGGATAGACATATATCACAATATAAACATTTATCATTTTCTTTTTTTAAGTCAAAAGCATTTATTCAATAGTTATTAAGCACAATTTTTGTTACACATTCTTTTAAGGATTCTATGTGCCTATATATCAAGGTACAGTGTGTGATTGGTGCACAATAAAGAAATCATATTTTAAACATTTACTGTTAAAGTAATATGGTGTGATTAATCTCTTTTTGCAGTTCTTGATGACCACATATGTGGTTATTTGCCTTTTAATACCAATATGTCAACATTTATTTTTGCAAATTAATGATTTGGGGTGACTTCCTGCAGGAAGGAATCATCACTGTCAAAGCAGAAGAGAAGCTAAGGGGTTAATATGATTTAAAAATGCAAACATTTGAAGCTGTTTTAAAAGTATGGAAAATTATTGTACATGACTTTTTGCTCAAATCGACCCAGGGTAAAGGAGAATCAAAAGTCGAATGGAAACCCACATGTTCCTATATTTAAAAATGTATACAAATGGAAGTAATGTGGGGAGTGAAATGCACTTCATCAAAACTAGCATTTTTTTCAATATACCTACTTCATTTCCCAAAATACTGCAAGATAGAAATGTGTCAGAAAGGACGCATGCTATTTGCAAAAGGAGAAGCATACAAGAAATATTGCAACAAACTCCTATTTCAATGGATCCATTTAACTAAATCCATACACTGCTCTATAATCTACGAACACGTACATATCCAGAACAAGGATCCTCTCGATTATGAGGGAAAACTTTTACAAACTTTTGGGAGGAACATATATCACTGTTTTAAGTGTTGATTGGCTCATTTTATTCTGGTTCCTAAGGTGAAGGCAGGTTTTAGTCTTAAGCCTTACCCAAGAAATTGCTCAAATTTTCAGGTAGACTAGTCTATTTCTTTGCTCTAGTTTAAATCTTTACTTCTCCCATTAATTGCATCCTGTATTCATAGTAGTTTTCTAATAAGCCAACTGGAATCTGAAGGCCATCAGAAAAGTGTTAAAAATTATGCCTCATGTTTTAAAAGGAATTCATATCTACAGCTGCCTGCTTACAAAAAAAGAGCTGGTCACCTTGGAGATTGCTGATGGCATGGAGGTGGTTGCAGTAGCTTAGAATGGTGGCTACACGTCTTGTCATCTGTAGTGTATCAATATGTTTTTATAATGATACAATAACCTGAACCCTGTAACGGTTTATGGTCCTTTTGAGAATTCTTATGGATTCTTAGAGTGACGGAGGTCTGAGAAAAGATCTTGAAAGCTTTCACAAAATCTGGCTGGGTGACAGAAAGCTAGCAGGACTGTGATTTAGCTGCTAAGAAATCCTATTGACCAGGAACATCATTAAACTTTTAAGTTAAAACTAAAACCACAAAACAAATGGTAGATACAAAGGGTAAGGGGTACCCAAAGTGGCGGTGAAAATTAAAACGTGCTGAAGATTCTTAAAAATAAAAGGCAAAATGCAGCAAGCCCATTGTTGATCTTGATCTCTTACTTAGAAATAAGCATTTTTAAATACACCTTTCTGAATATTGCAGTGTGTGTCGGAAATCTGTATTTGTGCATCTCCTTTATGGAATCTGTCAGAACTGATTGTTGCTCTTTCATTTTCTCTGGCTATTTTTAGTCAATGATAAATAAAGAACTTGAATTTTGAATCTGGCACCAGTGAGATATAGAACCAGAAACAGCAGGAAATAACCACGATGAGTAACTTCACATCAGTATCTGCATGGAGATCTCAGTCCTCCTAACATTTGTAATACTGCTAATTTCCATGGGCTTTTTAAAATACTTCCACATGAGCTCTCAAAACCCATAAAAGTGTGGCATGTAAAGTAAATTGTTTGTCACTTGCCGACGACCTGCCATATTTATTGTCAGGAGAAATGGACATTAGTTGGAAAAGCAGTTGTTAAAGGCCAAACAATTTTTAAAGATGGCAAAGATGTGCGAGGGTTTTCCTTTTTCTAACAATGAGCCACCCCTTCAGACATCAAAAGACAAGATAATAAGACACTTCAAGCACAATTCAAGATTATATTCAACATCTAAAGGCTCATCTCTTGTCAGTTTGCATTTACTCTCCCAGGGATGTGATGCTTCTATCATCTTTCTGTCAAGAGGAGTCTGGCAGAAGAAGCGAGGGCTCTTATTTCACACACTTAGGGTTTTTTATCAAATAGCCCACACTCGTTCTGATTCAGCCAAAATAGGGGGATAATTTGAAGAAGGTCATGCACAAGTACAAAAATCTCATATTGATTTGTGTGATTAGAAGGCATTAAAATTGCACGTTTATGTTAGTTGCTGAGATGTTTTGTCAGTTTATTTGGTAATACACTTTTGCAGCCTAGAAAAAAAATGACTTAAAATTTAAAAATAGATGGCTGAAAGCTGAAATGGTTTGTTTTAATGTGGCTGTGTCTGAACATTTAGCAAGTGAACATAAAAATAATGTAAAGCTTTTAGTTTAACAATATTTGAAATTAGCTTATATAATGAAATACTTCATGCAATGTAAAAGCAAAATAGCACAACTGTGCATATCAGGTGAAACAAATATATATGTGAAATTTTAAAAAATACTTTAAAAATTGATTTCATATCTTTAATATATAGATAAAACGTGATGACATTTTCAATATAAATTTAATTATGAAGCTGTTTTACAATGGTTATCAAGTTTTTAACATTTTGCACTCTTTGAAATTACAGTGTCATTATATTTGTCATTTTATGCCATTCTTAGTATATATGCCCTTTTCCAGAGAGGGTACTAAAGAATAAATAAAAGGGCTTTTATTATTATTATTATTCTCTGTCAAAATTCATCACATTTCCTTCTTTGTTCTCTGACAGTCACAAAGCCATACAAAGAAACATTCCATTTTGGTGGGGGCATGTTTATAGAAGTTAGAAGAACAATCTTTTCCTCTCAAAGTAAAACAATTGATGAAAATAAAACCATGATATCCTGGGATCATTTCTATATTGAATCTTTGAAATTACTTTTCCTAGGAATTTTCATCAAGTCTCTATTGTCTCCACTTCTTATATTTTTCTCCTTTGCCGTGAAGTGTTTTGAAACTGGATTTCTTACTTTTGCGCCACTTTCAAAACAAAGGAGGGGTACATATATATCATGTAGTTACAGTGTAGCGTAGAAGTGAAAACCCATAATTTGCCCTATTTATTGTATGAGTTTTTTCTATTCAATACAGTTTATGCATTCAACATGGAACAGTGAACTAATCCATTCAATAAATGTTTATTGAGCACCTGCTTTGTGGCAGGGGCGGTGCTGTCTCCTGAGGACTCAGTAGAGAAGACACCAGATAGAATTGATCACCTAGCTTGCCCACTGTGAGGGATACTGAAGATGCAAAACTGAACAAGACATGGGGACCCCACCCTGAAATGGCCCACAATCAGCATCACACATTGACATTCTATTTTACTTGATCATTTCTGGTACCTTTTTAGGCAATTTTAAGTCTCAAAACCACGCTTTTCAAAAGTTGTCTGTTGGTTAGAAGCCTCAACATTTGAGAAAAAAACTATGATCTCCAAAAAGTAGGGAAGAAGAAAGGAGCATTAAGTGGTTTGTGACAAATGACATTTGCAATGTTTTCATCACAGGGTTTGGTGCATATGCCGTGGAACACAATTGCTCTTCTTTAGGGATTGTCTCTTAATCACGTCCAAAGGGAGGATGAATTAGATTATTTCTTCCTCCCTGTCTTTTCTGCCTTCATTCTCCTCCCAAAATTCTTGTTTGTCTTATGTATTTTTTATTTTTTTATTTTTATTTACTTATGTTTTTACATATGTTCTATCGGGGGCCAATTCCTTTTATTTTATTTTATTTTATTATTATTATTTTTTTGAGACAAGATCTTGCTCTGTCACCCAGGCTGGAGTACGGTGGTATGATCATGGCTGCAGCCTCAACCTCCTGGCCTCAAGTGATCCTCCTGCCTCAGCCTCCTGAGTAGCTGGGACTACAGGCGTACACCATCACACTCAGCTAATTTTTTTTTTTCAACTTGCAAGAGGCGGGTCTCACTTTGTTGCTTAGGCTGGTCTTGAACTCCTGGCCTCAAGCTATCCTCCCACCTTGGTCTCTCAAACTGTTGGGATTACAGGTATGAGCTACCGCACCTGGTCATTGTCTTACACTATAAAGTAGGGCTTCAAGGCTCTGGAGTCAGGTTGTGTGGGCTTGAGTCTGGCTCTGCCACTTGTTCACTGGCTGGGTAAAGTAATAACATGTTGACACTTCAGCTTCCCCATCTCTGCATGGAAGTATTGCTGGTACGCCACAGGACAATCTTGAGCTTGAAGTGAAATGACACATGTAAAAGCCTATAGAGTACCTGGAATGTAACCGGAGCTCAATGAATGTCACACTTAGTTAAGAGTTGAAAACGTACTTGCTATGTTTAGAAAGAATCTGATTAATTTTGGGCAGCAGGTACCATAAAACCAAAATTGTGGCCTTTGGAAGTAGCCACGCTTCTCCATAAGGAAACATCAGCCCCCAAGGGTCCTCCTGATCAAAGAAAGGTTCTGGGGATCTTTGCTTCCTAATGGCAACACCCTTTCCTTCTCCAGTCTCTGCTTTCTTTTCAACTCCATTCAGGAAAGAATTCAGACTCATAAATGGATTGTAAGCAGGTTCTAGAGAGAACGATAGTTCACTCTCTTCATTCTGGGGAGTACATAAGTGAGGTGGTGAGCAAGGATGGAACAGGTCAGTTACACATCTATCTGACTCTTCTCTGAATTTAAAATGTTGGAAGGTGTGATTCTTTCAAATAATAGCGTTTTTAAAAATAATGTTGGCCTTGAGAAGTGCTATGAAGCCAGATGTCTGTGGGCAGCAGCAAATGTCTCTCCCTCGCGGTGTGGTCAGATACCCCGGGGGCAGTCTGTCTTTGGGTGGAGTTCTTCCCAGGGGCGTCAGCTGTTCCTCCCTCCCTCCAAGGGAATTTGCCAGCTCCAGGCCAAGCACTTCTATCTCTCTGCCTTGACCATACTGTTGCCCATGTTGGGAACAGAGAATGCTTTTGTGACCAAATCAGGGTGAACTACAGAAAATTTCAGAGAGAGAGAAACATTCCATTGAAGTCATGTGACAATTTTAGAAAAATGGTACTGCAGAAGGATGGTAACCTGGGTTCGAATCACCACCCTTGACCTAGGCACAAGGCTATGAGCTTATGCCTCCGTTTCCTCTTCTGAAACGTGAGTGTTAAAATACCTATCTGATGGGATGTTGAAGATTATGTCAAGGAAGACAAATAAGATGCCTGCACATGGTGGTGTTTAATAATGAGAGCCCCTTCCCCTCACTTCTTAGCCCAATGCATATCTTTCCAAGGTCTGAGAAGTGACTTATTCTGATGGGAGTTCTCTTGGGAGTGTGGATCGGAGATTAATGATCAGCAGGGGCTCTGAACGTTAAGATCTGTTTTCTCAACATAGCTTCTCCATGAAAGCCAAAACTCAAGCTAGACGTGGAGAGAGTAACCTTTGCTCCAGAAAAAAGGATTTGACTAGATTGTGGGTCTTCTCTGTCCCAGCAGAGAGCTCGTTTTTGCCCCTAAACTGGAAGCGCTTCTCTCAAAATGTTAGTTATGTGTTAGGTATGGGAACATGCCTTCAACTAGAAATCCATGGAGTCCTCATTCCTTAAGGAATTTTCACCGCCAATGTTTAATTGGAATTTTCAAATCTTCAAGAATGAACCCTTTTCATATATTTTTCAAAAGGAACAAACCAAAAATAAGATGGCAACCTCAAAAAAATCTATTAGTGACACACTCCCAAGGGTTTGAACATGCTGTGAATATTTAAGTAGCTTAAATTGACATTTGGAGCCATAATTGGGAGGAAACATGTTATAACCTTTGTTGGGGATATTTACACATTTTGGTTGAGATCCGTAAAACCTACTTCCTCTTATATACACCAAAGTTGTCAGGATCAGTAAAGGAACATCTTTCTGTTGTTGTTGTTGTTGCCATGGCAACCCCACACTTTTTAAATTACATATTCATACCCTATGCTCATTTCTTAGAAATCATTGACACTTCTAAAACCACTCATTTAACATGTGTCGATCAATGTCAATAAATATGTTGTGAAATTAAAAAATATTAAATCATACTTTCAGATTGAATTAATGTACACGTTTGTGTTAATGTTAAGTAGAAGAGACAAACTCTCTTTTAAGCCAGTGGCAATGACCATCCCTTTCATATAATGTGACAGTTTTGACTTTCTTCACTGAATTTATAGCTGTATCGCCCCTTAGATGTCCCAGATGTTATTACTGTTCCCTCTGTGGTTTTGTCATTGGGTAACCAAACTTAAATTTATCTACACTTGGCTGCACCCCTGAGCAGTGTCAGCGTAGAAAGGATGATGTTGGGAAAACAAATACAAGGTTGGGCTACATTGTCCATAGGAATGAAAATCCACATCTTCATTCTATGGCATGAATTGGGTCTAGCCTTCTTTACTGAGCCTCTCACCCAGCTCTGACCTGCCTTTCCACACCATTCATTTCCAGCCACCACCTAGAGTGCACTCTGCAACTAAATCTTCCAATTTTTCATATTTTTATTAAAGTTAAGTGTATTCTTTTTTTTTTTTTTTGAGTCAGAGTTTCACTCCTGTTGCCCAGGCTGGAGTGCAATGGCACGATCTTGGCTCACTGCAACCTCCACCTCCTGGTTCAAGCAATACTCCTGCCTCAGCCCCCCGAGTAACTGGAATTACAGCCGCCTGCCACCACACCCAGCTAATTTTTGTATTTTTAGTAGAGACAGGGTTTCGCCATGTTGGCCTGGCTAGTCTTGAACTCCTGACCTCAGGTGATCGACCTCCCAAAGTGCTGGGATTACAGGCGTGAATCACCGTGCCAGGCTGTGTATTCTTTTCTTAATCAGTACTGACTAAAAGTCAGCACTTAAGAGAAGAATTGCTTTTTCTAGGCAAGAATTTTTTTTTTTTTTTTTTTGGTACAGATTTCTCTTTTATGTTCCATGGTGGTTCAAACATCTTCCTTCCTTGGAGTCCTTGAAACTTTTACGGTCTTTGACATCCCTGAGAATTTGCAGGTTGCGGGATTAGGGTGGGGAAAGGGGAGATGCTGGTCAAAGGGTAGAAAGTTTCAGTCAGGAGGAATATGTTTTAGGGACTATAGTTATTAATAGCATGGTAACTGTAGTTAATAATCATGTATTGTATATTTCAAAATTCTCAAAAGAGTATATTTTAAATGTTTGCACCACAAAGAAATAAGTATGTGGTATGATGGATGCCTTCATTAGCTTGATTTAATCATCCCAAAATGTACACATGTAACAAAACATCACATTGTATTTCATAAATATATACAGTTATTATTAGTCAATTACAAAATTTTAAAACAAAATCGTAGCTTACCTTTTTAATTAAAAATATTAAAATAGTCTTCCTCTCTCTAACACTTTCTTTACAATAATTTGCCCATGAAAATGGTAATAGTTTTACACTATCTTTTGGAAGGATACCTTATTTTTTGGTCTTCTGATCCTCCAGAGATGCATTTTTTTTTCCTATCAGCTATCAGCCTCTATGAAAAAATCTACAGAATCTACAAAGCATTACATTGTTAGCTAATAACACTTCAATTTCAATTAGGTGAAAGGGCCAGGTGCAAATAACCATTTAATATCTTGACGTGCTCTTTAAGTCGCTTATAATGAATTTATTGAGAGGTTAATTTATTCAAAAATTAACACTTATTCAGTGTGTCCCCATTTGCTCTTCCTCCTTTCTTGTGGTCAAAATATTCTGGCTAAGCTTTTTGATTTCCAACATTACAATGAATCTTGCCTTCCCCTGCTTTCCAACTACTTTCTCTTTTTTTACAGCCTCTTTTGCAGTCATTTCCAGTGTTTGCCTAGTATTATCATGACTTGTGCATTTGTCTGCCTCCTTGCTGGATAGCTAGCCCCTAGAGGACAGATAATAGATCTTGCATATATTAAGTGCCAGATAAATGTTTTTTGAATTGAACTGCTTCTGAATTGGATGTTTCTGGACATCATCCACACTTGGCCAATATTTACTGAATATTAAGGGAAAATAGACTCTACCCACAGGAGTCTACTATCCTATCTAGGGACAGAGGTACGTATATATATATATATATATACACACACACACACATATATATATTTATATATGTATGCATGTGCATATATATACACACACACATACACTTAATGACAAGAATGCATTCTGAGAAATGTGTTGTTAGGCAATTTCATCATTGTGCAAATGTCATAGAGTGTACTTACATAAATCTAGATGGTGGAGCCTACTATACACTTAGGCTTGTATGGTACAGCCTATTGCTCCTAGACTACAAACCTGTATAGCATGTTACTGTACAAATACTGTAGCCAGTTGTAACACATCGGTATTTCTGTGTTTAAGCATAGAAAACGTACAATACAAAATAAGATATAATCTTATGGGACCATCATGATAATGCAGTCTGTTGTTGACTTTGTTCTGTGGTGTAAACTGTATATATCAACAAATATTAATAACAAAACAAAGATAAAGTGCTTTTTCACATATCCAACAAATATTTATTGAGCACCTTTGCGCTAAGTATTGGACTAGGTACTGAGAATATGGTGAGAAGTTAGGCAGAATTGGTCCCTCTTCTCGTAGACTTCATAGGAAACTCAAAGGAAACTCAAATCCTAAGCAATGATTATCCAGAAATTTAATAATTTGTCATTGTGAGAAGTGTTCTGAAAGAGAAGTGCCAGAAGCTAGGGAGATGAATAATGAAAGCTCATGACTTTGTTGGTAGCATCGGCTGCTGTAGTGGACACTGGGTGGACAATATGTAGATGTGACTTTGGCAAATGACTCCTCTCCTATTGGATACAGTCTTGGTGGGACGATCAGTCAAGACGCTCCATCTTCCCCCAGACAAAGAGATGTTACATGGCCCAAAGTAGACAATAAGGTGCTTTTTCCTGAGACGCTAATTCTTGAACTGAGTGATCCAAAGACTGAAAAGCCATGAGGCTGTGTCTAGCTGGTTGTTCCCCTAGAAAATGTCCCCTGGTTTTTACCACCTTGATTCCTGGAAGAGTCTTGGTTACTATCTCTTCAGAGAAAACTAGATCTGTAGCTTTTTCTCTGAATTCTGTGATCCATCCTAAACTCTTCCAACAAATTCTTTTCTCTATTTTCCAGTTTTTGCTTTAGTAAGCCAGGGTAGTTTTGTGTTACTTGGAGCTGGAGAACCTCTGTACTGGCGACCCCTGTACTGGTATGTTCATGACCTCCAGACTTCATTTAGATAAGACATTTTTCTAAAACTGATATTTCAAGGTTAGAACAGAGAAGGCATCCCAGGTAGGGCAAACATCATGGACAAAAATACAGAGTGAAAAGAGTTATCTCCAGCTATAATTACCTAAAGGGAAGTAGAGAATTAAGGCTTCCTTGTGGGAAAAGGGGTAGGACCAGGAAGAGTGTTAATGAGAAATACTGAAATCCACCTTCTGAATGAGCAAAACTGGGAAAGCTGGAGCAAAACTAGATAGGCTCAAAATTCTGGAGCTGCCTCTCATTCCCCATGCTTAGCCTGAGACACGGTGGGAGCACCTTCCACCAGCTCTCTGCAGCCTCTGCTAATGTGTTATTTGAAGTACAGTCTATTTTTAAAGTACAGATACTCTAGTTACAATTATAGGGTTGCTCCCATTATTTATTGCTGCACTAAAATCCATTCCAGAACACAGAGGTTTACATAAGGATAACATTCATTTTGCTTACAAATCTTCAATTTTGGCAGGCCTGGTAGAGACAGTGCATTTCTGTCTGACTTAGTGTCAGCTGTGGCAGGTTTTGGGTGGAGGGCTAGAATCATCTGAAGGCTTGTTCTCACATGAGTCTTGTGATTGATCTCCCAGGTGGCTGGATGTACCTGGGCTTCTTCACAATGTGGTGGCTGGGTTCAAGCATGGAGAGACAGGGGAGAGGGAAGGGAAGAGGCACTGAATTGACTCTGGTTTTCATAAACTAGACTTTTCTAACCCAGCCTTGGAAGTCAACAGCATCATTTCCACCAATGTCTACTTATTAGAGAGTCAAGTCATTAAGGCTGTTCCATATTTGAGAAGAGGGGAATTAAACTCTACTTTTGATGAGTATCAACAAATTAATGGACAGGTTTTACAATTACCACAAAAGTAACATTACTTCTACATGTCTATTTCTTTTCTCTCTCATAAACTTAAAAAAAAAGCACTTTGGAGACAGTGTCTTCTCATTAGTGAAGAGATATTTGAATGGATCAGAAGATCTTGTTTGAAGCAGGGTTAAATGGGAGATAATGTCTGCAACATTTAGTGAGCATAGCTCACTGTCTTATAGATACTTGCATGTTTAGTTCTCCTGAAGGTTACCTTTTTTATCACTTTTATTTTCCTCACAGACATTAAGAGCTTTAGTTTAAATTCTGGAATCTAGGTTTTTACTCAATAAGCATATAAAAAAATGAAGTCTATCTTAGGGCGTCAGGATCAGAGGGCAGATGGAATCTAGAAGTCCACTATGTCACACTTATGATAGAACTTCAGTTATAGCGAATGAAAATAGATTTCCCAAATCTAACATATTAAGCTCAATACATTTCTCTTTGATAATAACAGACAGAAATTTCAGTTATAATAAACCATTTCCAAGCCTTTATGTCTATCACTAGACATTCTAAAAAAGGATAGGCTGAGAAAAAACAAGTTGGTGTGTTTGAAGATATTTCATGTAATTGTTGTTTATAAGAAGATCATTTACGTTACAATTTTCTGTAAGTATTTTTAAATTAAACAAATTCTATGTTTTAGGATATTTTTAACCTCAGGGTTTTTTTGGGTTTTTGTTTTGTTTTGTTTTTTCTGGTTTTATCTAAGAGACTCCCTCTTCAAGTGTCTTGAATTCTTGTAGAAGTTGATGCCACATTTCCTCATGTGTGATAATTTCTATCAAGAAGTCTCAGCACAGGCAAGGATAAGTATTCTTGGTGCTTTAGATAGAAGGATATACAAATAATTTCTGTTCTGTTGATGAAAGTGGGCGGGGTGGGGCAAAAGATCCCATTAAGACTCAGAATTATCTGTAGTTATTCTAAGTATGGACTCGGTAAACTAAAATGTGCTTAATTGCTATGTGTTGTTCAAATAGTGGCCAGACTAAGAAGTTTTTATTAACAGAAAAAGTCATGAACTTAATTCTGAATTCTTTTCACTATTCTAAGAATTCCAGCCTGGAATCTTGTTTTCCTGAATCAATACCCTCCAGCCCTCCAGTCTCCCCGGGGATACATGGAAAGCCAAGATGGAACCCAGTTGGATGCCAGCCTTCACAAACAGTACAGCCAGGGATGTTCCCAAGTGGGGAGGTGGGTTGGGTGCCAGAACATGTTAAGCTCAGTACTTGTAACCACTCTCTGTAGATCATGGTGTGTGGCGCAAAGATGCAATATGAAACGCCAGTCTGCAGAACTTTTCACAAAAGCTCTTTCCTTAAAGCCCAATTATAAGAATTTCATAATAAACTAGATATCCAAGTGCATCTACACACTCGGCTTTACTGTTTCCAGATGTTCTTTAATAGTGATAATGATAACGATTGCATAGACTAGCATTTTTGAAGTATTGTCATTTACAGAAACTCCATGAGGCAGATATTTACCAGGATTTGGCCATTAGACCTTAGGTAATATAGAGTTGATACCATTATGAGCATTGTTGCCCTCTACTACTTAAAGACTTATGGTGGTTTCCTGTTCATCTCAGAATACATTTCAAACGCCCACAACATCCCCTCCATGTTCCAGATGACATGTAAAAATCTACAACCTAATGATATAACTATGCTGTGATAATCTATAACCATGTGGTAATAAAATGGGTTTGTGGTTTGCTTTTTTCATATTTAGTTTGTATTGAAACTATAACAGTGGACATTTTTTCTATGCAGACATATTTTATAGCAATAGCTTAAATGATGTGAAGTATTTTGCTCATATGGGCATGCCATCATTTATTAAATTGAACTCCTGTTATTGGACAGTTAGATTGTTTCCAATGTTTAAAATTGAACATTTTGTAGATAAAACTATTTTTTCATCTTTAATCATTTTCTTCGGACAAATTAATAGAAGTAGAATTACTAAATCAATAGGTATTCACATTTTAAGGCCCTTCAGAAAGGATATGCAAATTTATACAACTATGAACAGTGTTTCAAGCCTGAACAGTATTTGAGACTTTTCATTTTCTGATTCCTTCACAAATCTGATTTTTATCAGTATTTTTGGTGTTGGAAAATTTGGTACAGGAGAAATAGTATTTCTTTTACTTTGCCTGTCTTTGATTACTAATTAGGCTTGAATACTCTTTTTGTGATTTTTGACTGTCTGTGAATTGCCCATTTTTCACTTCTTTTGCTGAAAAATCCACGTTTTGTCTTTTTCTTTCTTTCTTTCTTTCTTTCTTTTCTTTTCTTTTCTTTTTTTTCTTTTTTTTTTTTTTTTTTTGAGACAAGGCCTACTCTGTTGCCCAGGCTGGAGTATAGTGGTGCAATCACAGCTCACTGCAGCCTTGACCTTCTGGGCCCAAGTAATTCTCACACCTTAGCTTCCCAAGTAGCTGGGACCACAGGCATGTGCCACCGTGCTTGGCTAATTTATTATATTTTTGTAGAGACGGAATCTCCCTGTGTTGCTCAGGCTGGTCTCCAACTCCTGGGCTCAAGTGATCCTCCTGCCTCAGCCTCCCAAAGTATTGGAATTACAAGCGTTAGCCAATGTGCCCACCTTCTTATTGTTTCATATGAGCTCTTCATATTAAAAAAGGCACCAGTATTATTTTTTCCCATGTTTTTTCAACTTTTGTAGACTGTTAGATAAGAGCAAATAAAACATATTAACAAAAAGTATGATGGGAAAATATTTTCTTTTGAATTGGCTAGTTATCTAGAGACCAACAATTTGTTCATACATGGCAGAATATTATAGTATTTTTGTATTCAGGATCCTGGCAGGAAAGAGATGGAATATTTAAACTGAGTAAACTGAGGAAAGTCTAATAATGGTACTATTTACAAAAGTTTGAGTAGAATGTAGAGTAACACAAGGGATAGTGGAACCACCCCCTGCCCCCCACAACACACAAGCATAAGTAATGCAGTGTTCTTATCACCCTTGGACTCTTGTCCTCTCTCTTTACCCAAAAGGGACCAGGGAGAAGGCAGACACCAAAACCCAGAAGGAGAGAGTCACATGAAAAAGTTCACTTCTATTGCAGGATGCAGCCATCCCCAAGAAGACTCCACAGGAAAAGAGACAAAGGAATAAATGTTCCAATTTTATTCTTTCTTCCCTTCCTTTGACAAAACCCAAGTGGAAACAGCAGAGCAAGAAAAGCCTTTGATAGAGTCCATAGAGATCAGCCTCCCAGAACACGGAGCAAGGTGGAAAGGGTTAGAGTGTAAATCTGCAGGAACAGATGGTTTCAACACAATGGGCTATAACTGTGATTCTGAAATTGCTCTCAGTTCTCCAGCCTGGCCATTAATCTGTTATTTAACATGGGATCCTCGTCTGTAACATGAGGGCGACCATAGTAACCGCCTCATCTGGTTGTACTGATAATCGAAAGAGTGAAGACATGTGCATAGTCTTGGTATAGAGTGTCTAGATGCAGTTGTTGAGGGGAGGGAGTCTAAGGAAGTTGAAATGTTTCCCTTCAATTATTTTTTTTGCTCTTTCCCTTTTTTTCTCTCCTTTAATGAACCCAATTTCTATCCTAGCCTGGGTGCTGGTTGAGATTAAGCTAGGTACCAGCCATGTAAATTACCAGGGGTCAACCCTCTTTCTTTCCTTTGACCTCAGCTGGACTACTCATGGCAATGGCTCCCACACAGCATCCAAACAGACCTGTGTCTCCCTACGGGTCTATGCCTCTGATAGTGGCCCAGGGGAGGCTCTGGGGTACCCCGTGCCATGTCCCCAGACACTTGATCATGTTCCCCCAGCCTGGACTGGGGACATACAACCATGGAATATTTCCTAGAGATATCTTCATTTGCCCAGAGAAATTATGAGATAAAATGAATGCATTTCCCAAGAGGAAGCTTTTTTTGTTGTTCTTATTACAATAACCACATGAGATGGGTCTTTAGTATCTATCAACAGATTTTAGTTTTAATGTTTTCTTTCTAGATAAAGATAAAACAGTCATTAACTAATGAAATAAATATGTGGAGAGGTTTGCGTATGGAGTATGCAATAACAAACAGATTTATATGCACTCTTGAGATGTTTTAATAGTTTGCAACAAAATTATACCTTTTTATGAAGCATTAGCACAAGAATTTCCCAATCAAAACTAGAGGAAAATGTTAAGTATACAATTGTAAGAAGAAAAAAAAAAACTTTCTTGGGAGTCTTTAGTTGTCTGTAAATTGAGTGTCCTAATTTTTCTATTAAGTTTTAGTTTTTGTTTATGCTTTTGTTTACTTTTTGAGACAGGGTCTCACTCTGTCACCCAGGTTGGAGTGCAGTGGTGTGATCACAACTCACTGCAGCCTCAGACTGCTGGGCTCAAGTGATTCTCCTGTCTCAACCTCCTGAGTAGCTGGGACTACAGATATATGCTGCCACTGCGTCTGGCTAATTTTTTGTAGAGACTTTGCTGTGTTGCCCAGGCTGGTCGTGAACTCCTGGGCTCAAGCAATCTGCCAACCTTAGCCTCCCAAAATGCTGGGATTATAGGCATGAGTCGCCACGCTCAGCCAATTATTAATTTTTGAATGAAGTAAGAATAATTCCATATATGATTATTACTATTTTAATACCCACTAATAGATATGAAACCACCACAGTTGTGTATGCTGGTATTGATCAAAGGCACTGATATCCAGCCTGAGTTGGTCTTTGGAAAGGAATAAATTCTGCCTGATGAGTGGTAGCATAATGTGACCCAGTATCCAACGAGGCATCCTTCCATTTGCTTGGTAGGGATTTTAGCTTATTCTGTTAAGTTAGTCCTGGTGTATGAGTTTATAACATTTTTATAGGATTGGCAAAAGTATTGTTTAGTTTGATAGTGTAATTTATATTGTATTTTAATGACTTGGAATAAATATTGGAGCTATAAGTCTGGCATACCTGTTACACAGTGGAAAATGTAAATCATATAGGTAGCATTACTGATGAAGTTATTCTGGCTTTAAATTTAGAGCGACATTTCTGATTTGAATCAATGATTCCAGAGTGCAGAGAGAAGTCTAGAATATCGAGATAGCTCTTGAAAAATTACATATCTCCCTAAGTCTACCATGGGTGGTGTCCTGGAGCCAGCTCATGCTGGCCTGTGAGAGATAATTGCTATATTTTTAGGAATTTTGTGAGCTAATTGTTAAACATAGCTGCAATTAAGAATTAAATTACATAACTGGCTGGGCCTGGTGGCTCATGCCTGTAATCCCAGCACTTTGGGAGGCTGAGGAGGGCGGATTACCTGAGGTCAGGAGTTTGAGACCATCCTGGCCAACATGGTGAAACCCCATCTCTCTTAAAAATACAAAAATTAGCTGAGTGTGGTAGTGTGTGCCTGTAATCCCAGTTACTTGGGAGGCAGAGGCAGGAGAATCACTTGAATTTGGGAGGTGGAGGTTGCAGTGAGCTGAGATTGTGCCACTGCACTCTAGCCTGGGACAGAGCAAGGCTCCATCTCAAAAAAAAAAAAAAATAATAATAATAATAATAATAATGTAATCTTATAATTATATAAATTATGTTTTAAAAAGCTAAAAATATGAAAACTGATCATTTCCCAAATATTTTATTTTATTGGTTTCTATCCTCTTGAGGTTACTCACATTTATTGCATCTGCATGGTAGAAATACTACGTAATGATGTGCTATTATATGTCTTCTCCCAATCCAACATTAAATTATGTCACGTTGGTAGCTTGAAATTGGCCAAGGAGAGAGTATTTACACTATGGAAATAGGCAAATGCTTTATTTATTGTTTGGTTGATTGTCTAAACTTGAGAAGTGATGGAGAAAATACTAATAATAAAGATGAAAGGTAAAAAAGTTAAAACTGTGTTGTCTCTATAGGTATTACACTATTAGCACAAATAAATTAGAAAGCAGTTTTCCAGTAATCAAAAGATATTATATGATTCTTCAAGGAAATCACTTACATCATTGACAAATGAGTGAAACTCTAATATATATCTTTGTTATTTCACTTTTATCCTGTTGACATAAATGAAAATAACAATCAGCATTCATACAGAATGTTTGTCAATGGGGTGAATGACTTCTTGCTAAATCAGATAGTAATCAGACATTTATTTGAAGTCTGATTTTATAACACTATCATTGGCAATAGAAATATAAAAACTGATAGTGGATTTTGTAACAAATAGTATGTCACAGAATTATATGTGTAAAAAATTTTAAATACATTGTATATTTTGTTATTTTTTGTAAATTGTGTTATACATTCTTTGTATCAATTTTTGATAAATGCGTGTATGCATATATACGTATACTTTTGTCCCCAGGAGGCTAGCTGTTAAACAATTACCACTACACAATTGTTTGGATATTATTAATTCTAAATACAATTCTGGGAATGTCTGCTATTTTGGTCCCAACATACCAGTTTTAGGTTTGTGAGGCCCCACAAGGAGATGAAGTTTTACTAATAATTTTTTGACCTCAGAAACATCATGAAGACATTTAGGCAGGATTATCATGGTAGCATTTTAGCTCCAACACCAATTTCTTTTTTTTCTTGAGAGAAGTTGTTTATGAATTATTCTTAGTATGTAGATTTCTGTGGATAGTAAAATGAAAGTAAAGAGTTTTACCTTTACTCAGATTAAGAAAAATATGACCTTTTAGTTATAGGAGCAAAATGTGACCAACCATTTAGGGTTTTGTTCTTTTTGCTGTTGTTGTTAATGGTTCTCTGCATAATTAATTCAACAAATGTTAAAATAATGAATTTTTATATTTTATAGCTACATCATAATTGTAGATACTCAAATACATTAGATATAACTACAGATAAAAAATAGATATAGAGATATAAGCAGATAGACAAAATGACATTGGATGGTCTTCAGAGTGAAGAGCATTCAGCTTGGACAGTGGAGGACTATAGTACATTCAGATGACCCTTAGAAGATAAAGAGTTTCACAATTATATCACGCAAGGACTGAAAAATGAAACAGTCAACCTGCAGAAATGAACACTTAAAAGGCCATGGGAGATATTTCCAATATCTGCAAATATCGGCAGACTTTTTTTTTAATGTTGGAGAAAGACTGGACTCATTCTGGGTGGTTTCAGAGGGCTTACCAAACCCCACTGGGTGGAAAGGGAATTGAATTTGGCATGATGCAAGAAGAATTATAAAATAGCTACAATTGTCCAGAATTAAATGTGACCTCTTGAGAAGGTCGTGATTTCTTCATCATTAGAAGTCCTCAGCCAGGGATGACAGTTGCTATAGATGCTATTCAGATGACCTCTGTTCTTACACTTCCAGTTCTATAATTCTGTGAGTACCTGACTTCTCACTTGTATTTTAAATCCAAAGCAGTAGCCAGCCCTTGTCAATGTGTCTGCACAGTTGAAAACTGGCTGAACGTGTTGGTTCAGAAATTTAAGGACTGAAATTAGTCTTTTCAATATGATACAGATAACTTAAAAGTACTACTTTTAAGTGAGTGAATTCAGGTAAAATCTCATTGGAACAAATATCCTTACAAAGAAGTGCTCGCTGTAACAAAATGTTTCTGTACACTGGAAATAGCACGTAGCACAAAAGCTTTATGATCTATTAAGAGTAAGTGATATATTATTGCATGCTTATACTATTGGTGCTATTGCTTGATCACAGATACACTTTTGTCCACTCTTTTTTCAATATACTTACAACCAAACATAAAAGCAGGGCAGAGAAGTAACATTCAAAAATGCTGTTTAAACTGAGTTGCCACTGGCAAGCTATTTCAGTTAATATCCACATGAAATTGCTTACAGCATAAGAATTGAGTGTTTTTTTTCTTTTACTTTTTAAAATACATCATCCCCTCTAGGGGCTAATTATAGCCCCCCAATCAGTGTTTTACTTGAGAAAGTTCATAGATCAAATGAATAAAAATGAAACTTGACTGGCACTCTGGAATATTAATTAGGCTTGGCTACGTAGCTATATAATAACTGTGTGCCGAAAGGATTTGTGTTTATTAGCAATGCTAATCAGATTTCTAAAGTTTCTGTTCCCCAGAGATGGCAGTATCAGAGAAAAGATACTGCCATCTTAAGCTATTATGGATTAGATGTTTATATTTTAACCCCCTAATTAACTATTCTTGATTTGTATAAGAGAGTTGAAATTTTTGAATTTTAATTACATTTTTACAGAAAAAAAATTATTTCCAGAGATCAGAAAACTCACATGAGTATCCTGATTTTATCCTTGAGTCAGTTTAGAATATAAATTCCAAAGAAACACAGTATGTAAAAAGAAACATGAGAGAAACTTTTGAAGTATATCATTGTCTTGAATTTAAATTCCAAAACCATGCTCAAGAAAGGGCCTCTTGGTACCCACTTTATGAGACTGTATCACCATTGCCTGCGAACGTCCAGGAGAAAATGCTCTGTTTTTTTTATTTTGTTCTGGTTTTTTTGTTTGTTTGTTTGTATTTGTTTTTTAAGCATCAAGAAAAGAAAAGAGAAATACTCTTAAGTTAAATGAACAGGTAAAATTTGCTAGAACCTTAAAATACAACTGCCAGACAATCTTATCCTGGAGTACAAGTTACTGGTTCAGAGGTTCATGGCTGCAGTAATGGGACTACAACTTGGAGCAGCTCACCAAGGGAAACACAAACTTCATGTTTTCTCCCCAAATCAAAATTAAAAGACAGGAGAATATGCAAGGAGATGACAGAGTCAAGGAATTAAAACATTCTCCCTCAAGTTGCATAGAGGAAACAGGAGCTAAAATGAGCAGAGATAAAATCAGGGCTTCTAAAGATCTGGCCAGCAACCTAGTCAACTCGAAAAGGTCTGGAAATTTGAAGAAGTGGTTGTGATATTATTACATCTCTCTTCTTAGGTTTGTTTCTTTTTATTGCAAATTGGCTCTTTAGGGACTGGGCCTCAGAAATAGTTTATCTTTAGTTTCTGCAAACTAGGAAAATGCCTCATTTCCACAAAATCTACCCTGGACCAAAATAATTTGTGAACACATGGAGTTGTTTATAATGGAGATTCACGAGAGCACATTTGCTTCCAATGTGGTGCATTGCTCTTGGTCACAAGTGCTGATGGGAGGTGAGTAAGTGTGGAGAAAAGAGAAAAAGATGTGGCCATTATTGGGGGAAAAATTCAAGGAACACCCTTCTGGCTAGATCCATAGCATACTTTTTTAATATTTAGAAGTCAGCAGAGTGTATCTCTGAAGAAATGGTTTAACTGAATGCTAATTTGAGGTCCAGCAGGATCCTAAGCTATACGGTTTATAAAAACAAACAAACCATGAATCCATGCATGTACCTATAGGTAAACATCCTGAATATTGACATGGAATTGCATAGTACTGAGATTACACCCGTACAAATAGAAACACTACGAAGGAAGATATTGGGTGAATCCAAATTTCTTTGTCATTTTTGTCGTTGTTAACAGCCATGTAATGGTGATGGTAGTCATGATCATCACCTTTCAACTGATAGTACAAATCTTATCCATCTCACAGTAATTTAAATAAGAGGCAAGCTCATTCATCTCTTCTGCAGGGTTAGAGTGAGTATTTGACTATGGGAATTTAGCATTTACTCTTCATGGGTCAATGGATAGGTGAGTCTTAAAACCTCTTTAGGTGAAGATTATTCTAATGGAAACTTCCTCCATCCCCCTGCCTTTCAAAGGCCCAAAGCAATATTCCATATTTCTTAGAAGAAAATAAAGTCACATGTGGAGAAAGTACAGATAAACAATATCATTCACATGGAAATCACCACCTGAAGTTAATAAAAAGGTGTTTTTTTTTTTTTTTTTCTGGGAAAAAAAGAGATGAAACTGATTTTTGATGTTATTAAAGGCCAGGAATTTCATTTAAAAAATTGCATTGGTCAGGTGCTAAATTACAGCTTTTATACCATAAAAATGAAGTTGTTAAACCTTGCATCAAAAGAAGAGTGTCATCTTTTAATGTTTAATCATTTTTGTATTGTGAGCGCTTTGCTGCTAATTGGAGAAATCATCACATGTATCTTAACTGAAGGAGACTTTTAAATTTTATGAAAGATGCATAACATTAGTTACTCACATAAATATGTGAGTACACATGCAGACAGATAGGTGAGTAGATACGTGTATGTTTGCATTATATAGGCCTATATTCCTTTGATTTACATAGGTATAAATCATAGTGGTTTAGGGAGCTAAAATGCCTATAAGTAGTTAAAATATACATAATTAACAATTTATATTCTCAGTTGTGAAAAGACAAAAGTGATCTCCCCAATATCAGGTGGGTATGGAAAGCAAACCTTTGAGGGTTTTGGCTTTACCTTTTATTCAACAGATGAGAAACAGGAGATCCAGATGGATGCCCATGATCATACAGCCAGAGAAGAGAGCCAGGCCCAGCCGGGGTCTCCTGTCCTCATCTCTCTCCCAGCGATTGTGTGGAGAGATGTCAGATGGGATATGTAACCATATCATTTTTCTTAACACACTTTCATTTCTTTTCACCCTCCCATTAAATCTCAACTTTCTTTAAAACCTTCAGAACTTTTTTATTTATTTATTTATTTTAGGTACCTTCTATTTCCATTGCTTCCTACTCCTTCTCTGCTACTTCTTTTCTGGTTTTGGCTCCAAACAAGGTTGACTTCCCTCAGGAGTCCCTCCTTGCTGTCCTGCCACTGTTCCCTGGGCCCAGTAGAGCCTGCTGGTCTCCTTCACATGAAGAAGTTCCTTATCGCTTTAAAGCCAGCCCAGGTCTTGCCTACTCCATAAAGACTTCTAGGATTACACGGAAACCTTAGAAGTGAGAGCAGAAACTGTATTTACTGACATATTACTGAGAGCAAAGTCATAGGAACCCCTAACTTAGGCCAGTGTGTTGGTTTTGGGGAAAAGATGAGAATTGATCAAGTCGAAGCTTCCGGAGCTCGATATCAGGCCTGGTATGTTTGTTTTTTGGATGCTGCCATTTGAAACAGGAAGAAAAAATAGAGCATTTGGCAAAACTAAAGGGAAGTAAAATCTTTTTTTTTAAAGACATGTTCTGTTTGTATACTATACTTACGTAACTCTGGCAACAGCTTCTCTTTCCTGGATTACAGAAATATTTATTTGATTATAGACTGAATTCAAATTTGAGTACTTTACTCTCATTTGCAGATTATAAAGTAAGAGATTGTTCAGAGGTTGAGTAATTCATTCACTGTCCTACAGAGGATTTGGGCAAAGTCTACTCAGCAGACTCGCCTCTCCAGCTGGGCATTATCTTCCTATTCCCCTGCACTTAGGGCAAGCTCCAGTTAAAATTATGAAGTGAGCCGGGCATGGTGGCTCACATGTGTAATTCCAGCACTTTGGAGGGCCAAGGTGGAAGGATTGCTTGAGCCCAGGACTTCAAGACCACCCTGGGCTATATAGTGAGACTCTGTCTCTACAAAATATTTAAAAAGTATCTGGGCATGGTGGCGTGCACCTGTAGTCCCAATTACTCGAGAGGCTGAGGTGGGAGAATCTGGAGCCTAGGAGGCAGAGGCTGCAGTGAGCTGTGATCACGCCACTGCACTCCAGCCTGGGTGACAGAGACCCTGTCTCAAAGAAAAAAAAAAATATGAAGCAAGTTATCATTATCATTCATATAATTAACTAGTGTTTATTGAATATTTATGAGGTGCCAGGTACTTTGCTAAGTATTTTTCAAATGTAACCTAATTTAATCTCTTTGAAATAAATACTATCATTCCTGTTTTGTAGATAAGAAAATAAAGAGAGAGGCTAACTGTTTAATAATACGCAGCCAATAAATGGAAGTGAGTTTTGAACTCTGGTCTCTCTGCCCCCCAAAGCCTTTCTCTTAGCCACTAAACTATTCATCTGTGTAACCAGTTGGCTTGGGTGTTTGGTGTCTTCTAACCTGCCAACCTCCTTCCTCTTCTCTATGACATTTTTCTGTCTTCCCTCCAGTGTTAGATATCCTGATGACTTCCCTCCTTCCAAATAAAAATCTTCAGATTTTTTTTATTTACAGCAAGGTTTTTATGTCTGTACACTTCCCAAGAGTAATTGTACATCACTTTTAAGCAAAAGAAATTTTAAAACTAAATACAGAATTTTAGTCAATAAGTCAGACAGGCACGCGGAAGTTCAGGGGTGGATTAGGAGCCTATCCTGATTTCTCTGAAATGACATTATGTAGCGGCACCTTCTTGTTTGTATGGTGAGTCTGAGAGAGCTTCTTTTTTGTAGTGAATTACAGCCAGGCGGACCTCCTATGCAGTTGCATTTTGATCTCATACATTTTGAAAGATAGGTATGTTTCAAGTGAATTCAGCAATGCGTACCCAGAAAATTACTTAATAGCAAATGAATTATTGCTTCACTTGTTACATAGTAAATCATTATGATAATAAATCTTTTTTTTTTTTTTTTTTTGAGACGGAGTGTTGCTCTGTCACCCAGGCTGGAGTGCAGTCGCGCGATCTTGGTTCACTGCAAGCTCCGCCTCCCGGGTTCCCGCCCTTCTCCTGCCTCAGCCTCCCATGTAGTTGGGACTACAGGCCGCCCGCCACCACGCCCGGCTAATTTTTTTGTATTTTCAGTAGAGACGGGGTTTCACCGTGTTCGCTAGGATGGTCTCGATCTCCTGACCTCGTGATCCGCCCGCCTCGGCCTCCCAAAGTGCTGGGATTACAGGCGTGAGCCACCGCGCCGGCCGATAATAAATCTTTAATGTGATTGCTGAAAGCTTGAGCTTGGGGTGTCGAGCAAGGGAAGAGCAAACAACCATGCCTCACAAGGCAGTACAAACTTGAGTTACAAAATTATACTTCCCAGGGAAACCAAACCAGCTCCCATACTGATAACTACTAGGGGCTAGACAAAACAAACTAAAACAAAAAATGCTACAGTGGACTCAGAGTTAAACATGGGCGATTGAAAACATGCATTTTTTTCTCACACTCTTCTGAAACCCAATAAACATAACCATGAAGGGATCTAAAAAGACATAAACCTACAAGGACAAAGAGGAGTGGGAAAGAGATGACCCTGAACAAGATAGGTCAGCAAACTTTTGGAAGCAGGAAAATGGATGAGTAATAACTGACTTGGCTAAGTAGAGAAAGCGAGCCCTTGCTGCAGGCAGGAGGAGAAGCCAACAAGAGGGAGCCAGTCCTCACAGCAGAGCCACTGGTCCCCTCAGGGACTGGGGCACCTAGTACCTCTGCACAGGAAGTGTTCAGCTACAGCGGAAAGCAAGAAGATTGGTTGAAAACCTATAAAGAGGGGTCAGAGCACCAAGATCTCCTTCTTCTCTCTTAGAAGGTGGGCAACTCTCCCCCACCCATCAGAGGCATGAGCCTTACTCTCTGGGGAAACTGAAACAGAGAGGTTCCAGTCTCAGGGACACCCAGCCCAGCATAGGAAACCCAAAGAGCTGAAAACAAAGGCACTGAGTGAGAACTGGACCCCTCACTCTGAGGGCTGGAGTTGTTGAACTCCAATGGAGTTCACCAATGGAGAAGTTGAATGCTCGATTTCCTTCCCCTGCTCACCTTGCTGGTAGCCATCCTTAGACTCTTACCATACCACCTTTCCCATGTCTCCAATTAGCAGAAAATTACAGGATTCTTCTCTGGAGAAATGAGCTGGTCCACTAGAAAAGGCCTTCAGATTTTGACACTGAGTGTTCTCCAGCAAAATGACTCCTTCTCAGCCTAATAAATCCTAAGTCAATAAATCTCACCTATGCATACAGAGCATCCAATCAGCTTTTTAGTGTCCTTCTTTTAAATAACACCTGATAGCCAAGGATCACCAGATATTTGAGGAAAGCCTTCAGTATGAAAGATAGATAATAAAGAAACAGGATTGGGAGGAGGAACTCTGGAAAAATAGAAGCAATGTATACAGCAACATAAAACTTGGAGGAAAAAAAAATCCCCTCAACAACATAAGATACTACAATTGTGCAGCAGGAAAAGGATGCCACAGAGAAGAGACAAAGACCAAGAAAGAGCTCCTGGAAATTAAAAAATATGATGAGTGAAATTAAAAAATCAACAGAAGGTTTACAAGAGATAGTTGAAATCTACCAGTTGTTTTCAGGCAGTACACAGAGATCAAACAGGATAGAAAAGATTAATGAGAAAATTAGAGGTAGAACCAGAAAATTCATTCTCTGGTTAATAGGAGTGGCAGAAGAAGAACAGACAAATAAGAAAGGGAGGAATTATCAAATAAATAATACAAAAATAATTTCTCATTAACTGCCAGATCAAAAGGGCTAAGTAACCCATACACAACAAATATAAAAAGATCACACCAAAGTAAATAACCATGACATTTTAGAAGATTCTAATCATTTTCAGAAACAACAAAAGGGCATATATCAGGAACTGGAGTGACATCAGTTTTCTCAATAATAACAAGTTAGAAAATAATCAAGTCATGTGTAGACTTCTAAGTCCAGCCAATCTGTGCAGCAAGTCGTAGTTTTCATTCACTCATGTTCAACTTTGAAAAACTGCATCTCCTATGTACTGCTTTTTGGGAAGCTACTGGAGGATTTGCTCCAGCAAAATGAGAGGATAAATCAAGAAAGAAGGCCTGAGAGCCATACAACAAGATGGGACCCAGGAAAGAGGTGGAGGGAAGTCCCAGCCACACAGGGGAGGGAAGGTCTGTACAGCAACCAATCCTGTTAGGAATAAGAACACTGGGATGCCCCTGGGGAAAGGGCACAATTAGATGCCTGACATATTCAACAACGTTGAGGGCAACTGGCAAAGAGTTTGAAAGAAGAAATAATGATTTACAGATAGAAAATTACTAAATAGACAATTATAAGTTACCAACAAACTGTCAGAAATAATTAAATATCACTGTACACTGTGTCTTAATTGTAAACAATGAATACATAATGGTAATAATGTAAACATCACAAATTGATTTATTCAAAGATAGTGATATAATTTGCTTTGGGGGAGAGTCGAATGGAAGGATGGTTGGAAGAGGGGAGGGGAAACGGGGTAGAGAGAATTCAGTTCTCAACCTCCAAATGAGAAAGTTATAAATAATGGCTAAAATAGATAATCAAGGAATAGCATGGCCAGCCTCATATTTAGAAATATAGGCATGGAGGGGAACTAAAGAGTGAGGAAGGATGGGGCAAGAAAAATGGTTTTCTCTTTAAGCATTTTACTATTTGATTTTAAAAATGTGCTGTATTACTTGTGTAAAAATTAAAAAGGAATTTTAAAAACCAGACCTAAAGAATAGGTATTCTTATCTATGACCCAAAATAAATTAATAGTGGGTTTGGTTCATTTTGCCATAATTTCTCCAGGTTAATAAGAATATATGTCATACATGGTTCAAACATGAGACAATGTGTTAAAACAAAGGGCTTGCAATTCACAGAATTAGAAGGCATCTATGATGAATTGATGTTCTTGGGATTGGGGAACACAAGGCTCTCATTTGATGCTGTTTGAAATGAAATGAAATAAAATCCAAGCCAAGTTAAAGTGCCGTGTGGTAGGAAGTGATTATAAACCAGCACTTGTCTACAAGAGTTTGGCAAATATCATATCACTTATTGACCGGAAGCCTGTTAATTATCTAGGTACCATAGTATTGTATCAGATAAATTCAGTTCTATATTATACTTCATATATCTGATTTTAAAACATTTTTTAAATAGAGGTAGGGTCTCACTATGCTGCTCAAACTGGTCTCAAACTCCTGGGCTCAAGCAGTCCTCTTGTTTTGGCCTCCAAAAGTGCTGGGATTATAGGTGTGAGCCACCATGCCCAGCCTATATATCTGATTATAATGCTATGTATAACTAAAATAAAAAATAATTATTTAAAGCACAGGAATAGGGCACTAACCAATGCAATGAACTATTACCTCTCTCTTTCATGAAAAGTCATATGTTTAATTAAAAGTAACCCGATACTACACATAATATATTTCTTGGGAATATGTCAACCTGTTGAGCAATGAAATATACTGATTTTCATAGCTAGTCTGTAATAAAAACAGCTGAAGAGAAAACACAAATTTTATAATTTATTGGCAACTCAACAAGGTGATCTTTGTATTAAATATGTTTTTAATTCCATTCTTCTCTATTTCATGTTTAAAATGTTGATTTCCATCCAGTTTCATGAAATCAATGTGGTAGGTTAATAACAGCATTTATTTTTAAAAATGAAATAAAATACAGTATTTCAGAATATTCTGGAATGAATAGAATAGAGTAGTTGTGGCTGTAATTGGAAAAATACTACACAATTCAATATTGCTTTCTTACTAGAAACCCTGTCCTTTATACTTTTCAAAAGCCTTGATCCTCATTGGAATCTGATACAGGAGTGCCAGGACTGGTGAGAATCACATAAACTGGAGAAATTGGTAAGCCAGCAGTATTCTTGGTGGCTCTTTCTAGTCAATTTGCAAGATTCTGCTAGGCCACTAAGCTAGTTTTTCAATAATTGAAAAATGTTTTTACTGTGATCCACAGTGAAAAAAATGTCAACATGTATCACATGTAAGTAAGGGTGATTACCGTTGTGTGAAACTTCTGTTTTAGTTGTATATAACTGAGAGATAGATTGAGAGAAAGACGTTGGTATGAGAAAGGTTTAAAAAGTCACAAAAATTTCTGTTAAGACCATAATTTTAACACATGAATCTTAGTTGCAACAGTTACAAGCTGTGTAAACTCTGAAAAGTTGCTTACTCTTAGAACCTCCATTTCCTCATCCGTTAAGTGAGAATGATAGTATCTTCCTCAGATGATTCTTGCTAAGATGAAATGCAATAATAATCCATGTTACATTTTTCCCAGCTCACAGTAGAGAAGGCCCTTTGTAGATGCTGGCTTTCATTACCAAATGTCTTCTCCCATCCAGATTTGTCACTCGCCAGAATCCTTTGCTAAGTGGCATAATTTAAAATGACAGTTTAGAAATGATTTTCCCAATTGGTTAGAAAAGATTGGTCAACATTCTCTGTCAAAGTATGTGCTTCTCGTTATTATTTCTCACTCATTATCTTGTAGTAGGTACATACTACATTTGCTGTTTTCTTTTTTAATTTATTATTTGGCCAGCATATCTTTTTTCAGAAATTTGTGTATCTACCTAGGAGGAAAAGATTAATGTGTACCAACTTAGTGTATATGGGGCCATATAGAGATACTAATTATTATTTATTTACTTAGAGATGGAGTCTCACTTTGTCATCCAGGCTGGAGTGCAGTGGTGTGATCCTGGCTCACTGCAACTTCCACCTCCCGGGTTCAAGCAATTCTCCTGCCTCAGCCTCTCTAGTAGCTGAGACCACAGGCACATGCCATCATGCCCACCAAACTTTTGTATTTTTAGTAGAGATGGAGTTTCACCAAGTTGGCCAGGCTGGTCTTGAACTCCTGACATCAAATGATCTGCCCGCATCAGCCTACTAAAGTGCTGGGATTACAGGCATGAGCCACCACACCCAGCCTACAGATAATATTTAGTAATCAGGTGTAGGTGATGATGGTGATCATTGATAATACACCCAGGGCAAGGGATGTGATGCCATTTCCATTTTCACACCTAATTTGTGATGTAATCTTAAGCCTATCATTTGAGCCTTTTGGCAAATAGCCATTTTATGAAATGTGTTTATGTATTTTCCAGAAGGATTCTGTACTTCCTGAAAGATGGATTGCAAATTACCTTTAAGTCGTGAGCTTAACTTGTGCATTTAGAACACGGTTAATGTATGAAATTAGCATAATTCACACACACACAGTAAGAGGAGCAGCATGACCGAGTGGAAAGAGCACATGCTCTTGTGCAGCCAGGCCAGCTCTCAAAAGCGAGCTTCGCCGCTCTCTGTGAAATCTGGGCAAGCTAATCTCTAAAGAAACTCAATTTTCCCGTCAGCTGAATGGGCATGTCCATAGGCCACCAGTGCCAAGTAGTATGTAAAGTATTTAGCACACAGCCTTATGCAGAATAAGCAAACGTAAGTATTTTAAAAGACAGCATGAAGTGTGCATGTAACAGCAGTGGGGAGGCAATCTAAGGAAGAAGGAATATTGCCCTTCCCCTGATGCTCCATTTTCTGTTTTGTCTTTATTTTAGATTGACTGTTTTCTTAACCTGCTTACCTGCTTGCCTATTGGGGTCCAATTTAGAGTCTAAACTGGGGAGGTCATAAATATGCATGGTTTTTTTTGTTTTGTTTTGTTTTGTTTTGTTTTGTTTTGTTTTGGAGATGGAATCTCGCTCTGTGGTTCAGGCTGGAGTGCAGTGGTGCGATCTCAGTTCACTGCAACATCTGCCTCCCAGGTTCAAGTGATTCTCCTGCCTCAGTCTCCCAAGTAGTTGGGTTTATAGGTGTGTGCCACCATGCCCAGCTAATTTTTGTATTTTTAGTAGAGACGGGATTTTGCCATGTTGACCAGGCTGGTCTCAAACTCCTGACCTCAGCCTCCCAAAGTGCTGGTATTACAGGCTTGAGCCACCACATCCAGTGATATGCATGTCTCTTAACATGCCTCCAGTTACACACTGTGTGGTTTGGGCAAGTTATTTAACTTCTCTGAGCCTAAGTTTCCTCATATATAAATACCGAACCTAAACTGTGTTTAGTTATTGAGCAGACTAGAGCTGATGTGTGCAAATCAGCTGTCATGATGATTGACAAATGTAGTAAGTCCTCAATCAATGCTAAATTTATGCAAATGAATTTTCGAGGCCATGGAAGCCATTGTTTCATTGCGCTGTATGTAGTGTGCACTTGCTCTACCTTGATTATCATGTGTTTCCATGGCAGTGAATACATATTCTCCATCCCCTAGGGAAAACTGAAAGGTTGGTTGCTTCTTCAGAGAAGTAGGACAATCCAAAACACAGACCAGAGTTAACAATTAAAGAATCAAGCGTTCAGAAAGTTGGTGAGAAATAGAATGTGTGTTTGATTAGATACTTGTGAAAATTATATCTTCAATTTTCTTTGGTTTGGGCCTGAATTAAAACATCCACTCCTAAAATATACTTCTTTATAGTTAAGCATGATTTTCCCAGATATTAGAGCATCAATTACTTGCTAATTTGGGGCATTTTAGAAACTATTCTGGAGCCATCTCTATTGTCCTTTATGGCTTGGCCAGGATTTAAAATACACTAACAGCACTTCTATTATCTCTTGCTTTTAGGATGTCTTGGGTATTTTTAAGGCTTCTATTATGATTGCACAGCCTCATAGCAATGACTCCTCAGTTTCTTGGAGAGTTTTACCTTCCCTTGATCTGATCTTTGGTTTATTTTTTTATTCCTTATTTTATTTTATTTACAGTTATCTATTCTGACATTTCAACAACTTCACATATGTTAAGAAGAAAAATCATGTAACTAGCAGTAAAATCTGTAAATTCATGATAATGAAAGTATTTGTATACATATAGAGAATATGAATTGCATAGATGCGTACCCACTGTGACTACACATGACTAAGAAACCAAATACGTGCTTCATTCCTACATACCCTTGTTCTACCTTACTTTCCTCATCCATAGAATGGGCTTTTTTTTTTTTTTTTTTTTTTTTTGAGACACAGTCTTGCTCTGTCACCCCAGCTGGAGTGCAGTGGTGCAATCTCAGCTCACTGCAACCTCCACCTCCCCGGTTCTAGTGATTCTCCGGCCTCAACCTCCCAAGTAGATGGGATTACAGGCATGCACCACCACACCCGGTTGACTTTTGTATTTTTAGTACAAACGGGGTTTCACCATGTTGCTCAGGCTGGTCTTGAACTCTTGACCTCGTGATCCACCCACCTTGGCCTCCCAAAGTGCTGGGATTACAGGCGTGAGCCACCACACCCGGCCAGAAATTGTATTTATTTGTGCACATCTTCAGAGATGAAGTTGTCCTATGAAAAGTTGTATTTGGTAATCAACAACTATATTTTTACAAAATAGCCAAATTGTATTTTGAAATAAGTAAGAATAACTTCCTGGACGATGTGAAGACTTGCTATTGTCATTATAGCTATTGTCACTTAGGTGACAAGAGTGGCTTCTGAGATGTATGGAAGTATTGAAGAGTTTAATTATATAATTATCCTCCTACCAGGGGCTTATACACTCATACTGAGCCCTCCTTTCATAGAAGCAGATTCACTAACAGCAGCAATAACAAGCAAAACCCACTGGTGAAGACTGAGTCCTGCCACAAAACAACCACGTTTCAGGGACATAAATTATGTGCCCCACAGAACAACCCTGTTAGTGGAAGAGGTGCATCTTACAGGTTTTCCTATCTCTGTACAGCCAGCTTTTTCAGAAGTTGAATTTGCCTTCATTTTGATTAGGACAGTTAGTTGAGGCACAGATAGATCCTTAAGCCTTTATTTTTCTCTCCTTCCCTTCCTTATATTTTCTTTGTATGTGCGTTTGTGTGTGTAGGAAGGTCAAGTTTATATTGCCTATAGAAACACTGATAAATTTGCCAAAATGTGAGGCCCTTAATGTTAGATGTCCGTTAATATGTCTATGTATTATATAACTTATATAAAATATAAAATTACTACTGGGCCTCGATATAAAAATACCTATCGCAATCCTTTTTATATTTCTTTTCCTTTTTTTAAATTGCACTTTAACTTCTATAGAAAATACTTTGATTCACTTTGCAAATGAAACAATATGCCACTGTTTGGCCTGAGATCACGGACTAGCCTGGTACTTCTCTTGCAACTTTGAACCATGTATGTGTAAGGTAAGCATTTGTGTATCTGTGGCAATGTGTTAGCAGAAAGATTCCTATACAGCTGGAATTCAATGTTAGATGGTATTTTTAAAGCTGAAATTAGATTCTCTGCTTTGATTATTCCATTGTGGGTCCCAGTTATATTTTAGTGTCCTTCACCCTTTCCTCCTTTATTATTTATAACCTGTACTCTTTGAGCAATGACCAGTACTAATCTGTAACCTTCTGTCCTTCTGCCTGATTCGCTGCCTTTTTTGAAACTCCGAGATTGAAGCATATATTCTCAGAGTTTCTGTTAAAAAATATATTACATTTTTTTCATATTTCTGAGCCTGAAATAAGAGTCAGTCCTGGGTTTGCTAGTCTCATTCATTTTCAGTAGGCCAGCTTCAAAAAAGAGAGAGAGAAAGAGAGGAGAGGAAGCATAAAGAAAGCCCATTTTTGTATTTTTGTATTTATTATCTTATAATATCTCTCACATGAACACACAAATATACTTTTGCATATACATTTGTTTAAAAAAATATTGATTTCTAGATTAATGCACTGGGTCTTTCTCTCTTCCCTTGCCTTGCCTTTTCAAATCTCATCCTTCCATCCATAGTAGCTAGACCTAAATAATAATCAAAACAAAGACTAGCAATTCATTTGTTCTTGAGGTGCACTAAAAAGAAGTGGGGCATAAAGCAGCATTTGCAGCAAATTCCCTGAGGACCAAAGACTCCCACTGGTTCCAGTCTCCTGAATGGTGCCTGTCTCTCCCACGCAGCTAATGACTGAAATGGGATCCATTGCCACCGGGAGCTTTTAATTTCTTTACATTGTTCAGGTCCCTGTGATGCAATGCAAAGTGACAGCTTCCATTCCAGTCTTGCTCATTATCAGCTCTTACATGAGACAGCAAGGACAGATGTCTTTATCTGCATGTTGGACCTAACCTTCGTCACCATGTAAGCTGAATTCAACCTTGGCTAAGATTTAAGGTATACAGCACTGTGGGCATGCCTGCAAATCATCTCATACCCGGGGGGATAGGGAAAGGAAAAGGAAAGTGGAGGCAAACTTTGGTTCAGTTAAAAGCCACCACTTGGAGGGCAGGGAACTTCCGAGGAAGGTCCAACTATGAGAAGGGCATGCAAATTTCAGGTGTGGATCGGGAGGTGAATGCGATGTGCCTTGGTTTGTTCTGGTACCTACTCCTGACTCATATTTGGCCATGAGCACTCGGTCATTAAGTAGAATGTTGAGTCAGTCCCTGCTAGTTAAGTATGTGTCATGAGTTTCCTTTACTTCTTCTAGAAATGGCTGCATGAACTACAGCAAGATTCGTAGATTTCTGCCATACTCAGTCTATGTTTAGAAATGAAAATCATTAAGACTGGCCTAGGATTTTCCTAAGCAGGCCTCAGCCAACAAAGATGGTCCAAATCCTCAGTGTATTGATGATTCAGATCTATCTCCTGAAAGCTAACATTCTCTAATGCTGCATGTGAGAAAACTAAAACCAATTGTATATATAATTGTATATACATTATACAAATTATATATATGGAAATCAGAGATACACATAGATATTTACAATCCATACCAACACATGCTTATCTGAAAGGTGGTTTATTGGAATCAAATATAAGTAGAATAATTTATTAGACCAGTGGGCTAAAGAAATAGATTAAAGACTCTAAAAGCAGTGAAATATGCTTTAGACCATCACAGTCCAGTAGACATTAAATGGAAGCCAAGTATGTAATTTTAAACTTTCTAGTAGCCACATTAAAAAAATAACTGAAGACAAATAAGAAATTAATTTTAACAATATATTTTATTTAACCTCATACATAAAAATGCTATCACTTCAAGATGTAAATTAAATGTATTCATTAGATACAAATTTAAAGATTATTAGTGAGATATTTTACAATCTTTTTTGTACTTGGTCTTTGAAATTCAGGACATAGTTTACACTGATAGCATATCACAGTTAGATTTGAGATGTTTTAAGTGCTCAATAGCCATGTGGCTGCGATAATAACACAGCATAAGACAGACATGGTGACTCATAAGAAGCTATGGTTCCTTACCAAAACTGTGTCTATTTTAGAAATGAAGAGGATCTTGGTAGTATCTTGGCTTAGGTAGGGAATATTTATTCATTCATTTAGTCATTCAAGCAATATTCAAAGTGTATCATGTACTAGGCACTGGAGTAAAGAATGGGGACCACGTATAGAAATGAAAAAGACAAACAAGATCTCTTCTACCATGTAGCTGACATCCTACTGGGGGAGACAGGAAGAAAGAGACAACTAATATATAATCCATCAAGTGGAGATAAGGGCTATGAAGAAAAATAAAGCAGTTTGAAGAACTGGAGTGTGATGGGGGTACCACGCTAGATTAGAGGGGGTTGACAAGGTGTCGCATAAGGGGACATTTGAGCTGAGCCCTGAATGAAGGGAGAGATTGAGTCACGTGGAGATCTGGGGAAAGTTTGTTTCGAGAAGCAGCTGGAAAAGCTCTGAGGCAGAAAGGTGCATTTTATATGATCCCGTAGACCATGATTAGGATTTAAATTTACTCTAAATAAGATGAAAAGCCAGTGGAAAGTTTTGAGCTAATGTGTGACAAGATCTGGATGCTTCATGGAAAATAAACAGCTTAGACAATATCATGTATATGTATATGCATACTTCTATATTTTAAAAAATTTATTTCCCTTTTAACTACATTATTTCTATAAGATTAAATTCAATATTCAATTCAGTCACATTTCTGAATTCTACTAAAATAATGCTACTATTAACCAAAAAATTTAATGGTGAAATCTGCCTCCCAAATATACAGGAGCTGAATCCTAGACATAAATTGCATGTTAGGGCTTGTGCAGAGCTAGACAGCTAGCCTGAACATTAGCAAAATTTGACACATGTGGATTATTACATATAAATGGGTTACCATAGATGTATATCTTAATTTGATGATTATCTGTGGGAAATATTTCTGCATAAGGATGTTTGGACTTTTTGGTGTGTAAATGCAGAATTCTAGTCTACTGTCAGTCTTTATAGAAAAGTCTGATTATTATCAGTGACGAATGTGCTCAGGATGAAATTGATGGTATTTTATTCTTATTCAACGTGTTTATTGCTAGGAAACAAGAAAGAAAACCAAAGATATCCAGTTGCTTGGATCTGTGATCGCCATGTGTTCTCAGGCAGTCTGGCAGCCAGATAGAAACCATTTCTTATCTCCTATTAGAATCACAAGTTATTCCTGGTCTCTGATTTAAGTTTTCTGTAGAGTGAAGAAAGTACATTTACCTCTGAAAAGGAATTCAACTAAAATTCAGTGGGAGTATATTAGACTCTAAGAACAAATCTCTTGCTAGCATCCTTATTTAGTAAAAGACTCTCTTAATGCAGTTAGGATGAAATTCAGGATCAGAATAAGAGTAGATATTGCTTTTGGAATACCATGGTGAAAATTAACATATCTGAAACAACATGAATGCCCCTCCGGAGTTCAGACTGAGTAAAAGATGCTGGCAAAGGATTCAAAAGGGACATTCTTTATCTTAGTAATTGGCCATTTCTTAGTGTGGTCAGAAAAATTGTCTTTTGAATTGTGTCTGACCATCATTTCTCTGCTTTCTTAGGAGAGTGGCTTTCTCCTTGGGAATCTCAAGGTTTAGCAACTCCAAAGATGTCGGTTCGAGTCCCAAGCTTCATGAGAACAGAAATTCTGCCTGTCTTGTTCACTATTGCATTCTTATTGCCTAGAAAGGTGCTTGGCATATAGTAGATGCTCTATGAATATCAGATAAAGGAAATTTGACCTGAACTGATTTAAATATACATTATTATGTAGGAAAACCTTAAGAAGTACAGCTGATTCCTCTCTTCTCACACCTAAGCTTTGCCCTCAGCTTAACTGACAATGGACTTACACAATTTAATTTTGAGATGATGGGCATTATTTGGCATTTAACCCCAATGGCTGTTTGTTAATTGTGATACTATACTCAAACTGATAACAGTTTTTTCATGTGTCCAAGTGGCTGAGAGATAGATAGATAGATAGATAGATAGATAGATAGATAGATAGATAGATAGATATAGATAGTCAAACTGCTGGTCCCATAAACATCATTTTTTAACACAATTTGAAGGATTTATCTTTCACTAAGCAACAATTCAAACTTCAAAGGGCATTATTATAATTATTTAAAAAATTTTTTTCACAGCATGCACTTAAGTAAAATACCATTTTTTAAAGTAAAGAAAGGGTTGTGTGTGTGTGTGTGTGTGTGTGTGTGTTTTAATGTCTTTTCCTTTCTGTAGGATATTTATTAACTGTAGGAAAAATTATATTTAATATCAGATGAAACAAAATGAATGAAGATAATGAAATCCATATAATTACTCACCACCCGGAAGGCAGGAAAACACTGCACTTACAGAATGGGAGACTTGCATTTTTTCTTAAGGATTTCAGCTCTTTAAATATAGGATGCCTGATTTAGACACACATGGGCCATCCAAATGACTTGGTTGACAATACATGGAACAGCATCATAGCTGCAAAATAATTCACTTGAGAGAAGCTGTGTAGGCACAAGCAACCTGCTGAGCTAAGTGTGCTCTGGCTTGGACTTTTATCTCCCTACCCAAAAGGAATATGAAACTACATACAGCAAGTTAAGGAATCCTTCATAGATTGTGTTTTTCTTGGAAAAAAAAAAAAAAGTTCTGCAAATATATGTGGAAAACTCACTGAATCATAATAGAGTTTATTACTCAGAAGAACAACTTTTAAAAAAGTTTTTTTGTTTGTTTGTTTTTCCAAATAGGAAGAAAATAATGTGTTTAAAAAACATCTCTTCTGGGCCATGTCCTCAAATGCCCCTGCATTTTTAGATGCCAAGTAGGGTCTGGGTGGGATTGTCAGTCACCCCAAATGAACAAGTGGTGTCTGAAAAGTCACTGTTTAATGAAAAGGGTCCACTTGGGATTTGGCCGCCTCGGCTAGAGGAGGAATCCGGCCTTTCGGAGTTTCCACCTGCTGCCCCGGGCGCCAGGAGCCTGGTTGCTGCGTCTCACGGATGCAGGTGAACCCAGCGCTGAACCACTTTCACAGTCCAGAAAGCATGACATTCCTTGTTACCAGTGGGAGGAAAGGCTAATTGAGAAGTGTGTATAAAGGCTGTAATGAGTAGCATTTACATGTATTGATTAGAAGTAGGGCCACCGTTTCTCATTTATCACCACCAGCAGCTGTGAAATTTTCCCTACGTCGATTGGCACGGCTCAGATTCCCGCTCCTCCGGTCCTTTATTGCTTTTTTCCCTCTTCCTCTCCTGAACCAGACTGGTGATCCACCAGCTGGAATGGCCTGGTAATTACTCCAGCTCCTCCACCAGCTGCCACAATTGCCAAATCGCTGGAGTGAAAAATTCCATCCCGCATTTCCGATTTTTTACATTACCATTGCATAATCATATTTGACGAATAATTAACCTGGGTTAATACTTCAGGGAGCCATTTGCAAGTAAATTGATAAGCTGAGTGCTGTAACGGCTCACAAGGGCCGAGGACTTTGGCGGTGGCACGCTGCTGCTGGGCCTCGCTGCCATCGAGGGAGTGTTCTTTTTGACCGCCTGAACTGACCGAGGCGTCCAGCCTTTAAGGAGAGCCCTTGATTCAGTCGAGTCGGAGGAGAAAAAGCCCTAAATCTAAGGTCATCCTGAGTGTCTGGAATCTCCTCCTTCTTAAAGAGCTAGACCCATTTTCTATATCCTGGCTGTGAAATGGGTATTTCAAGTGCCATAAGCCTGTGTTGAGAAATTCACTAAGTCAGGAGGTTGTGGGTTGGTATTAAGGAAATTACGACCTTTATTTTATCTTCTGATCTTTCTCCTGCACAGTGGAGAGGCTCCTTTGACTGGCTAAAGAGTGATTTGCTTCCCTTCCGATGAGAAGCATCTATTTTGTTTTATATATATATTTTTTAATTTTTAAATTTTGTGGATACATAGTAGATGTGTATCTTTATGGGGTGCATGAGATGTTCTGATGCAGGCATGCAATGCATAATGGAAGATGGGATATCCATCCCCTCAAGCATTTATCCTTCGTGTTACAAACAATCCGATTATACTTTTTGGTTATTTTAAAATGTACAATTAAATTATTATTGACTATAGTCACCCTGTTATGCTGTCAAATACTAGGCCATATGAGAGGCATCTATTTTGGAAGCAAAGGAAGTGTGGACGCGGGACAGAGGGAATGAGTGAAAGTAATGGATAATGACCATAGTTCCAGATCAAATGTAATTTGTCTGGTCATTTTGGAAAACTGTAAGACTACAGCAGTAGAAAAGCATCACAATTTAACCATCTGAATTCAGATTTGCTCATAATTCCATTTGTTGTGGCCAGCTAGAACACTGAATTTTTTTTCCACTTGCTTAGTTCTCATACCTTCTGATTTTTTATCTCTTCATCTATTCATTTCAGGTCATGCTCTCATTCAAGGCTAATCAGAGAGGCAAATGATGACCCTGAAATTTCAGAAATAATATTTGTATCATTTGTGGTTGAGCTTTGGCATGTGATCGAGTGTTCCTAAAGTGGAATTGGTGTGTACAAGCCCAGCACAAAGCCAGCACTCAGCATTTGTCACCGTGTGAGGTATGGCAAGGAAGAGCGGCTCCTTTCAGACTCAACTGTAGCTCTAAGTGAAATCAATGGCCAAACAATCTAACACAATTGGTCACATATTGATAGAATTAAACACTGCTGTTAACGTGGCTTGTCATTGATCTGACAAAAATGGAGTTCAGGGTAAAAGTAGCCTGAAGCCTTTGGACTCTGTGTTTATGGAGAAGAGGTGTGGGTGAGGAAGGGGAAGGGGAAAGGAACATAAGAATTATTTTGCTCCGTCTACTTAATATGGATGTTTTTTTCTCCACTTACCATACTTCACTCCAGAACACATTTTCAGAACTTTGCCCTTTTTTCCCACATTAGTGACATGGAACTGGAGACTAGAGGTAGCTCATTTAAAGTTAAGATATGATGTCAAACTAACATCTGTCTCTATTAAGAACATCTCCTTGATGGTGTATGCGATTACCTCTTTGACAGAAGTCATGTAGCTTCTTGCAGACAATGAAACAAGTCAATCCAGCTCATAAAACATCACATTCTACTATATCAGATAGTTCTGCCTACAAGCAAGGATATGCCTATCAAATATCAATTCTGAAAGTGTTTTCTGTCACTTGCATGCAATCAGATAATATTGCAAACTACTTGGGCCAGGAGAGCCTGGCCGTGTCATTCCTCATGATGCCTCTGAGTGTTGTAGTCAGGTGTTGCTGGGGCTCCATCTGCCGCAGGCATGCATGTGACTAATACGAGAATGTTCCCTGGTCAGAGAGAGGCAGCTGCTGCATGTATGTAGCCTGTGTGTTTGTGGTGTGAGTCAAAAGCACCCACATCAATAGCTGTGATTTCTGAAGTGCTGTGTAAAAGAGAGCAGGGCTGTGTCAGTGTCTTATCTGCAATGAGTAGTCAAGAGAAGGGATGTGTTTCAAAATTTGGGTCTCTTTCTTTAGTAGGTTTCAAAGTGATTATGTGTGCATTGGTGAATATACTCAAGAATTTGGATAAGAAATGTTTTTCTCTAAGATGTTGCCTGTTTAGTTTCTTTAAAGCACTCTCACAATCTATAATTATCTTCTGCATTTGTTTACTAGTTTAATGTGTGTTGGTCCTGGTAGAATGTAAACTCCATGAATATAATAACACTGTCTTGTTCTCCATAGTGTCCACCTAATACCTACCCAGGGGCACAGCCACAGCCTGTGGCTTGGTAGTCTGTGCACTATACAATTCCAGGGGGTGATTCATATAGACCACAATGTACAACCTGTGTAAGCTCTATGTAGCAGCCCTAAGGGGCTGGAACATAGTAGAAACTCAATAAATACCTTAGAAATAAATGCACAAAATTTTTTCTTTCTGTTTTTTCAGACCGTCTTGCCCAATTGCTCAGGCTGGAGTATAGTGGCATGATCATAGCTCACTGCAGCCTTGACCTCTTGGGCTCGAGGGATCCTCCCACCTCAGCCTCCTGAATAGCTAGGACTATAGGTATACACCACCATGCCCGGCTAATTTTTTATTTTTTGTAGAGATAGAGTATCACTATATTGCTGTCAGGCTGGTTTCAAGTTCCTGGACTCAAGCAATCCTCCTACCTTTGTCTTCCAAAATGCTGGGATTACGGGCATGAGCCACCAAGCCCAGCCAGATTTTTTCTGATGTTGTTTTTCTTATGTTATGGTGAACAGAAACTATCACTTACTTTATTGCTGAATGATGCATAACTATAAGCCAGTGGTTTTTAGAACACATAGGAATCATCTGGTAGGCTTTTAAAAGCAGGACTAGTTGTGCGTTGCCCTCAGGGATCCCTGATTCAGTAGGTCTGAAGTGGGACCAGCAACCTTCTTAGGGGATGCTGGCGCTGCTGGTCTGGAGCCACACTTTCAGAACCACTGCTGTAAGATCCACAGATCATGATGATGATAATGATGATGAGAGATCATGCCAGTAACAGTCTTTCTCTTCCCTTCTTCATTCTGTCTTCACATTGGAGCTCAGAGTTATTGTCTTCAAAGTGTGGTCTAAACTTTAATCCTGCTGCCAACGTTTGATGACTCCTTGTATCTATAGCTCAAAGTCCAAATTCTTTCGTGTGGTGCTTAAAGCCAACTTCCACCTTTGGGAGGCACTCGTCATTCTCCAATACCCCATTCCAAACTGCGCGCAGGCTCCAGGCAGGCTTAGACCCACGTACCCCAACTCTGGCTATATATCAGAATCACCCAAGGAGCTCTCAAAAAGTACAGATGGCTAGTCTCTGTTCCGGAGATTCTGATTTGATAGGTCCCAAATGAGTCCTGTATTTTTTAAAAGCTTCGCAAGTGCATTAAACTACCAACTTATGAGATGTGGGCAAGATACAGTCAAAGGCAAGTTCATAATTTTGTAATCTTTCTTAATAAAAGAAAAATGAATAAAAATAAATGAAATAGGCAATAACCTTAAAAAGTTATGAAGAGAACAATAAAAGAAAATTTATAGACTGAAATAAAAATGAAGACAAGAGTAAAATTCAGTAACTTAGAGAAAAACAAATAGAAGGGAAAATTCAATCCAGGAAGCAGATCTTAAACTAACAAGACATGAGCTTCTGATAAATGTATGAACAAAAATGTATGCCAAGACATCTGAAAATCTGGATGAAATAGATAATTTATGTGAAAGCAGTTATGAGCATTGACTCAAAAACTTCAAAAATATCAGATATATTCTATTAACTCAAGTGTTTGTCAAGTACTTATTATATATCAGGCACTGACCTAGGCAGAGGGTCCAGCCCTGGACAAATTAGGCAAAAATCTCAGCCACTGTGGCGTTTACTTTCTGTGAACCTAAGTTCGAAGTCTGACAGGCCTCATACAGAGGGCAATAACCCAATCACATATATAAAGATGGAAAAATGTAAGCACAAGACCAGGAAACTATATTCAAAAGTACTTTAAAATGACTACTCATCCACACTCATTCCAGGGTTATGATAGTTTAATAGTTTTTTAAATGCATTAATACATCAAATCACTAAGTTTACTAATTTAAAAAATGTTGATCTCGGTGGATATTCAATAAAATTGAATATCTATTCCTGATTAAAAAATCTCTTGGAACACTAATAGGAGGATACTTTCTCAACCTGATAAAGAAAATAGAAACTAAGAGTCAACATCACATTTCATTGTGAAGGTATTTCCATTTAAAGCAGAGAAAAGAGATTAATTCTCACTGTCACTGTTGTTATTTCGCATTGTCCGAAAATTCCAGTAAATACAAATAAAATAAACCATGAAAATAAGAATAACTATAGAAAAGAGAGATAAAATTATGGTTCTGTGATGACAGCGTGCTTAGACATACCTTGGAAATCCAGGACCACAGTTAAATAATGTTTTGAATTAATAAGCAAGTTCATCAAAAGTACAATGGCTGCAGGATAAATATACAAGAACCAATGACATTTCTAAATAACAGCAATAAACATTGTAGAATATATAGTAGCAACTACAACTATGAATTATCAAAGAATGTGTGACACCTATATGAAGAAAACCACAAAATTGTATTGAGCAATATAAAAGAAGATTTGACTAAATGGAAATGTATATTGTATTCTTGAATGGGAGTACTGTAAAATAATATGATGCTACTTTTGCCCAAACTAACAATTTTCATATAATTTCAATCAAAATCTGTAGGGGAATACCTGGTTGGCTTAATAAAACCTAAATTTAAAAAATATATATTTAAATACTGTAAAAAATTTGAAAAGTAAATTATTGGGGTGGAGGTGGACTAGAACTTACCCTACCAGATACGGAAATGTATTGTGGTGGTATAAACACTGGAACCACAAGGTACTGTTTCAAGAACTAAAGGTCAAATCAAAGAACAGTTACAGACACTTCTGAGACAGATCCTAGGATATGTGAATGTTCCAGGCAGTGTGATTTAAATAGTACACACCAACGTCCTAGGGTAGAAAACAGTGGGAATGTTAAAGAACTAAAAGCTGATGTGGCTGGGGTGTAAATAAGTTTAGTACACATTTGTACAGGCTTTTATGAAAGCAATTTTAATATGCTTGTAAAATAGGCAATTTTAAATATATGATAAAGAGTGCTTTTTGTCTCAATGATTGTTCCTTAAATAATCTTAGAAAGATGTAATCCATAGTGCAGTTCAGTTATTAAGAATGGAGGTAGCTGAGCATGGTGGCTCACACCTGTTATCCCAGCACTTTGGGAGGTTGAGACAGGAAAATCACTTGAGCCCAAGAGTTCAAGGTCAGCCTGAGCCACATAGCAAGACCCCATCTTTAAAATAAATAAATAAATAGCCAGGTGTGGTGGTATATGACTGTGGTCCCAGCTACTTAGGAGACTGAGATGGGAGGATCACTTGAGCCCAGGAAGTCAAGGCTGCAGTCAGCTGTGATTGTGCCATTGCACCCCCGCCTGGGTGACAGAATGAGACCCTGTCAAAAAAAAAAAAAAAAAAAAAAGAGTGGAGGTATTCCTTACAACATTGTTAATAGAAGCACTAAAACTCAAAATAGCTTAAATGTTAACTATAATGTATTTACATATTATCAGAAAGCTAAAAGAGGATTTTAAATGTTCACCAAGCAAAGAAATGATTAATGTTTGAAATGGTGGATATGCTAATTACTCCGATTTGATAATTACACACTGTTTCAAAATATCACTCTGTATTTTAAAAATAAGTACAAGTATTATGAGTCAACTGAAAAGAAGAAAAAAGGAAAGTTAAGAAACCAGGTACACACACCAAGAAATGACTTCAATGATAAGCAACAAGGTACATGTCAAATAAATTACAGCACCTCCACATATTGGGATAATTTGAAATTATTTAAAAGTATGATTTGAATGACTCAAACATATTGTTTAGTGGAAGGGCAGGATTCAAATTAATATTTACTATACAATTCCATCTTCCCATCAATATGCACACGTGAAATATCATAGACAGAAATATAACACGTTGTTAGAGTGATTACTTAGGGGATGGTGGCCTTACAGATTTTTTTTATAGTTAAATACCTTTCAACTTTTCAAAAATTTTAATTGGTTATCACAAAAATAAGCTTTAACAAAGACAACATACAGAAAAATAAACATTAAACACTCCTGATGTCATTTCATGCCCAGCTCAACTATCACCTCGTCTCTGAATTCTTCAGAGATTCCCCAATAGCATTACCCTTTATAAACCCTATGTGCCTCTTTATAATCCCATACTTTGCATTCCTGGATGAGTTACAGTTCAACCTATGCATATTGATCTTCCCACTTACTTCCAAGCTTCTCAGGGATGCGGGCCTTAGTTAGGAAATTCCTGTAAGAAATATCACAAAACCTTGCAAAGAGATGCTTATAAGCCTACAGTCCTGTGAAGAGACCTACACCTAACTTGGGGACTGAGTAATGTGAGCACAAATCTGGTGGATGTCATCATGTGTATTACAGGAATTGGGGGTCTGTAAGATTTTGCTATTAAATTAAGCGATAATACTTTTCTGCATGTTTTTTGAATGTAAGGAAACAGTATTATGTAATAATTAGAAGAAAAGCATTCAGATATTAGACCTTAGAAAAATGAACCCTTATGAACCTCTGTTTCCTTATGAACCTATAAAATGAAGAGGGCAATATTACTTATTGGTGGGTGTTGGTGAGAAATAAATGAGGTGATGCAAATTTGTAGGCAAAGTGCCTGGCCCCCAGTCAGTCTGTTATGTAATACATGTATCACCAAGATAATTATATTATTTAAATAGGGGTCCCCAACCCCTGGACTGTGGATCTACTGGTCAGTAGCCTGTTAGCAATCAGGCCTTACAGCAGGACGTAAGCAGTGGGCAAGCAAGTGAAGCTTCATCTGTATTTAATAGTTACTCCTCATCACTCACATTACCACCTGAGCTCCACCTCCTGTCTGATCAGTGACAGCATTAGATTCTCATAGGAGCACAAACTCCAGTGTAAACTGTGTGTGTGAGGGATCTAGGTTGTGCACTCCTTATGAGAATCTAATGTCTGATGATCTGCCACTGTCTCCCATCACCCCCACATGGGACCATCTAGTTGCAGGAAAACCAGCTCAGGGCTCCCACTGATTCTACATTACGGTGAGTTGTATAATTATTTCATTATATGTTACAATATAATAACAATAGAAATAAAGTGCACAATAAATGTAATGTGCTTAAATCATCCCCAAACCATCCCTGCCCCCTAGGTCCCTGGAAGAAATGGTCTTCCACCAAACTGGTCTCTGGGACTGCTGATTTACAGTGATCTGATTGGCACACCTCATCTTTCTCTTTCATGTCGTGGAGTCATAATTTGAGTCTCCCCTCCCTCATCTCCTCTTGCTTGAACCTAGTAAACTATAATTTATCACCTGTTGGGAGAGAGAGCTATCATTCATTGCAGGGTGAACTTCATGGGCATGAAACCTGTGCAGTCGCTTGGCTTGTGCACGGAGGGGCCTGTGTGTGGTTGAATGTTCGGTTGTCACTCTCTTCAGCTTTTTAAGAATTTTTGAACCAGGGGCCCTGCAGTTTCATTTTGCACTGGGCACTGCAAATTATGTAGCCAGTTCTGTTCAGTAAGCTATCCCATCTTACTGATCCCTAGCAGTTGCTGAAAGGTATGCTCGCTGCTAGAAATGTAATAGTTTCTATATTATTGAGGCATTAGAGGTGTTTGACTTGTCTAACTCTGCTCATGTATAATATGAGAAAACAGCCTTTGCCCCAGAGAGGCAGCATCAAGGGAGATTGGGCTTAGGAGATCATTTCAGTGCTGATAGGCTGATGTTTGCTGTTGATTTTACAAGTCTCAGTTTAGATTTCTTCTGTTCTGCCTGCCCTATCTGTTACCTGAGTTATTTATAGGAAAAACCGTCACTCTTGCTACAAAAGCAAACTACTATTTATTTCATCTTAGTTTTCTAAATAAATTGCTAAAAGCCACACGGCTCCTGGTTTTGGTGGCATTTGCTGTTTTCCAATCCTAATACTCTGGATGCTGTTCTGCAAGGTTGGGACTAACTCCGGCCATGATTTGTGCTAGATTCTCCTTCTCATGTGATGTCTATTTCAGAAGCAGGCTGGGAAGGATTTTTGCAGGAGCTCTTTAATGTGCAAACGGAAGAGGATTTCTTTGAATCAGGGCAGATTTCTGGGTGACTCCACATGGCCTCTGAATCCAGACAGCATGGACATGAGGGATGTGGCCCACCTTCCTGACTTGGTCTGTGAGTTGTCACTTCTTGATTTGCGGGTTGATCCTCCTGGAAAGGCATTTAAGTCTTGTTTGCACTTAACGGCTATTCTGGCTCTAGGAAAGACTCAAGAACAACCAGTAGCTAGATGATTTAGACTAGGGTTGAAAAGTAGATGTCAATGCCATTTTTATAGGACACTGAAGAAGGTGGGAATTCACATTAGAGACAGTCAGGAGACTAATAGCGTCATTAACCAGCTACCGTGAGATCCACTCTGTGAGCCTCAGTTTTTGTCATATGTAAAGGGTGGTCTCATTACTTACCCCTCCCCACATCACAGGGTTGTTGTAAGGATCAAATGGGATGGGAAAGAGCTCTTTATTAACCACAGAACCCTGCAACTGTATCAGAGTTGTACCCTGTGATGCCTACTTTTATAAACCTAAGCACAGAATTAAAGTTTTTTTTTTTTTTCCATTTTCCACCTTGGTGTCCCTCCACCTCCCAATTTTAGGTGGGCAGGAATCTCTTGGCAGAGTGAATAGCATGTGCTAAGGGGTAGAGGCTAAATTGCCACCATCTGTTTGGGTGACTGCAAATAGTTCCAAAATGGCTAGGGCATAGGGGAGTACATTAGTTTCCTCTAAGGACCACCTCAAACTGGGTGGTTGAAAATAACAGAAATTTATTCTTTCACAGTTTAGAGGCGAGAAATAGAAATCAAAGTGTCAGCAGGGTTGATTTCCTCTAGGGATGCTAGGGGACAATCTGTTCCTCTTTCAGTTTCTGGTGGCTGCTGGCAGCCATTGGCTTGTGGCCACATCATTGCAGTCTCTTTTTCCATGACCTATTTCCTCATCCTTTGTATGTGGTCAAATCTCCCTATGCCTCCCTCTTTTTAGTACCTACCTAGATAATCCAGGATAATCTTCCTATCTCTAGAGTCTTAACTTTATCACATCTGCAAAGACCCTTTTCTGCCATAACATACAGCGGTTGCAAGGATTCAGAAGTGGCCATCTCTGTGGGGCACTATTGTGCCTGCCATGGGGAGGGAGACGGAAAGATCTCAAAAGATGGTTTAAGCCTTGCTCAGGTATTTGGAATGTATCCTGAGTGCAGTGAGGAGTCACCAGGGGGTTTTAAGGGTCGGTGGAGGTGGGCTTGAGGGTCAGGAGCAGAGGCAGGATGTCTGCTTAGGGCACCACTACAGCACAGGGGCCCATGCCTACAAGTAGGAGTAAGCCCCGTGTTCCCTTTTGGGATTGTGGAGAGACTGCAGCCAGTCTTAACGTCAGAAGTTATTCTGAGCACTCCTTGAGCCTCCTGGTGCTCTGACTTAACTCACACTAGGGCCTCTAAACCTCAGTGTCAAACATTTGGGGGGCTGTGTTCTTGCAAGAGGTACAACTGTTCTCATGTTCTCTTCCTTTTGTTTAGAAAAGAATGAGAGCACATAAAAGCTGAACTGATCATCAATGCAAAATCTTAATCTTTTTCAGGAGTATTTCTGATTGAATGAGTAACAAAGTCTTAGGAAAGCATCTTGGTTGGGATGTCAGATATCAGGAAGCAGTTGGAGGGATTTTGGGACAAATGGATTTTCCTGCCCTCTGTGGGCAAAGTCTACCCTCTTCTTTGGAGTTCTCCAAATCCCAGCTCAAACCCAGACATCTGAGCCTACTCAGTTTGAGATATAGGATGAAGAAAGATGGAGAGGACAAAGCCTAAAGCTCTGATTTATATTTATTCTGCAAGATATCAATGGCCTCATTTTACTAAAGTCTATTGCATTCTTTGTATATCTTAAACACAGTTCCACAGAATTTTAGTGCTTTCCACCTCAACCCTTAACATTTATCTACAGTTCCAAAAGTATATCTTGATACTGCTAGTAAAAATGAAATATCATGGTCTTAAATTTCCTTTCTCAGTCTCAAAATAAACTATCAATAATCACCATAATGAATATTTGTATTATTTTAAAAAATAGATGTTTACAGATGGGACTTTGGGAATGCCACGAAAGAAGACTGAAAAAAGCATTAAAAAGTTTGTCACACCAGACTGGGCACGGTGTCTCACGCCTGTATTTCCAGCACTTTGAGAGGCCAAGGTGGGCGGATCATGAGATCAGGAGATCAAGACCAGCTTGGCCAATATGGTGAAACCCCATCTCTACTAAAAATACAAAAAGTTAGCCAGGCGTGGTGGCCCATGACTGTAGTCCCACCTACTAGGGAGGTTGAGGCAGAATGATCACTTGAACTCAGGAGACGGAGGTTGCAGTGAGCTGAGATCGTGCCATTGTACTCCAGCCTAGGTGACAGAGCAAAAAATATATATATATAGTCACACCAAACCAAGCCTTGCTCTTCTAATAAAACTCCAAAATGTCTTCGAATGTAGGATCACCTCTTTAACTCTTTTGTGAAAAGCAAATGGTACATGCTGAAGCGTGGAAGCCTGGCTTGTGGTTGGCAGCTGCACTCTGCCTTTGCAGGAATCTCTTGATTATTGGTCTGCTTGTTGTTCTCAGAACATTATACTGTGAGCCGTAGAAAAGAATGTTCATGTGATTTGTTGTACCATTGTGTTTATACTTTGTAGGGCAGGAGAGGTGGGTAATGAACTGCTGAAAATTGTTTACAAGCTTGTAGATGTCCCTGTGCATTTAGCTGCAAATCTGTATTAAAGGAAGAGAAAGAATTCACTTTGGTAACTAATGAAAAAGAAAAGAAAGGTAAGAGCTGCTTTTTGGAAACAAATAAAAATATTACCTAATAAAGTTCAGCACACAATGAAATTAGGGTTTCCATGAAACTTCATAAGCCTTTGATTTTCTTTCCTTATTGATATTTTTTTGTTGAATTATAAATTCTCTTGGCTTTCAGAAATACATTGAGTCCTGGCCCTGAAATAACTTTGTGTTTGTTAAATTCTTCCTTATTTGAGACTCTCTTTTGCTTTAATACAGTATAAGAGAAAAAAGTTATAGCACCCTTATACCTCTTTTCCTCTAATTCATTCCCCTGAGCTAGTGAATGTTAGAAATTTTGTGTGTAATATTCCACATGTCATATGCTTTTGAAACATTAAAAAACATATAAATGTATATGGATCTATAAAATCATATGTGCATTTATTTATTTAACAGACAGTTAATTAAAGCAATAATCTGCTAATTAAACACTTTTTTATGAAGTGGTTTTATGTATCATCTCTGTTCTAGATGCTGGGGATACAGCATGGAACAAAACTATTATAAACCCTTGCCTTTATTTACATTCTAGTGGATTGTTTTTTCTGAAGAAAATCTCAAGATCAGAAGTAGCTGTGGCATAGAGAAGTACATACAATAAGGATATTATATATCAAAACCACTTTAGGAAGTTCCCTTGCCTTTGGTGGTGTCCAAGTTGGACCTCATAGTGATCAAGTTTAGCATCAGAAGAGGCTGCCAAAGGACCTAGTGAACTGATAAAATGAAATGATGACCTCATTGTGTTAAGCACTATTCTCTTTGTAGGCAAGGCAAGAAACCAAGTTCCGTACACAGAGCTCACCTTCACAGGGTTTGTCCTAACTGAGGAGATAAAATGTTTACTATAGCTTCCTGAGAACTGCTGAAGGAGCGTGCAGAAGAGATTGGCTGAAGCCAGGTCTAGTTGATCAGTGAAGCTGTCTGGGAAGTTCTCTCCTCATTAGAAACTTCAAAGATAATAGAGAATTCTAAATGTATAAATAGCATTCTATGCAAAAGAGATAGCAATATTTACCCAAACGGTGTCTGCTTTATAAGCAAGATGGTTGACTGACCAGAGATGGAGATTTAGGGAATGAGCCACTTAAGGAGTGAAGGAGCTGAAGGAGTGAAGACTCCCAGGACTGAGGTTTTTGAATTAGTCTTTGAACCTCTAGGACCAACCTATGGCAAGTTTGGGCCCATTGCAGGCACCCAGATAATTGTTAAAATAAAAGAAATGGGCTGGGGTGAGGGTAAAAGGAGGAACTTTACTGAGGATCTGGACAGTTAGATTGAAGAGTTTAAACATTTATTATTTTATTCTATGTAGAAGGATTATTGAACTACATCAATTATTGAAGAAACTGAATTCCTGAGAAATCTTCAAAAGATTTCAAAAGTTGAATCAAGGAACTATGGACAAGGGAGCAAAAGAGGCTGACATATTTAGGAAGTCTAAAGAGGAGGATCACCACCACAGACCAAATAGCACATACCATCAAAATAGGTCTTCCTTCTTATTTCTCCTCCTCCCTCCCTTCTTTCTCTCTTTCCTTCCTTCTTCAAATATTTATAAAGTACCTACAAGGTGTCAGACACTGAGAATATGAAACTGAACACAACTTGGGCTTTGCCTTTTAAGAATTTGCCTTTTAAAAAGAAAACTACTGTACTCCCCTTGCTTCTGAATAAAGTCACAAGATAAATAATATAAAAGCTCACTTACGATAAGAAATACCGAGATCTTATCATCATATACAGGAAATAAAACCATGTTGGACTGTAAGAGTCTGTTATTTTAAAAAGTTTCTCATATTATATAATTGGTTCTGAAGAACTATGAGTAAACCTAATAATTTCAAGACAATGTCCTTTTCCTATGATATGCATTATAATTTCTTTGGAGCTATGTCTTAATTGTTGATGATTTTTCAGTATGCTATAGTTTGTGTCAGTTTCTCTTAGGTTTATTCTATCACCATTTTCATTCTCTATTAATCCCCTAAGTGTCTCTGTAAGTAAATAACTAGATTCTTTGGGAAGTTGCTGTTTAAAGAACTACCTGTAAGTTCAAATGACCTTTGGAGTGTGAATAAGTACCCATAACTCATCTATGATCAGGCAACACCTTTGTGAGTTTCTCTTATGGTTTGAATGGTGTTTACTGCTTTCTAGTACCTCCATGGGAATCATCAACTATCTTTCTAAATGCTTACTTTTTACATGAATGATCTCAGGCAAAACTGTCATTTGGTATAATTATTATAGCAAATCCTTTAGAATTGTCCAAGGGTATATTCTTCTTCCAGGGCATTAGATACACTGCAGGAACATAGCTCTGGAGATTTGAAGGGTCCTCCTTGCTCTTCCTGGAGGAGTCTTTGGTCTGTGGTAGCCTCCTTTCTCCATTGGAGTTCGAGTGGTCCAGGCCATTATTGACTCATGCGGAATTTACGCTTTACAGGCAAGACACCGATGGCTTCTGCAATGAAGGCTTTCATTCCTTCACATAGCAGCACATTTGGTCACTTAGAGTGGACATTCCATGCCAGTTTCTTAGTGGCACCTTCTTCAGACTTCTCTCTCCACTTAAATCTGATATTTCAAGAGAAAAGAAAAAAGTAAACCATTTTTTGCCACTCTATTGTAGAGTATCTCTAGTGTCTTTTTATAAAAATTCACTGAATATCAAAACAAAGAGTTTATTTCCTCCATAAGTTAAGAATGAATATGTTCGTTGAGAAATCTGCAGTGAGACAGGGTACTACACTTACAAAAGAATCTACTCCGAAAACAGCTACATTGCCATTCTAAAACATACTTGGAATTGGTGAGCATATGACATTTATGAGAGAGAGAGAACCAGATCACACAGTTTTGACCAGTGTATGCCATTTATTATAAGTAATCAAATAAAACCTGCCTGAGCAGAGAGAAGTAACTTCTTGGCACATTTGTTGAGCCTATTTGCAAATGTGTAGTGTTGACTGACCTGCATTTTAACCTTCTTACTTCTAACTGGCAATGGTTTTAACAGGTCCTAATGGAATGACTCTAAAAAGGTTTTCCAAGGGTTTTTATTTGCTCCGAAATATTCTCACCCTTTGACTGCAGTTAGGTATTTGGGTCTGGGGCATTTTGAGTTCCTTGGGCAATTCACAGGGAAGGAACAGCTCCAGTGGAAAAGTTGGTACCCCAGGCTCCTCACCCCTTTCTCAGAAGCTGCTGGACATAGTTTTAAGGGTGTGGGGTTGTGGATGATTCTTATTGTATTATGTTTTCTTTAAGAGATAGAAAGAATAACATAACCCACCCTCTATTCATTTTTATTTATTTGTTTTTCTCATCCTGGATCCAGAAAGGGCATGAGGAAGCTTACCTTCACAGAGATCACACAAGGAAAACTGCAATTTAAAATAGTTAGAGAAGGAAATTACAAAGAGAAAATGCACTCGTTTTTTTAAACAAATATCTATTGAGTGCCTGCTATGTGCACAGAATTGGGCTGAGTAGTAAAGCTTCAGGGATGAGCTGAACAGTTCTCTTGCATGGAGCTTACAGTCTAAGGGAGAAACAAATGCTTATCAAATAACCACATGTATATGCTGTGCTAAATGCTATGGGAGGGAGAGCACTGGAAATGATGATCTAATTTACTTCAAAGGAGGGAGGAGGCGTATGATTAACTTTCCCTGAAGGCTGAATAAGGATGAGCTGATTTTGGAGGGTGGTGGTGGTGACGGGAGAATGTTTTTTAAAAAATATTTTAATTAATTTATTTTATTTATTTGTTTATTTATTTGTTTTTTATTATACTTTAAGTTCTAGGGTACATGTGCACAATGTGCAGGTTTGTTCCATATGTATACATGTGCCATGTTGGTGTGCTGTACCCATTAACTCGTCATTTACATTAGGTATATCTCCTAATGCTATCCTTCCCCCCTCCCCCCACCCCACAACAGGCCCTGGTGTGTGATGTTCCCCTTCCTGTGTCCAAGGGTTCTCATTGTTCAATTCCCACCTATAAGTGAGAACATGTTTGGTTTTCTGTTCTTGTGATAGTTTGCTGAGAATGATGATTTCCAGCTGCATCCATGTCGCTACAAAGGACACGAACTCATCCTTTTTTATGGCTGCATAGTATTCCATGGTGTACATGTGCCACATTTTCTTAATCCATTCTGTCATTGATGGACATTTTATGAGGGAGAATGTTAATGTGGCTGTAATGGAACCATGGATGCCAAGACCTAGGGGACATAGGACTTGATGCCTTTGAGGAACCAAAGGGTGCCTGAGGGCAGGAAGGCAGAGGGAGGCAGGGTGAGGAACTAGGCCGGAGGGTAGGTGGGGCAGCTCAGGCAACCTCTTTGTAAGAGCCATCATGGGCCATTGAGAGGCAACAGCAGGAAAGTGATATGATTAGATTTGGTTTTACAATGAAAACAGGGAAGATAAAATGAAGTTGTGGGTAAGGGGAGCACACCTAAATCTAAACTGCACGCATTTGATAGCCGGGATCACAGTTTAGAGAGAGAAAAGCAGGAAAGTGCTTATCAGTGGATGGGAAGAGATGTAGCTCAGCCTGGGTTAGGAGGCCCCGTCAATTCCCCAGGGAGGGCTGGGCTTCAAGTCATAGGTTTCTTCAGTGAAGGTGATGGTGGTGAGTTGGTAGAAATTATTTTATTGCTGATTCTCATCAAGGCTCAGGAAACTGAGATTCAGAGGAGAAAAGTGAGTTGCCCAAGGTCACACCGCATATTCATGGCACAGTGTACTCTTTATCCCCAGGCAAGGGGTCTTTCCACCAGGCTGCTTTCTATGCTCCAAATAATCAGTTCATACCATTTAAGTAATTTTGTAGAGAACTTAATGGCTTGAATATTTTTTAAAATATATAATATTATCTGGAAAAATTAGGTTATAAAAATATAGGTACAAAAAAGAGCTTAACTGTATAAATACATTTCCATATATTTCTATGTGAATTTGCATATACACATAGAAAAAAATCATAGAAAAATGTGTATTAAAATGTTATATTATCCGAGTGGTGGGACTACAGACAGGGCTTATCAACTTGTTTATTTTCTTTTATACTTTCTAAATGTTCTACAATAAGAATATATTATTTTAAAAAATTCTTAAATTAGGTTGTATTCAGTTGGTGCAAAAGTAATTGGGGTTTCTGCCACACTTTTAATGGCAAAAACCGTAATTACTTTCATACCAACCTAATGGATATTTTCTGTCTGATAAAATTTTCAGGAAAGCTAAGTATAACATAATCAAGTGAATCCTACTGCAAGTACAGGGCATATTTATGTGTATTTACTTGTAGGAGATGTGTGAGCTGTTTGGACATGAGTGTAGAGAACAAAAAGATTCTGGAAAAATACAAATTTAACTTATGTGGGAGTTGAGGTCGCTTGTAAACTAATAAAGAATGAACACGGAAACAGGTTTTCATTTGTAAACATTGATTTTTATGAAACATACTTTGAAAGGGATGGAGAAGGTCCCAGGCCAGGGTAGGTTCTCTCCACTCTCTTTCCCTTTTTTCTCTTCTATTGTAAAAACACTCCAGTGTTTTTGCATTTCTGTTTTTCTTCCAACTCTTCACATGGCAACTTAGAGAGGTGGGAAGGGTTGGATTATTGGAGGAACATGGGATGGTCTGGAAATTTCACAGGAAATCAACTTCTCTCAAACCAGAGTACAAACAGGTAATGTTGGGCTATAGCTTGTCTTAGATTGCTTGATTTGTGTCTTATACTTCATTTCAGGGGGACCTCCCTGCTGCAGGAGCCCCACACACCTACAAGAGATGGAAATCTGCAGCTCACACTCACTTTTATGCAGTATATGACCATACAGACTCATGCACACTCTCCAAATCTTCTATAGTTTTTTTTTTTTTTTTTTTTTTTTTTTTGAGACGGAGTCTCACTCTGTTGCCCAGGCTGGAGTGCAGTGGCCGGATCTCAGCTCACTGCAAGCTCCGCCTCCCGGGTTCACGCCATTCTCCTGCCTCAGCCTCCCGAGTAGCTGAGACTACAGGCGCTCGCCACCTCGCCCGGCTAGTTTTTTGTATTTTTTAGTAGAGACGGGGTTTCACCATGTTAGCCAGGATGGTCTCGATCTCCTGACCTCGTGGTCCACCCATCTCGGCCTCCCAAAGTGCTGGGATTACAGGCTTGAGCCACCGTGCCTGGCCATCTTCTATAGTTTTTACACACTTCAAATGTTTTCCAAAGGAGGCATCACTTCTTTCCACCCTCAGGCACTGCCCACAACCATGCCCTATTTAATTACTTCCACCATACATGAATATGGCAGAAGCCCTCTCAGGGACATGAGAAACCATTTAACACCTAGGACTGGCCCTTCTGCCCATCAGCAAAAAGGCTGGCACAGAACAGAAAGGAATTTTCATCTTACCTAGGATATGGTTGACCTCTTTGCCAGTGGGCACTTTTCTGTAGGCTGGTGGCTTTACACGTTCAGGTTGGACCTTCTTGAGAATTGACAGGATTTGACCAGGGGCCAAACCTGTGACATCTAGGTTCAGAAACTAGTTCACCTTCTGACCGTGTTCTGAACTCTGGTTGCCTCTTATTTTCTACCCGCTTCTTGGGTTCAGAGTCCCGCATTTTTCTTCTGAGTTTTGATATGATAATTTCTAGTTATCTCCAGTATAACCATGTACTTGTCCGGCATCTATTCCTTGGGTTGATACTGATTTTGGATGTCCTCCCCAGGAATAGAGGAATAGTGTTAACTATGATGATAATGATGATGATAATGGTGATGATGATGATGATAATGATAATGGTGATGATAATGATGCTAATGGTGATCATGATGATAATGATGGTGATGATGATGATGATGATTACCACTTCATGAATGCTGTCCATGGACACTGCTAAATGAGCTGATGATATTCACAGCAACTGTATTAGAGAATATTGTTATCCTCCCATTTGCAAAAGAGAAACAATGAAAGAGGTTAAATGACTTGTCTAAATTAACCTAGCTAGTGAAACCCAGATCTCCATTCCAAACACGTGTCTTACTCCAGAGATTCTGCATCATCAAAATGGTTGTGGGAAACCTTGAGTGGCAGGAGTTGTGTAGTGATCGGGAGGTGATGTGGATCCTGTGGATACTGACATGTAAAAATTTCATCAGTAAAGTGTGGAAGGATGCGGAGTTTCCTGGGAAGGATGAGGGCTTGCTTTTTGATAGTAGAGCCTTGAGCATATTTATTTGCTGAGGAGAAAGCACTGATAGAGAAGTTGAAAATCCAGGAGAGGGAGGGAGGGGATTGTTAATGCGGGAGGACTCTGAGGAAGCCGCAGAGAAGGGGTCAAGGGGGTGTCAGACTTGCTGAGGCTCTCCAGAGTTCTGGATGATGTGGTGCCTTAGTCTCGCTCCATCCCTCACTGTCTCCCTCAGATCCTCAGGCAAGTCACCCCATATCTAGACAAGATGTGGGTTTTGCAATCTACTGTTGATTACGAACCTCCATTAATTAGCCTATGCAGAGGTTCAGTCTATATCCAGCCATGTACTTGCAGGGAATATTATGGCAAAATCTCATCAGAATACTTTTTTTTAAGCACAGATATCCAGTGTTTTTATTTATTTGTTAATTATTAAAATAAATTTTATTGTGTATAATTGAAGTTTACAACATGATGTTATGGGATACATAAAGATAGTGAAATGGCTGCTGTAGTGAAGCAGATTAACATATCTGTCATCTCACATAATTACAATTTTTGTGATAAGAGCAGCTAAAATCAATTTATTTCACAAAAATTTTTAATACAAGACAGCTTTATTAACTGTAGTTCTTATGTTGTACATCAAGTCTCTGAACTTGTTCATCCTACATATTTGCTATTTCGTATCCTTTGAACCACATCTCCCCATTTCCTCTCCCCCTACCTCCTGCCGGTCATAACCACTGTTTCATTCTCTGTGTATTTCAGCCATATATATATATATATATGATCTAGCAAAATATCCCCCATATAAATGAGATCAAGCAAAACTTTTATGTTTCTGGCTTATTTCGCTTAGCATAATACCTTTCAGTTTCATCCATTTTGTGGCAAATGGCAAAAATTCCTTTTTTTTTTTTCTTGAGGCAGAGTCTTGCTCTGTCACCCAGGCGGGAGTGCAGTGGCACAATCTCAGCTCACTGCAAGTTCCACCTCCCGGGTTCATGCCATTCTCCTGCCTCAGCCTCCTGAGTAGCTGTGACTACAAGGCACCCACCACCACGCCCGGCTAATTTTTTGTATTTTTAGTAGAGATGGGGTTTCACCGTGTTAGCCAGGATGGTCTCGATCTCCTGACCTCGTGATCTGCCTGCCTCGGCCTCCCAAAGTGCTGGGATTACAAGCATAAGCCACCACACCCAGTCGCCAGATTTTCTTTTTTTAAGGCTGAGTAATATGCCTCTGTGTGTGCATGTTAGTGTGTATATGTGTGTGTGTGTGTGTGTAGCATCTAGGTTGTTTTCACCTATTGACTATTGTGAATAATGCTGCAATGAACATACGAGTGCAGATATCTTTACAAGGTGGTGATTTCATCTCCTTTGGGTAAACACCCAGAAGAAGGATTGCTGGGTCATATGATAGTTCTGTTTTTATTTTCTTTAGGAACTCCACACTGTTTTGTATAACAGCTGTGCTAATCTACATTTTTTTTTTTTTCCAAGACAGAGTCTCACTGTGTTCCCCAGGCTAGAGTGCAGTTGTGTGATCTCGGCTCACTACAACCTCTGCCTCCCAGGTTCAAGTGATTTTCCCGCCTCAGCCTCCCGAGTAGCTGGGATTACAGGCACCCACCACCATGACTGGCTTATTTTTTTTTTTATTTTTAATAGAGATGGGGTTTTTGCCATGTTGGCCAGGCTGGTCTCAAACTCTTGACCTTAGGTGATCCACCTGCCTCAGCCCTCCAGAGTGCTGGGATTACAGGTGTGAGCCACTGTGCCCAGCCTAGTCTATATTTCTATCAACAGTGTACTGTGGTTCTCTTTTCTCCATACTGTCGCAAACATTTGTTATCTTTTGACTTTTTGATAATGGCTATCCTTATGGATATGATGTGATATCTCATAGTGGTATTAATTTGCATTTACTTGATGATTAGTGATGTTGAGCACCTTTATATGAGTTTATAGAACTGAAGAAAGATTCCTTATTCAGAAAAAAATTCTTCTGATAATGCAATTTATTCTTTGTGAACTATGTAGAATTGACTTTTTCCACTCTTTTTTTTTTTTTTTCCATAGAACTCTTTCAACCTATGGGAGGTAGGGACTTCAGCCCTCCAAGTTTTCATCGTGATTCCAAATGCACTAATGAAGTGGCATTGCTTTCTTTGCTATTAAATATGGGTTTTCTGCTTCTTCTAGAGAGTTCTTTTCCTAATGGAGGTCAGCAAACTGCAAGGTCTAGCAATGATTGATCCCAGTCCCACACGGCATTTTGCAAAGCCGAAGTAATGGCAGCCTGAGCCATGGCACAGTAAAAGTGGTTTTATGTTTCCAATGCCTGTCCTAAAGTAGTTTTAGAGGTCAGCATTGATCAATAAATCATTCTGATCACATGTATCCTCTCTGGGGGCCCATTAGCTAGTGGTGATGACTTAGTCATCTCACCATCAGCTTCATTAGTCCAGAAGTCCCTGGGACCACAAGTTCAAATCTCTGTTGAGCTGATGTAGCTCTTGGTCATCCTGAAGTAGATAAATTGAGCTTCACATAGTTTGTCGTGCAGAGATTTCTATGACGCATCATCTGCTCTCTGGTGGCAGTACAATATCTATGACCCCTTTCTTAAAAAGGAGACAATGCCTGATCCTACCCTAGTAACTTCTATTTTCATCTAATCAAATAAGGCAGATATATGGCTTCTGAGATGATTAGATTTGTTAAATTCCTTAAAATGCCATGTCAGGGCAATGATGCCCCTTTGCCAATGATCCCATGCCCTTAACTGTGTGCACATTCTGTGAGGGCTTGGTAGAGGGAGGCTTTCAAATACAATACTTCCAAGACGCCAGCAGAGGGTTGGAGTCAGAAAAAAATAAAGAAGGGGACTGCTGGTAACACTTTTGAAAAACAGACACAAAATGTCTGTATATTTTCTGCTTATGCCTTGTGACTGGTAAGATTATCAGGATGAGAGTAACATCAGGGTGTCTTATCTTCCTTCTGTAGCCAAGAGAGCTCACGACAGAGAAAAAGGTGATCTGCAGGCCAAGGACATTGTTCACACTGCATATTTATGCTTGTATACTCATGCAATGTTGGAAAATGCAGTGAACTGTGAGTTTTAGTTGGGTAGGGCTTTGTCTGAAACTGGAGTCCAAAAGTATCATGAAGATTCTTATCATTGAGATGCTCAGGGTCCTGAAAAAACTCAGCAGTCAGTCTGATTAATCCTCCTCCAGGAGTTCCTGAGAAGTCAACCAAGAGGCGAAATTATCCTCCAGGCTGTGGGTGGGTAAGTGACCCTCCAGCTGGTTGTTAGGGACTGGCTGTGGCAGTTAGTTACTTTACTGGGCTGGAAAAATCATGAGGACCTTTCTGTCCCCAAAGGTTCCTGCCTCTCCTCCCCGCCACTGGAGAGAGATACGAAGGAAGGCTGGTATTAAAGTTCTCTTCCCGGTCCAAACCTCTCTTCCCTCATCCCTGTATTAAGAGGTTTCCCATACCTGTTGGCAGAGCCCCATAAAAGGTGGCAAATGGGCAAAGCAGTGAGGGGTGCCAGCCCAAAAAGTCTGGTCTTCTCCCTGTGACTGTGTCGGCTGAGATTCCCAAGGTCACTCAGTGATTTGCTGCCAGAGTGGAAATCACTCCCTAGGTCCCCTGACTCGGCATCCAGCTCTCCATCCATTAGACTGTGCAGCCTCTCACCGCCAGCGAGACACACTCAGGACACTTTAATTTCAGAGTTTGATTCTATGTCTATTTTTCAGCTATTTGCTGCAACATTCTGGGAAAGTAAGGTTTAAATTTCCTACAATCCAAATCATTTTCTAGTTTACTTATAAGTGATTCTGAAACAGTTGGCCCTGGAAAGCTGACAACTTGATAAAATGTATCTTTCAAATCAACCTAGTGCTGCCTTTATATATAGTTAAATCATCCAAATCCAGGGTGCCGAGTTAAGAAACGGAGATCTTCTGTTCCCAGGCTGCCTGTCACTTTGGGTAAGAAAACACACAGAGTTATGCTCGCTTACACTTACTCAAGTGAGGTCTCTTGGGAAAGAAATAAGCACTGGCTTTTGGCAGGTTTATCTGCTTTTAGCCAATAAGAAATGGTTTCTGCAATGATGTGCGTTGGACAAAGGTGGTTTGGGAAGACTTAGTGTCAAAACTAGCAGCCAATATAATGTTGATGGAGAAAAGATTTTTTATATATATATATTATTATGAAGGTTGGAGGGTTGAAGAGCAACACTGAGCATTCAATGCCAATGATGGCAGTTTCTATTGCTTTAAAAAAATAGATTGATCTGTATTTGATGTGGCATTTATTCATGACACCAAGCTGGGATTGATGTGACATGCCTTGCATCTCTCTACACTAACCCAGGATCTCAGACATGGTGGCTTCTCTGATTTTGCTACACAATATGATTGCATCCCACCCTTTGGGGGAAAAATGGGGTCAAGAGCATGAAAAAAAGAGGGAGTCATTTCAAAACATCTACATTTATGTCCAGAGATTCTAGATGTCAACAGAAGGGTTTTGATGCATTTTTATTTCAGGGTAAATCAGTGAAATGAAATCGGTATCCTCATGCTACTACTGTAGTTGACAATTAATTAAGAGATTAATTAAAAGAAACGAACAGATACACTGATTTAAGCTGATTTTCTTTTTTATTTCAACAGCCCAGATAAAGTTGTGGTGCTACTTACTCAGTTTTTTCCCTTCATGTCTGTATGATGCTTGTTTTTCTAAAGCGTAGTAATGTAAAAATCAGTACGGTGGCTGAGTCCCTTAGCATCCAGGCAAAAGAGTGCAGTACCATGAGCAGCCTTGGGGGCAAAGGGGACGCACTTGGAAAAACAGCCGGGTTGCTGGGAAGGTGAGAGATCAGATGGGTACCCTTGCCATTGGTGTAAAGATGGATGACAGCTAATTTAATATACTCTGCCACCTATAATGTCCACAAGTAAGTGGCAGAGACACATAAACATCAATAGTATCTGTTAGAAATCTGGCTGTTCACAGTGATAACTAGTTTTAAAAGTGAAAGATGATTTAGATTTTGAGAAATACTGTTGTAAACACAATGAATAGCATATATTACTCGGAGGCTCATTAGCCAAACATTTCAAAGTACGAACATTAATCTGGTAAAGTCATTTAAAATCAAGTTAAAGGGATTGTGTTTCCTACTTTGCCCAGTCATTTCCATACTCTGTTGTCTGTTTCCTTGTCCAAGTAGCTGTGCTGGGCATCTAAGACAGTAGCTGCCGCATGGGCTTTGGAGTAAGATAGACCTGGGTTCGCTTCCTGTTTCCACTTTGCTTTAGGACCCCGGTATATAAGCTCTCTTGACCCCAGCATGATAATGCCTGTATAAGGCATTTGTAGAATTAAATGAGCAAACATACATATAGCTCTTTGCTTAGTTACTAGCACAAAAAGTGCTCACTTAACAACACTGTTACTGTTACGTGCTCATGTGTCTGAGCATTATGTCTCAGTTCGTTCACATCTAAGATCCTTAAAGGCAAGGCTTATGCCTTGGTCTTCTCTATAGTACTTCCCACATTGCTAATAGTTGATCCATTTTATTGAAATTAATTGGATTAGAAATTGCAACCACAGGTAGAAACACTTTTTAGGGTTGATAACCCTGAATGAAACACGAATTCATGCTCTTCTTTTGTATATAGGCTCTGTGGGTGAGGGTGGGGCCTCCTAGCCAAGTTGAAAAAAAGATGATAACTAGGGAGGAGAATATCGCTACTGCAATGAATGTACTGATGATTGCCCTGGCTCAAGGCATAGTGACCTTTCCCTTTGTTTACTGTGAATCCCAGCAAAATGGCAGAACCCCAGCAAAATGGAGAAGCTGGCTGTGTTTCTGTAGTAATCCCATGGCACGGAAATAGTAAAATAGTTCGACATGTGCTGCTCAACTGATACTGTGTGCTGATTTGTGCTTTCAGGTTGTAGGACAGTTGGAAATTGTGCAAGACGGGTGGACCTGTGGAATAAAATGATCCCGGTACACAGGTTCTCCCCTCTCACCCATAAAAGAACCACACCTGAAAGTGAAAGTTGAATAGTGACTTTCCTCAATGACCAATGTGGTGGAATGAGTGATAAAGCAGTCTCATATCCAAGCAGGCAAAATAAGATCAAATTAAAAATAAAGCATTTGGGGGTTCTGAGAAGAACTGATCAACTTTTAAAAAGAAATAATTCCAAACCAATATTTCTCTTGCTATTACTGATTTTTTTTGGAGGGTAGGGGTTGGGGGGGAGTTCAGTTCTAAAGCGTTTTTTTCTTAGTAGTGAGATACAGCAACCTTATATGAGAGGAAGGAGATGAAGAGGGTGAGATGGAAAGGGTATTAAAAATCTTTTTCACTACCGCCAGAATGCCTTACTTTCCAAACTTGTGTGAAAATAGTGAAAAGTGGTTTTATTTTTGGGAAAAGAGGAAAGAGAATAAGAGAATGATTTGTTGAAGACCAATCTGGAGAAGTATAATTCCCATTTAGAAAAACCCAACTTGCAAATTATAAGCTCTAAAGTTGCAAATACCTTTGAAAAACTTTGCTAGCAAATCTATATCAAATGTATCCTGTAGTATTTGTCTTAAACTGGGTTCATGTGTATTGAAATGTTTTACTCTGAAGACAACTACATGTTGTGTCAGAGGATGCATAAATAAAGAGCAAACACCCAATTTTATAATTTACATTATAATTCCGTGGTCTTAATTTTTGTCCCCTAAGCTTTTGAAAGGAAGACAGATTTGAAAGAGAGAAATTTATTTTGAAAGTTTATCTATTATTTTTAATATGAAAATTGTATCTATATATTTTTCCATAAAATGTGTAAATAGCCATATGACAAACACCATTCAGTTAGCCACCCATATTAAACAATGTAATACTACCTATTGTTGAAGCCTCTGAGGATTCCTTCTTGAGAAAATTCCCCTTCCTACTCCCAAAATGTAACTCCTATCCTGAATTTGATGGGTCACATTATTTTTCATATTAAATAGCTATTAGTTTCCAAAAAATACATATTAAATACACGGCTGATAGAGACATAATGACCTAAGAAAATGTCTATATCTCCCTCTAAATGATCAAGTAAAATCCAGATTGTGAGTTTCTTGCCTAACACAGGAATGTAGCACAAATAATGAAGGAATGTTTATGCTGTGTCTGAGATTAGTGGATTACAGTATGATAGTAAACATGTATTTTACAAAAGACCGTATTGGCTACAGACCCCCATTAGATCATTTAAGTTAGCTGAATGATCGTGAAAGAATTGGGCAAGTGTTCATTGACTTTTGAGGCTTTTCCATTATTCAGCAGAAATTTTGCAATTTCACATGTCTTTTTCCCTTTTAACCCTGTCTCTAGTGTTCATCTCAGCTATGTAGTTTATGTCCAGTACTGTGCTTTAGATTAATTGAGATAATGTATAAAAAGAGTTTAGGAAAGTATACAGCATGAAATGAATGCTGTTATAATTGCTCTGTTACTGAGAAAGCCAGAAGTTTAAGAGATACTGCTTAAAGGGTAATGAAAAAAATCTCAGAGTGGGCTTTGCAAACTAACTTTTATACATGGAAGACTTCTGTCTAGATTTTTCTAATTTTATAACTGGAAGGAATCTTCTAGACAGTCATTCTTCTTGTTTATTCAAAGATACAAAATCTAAGGTATAGAGAAGTTAAATGACTCAAAAGCATGCAAGATCATTCAGGAAGATTCAAGATGAAAACCAGTGTTCCCAACCCCTCATTCATTGCTCTGCCCTTCCCTGCTTGCCTCTTCAGGAAATGGAAGCTGGAGAGAAATGTCTAGATTTTAACCATGCACGACATACGTCCAAATACCTTCACCTAATGTCAAAGTAATGCTTTTGTGTCACTTGGCCTAGCAGCACTGAACAGAGTGGTTTTCTTCATGGTCAAAATTTTAAGGGGAGTTTTCTTTTGTTTCTACTGCAAACAAAATAGTCTCTCTCTTCCTAGTACCACCAGATATGTCCTTAGAACTTCTTTGTATTTATTGTAATCTGTGAATATTGTGTTTTACAGCCTGTAAATTAGATATAGAATTGAATACCGAGGTAGAGCACAGAGTGTTAAAATGTTCAATTCCGGTGGGAGAACCAGTGAGCGGTTAAGGCCTGGTGCATATAATGTTAATATTACATTAAGTACTATGTTATTGCATGAGATGCTTATTGTTAATGTCTGTGGGGAGGATCCGTTCCAAAGATTTCAATTTCAATAAACAGATTATGCAGTTCTACCACACACAATTAGGGAGGTGGTAATGAAATGGTTATAAAGTCCCTTGTGGATCTGTCATCTTTTTTTTTAATTTTGTAAATAACATCAGAAGCATTCAAGAGGGAAGTGCTTATGCATTTATTTATTATTGATTTTTTTAAAATACATTTAACATTACTAGTTATTGCAAATCCAGTCTCAGTGAGTTAAAGAAGATAAGCTGTTTCTAGGTTATTAAATGCTGAGTGTATAGGGAATTGTGAAGTGGCATCCTTCATATAAATATATTAAATATTAATGAACAGTGATTGTAAGGAATTAATTTACAGCTACATTTACTTGGCAAATAAAACTGTATTAAGGTTTTGCCCTTTTGTTGCATGCAATACGTGTTTTAAAGAAACCCCTTTGGCTAATGGTTTGGACAACTGCAAGTGATTCTGTCCTACAGCTGAAATCATGCACAACTGCAGAGAATCAAGTCAGGTTAAACACACATTGTTTCAACAGGCAACGAATTGTTGGAGGTGCAACTTCAATAAACTGACAAAGTTTTGAGGGATCCCTAAATGGTTAACTGTTATTCCTTCTGGGGCCTATAATAAAGCAGTAAAAATGAATGCTGGATGGTTAGCAGCCGAAATATCTCCTTGGAGTAAGATGTTTAATATAGCAGATAAAAATTCAGGATGCTAGCCGTTCATTCAGGAAGCCATACTGCAGGCTGAAGAGCGGGGGTCTGAAGCAGGCTGTCTGCATTTTATTTTTTCCAACTTCAGCAATTCATGTAACTTCTCTGAGCTTTAGTTTCCTCATCTGTAAAATGTGAGTAACTATTTTCTGTTCTTCCTAGGATGTTGTTATGGAGATTAAAGGAAACGTGTACAGTAAGCACAAAACATAGTATGTTGCTCATAGCACTCAATAATTATTAGTAATTTTTCAAAAGCATTCATCATTCACTCTTGAATTCAGTAAGTGATTATTAAATATTCTAATTGGCAGTACTGAGGATACGGTGTTGAATCACAGTCCTCAAGTTTCATAGATTTTGCAAAATTTCTAGACATGATTGGGAAATGCCAAGGAATTTAGATACAGGATTAGGTTTTTCAGAGAGGCATAACCAATAGGATACATAGAGAGATAGACATATGTGGGTGGATTTATTAGGGGGCTTGGATCATGTGACTATGGAGGCTGAGAAGTCCCATTATGAGCCATCTGCAAGCGGGAGAACCAGGAAAGCCGGTGGCATCACTCTCCGTCTAAGGCTGAAGGCTTGAGAACTGGGCATCAGCATGTGGAAATCCCAGAGTCCGAAGGCCGAAGAACCTGAAGTTCTGATGTCCAAGGACAAGAGAAGGATGTTCCAGCTCCAGAAGAGAGCAAATTCACCTTTCCTCTGTCTTTTTGTTCTATTCAGGCCCCCACCAATTGGATGGTGCTCACCCACGTTGGATGAGGATGGATCTTCCTTACTCAGTTCACTGATTCAAACGCCATCTCTTCTGGAAACACCTTCACAGATATCCCCAGAAATAATGCTTTACCAGCTATCCGGGATTCCTTAATCTAGCCAAGTTGACATCAAAAAATTAACCATTGCAGGCTGGGTGCAGTGGCTCATGCCTGTAATCCCAGCACTTTGGGAGGCCGAGGCGGGTGGATCATTTGAGCACAGGAGCTTGAGACCAGCCTGGCCAACATGATGAATCCCCATCTCTACTAAAAATACAAAAAATATTTAGCCAGGTGTGGTGGCGCACAACTGTAATCCCAGCTACTCAGGAGGCTGAGGCAGGAGAATTGCTTGAACCTGGGAGGCGGAGGTTGTAGTGAGTCGAGATGGTGCCACTTCACTCCAGCCTAGCCGACAGAGCAAGATTCCATCTCAAAAAAAAAAAAAAAAATTAACCATTTCAGTGTCACATTATTGTTTTTCTATAGGATTATGTTCTTGTCCATGTTCTATGTCTTATCTTTCATTGGCAGTTTATAATTACACAAAGATATACAACCGCTTTTTCATTCTCTGTTTCTTCCCCAATCCATTCTTCAATGCTCATCCAAGAAGAGGTATTATTAGACAAAAGCTCCCCTGCATGTAAGCACTGTGGAGCACCTGAATATATAATGAACCCAGTCAGAAGTTATTGTCCAAAGACTTGCATTTTTGTAGCTTTGACTACCATATTTAATTTCTATGTAGTCTTTTTAAAGTGTTGAAATGTACATGCCTTTCTGCTGGGTAAACACATAAGCATATCTAGCTCAATCCAGATAATTATTGAATACCTACTCGGTGCAAAGCACCGCAATAGAGAATGCATAGAACATACATTAAAATGGGCATTATACTAGGTACTGTGGTGGGAAGCGGTAACAAAAAGATGATAATAGATAGTAAGAGAAAGGAATGTAAAGAGGGAAGGAAAGAAAAGATGGAAGGGAGGGAAGAAGTAAATAGGCAAAATGTGTTCTTGAAACTAAGAATTTGTCAATGAGAGAGAAGAGAAGAGGAAGAAAAGAAAAAGAGGAGAGGGGAAGGGAGGCCAGAGAAGAGAAAAAAGTCTACTTAAACCTATCAGAAAGGAGAAGGTAGACCAGTGACTCTCAACCAGAAAGACACGCCTTCCCAGAATCTTTGGATGGCATGGGCAATTTAAATAAGCCAGTCCTGAGATTCTGGTATAATATGAGAGGGCCACTATCTTGATTCAGTGTCTCTGATGGTGCGGAAAGAAGTAGAATTAGCAAGGGAGACTGGGAAGTATGAGTTGAGAAACTATCAGCAAAGACAGGAGAGGACAGCGTTCCAAGTTGAGAGAGGGTTTCCGAAGGAGGCTGTGGCCAGTGTGGAGCATATGTCATAGAGCTCCTAGCACACAATGAACATTTACTGAAGGCTAGTTATTAAAATAATTTATTAATTCTGTATGGAACATCCAGTAGAGCAAGGCTGAGAACAGCCAAATGGATTTTATAATTTCAGTAAACCAGTGGTGGAAGGCTTATTTCAGGCTCTGGTGGGAACAGTTCACAAGAAGGGTCCCTCCAGTTCCTCTTGCACTTTTCTGTCGCACAGACACTCTTCTGGTGTCTTCTACTTCAATTCTCCAATTAGCCTATCCTCTTGGAGCCTCTGCCCCAGTCGACACCTCTGATTCTTCTTGTTGACACTCATCTATGACAAACCCCTCAGCTATCTACAAGACAGGGCCATTCTGTGTGTCATGGGACACGGCTTCTTTATTTGTAGCTGACATTCATCTAAAACTGACCTCCTGCCTTCGTGCTTCTGGACTTTTGCTCCAGCCCATTCTCATCTGCCTTGGTAGAAACCCTGCCTCTACCATCAGCCCTATTTAAAAATCAGCATATTTCATGAAGACTTTGTTGATCAATTCTTTGGGATTAACTTGCCTCAATATTCTTAGCACTTATAATATTATATCTTGTATGATAGTTGTGAACTTGTAAATATCCTTGCTACATTTAGGACTCTTGAAGGAGTGCCCACGTGTTATAAGTGTCCAGAGGATAATTTTTGTCAGTGAATTGGTAAGTGAGAGCATTACCTTTTTTTGGTGCCTCTTCTAGTGCCAAACACAGTGTTTTGCACATAATAGTTACTTGTTAAATAGATATTGAATTGAGTTCATGGCAGCCATTGATATCTTTCATTAGTTTTTAGTTCACACTTTGTGCACAGGCAGTAATACATTCTGATGAAAGTTCTGGGTCAGACTATCAGAACTGTGAGAGCCCAGGAGAAGCAAATGCACAAGAGTAAGTACCAGAGAGATTTCCTGTTTCTTAGTTATCTATTCTAATCATCACCTACTCCAGGCACCATCTGTTCCTAATTACAATCTCTTGCCTTCTTTCTTTTCTCCTGTTCACCCTTTCTTTCCTCTGCTGAGATTCATCTTCACAAATCTTTTCATAGGGAGATGGTTTAATACCTTACACTTCATGTAGTACTTTATCTTTTCAGAAAAACATTCACATGCATCTCATTGAAACTGATATGCTACTTGAGTCACTTCCGTCTGCCTGAAGTATATTTCTGTGTTCTTAGTCTCATTTCTGCAAAGGTCAGTAGAATTGTAGTACTAGAATTTAGTATTTCTCCAGTTTTCAATCTTCCAAAGACAGCTGTATGACAGATATGTTGGTGTAGGTATTAACCCTGCCAGGCAGATCCAGGCTGGTATCTTTGTTTTATAGATGAGAAAATAGGAGCCCAGAGAGGTCAAGTGATTTGCTCAAGGTAGCTGACTTCAGAATGGCCCATGTAAACTGATGAGACATCTTTCAAATCCTCAGAGCAAAGCCATGTTAGTATTGCTTGGCTCATGGCTCTATTGGTCAGTGACAGACACCTTGTCTCCCCACAATTTTACGATACAAAAGTGGTACTATGCAAATCAGGGAAGAACATCCGGAGACAGAATAATGAAGAATAAGGGAAAAGAAAAATAGATTATGCAAAACAGGAGGTAGATGGCCCTGCATCTGTTTAAGTACATTTTGCCATGACATTTAGGGACCAAGAATTGGGTGTCTTCTCATGTGTCATCATCTTATGTGGTATACTGGCCATGTTCTCCAATGTTTACTTCACCTGCACGGTACAGTAGCACTGTCCTTGGATCAGAAAATAAGGTACTTGACCCGCCATTCATTGTAACACGTGCTTTGGATATATTTTTCTATTTGTGGGAATGCCTTTCTGCTGATCCATTTATACCCTCTCATGGAGTTTCCATGGTGACCAGGAGGCATTTTTACAAGACATGTGGTCAGGGGCTGTGGATAAGTCTGTGTCTATAGAACACAGAGAGGCTAAGTGCATGTAGCAGGAGAGAAAAAGAAACTTGGTAAATGAAGCCATGTGATAGAAAAAGAGCTCCGGAGGGAAAACAAGAAGTGTGCAAATAAGACTTAGTGAGGAATATTTACAGTAGTTAGGATATTTTAATTTGCATTTTAATTTCTAACAACGGATGCTCTGTAGAAGAGTGGCACATGTTCAGTAAGCAGGCTTGGTTGCAATGCCAACTTGAGAAGGTTTAACTGGTAGACCTAGTTACTCTATGCCAATAAATACAACAAAGTTTTACATATTCCAAAACAGTCTATTGTTTCAATGGAATAGGTCTTAACTTAGATTTCATTCACACAGTGAGGTTTTGTTGTACCTGAATTTTGTTTTTTCCAAGATCAGATAGTCTCCATTTAGCAAGTCAGATAAATCCCCACGATGCAAGTTTGATGTGAGTCCAATGGAGCCATATTCCCCAAAGTGTGTTCCTTGGTGGACCACTTCACCAGGGTGCTCATAAGTAACATGCAAAACTATAGTTCTGTGGACAAAGAAGTTTAGTATAAACAAAGTTAAACACTCTGGTTTTCTCAGAGCAATGATGCCATTGTGCTGGTAAATTTTAACCTGCCATTATGCTGGTAAATTTCTAAGGAGGTATAGTATTCAGTATTTCCAAGACATTTTAATAAATAAAACATCTCCCCTAGAACATACCTTAGTATCATTTAGAAAACTAAGTAATTACTTGGGTAAATGCTGTTATACAGTCTGGATTTTCTAGGCATCTGTGACATGGTTTGTCATATCATTCTAGGGAAGACTGGGACATGAACAAAGTTAGAACCTCTTAGCTGTATATCTCTACTATTACCCCACACTCTGGAGAATCTCTATCATTCATGGCAGCACCTTGTTTTGCTTTCTGGTGCCTGGCTTTAATCCATGCCAGTATGAATTTAACCCCTTTCTCTTAATCAAAGACAACTTTAAATGCAATGTATCAAAGAGTATATGATCAACTAGAATCTGACAGAGAATATCAAGCCCCGATCTACGTAAGGAAGTTTTCTGGACAATTAGTTAGATAATTTCTAAAAATCAAGAAATAATATCCCCAAGAATCATCTCTAAACCATTAGTATTGACTCAAAAAAGCTGCTTTAATTCTCATGTTTGAGTCTCTAGTGGAGATAAGAAGCTGATATTGTAGCTATGAAAATTGTGGAGAAGTTTCTAGAAGTAGCTTCATGGAAGGAGTAACACAGAGAACAGGGCATTATGATGCACTATCTGTAGTGGAAAGTGTTTTGGATGGAGATTCAGAGACTTGGGAACCTAGTCCCTGCTTTGACACTTACAAGGTGATTTTGACCAAATCCCTTAAAACCTCTTCTGGGACAGCACATTCGGCGTCCGGTGGATCTGCCTCTTGAGTCAATAGTGTTTGGACAGAACAGATCCAGAGACTCTCTTTCTATTAAAAATAAATAAATAAATAAACAAATCTCTCTTGGTTTCAGTTTCATCTTTAAAATTTAAATGGTTAAAGCAATTTCACTACTGGGTATATTTCCAAAAGAAATGAAATCAGTATGTTGAAGAGATGTCTGCACTCCTATGTTCATTGTAGCTTTATTTAGAATAAGTCAAAAATGGAAACAACTAGGTGTCCATCAGTGGATGAATGGATAAAGAAAATGTGGTACAGATACACAATAGAATACTATTCAGCCTTAAAAAAGAAAGAATTCTTGTCATTTGTAACAGCATGCATGAACCAGGACAATATGTTAAAAGAAATAAGCCAGATACAGGTTACTAGAGGCTGGGAGAGAGATGAAGGCTGAGAAGAAAGGGAGATGTTGTTCAAAGGATACAAAATTCCAGTTAGGCATGAGTAAGTTCAAGAGATCTACTATAAAACATGGTGACCATAGTCAATAACGATGCATTGTATACTTGAAAATTGCCAACAGGGTAAATTTTTAAGAGCTCTTACCTCAAAAAAGGTAACTATAATGTGTACATTCATTATCTTGATTTAGGCATTCCATAATGTATACGTATTTCAAAACATGTATATCATAAATATATACAACATGATGTTTTGAAATATATGCAAATTTTGTCCATTAAAAATAAATAATAGTAAGTTTCAAACATAGCAGTTAAACCATCGATTTTTTTCACCATCTTTTCCTTCCTACATCCATGCTTTTCAAATGAAATCATTTCTATAAAGTGGATAGAAGCATTCCATAGAGTCCTGCTGGAAGGTCACAGAGAGGGACAGGGTGGCAGAGTAGGTGGAACTCTGAGCCCACTTCCATCCCAGAGTTCCACCTGCTCTGCCCCACTGTCCCTCCCTGTGACCTTCCAGCAGGACTCTATGGAGCAGAGTGGGAACCCATTGTTCTGTAAGGTCCCCATTAGCAATAAGGCTCTAGGTGTTCTAAGTCCCAATTTGTGCTGAGTGCAGTGTCAGATGGGAAGGGACACTGTGGAAGCATTTGCCATCCAGAGCTGCTGGTGGTCCTTAGGGTGTGCACTGAAGCAGGGTGGAGTTCACAAAAAGGGTTGTAGCTGAAGCCAGGGACAGCACATGGTGGCCTCACATATGTGAGCAAAGGAGGGGAATGAAGATGAGAAGGTAAAGCTAAAGTCTAATACTCCTGTAGTTAAAGGTGAGCATCTGTTAAGAATTTTGTGTCTGAAAGTTATTGCTTTATGGGAGACTTTAAAGGAGGTGCTGATCCTCTCGAACAAGCCAGATAAGTCTTTTTTACCCTCATTCACTCCATTCCCAAGTCTGCATTAGGTACATTGGATATGGTCCCACTTTTCCTACTCATTAATATTAACATGGTGCCACCCATTATTTTTATTTCTTTGAAGCCATCCTTGGCCTATTTATTCAAATTATGCAGAGGGTTTGTATTTCCTAAGATTACAACTCCACTAGGATCAATGATTATGTCATGCTTCCCCGGGGATTACAGCCTGCCCTGACTGGCAGCGCACTCAGTGTTTTCATAAGACTTTTCCATCCTGGTGATAATCTAATGCCCTTGATTAAAAGGCAGCTGCACTCCCCCCAGCCTCTCATAAAGTGGTGTTTCAGGTGGGACTAACCCCTTCTTCACTTGTTAACCCTTTTAAGCCAGGCTGTGGCTGTGTGTTTGGTGCATTTAATGGGATGAAAACTCATTGAACTTGAGGGCTCGAGAAGATCTTCGGGATCCTGTAATCTGAACCCTTCTATCCCATTTTGTACAAGAGAATGTGGACCACTGACTCACCAAGGTTGAGACAAGAAAAGTGACAACAGTAACATTTACAAGCCTTTGCAGGATGCCGAGCACAGTTGGCATATGTGATAGTGCTTTCTATATTCTCGTGTTTAATTTCCTAATGACACAGCCAGGAGGGAATTAGCAGCCTTACTTTGCAAACAAGAAAGTTGATGGCCATGAAGCTCAGATAATGTGTCCACGTTGACAAGTTTACACACCCAGTTCTGAGGAGTAGCTTCATTTGACTGGGCCTCTTTTGTTTGGCTAGGAATATATCCTCCCTCCACCTTTCCCGGCCCATTCCATTTCCTGTAGCTGTGGCACTTAGCCTTTGTTTACGTTCTTGGTACATTTTAATGTACTATCATTCTCAGTGTCTCGTCAGTTTTAAAAATGTGACTCCCATTAAAACAGCAACAGTAAACAATCTTTCTATAGCAGTCACTCTGTTCCCTTGGCAAATCGTGTTTCTGCCCCAATGAGGCTGCCCTATACCCAAATGATGCACACTGTATGGATGTGTATAGTTCTTGCACATCCTATTAAACAGGAATTCTGATTTTACATCTTATCTGCTATCCCTTCTTCACAGCTATTCCATTTTACTTTAAATCCTTGAAAAGTTCTATCTAACAGATATCACAGTCAATATCTCTTTGGTTGTAAGACAAGTAAGTGATACATTCATCAAAACTTGGCAGGCCACCCTACAAGGGTTTGCAGTGTACTCATGGACCACAGTACACCTGTTGAGAACCAACGTAGATTAAATGCCAAGTTCCTAAACTCTGCTTGAGCATTGAACTATACTTGTACCAGAATCCAAATGCCTTAGTAGTTACATTTCTCCTCTGTTTCAGACAGATTAGTTATTTCCTTTTCTTCTTGTACCTCTGGCACTAAGACCATGCACCTGCATTATTTATTGATTTTCTAAATGAATTTTATTTATTAGTGACTTTATTTCTACACTAGCTACCAATAAAACATAGCTAAATTGCTTTTTGGCTGTTTCAAAATTTATTTCATTTTAATAAGAAGTTTTTCAGCATTTGAGAAATGTGTCTAAGACTACTTTAAGCATTGTGAAAGAGAGCAAAGAGGTATAACACATGGTCTTAACCCTCAAGTAGCTTATAGTTCCCATGAAACAGTTTAACAAACTGAATGCACAAATAATCATTATGGACTGTAACTGCTTAGAGTTGTTAAGAGAAAAACAGGTCTACAGGAGCTTCCACTGGGCCTCAAATGTTGGGTTAGATTTTGACAAATGAATAAAGGGCATTTTAGGTCTGGAGATGGCAAGGACAGAGACACAGAGACACAAATGAGCTTGAGCAGAGGACTCAGAAGTGATCAGAAAGGAAGTGGCTAAAAGTTTACTCTGCAACTTTAGCAGTTCTGGGAGGTCAGGATTGCCTTGGAAAGGTGGGTCCAGGGCCTGGAGTTGGAGGGTCCTAGAAACTTGAAGATTTACATTTTATTCTGAGAATGGTGAGGAGTGCTGAAGGTGTGTGAGCCCAGGAAAAACTTCACAAGGATGATGCTGGCTGGACATCAGTGGGAGACAGTGGATTGGGGACACAGTAGCAAGGGGAAATGAGAACCAGCAGAAAGAACAATTAGAAACCTATTGTAGTAATGCAGGAATGATGTACAGAAAATAGTAGATGATTGTGCACATAGAATGGGTAGGATGTGAGATACACTGCTAAAATAATTAAGACAAAAGCAGATGATTAGTTAGATATGAGATGAAGGGAATGAATTGAAACTGGCTCCAAGGTTTCAAACCCTTACAATGGGAAGAATCCTGATTTTGAGGAAGAAACTCAACTTTTATTATGAATCCACTTTACACCACACACTGTAACAAAAGCTTTGCATGCATTAATTCACTCATTCCACATATTGCCTGGAGAGTCAGATATGAATGCAGAATTTTCACTCTACATAGGAGGAATCAGGCTCAGGGAAGTTATGTAACTATTTCAAGTTCACACAGCTGACAGAGCCAGCAAAGAGGCCCCTAGCTTGAAAGCCCACATTTACCAATTTTTATCATGCTTACTATATTGGATTACTCTGAGATGGTCCCTTTGTTGCTTAATCCAACAGATCCTTCTCAGTCTTCATCTTGTTGACTCTGCCATGATAGGTACTATTGACCATTTCCATCTCTTCTCCCTTGGTTTTGGAACTTTGCTCTGTCCTAGTTGTTGTTGTTGTTGTTCCTCTTCTTCTTCTTCCTTCTTCTCTTTCTTTTTTCCTACTTTCTTCTTCTTCCTCCTCTTCCCTCTTCCTCTTCTTGTCCATCTTCTTTCTCTCCTTCTGCTTCTTTGACAGTTTCTTTTGTTTCTAGTGGTTTTCCTTCCTCTATCTGCCACATGAAGACTGGTGTTCCACAGGATTCTGTCCCCATACTCTTCCTAGGCTATATTCTTTAGTTCCAAGGTTTCATTACTACACAAACTGATGATTCTAGTATTAAATTTTCTATCTCAAATCTCTTTCTGGAGTGCAGGACTCCCATACACCTACCAGTCTCCAGACCACCTCCACCTGCATATCCCATAGATACCTCAAACTCAATAATGGACACATTATCTTTTCAGAACAATCTCTTTTCCCTCCTGTTGATTTGGTTGTTGCTCTTGTTCCTTTGCCACTGAGGCACCACCATGTAGCCAGTAACCCAAACTTAAAGGACAGTTAGTTTGACCCATCATTTTATAGATGAGAAACATCTGCCTACTTTCTTAAGTCTTCCTTTGTTGTAACCTCAAGAATTTGGAGAGATGAATCCTCTCCCCAACAGCGACTCATCCACATGCAGAAGCCTCTTTAAACTAGAAGCTACTAATTAACTTGACTTGTTTTTTTTAACACAAAAGAGGTGAGAACCAGATAGATGATGAGTATAAAAGTGAGAGCTCTGAAAGGATATACAGTGATGGCGGTGTATCCCAGCCTTGGATGAAAGGATGATGGAGATGACTAAACATAAATGCCCCATGTTTGTTATGTGTGACTCCTAGAACCTTGTTTGGAATTGATTTTAGTCACTTAGAAATACTTCATATTTACTACAAAAAAAAAATCAACGAATTCCAAAAATGGCAACAGTTCTGAGAAATAAATACAACTTGCAGGTTAATAGCTTTCCCCATCATGCAGAGAATTCTTGGTCATATTAGTAATTATGAAATATAACATTTCTGTTCAGGATCTATAAAACATTTAGTGTCCTCCTTCCCACAAAATACATTATTGCATAAAGAGAAGGCTAGAAGATAAATTACTGAAGGGTACACTTATAATATAAGTATGTTCAACTACCCAACGTTGCTTACTCTTTGTCCTCAGTCTCAGCTGAAGACCATGAATTTATTTCTACTAAAATTTGAAACGTTGAAGCTAGACCAACTATGAAATTAATTGTCTAAGACAGTGATGCCTTACATGAGTCCCTGGACCCCTAAAGATTCTGAAGCCAATAGTGGCTGTTTCGTTATTTTTTTTGTTATAATTATTTTTATTGTTTCAAAAGTTGTCAAATAAGAATTTACTCATGATAAACAACTAACAGATCAAATGTCTTTCGTTAGGCTGAAATTATATTATTTTTATGGCTTAATATGCTGATCTGTAACCCTGAAGGATAGCCATATATGTTTCTATAAATTAAAAACGAGATCAGAATATTATCATCTTTAAATAAGTTCAGTTTATTTGACATAAAAGTTTTCCAAGATCAAGATGCTTAAGATTAAAGAGTAGTCAAGCTCTTGATGGAGGAAAACAACCTGGAAACTTAAGAAAAAGAAGAGGGGGGAAACAGGAGAGTTTTCTAAATAGAGAATCGAGGTGAATAAAAATCCAGAGGCAAAAAGTAATAATTAGCCAATAAATACAATAAAATTAGGAACTGACCAGCCACACATGAGTAAAACTTTCTCAATCCCAAACTTTCCAAATCCATATAGTACATTGCAGCTCCTAGGTGATCATTCTTACTTTGTGGTAAGCAAATCACATCCTTTGGAGAACCTTTTCCATTCGTTCCTTCTCCCTACTCTAGGACCTTTAACATCATCTCTGTCGTTGCACCTCACTACTCAGCAGCGCAAGTATCTATTCGTGTTCATCTTGTCCACCAGACTGTATCCTGTGTCTTGACATTTTCTGTGTCCAGCATAATGTCCAACACAAACAAGATATTTCATCAATAGTGGCTGAATTAATAAATAAATGAATGAGTCTTGCTGCCAAGACCTAAGACGTTTTATCATTTTTAGGTCTGGTTTTTCAAACAAGGATTCCACAGAGAGTACGGAAAACTTGGTTGGTTTCACAATTAAAAATAACTTTGGAAAATGCTATATCCTATAATCCCTTCTCATATTCACAGTCCATTTTACATATTAACGGGAGTTAGACTTTCTCTCCAAGCTCAATTTGACTTGACCTCTAGTATCTCCCAACCTTATTTGATCATGGAAACTTTCTTCGCCCGCTAAATTATGGATACCAGAGAAGTAATGTTCTCTAAGACACTGATTGGGAAACAGTTCTTTGGAGAAGGAGGGTGTGTTTAGGAAGAGGTGCAGTGGGCATCATTTTGACAAAGCCCAAGTGTCAGCCTGACTGTTATCTGTGAAAGCCGGAGTCTGTCACTAGCCCTTAGGAAAGTCACACTTCCAAGGGAACTGAGGGCTTGTCCCTACCTCTCTCACCCCTGGGGCTCTCTGGAGCTTTTTCATTACCCCTGTGATCCTTGTTTATCCTTGTTTACCTTAAGGGATCCTGCCCAACTGCTAAGTCTACCTGTGGAAGGTAGTGCTGGAATGTTCACCTTGCCCTAGTGAGGCAGAAAGCCTCTTTCCAAGCAGGTGCACTTCTTGGGGGATAAAGGACACATTTCATGACCAGTAGTGTCCCAAATTTGAGTGGGGTTTTCCCATAGACTAATGTTAGCTCAGTAAGTTTTCTATATGGAAACAGACAAACTACATTTTGGGAAATTTTTGTGGGTTTGGCTATTAACTCATTTCAAAATAATACATGTTCTTTGTAGCATATTCAAATAATATAGACATATTTCCTCACACTTCACACCCTATTCTCCAGAAAACATTTTGAATAGTTTGATTTAAATTCTTTAGTGCTTTGTGTATCCAAACAAACTTCATATACATAAAGAGAGACAGATAATATGTTGTATATATATCTATAAGGTATATTATATAAACATATATACATACATTATACATACAAGGTATGTAAAGGTATATTATATAAACATATATACATACAAGGTATAAGGTATATTATATAAACATATATACATACATTATACATACAAGGTATGTAAAGGTATATTATATAAACATATATACATACAAGGTATAAGGTATATTATATAAACATATATACATACATTTGTTTGTATATGAATATAATTTTATTTTGCTAAAAAACATACTCGTCTTATGCATGTTATTAAAAACTTTTCTTTTGTACTCCATAAAACATCATTAACATCTGTCTATAGCAGTATTCACTGTTTAACAGCTACATAGTATCCTACGTAGTACTAGTATCCTAGTATCCCATGTTAGCAATTATTCATAATTTAGGTAGTTTTCTATTGATTAATTTACCTTTGGGTCATTTGTAAAATATTTAATTATTTACCCGTACAATATTTCTGTGAAAATTGTATGGACATCTTTGTGGCAGTGTGACTATTACTACCAGAAGGTCATCCAGAAATGGAATTCCTGGGTATCATGCATGAACATCTTTCACTTAAGTTGGTACTACAAACTTTCCCTTCCCAGCGACTGTAGCATTTTATACAATTCTTTAATTACTAGTGATATTAAATATCCTTTTCTTTATTAGCTACTTGTATTTCTTTTATGAAAGGTTTATTCATATCTTTTACCAATTTTTTGTTAGGTTATCTTTGTATTGTTGGTGTCTAGGCAATGTTATATTTTATCAGTGTTAATGCTGTGAATATTATATATAGAGATATATTTTATACCAATTCTTCATTGTCTTCAAAATTCATTTGTGCCTCAGATAAGTTACATATTTTATATAGTCACATATGTTATACTTATTTTTGGCTTTTAGGTTTTGGCTTTTGTGTCATGTTAAGTAAGGCCTTTTCTAACTCAGGCCTGTAAAACTATTGCCATATTTTCTTTTGCTACATTCTCAAATTTATTATTTTTAAAAATACATATTTAATCCAGCTGGAATTTATTTTTTTGTGGATGGCATAAGAATTTTCAAATTGAGAAGGATACCACAGCAAACTTATCTACAATGGTAATATAATTCATTACATCTTATAAGAGATTTTTTTTTCTTGGAAGAAAGAAAATTAGGAATTTTGACCAAGCATCAATAATAGCCTATTTTTATTTCTCAAGAGCCTTCAGATGACAAAATGCACTTTGTATTTGTGCAGCACCTTAAAATTGCCCGAACATTTTTGTATCTGGGTTCTCTATTTGCAGCATCATGACAACCATATGAGGTACATGGAGCAGGGAGTATTACCTGTTTTAAGTGACTTGTCTAAGGTCTCTAATTAATGGCTGTGTTGATTCTAGAAAACAACTCTCTTTACATTCCAGTATTCTTTCTACTAATCTAACAATCATAACCTTTCTACCAGGCGTTATTCCACACGCAGAGAAATCCCAGGGCAGTAAAGGCTTGACTGTAATCAAAGTGAGAGGCTTAAATAAGTTAAGCAATACAGATTTGTTAAAACCATTGGTCACGAGCCCTTTCTCCCCACCTCTGGCCTGATATAAATGGTTGTGACTGAGTTGGAAGCCTGCTGGAAAGAGTCTGGGGTGGTCGCCCGGTACAGGCTTAACTGGAGAGGTGCAAATTGTGCCAGATAATTCCTAACACAAGACAGTGGAAAATTGCTAGCACAATTGAGAGTTGTTAACACAATAGAAAGGATGCTAAAGGAAAACCTGATGTGTCTCTCCTGCATGTCTTTTGTCCCCACTGCCATTTCTGAGGGGATAAAATGAGATGACATTGGGAAGAAAACTACCACACCAGAGCCAGCAGTGATTGCTGCTTTGAATGTTGCACAGCTGCGCGCATGTGGCCAGATTGATCCATTTCAAAGCAATGGTCATTAGATTGCGTTTTACTCTGAAAATGCAGTGCCTTTCTGTTTCCCAAGTTGTCTGTTGTGATGGATGGTGGGGTGCCCTACCTCAGTACATTATTTTATGTTTAACAATCTTGCATTGTGGAATTAACTGAGTTGTACATTTTGATAGTATCCTACGACAAATTCTGGACTATGAAGAGAATGTGAATTATGGAAGACGAACTTTGTACAGTAGGAAAGTTTTATTTTGTTCAAACAACTGTACTTTAGGTCTGATTACATCCAGCATCTAACTTTAACACCTTTATTTTAATGCCTGCTGATTTTTAGTCACAGAAGAAAATTCTTATTCTTTTAAAAAGTTGACTTGAAACTCTCTTTAATTTCTCTCCTTTACTACTTTACTATTTTAAAGCCACTATGCTTTGAGAATGAAAGTCTTTTGGAGAAGAATTGTTATGCTTGTTAAGCATACCCGTGAACTGCAACATGCCCATAAAGTGTCTGGGCCCCTCCAAAACAACAAAAACCAACAACCAACAACAAAAACCTGTTCAAAGGGAATACAGTTGACCTGTACACACTCATTGCAGTGAATAAAATTTCATCAAGTCATACAATGTTTAAAACTTTCAACTATAAAAATGTCATTTCTGCATTCTTTTTGGCCCTAGTTTAGACACATGATCAGATTTTAACTAAATATACCTAGAACATTCGCTGTCAGATTGTGATTAAATACACCTGGAACTTCCACCACACCATGTGAAAATTGATCTGTAATAGCCCACAGAACAATGTCCAGGATGGTACAACAATTATTGGTTGAATGATTGGATAAACTAATAAAATAAGGGTTAGTATTCAGAATAAAATATTTATACTTTTTGTAATAAAATTTTTTTCATGTTATGTCACATTATGTGATTATAATGTGATTTATAATCACATTTGTGATAATAAAATTGAATTAAAAGGTAAGGCCTGGCGCAGTGGCTCATGCCTGTAATCCCGGCACTTTGGGAGGCCAAGATGGGCGGATCACTTGAGGTCAGGAGTTCAAGACCAGCCTGGCCAACACAGTGAAACCCTGTTTCTACTAGCCAGGCATTGTGGCAGGCACCTGTAATCCCAGCTACTCAGGAAGCTGAGGGAGGAGAATTGCTTGAACCTCGGAGGCGGAGGTTGCAGTGATTCTAGATCATGCCACTGCACTCCAGCCTGGGCAACAGAGCGAGATTCTGTCTCAAAAAACATAATAATAAAAAAAATTTTTTATTGGTTATTTCTGTTTAGTCTTTACATATTTCTATTGCTTACTATATTTTTTTAACTTTGCAGATTGGAGAGTTAGATTGGTAAAAATGCATATTCTTACATTTTGTCTTTTTTGAAGAGAAAAATATAGTAAAACATTAGAAAACATTCAGAATCCTTTGCAAACTACATGCTGTGTATCAGTTGTAATAATAATTTTATTAAAACCATTAGGTCTAGGTCTATAGATGAATTCATATGGCTAGGACAACTAAAGATTTCCCAATGTCCCGACTTTGAACAACATAACCATGCAATATTGCAATAACATTATATATATTTAATCAAAACTAGGAACAATAGAGATGTAATAGATGAAGACTATCTAATCCTCATTTAACTAATCAAAGAAGCTGCATATTCCCATAAAATTATTAACCATTTAAAATGACTTTTAAGCAAATCTGGAACAAAAATCAGAATTAATTTTAAGTACAATGGTAAATTATAGTTAATAATAATTTATTATATATTTCGAAGTAGCTAAAGGAGAACTGTGGCGTTCCCAACACAAAGAAAAGATAAATGTTTGAGGTGACAGGTATCCCAATTACCCTGATGTGATCATTACACATTGTATATATGTATCAAAATATCACATGTGGCTGCTCTGCCTATGAAGCAGCCATTCTTTTATTCCTTTACTTTCTTAATAAACTTGCTTTCACTTTACAAGAAAAAAAATTCACATGATTCACATGTAACCCAATAATATGTACAACTATATCAATAAAAAATAAATAAATAATTTTAAAGAATTAGAATTTAAATGTAGTTCACATAGTTTTGTTTTTTTTTTTTTTACTTTAAGTTCTGGGATACATGTGCAGAACATGCAGGTTTGTTACATAGGCATACATGTGCCATGGTGGTTTGCTGCACCTATCAACCCGTCATCTAGGTTTTAAGTCCCGCATGCATTAGGTATTTGTCCTAATGTTCTCCCTCTCCTTTACCCCATCCCCTAATAGGCCCTGGTGTATGATGTTCCCCTCCCTGTGTCCATAAGTTCACGTATATCTTATATGTATTTTATAACATATATTTATCCTGTAAGTTCTGCTATAAAATAATGCTGCAAGTTCTGCTATAAAATTGTTAATTAGAAATTAAACAATTTTCCTTAGTCAAAATGTTTTAGTAGTCATACTTAAAGATGGAATATCCAACTTTTAAGTGTCAGAGCTCATTTTAATCAGGGAAACAATCTGTAAATGATAAGATATCTCTTATTTAGATTTAGATTTTTATTAGACATTGTTAGCAAGCATCTCTCAGTATTGTCTATGTTCCCAAAATACTGAGTCAAACAGAGAGAAACAGAAACAGTTGGATTAAAAAGAAAAAAAGATGTTTACCTATCAAACAAAAATAATCCCTCAATTGGTTAATGGCCATCCCTGATAGACTCGTGCAAGAAATCCAAATTTTGGAGCATTTAGCCATAGGACACCTATCATTGCTCCTTTTCCTGCAGTCTCGGGTAGGAAGGGATGCTACAGTGTCCTTTGCCCTGTGTAGACAGCAGCACCATCCACTCAATCTGCTCTTTGAAAATCACTTCAGTCTTCTAACACATCCAAGTGTTAAAAACTTTTCAAGTCAAGAGAGACTTCTGTATATTTAACTTACATCTTTTGTGCTCAACAGTTTCATGACTGTTAAGGAGCAGGGCCATGAGGCAATTTTTGTGAATTGCTTTTTTGTTTATTTGTTCTTACTGGAGTGGGGGAGGAGAACAGAGAGAGTCTGCAAAATGAAAAGTGGTTGGCTTTGCTAAAGCATCATTTTTACAAAAGAAACACTTGCTCCTTTTAGAGAAATCAGAAAAGTGTAAAAAGATTTTTTTTTAATCATCTCAAACCTCATCTTCCCCAAGAGACAATTACTAATATTTGATGTACTGTCTTCCAGTTTTTCTTTGCACATTTGTGTCCACATATTTAAGGTAATATTATATATTTAACATTAGATCGCAAACATTTTTTAGTATCATTGTAAACTCTTTATTCCTTTTAACATTTTACTTAACATTCCAGCTCACTTATATCCCATAATTTACATAACCATTTCCTCCTGTGAGGCACTGAGGCTGTTGTGTCATCCACGTAACATCATTTTGGACCTCAACTTCTACAGAGTAATTCCTTGGTCACATAGTGGCTTATTCTACAGGATTTATTGAATTACCCCATAGAACTTAACATAGTGAAGGTGATTCTTCACTAGACTCTTGTTATTTTCAAGGCATCTGTAACCCAGGAATTGTAGGAAAATTATACTTCAGGATCAATTACTACCCACCCCACCCCCACCTTCATGTTTTAGAAAATTGAAGACAGAAATTTTCAGAGGCCTGACTCTTCAGGTACCCCTTCTTTTTTTTGTTTTGTTTTGTTTGTTTGTTTGTTTGTTTGTTTGTTTGAAGCAAAGATTCATGCCGTTGCCCAGACTGGAGTGCAGTGGTGTGATCTTGGCTCACTGCAACCTCGACCTCCTCCCGCCTTAGTTTCCCGAGTAGCTGGAACTAAGGGCACGTGCCACCATGCCTGGCTAATTTTTGTATTATTTGTAGAGACGAGGTTTCTCCATGTTGCTCAGGCTGGTCTTGAACTCCTGGGCTCAAGCGATCCGCCCGTCTCGGCCTCCCAAAGTGCTGGGATTACAGGCATGTGCCATCATGCCTGGCCTCCAGGTCCCTCTTTTTTTTCTTCTTTTTTTTTTTTTTTAAAATACTTTAGAGAAGTGCTGTCCAATAGAAATATGATGTGAACCGCAAATGCAACCCGCAGATGTTAATTTTAAATGTCCTAGTAGCCATACGTAAAAAAGTAAAAGAGGAAACTAATTTTAATAATGAGCTGAATGCAATATACCCAAAAGATTATCATTTCAATCTGCAATCGATATAAAAATTACTGAGATATCTTATAAATCTTCTTATACTAAGTGTTAGAAATGGACCTACGCATTCTATACTTAACGCATATCTGTTTTCAGTCTAGCTACATTTTAAGGCTCAGTAGCTGTATGTAGCTAGCTGCTACCACTTGGGGCAGCACAGCTGTGGAAAGCTAGCATAAGCCGTAGATAAGAAGGTGGATTCCATCTGGGGTTTGAGCTAGCTCTGTGCTTATTAGCTAACCTCAGGCAAGTTACTTAACTTCTGTATACTTCAGTTTGTCTATCTGTAAAACGAGAACAGTCATAATAACTATTGCGTAGAGTTGCTATAGAGTTTGATGAGATAATCCACGGAGATAGTGCTCAATAAATGTCCTATGAAGAAATGTTGAAAAAGTGTAGCTAGTGATCCTACTCTGACTTAACCAATGACTTTCAGCATCCTATCAACTTCCCCTTTCATCTTGTCACTGTTTTGGGTAAGAATGAATTATTTGGAAGTGAATCACTGCTCTCCTGCTCTGGAGAAAGGCACTAGCATTTCACCTATAGCCTAGATGCCCACAGCAATGTGGAATCAGGTACCTATTTGCTATGTTTAATCTATGTTGATGACAGCACTTCTCCGGGGCTCCTTTTGGTTCTCCTCTAACAGAGGCCTACACTATTTCCTCCTGGACTGTCAGATAATATGTTCTGATCTCTTCCAAGTGGTGGATGGGAATGTAGAGGGAACCACAGGTTCTTAGCATGGCTACATACTCTGTGGCTGTTGTGGTAGTTTGCATGGGTTACTTAGTGGAGATTTAGGCCTATTCTACGTCTCTTAACTTCTAATATTCCAGCCTCGGCATGGAGCTGAAACAGAAATAACTGAAAAGAGGGTTTGGCAGAGATTTCTGAGCCAGAAAACTTGCTTTGCATGCTGGTCCAGGTATATGTGCCTCAGTGGTTCTGCCATAGGACGGGAGAGAGCTACCAAGTGGAGGTGTGATGGAAAAGGCTCCCTTCAGTTCACCCTGGAGGTGGGTTGGATTCCTTTAAGCAGGAAGACACCAGCTGCAATCCCAAATCCTTTGTACTTAGAAAATGTGACCGAATCTCACAGATAATGCTGTGTTAGAGGCAAACGCTCTTGCTGAGCAACAGGCAGGCTGTCTTCAGGCACATCACAGTTAGAAAACATACCTGGAACCTCTTGTTGAATTCTTGTTGGTTGCCACTTCTCTGTACTGACTTTTGTGTCCTCAACATTGAGTGTGAGCTCACAATATTTTTATATTGTGGGTGTGATCAGGATTGTTTTTAAGGGTGACTATAATTAGAGAACAGCCAGCTATACCTGATTTTCATTGTATTCATGTATTACTGTGATCTGTTTATTTTCATTTAGTACTGAAAACACCTGCAAACTTATCTGCAGTCACATGCATCTTTTCCTTCTGTTCGAAGAGGTATCCTATCATAGCCAAAGCCCTCAATCCCATTCCTGCCCACCTCCTCCTTCCCTTCACCCCATGGCCTGTCCCCTCTTTCCTCAGTCTTGACCTGATCACTCTCACTTGGCTCCTTCACATCTGTTCTTACATCCACGCAAGTCCTTCCTGTCTTTCTGGACTCCACATCCTCTCCAGTTGTTGCTGGATCTCTCTCTTCTCTGTCATAGCCTGATACTTGCAAGAACTGGTCTCACTTGTGACATCCCTGCCCTGACCCCCATGTACTCCTCAAGCCCCTGTGATCTGGATTCTGCCCACCATCGCAATGGCACTGTTCTCCCCAGGTCAGTCATGTGCTCCTTATACGCTTTATTTCTCCTCTCCTGTGACCTCTCTCCAGTGTTTGATGCTGTTGTCTATTCCCTCCACTATCAAATTACTTTTTCCCTTTGGTTATGGTGCCACGCTATCAGTGTGTCTGTGTGTATGTGTGTGTGTGTGTGTTCACTTACGTCTTTGGTTTACTAGGTTCTCCTCCTCTATCCATCCCTTGAATGGGTGCCCTTTTCCGTCCTCTATTTTTCTTATTCCTTTGGCTTTAATGATATTAAACACTGATAACTCCATGCCATACTTTAACTCCAAGTCTTTCTTCTGACTTCCAACCCATATTTCCAAGTTTCTACTAGACACTTTCACTCAGACATCCCAGTAGGCACTTCAAACTAAGCATGTCCAAAATTTAGTGCATCAGTATAGGGTGACCATATATTTTATTGTCCAAACTAGGTCAACTTTTGAGTGTGAAAAAGGGGTGGTACTAGTAATTATGCCACAACAATAGGCATAGACAGATACTGTTCCAGGAAAATCAAGACAAGTGTCTAGGGCCTACTTATCCTTAGGCACAGCAAGCACAGTGCCCAGGCCATGGTTATGATATTTTAAGGGGCCCATGAAAATATTTTAATTTTTTTTATAATCAGAAGAAAAAGTAATATACTACTAATAAAGTAATAACGAATCTAGCCTGGATTATCTCTGTCTTTATATCAATGCAGTCATAAAGTATAATTTTGAATTTTTTTAATGAAGAAAGTGGCCCACAAAGGCCAATGTGACGGAGAAACCATGAAAATCATCATGTGGCCTTATGTGTGGCCACCCTTAACACCCACTTCTCCAGATGTGCTTCCTTTCTTGATTTCTTTATCTCATAGACGGGCATCCTCATATTTACTCAAAAGACCCCACTCCAAAAACCTAGATATCATCTTTGAGTCCCCTCCACCAGTCCCTTCCGCACCCACTCCACTGAGCAGAACGATTACCTGTGGCTCAACAGTTCCTTAAGCTTCTCTTTCCATCTAGGAACACTGTCCCATGGCCGCCTTTTTCTTAGGTCAATCAGCAAATCAAAGAAGCAGACTTTGGCCAAAAGTTTTCTCATTTTTCTTTTTGTTTTCTTCCTTAAGTATATTCCCCTCTTCTTCCTTTGTAACTTCCAGATGCTTTTATTGGCTGGCAACAAAGTGCTTAACTCTGCCAAACAACCACCCTCGGCCTGCAGGCTCTTCTCCATGCAGGGCCCAGTCTCCTCTCCCACCTGCTGTGAATTTGTTCTTGGGCTGTGAGGAGCATCTGTCAGCATTTCAAGATTCAGATAATGGTGCTTCTCTCTTTGTCAGAGAGAATGAGCATGACTTAACAGGCAAAGCAGCCTTGTGTTTTTCTAGATTATCCTTAATGCTTGAATTTAAGAAAAATTGCTCTGTAAGGAATGTTAATTTTATCTTTAATGCTACAAATAATGAAAATGATAATTCCATACGGTGCCTAGACATTGCCTGCGTGGATGGTCACTCAATGCCCTCACGCATCCCCCTCTGCTCTCACATTTCATCTGATGAATTCCCATTTGCTCCACAGGTTGGACCAATGAGGCAACACTAGGAGAGGAAGGTGTCTTTTCCAGAAAGACAGGGAAAGCCATTTCCTTCCCAAAATATGCTTCCTGGATCATCGCTGTTCTACAGGTCTAACTGACCATAACTTTTACATCACGGCTTTGAAATGTTCTTTTATTCACAAATGAGCATAGAATCAAAGAAAGGTTAAAAAGAAAATGCATGCATACAAACACACAACCCACATCTTGTGTTAGCAACAAATAACACGTCTTCCAAATTCTAGAATGTTGAAGTTTTCCAAATACCATGAAAACATCATGATAGAAGAGTCCATAACATTAAGTGCAAGAAATAAATCAGGGTAGCCTTAGTCTGTTAAAAAGCAGAGACACGTTGATGCCTACCCAAATAAAAGTCAATGGGCATAATGAAACCATTGGAAGGAATGGACCTTACCTAGAAACATCCCCATAGAAAGTCACAGAATTCCTTTGCAGCCTCATCTCATGACTTATTCTTCAACCAGCCTATTCCCTCTATGCTATGGCTCACTCAGTTTAAAATATTTTTTCCACTCTTCAAACACAATGCATAGTTAACTGCATTTTCTTATAAAATAGTTTATCTTCAGAAAGAAAATCAGGTCGCTATAGGAGGATCCACATGCAAAATCCAGTGTCAATATATAATTCAATATATTTGTCCCTGGGACACTGGCCTTTTTTCCCCTTCCCTTGCCCCCAACCCCCTTTTAAGGATTCAGAAGCTACAAGAATTTCCTTGGGACTTCCTGAGTCCTGCCTTCACACAGAACTCAGGGCAGGGATGGAAAATCTCTTTCAACCTCCGTGCCAACCGTGATCAAGTGGGGGCACCTATGTTAGAAGAACTCTGATGGGGCATCAGGGTTCACTGCCAGGGTCTGCCATTGGCCATATCGGGGAGTGGAAGCTCAAATGCACTAGACTGCCATCTCTGGGATAAGAATACCTGGATGAGATGATCCAAGGATTAGGAAAGAAGTGAAAGAAAAATGCTTTCTGAGATGTAAAGTTTAAAATCGACACTATTTGTGTTGCATTTCATCTGCATTGCCTCCTGGCTTAATCTGAAGCTGCCAGTGTCCTTCCAAGCACTTCACATGGAAGGGGCTGGCGTGGCCTGTGAACTTGGCCTGAAAGGCCCCATAGTTCTGAATGAGCTTGGACTCGGAGAGACTGATGCCACCAAATACGAAATTCCTAGTTTTTCTTTCTTCTAAGATTTGTAACGTTCTCAAGTTAGGAGGTGTCTCATAATCAGTTCTTCTTTTGATACAGCATTTTAATCCAATAAGTTATTATATTGATGCTACATTTTAAAAGTAATGATTCCCCTGAATAGGAAGAGTCCAATAGGTACTGTACTCCTCTTGCTATAAATTCACAAGCATAAGTTTATAACTGTAACTTGTATTCCATATAGTTATACCTGTAACAATCTTTTTTAGAGCTTTAAAACTTTCTTCATCCGGGTGTGGTGGCTCATGCCTGTAATCCCAGCACTTTGGGAGGCCAAGGTGGGTGGATCACAAGGTCAGGAGTTCAAGACCAGCCTGGCCAAGACGGTGAACCACGGTCTCTACTAAAAATACAAAAACTAGCCAGGCCCAGTGGCAGGCACCTGTAATCCCAGATACTTGGGAGGCTGAGGCAGGGGAATTGCTTGAACCCGGGTGGCAGAGGTTGCAGTGAGAATGAGCCAAGATCATGCCACTGCACTCCAGCCTGGGCAACAGAGACTCCATCAAAAAAAAAAAAACCTTCTTCAAATATAAACATTTTACCAATACCCATTTTTATATGCTTCACTCTTCCCTGAATATCCCACAAGAGTTTCTCTTCTATATGCCCCATTGAATAAAAAGTATTCATTGAGTTTTACATTCTATAGTTTGATTATAAAAGTAGTCTTTATTTTCTAAGTATTATGATATTTTATAAGTATAATACAAATTATATTAAGAGTTATAACGTTAAATATGCTTTTTAAACTACCCATGCAGAAACTCTCTCAATTTGGAAGCATAGCCTACCAGGAGAGGCTGTATCATTTTTAAACTTAATTTAATAACTTGTCATTTTGGTGTCTACAAATCTTGTGGTCTTCATAAAGTTGAACCTTTTCCTGAAAAATATCTCCACCCTATGAACCAACAGAATTATAGTAATCAAGTTCAGAGACAGCAAAGCTGAAAAACAGATCTTGGATGATGGTGACCTCATCAAAGACAGGACCACTGAGAGGGCTGCCTGGCTCTCGTGTCCTCTGTTGACTGCCAGTTTACCTTCTACTTGTTGGCTCTGGTGGAAGAAAGCTAGTCCTTTTCCAGATAGTTCCATCCCATCAGGGCATTCCTTTCTGTACCTAAGGCAAGCTGATCAAGTGTTTATTTGGGTACAGGGCACTCTCAGCTGTGTTTTATTAGGTGAATAAAAGCTGCTTTTTTCCTCATTAAAGGGATGAGATGTGATGGGTTTTTTTTAATCAGCTATAGGATCTGCTCTGGAACTGTTCTGGAAGCCTGTGTTTCAAGGATGCTGGCCCCCAGATACCTGGAGTTGGGATTCCATAATGATATCGTGATTGTATTCCACCTTATTATAGCATTATCGGTCAGTGAAGAAAATTTAAGTCACTGCTACTGTATCAAGACGATTGTCTTAAGTACCATGGAATGATGCCAAAAGACTAGAGAGGACGCTCCTTCATTCTGCCGGTGAGGTGGAACAGCATAATGCTTAAGAATGTGCATGTTGGTGCCACACTACCTGGGTTAAAATCCCAATTCTGTAACTTTTAGTGGCTTAGGCAAAGTTACCTCACCTCACAGGGACTTGCTTTTGCTGTTTGTAACATGCAGGTTGTAGTGGTATCCTCCTCTCTCCTAGCTAGGGTTGCTGTAGGGGTTAACTGAGTTAGAATACATCAAGCATTTAGAGGAGTCTGGCACATGCTAAGCCCAATTGAATTTTTGCTATTATTATGCATGGGAGTCAGACCACACACGTGCGCATACACACACACACACACACACACACACACAGTCTACAGAAGTGATCTTTGATACACACAGAAACCACCTGGGGATCTTAAAATGCAGATCTTGATCCACTGGATCTGGGGTGGTCTGAGGCTCTGCAGTTGCCGCCAGCTCATAGACCATGCTTTGAGTAGGAGAGATGGAGAGCAGATGTGTTTACAGAAAATATTAGCAAGAGTGGCAAATCAATGTGGCTCTGGTTATAATCACTCCTTGTCTACTGGAAAGTTCCCAGAGCTGGTGGGGAGCTGGGAGGATGCGGTTCTGGCCCTGACTAGCTGCACGTTATATCACTTAAGGCCCACCACTTAAGTGCGTTGTATTTCATTTCTCCCATCTTCCAAATGGGGATAATAATACTTGCTCTACCTACTTCATGGGATTGTTGTAAGGGTCAAATGAGAAAATGTATGTGAAAGCTCTTTGAAAAATTAAAAGTGCTGCCCAATTGTAAAGGGATCGATAGTAGCAGAAGGAGGGGTGGACTGGGGGACATTTGACTGGGAGTGGAGAGCTCCCCAGAAGAGTAAATTCTGAGCTGAGGTTTGAAGGAGGCTGGAGAGGCAGATTGGCTGTTATTCCAATGTAGCAGTAACTGCTAATGGAGGAAACAACACAAAGACAGAAGTAAATACGCCCAGGTATGTGTCCATGCATTCAGAGAGCCAAAGCAAACTAGCATGCTTTCTCAGCAGAGGGTCCATTCCGAAGAATTAATGAGATATTAGATTTTTTTTAAGTAGCCAGAGAAAAAGAGCATAAAAGGGAAGGTAGAAGGTAGAACATTCTATCTGAAATCTCAATCGAAGCCTTTTGAGTGGATCCAAAGACAATAGAGAAATTATTTTACGAAGTACTTTCGATGTTGCTCAATCAGCAAATGTGTCCCCCCACCTCCCCCGATTTCTTGGGCACACAGCACAGAGGAAGCCTCCCAACACCTGGCCACTAGTTACTGCCTCCACCAGGCTTTGGTGCTCCCAGGGATTAGCTTGTGTCTGCACCAAAGACTTTATTCCAAAATTGTATGGGAAACTCCAGCCTCGTGTCTCTGCTGTTCTGGTCATTTGCCTTTTTGGGTCATGGCTGGCTTCATGGCTGTGTGATTCATGCAGGAGCTTAGGACCCCAAGCTCAGAAGGGCTCTGTGTTTAGTTCAATGTGCTGCTGTCACTGTCTTGAAATGATATTTTTGAACAAGGGACCCAGCACATTTGTTTTTGCACTGGGCCCCAGTACTGGCTTCAGTTTCCCTCTTCTCCCTACCAGCTGCCCACTATTGACCCTCCTGCCAACCTTTCCCCTTTGCTTTCCAGAACACCTTTCCATAAGAACCCCTCCCTTCATGGTTCTCATTGACTGTGCATCAGTGTCACCTAAGGCACTTTAAACAATACTAACGTCTAAGTCCTACACCAGACAATTAGAGCAGAATTGCTGGGGCTGTGTATTTCTGTGATGATGTGCCTGTGATTCTAATGTGCACCCATTCAGGGTAGAGAAAAACAGTCCTGTTTGCAGAAAGCATCTTCCCTTACTGGCTTAAAGCAAAATTTTGCTGTTCTCTGTGAACATGGCTCTCTGCAGTCCTTTCAATAAGAGACTGTTCACTCATGTCCGCCCTACACATGATGGTATCAGAAGGAGGTTGGGATTGTCACATCCCTCAAATGCCACTAACACACCATAACTCCTCCACTGTGTTCCTTTGAGAACCTTGCTCCTCTGTGATATGCCACATCTCTTGCCTTATTCTGTCACTGAAGGCAATGTTCTTTGGCCACCTCAACTCTGGCGGTCTTCACCTTCTCTGTGAATATGTACTCTCATTTCTAACTGTTACCACCCAGAACTGTTTACTCCAAAGACCATATGTGGATCCCAGGCTTATTCTGCATCATCGCTCAGTGCTATCTTTGTTCCTACAATATCTATTCTCCCACCCCAAATAAAGGAACATTCACTTGCTTTGGCGAATAGGGAATGGATATATCCTTTGGGAGGCAATCATTCAACTCATTACATAACTTGTGCAGCTTTGCAGATTGGAGCCACAGAAAATCCATGGTCTCCAACCTCTTCAACTAGTTCTGTTACTTGCTCACAAAGAGCTCCTGTTCTAACTCCTTTCAATGACTGTCTAAAACGTCACAACCACCCCTCTCCAACTCAAGCCATCCCCACCTCTCTCACAGCAGATGAGCTAGTGTCCTTCATTCCTTAGAAAATTGAAGTCATTAGGCTGCTTCTCCATCACCTTCCTCCATCCACACTCATTCTCTTTTCTTCCAGCCCCAAAGATGATGTTTCCTTCCTCTTGTTCAAAACCAACTTATCACGTGAACTCTCAGTTCATTTCCCACCTCTTTCAGCAAGCTTATTCCATTAGGAGTACCAACTTTCTACATATATTTTTAACCTTTCTCTCTTAACTACCTCCTTCTCAGATTATAATCTCTACCTCCTTAAAAAAGAAAACAAAAGCAACAACAAAACATTTTGCTCCATATTATCCTTTTCTGCTTTATAAATCATAAGATTTCAAATTTTTTTACTTCATCTTAAAGCACAAAAGTCATTTCACATTGCTTATAATATTGACATTGTAAATGTCACTTTTTAAATAATACAAATGACATATTGCAAATAATATTTATCCTTAATATGTGCTAAGCACTCAGTTATATCTGATTTTATTCCACTTCATTCTATTATATATTTTACTACTCTATGTATTGTAAAACGCTGGTTGCCACTCACAAACCTTTTTTTGACATTCCTCAAATAGACTACAACCTACAGTTTGAAAACCATTGTTTTCAATGTTTTGCCTGTTTAACATATTGTCTATGTGTCTTCACTTCCTATGCATCTCAGCCCTCACTGAAATGCAGTCTTAATTCTCATTATTCCAATGGAATTGCTCATGCTAGGGCTTATTCATACGAACAATATTTTAAGTACTTAGTACTCATTAACATATTAACAAATGTAGTAGTCATCTTTCTCTTCTTCTCTTCTCAATCCCTTTAAAGCATTTGGGATGACCAGCTGCACTGTCCTCTTGCAAAATCTCTGCTTCTGTGGTCACCTAACCACTGTTAACTGTCTGGATTCTTATCTCATCTAATTGAATGTTTCTCCTCGGTTTAACTCCTGGGCTCTTTTCTGCTGTAATTGTAAACCATTGTATTCCCCAGAATTGCCTCCTTAAGTCATTGTTTTCTAACCTACTCTTTCTGACAGTGCATCCATTCTGCGGTTGAAGTATCACCTGTTTGTTGATTGTCCCTGAGTCTGTGTCTCTTTCTTGAGCATCTGGTGGTATCAACATCACCATCAGAGTCCCATAGGCACTTTACACTTACTATACCCAAGCCTGAAATTTTTATTCCAGCAAAAATGCAGCAAGGAAAATCATGTTTTCTGGGAACCTGGCTTGGCAACAATTGACATATCCTTTAGACTAGGGGTCCCCAACTGCCAGGCTGCAGACTGGGACCGGTTCATGGCCTGTTAGGAACTGGGCTGCAGGAGGTGAGAGGCAGGCAAGCGAGCATTACTGCCTGAGCTGCACCTCCTGTCAGATCAGCAGCTGCATTAGATTCTCATAGAAGCATGAACCCTATTGTGAACTGTGCATGTGAGGGATCTAGGCTATGCACTCCTTCTGAGAATCTAATGCCTGATGATCTGAGGTGGGAAGTGTCATCCCAAAACCATCCCCCACCTGCCATATTAGTCTGTTCTCACATTGCTATAAAGAACTACCTGAGACTGGGTAATTTGTAAAGAAAAGAGGTTTAATTGACTCACAGTTCCATGGACTATACAGGAAGCATGGCTGTGGAGGTCTCAGGAAATTTACAATGGTGGCAGGAGGCAAGAGGGGAGCAGACAGTTCTTACATGGCAGGAGAAGGAGGAAGAGAGAGAAGGAGGCAGAGAGAGAAGTGGGAGGTGCTACACACTTCTATAAACAACCAGGTCTCTTGAGAACTCACTCACCATTACAAGAATAGCAAGGGGGAAACCTGCCCCCATGATCCAATCACCTCCCACCAGGCCCCTCTTCCACGTTAGGGATTATAATTAAACATGAGATTTGGGCAGGAACACAGACCCAAACCAGATCACCACCCTCCTTGGTCTGTGGAAAAATCGTCTTCCACAAAACTGGTCCCTGGAAACAAAAAGTTTGGGGACCATTGCTCTAGACCAATAATTCTCACATTCCTTAGGCCTAATAATGCCAAGAGTTCATACAAACCACCTTCTTCTATAGCTTCCATTGATGAAGAGTGAATTTCAAGTTGATTCTACTACTCGTTGCCCACAATAACAAATACAATTCCTCATTATTATAACACAAAACACACTATGCAAATCTAAATTATTATGTCATGCTCCAAGCCAAAGTACAAACATTTTCACATTTCCAACATAAAATCCCCTCAGAGTCCGACATTCCGACCACCTGATTAAGGTCCATAAGTCCAGGCTGACACCTGCATTCCCTGTTAAGTCTTGCAAATGCCGGCGTCCTCCCTTCCTAAGAGGCCCAGTTCTGTTTTGATAGATACTAAAAAGGGGCAAATTCATGTGTTTAGTCTACGGGAAAGGACAAGCTGGTCCATGCAAATAGGCCAATAAATTATGGATTTATTTGAACAGCAATAGAATCATCATAAAGATTAGAGTGACCCAATCTGTTAATTTTTCTTTTTCTCTATTTTGGTTATCTTTCCCCCTTCAGGTGCAGAAAAATTTGAATCAGTGCCAATTTGTTTAATTGGATTTTTTAAATAACCACAAAAAATATCAAGTAGTCCTTTTAAGCTTTTTGAGTGAGCTCAACAAGGGCCAAATCAATTAAGCAAATTGCTTTAAAAAATAACCTACTAACTCCAAACAAACCACTTCCCTATTTCAGAGATATAGTATATGCCTAGATTTATGCCCAGCACATTTTTCCAGCTGAATTACCAGCTTCTCAGCACTAGGGATTAAAAGGGAAATGCTGACACAATCTCAGCCATGGTAGCAAAGTGGTGCAGCTTTAATCCAGCAGGGCTCTTTGGACAGCAACTGTGGGACAAGGTAACAGTTCCCTGGAGTTCACCAAGCCTGGGGCTGTCACCCGATTTGTTTGTGGCTTGGGTGGGGCACTCATGCTCAAAATATCTGCGCTCTGACTTACAAGACATTTTTCTCTCCTCTTTGGTTTTCTTACATAAATATGTGTGAAATATGAAACACGCCAAATGGGTGGGAGATTTAATGGTTTTCTTTTTCCCTTTGTCTGCCACCTTCCCCCTCACCTACAGTTTAATAAACAGTAGCATAAGAGCTGTATTTTCTTCTGAGCAGTAATATGTAACTAGAACAAACAGAGGACATAGAAAAGGTGGAGAAAAGTTAGATATATAAGCAAGAAAAAGTGAGTTATTGATTTTATTGACTGGTCTGTTAACTTCTGACATTGCAATAAAGTCTTATTTATTTGTATACGGAAGACTCAATTACATAGATACATATCATTTTAACAACTGGGTTATTTACAGGAGAATTGCAGCTTCATAAATAATATAGACCTGGAATTTCTCAAACTGATGTTTATCCATTGTTACCTAAAGAAGTTATGATGGCTGCAAGTACACTTCTGTGTAGTCATTAGAACAGCATTACAATAGGATGGGTGGAGGGATGGGGGCGGGGTGAAGGACAGTAGTGTACTAAGAACAAGAATGCTCAGTCCAGTGAAGATATACAGCAAATACTCCCGGGCTAATCAGATCCAGGACAGCGCCACTGAATTGTCCTCCCTCCTGCCATAACATGACAACCAGGAAAACTGTCAATGGAGACAGTTGGGTTCAGGCATCCAGGTCTTTAAAATTCTGTTTTAACTATTTTTACAAACCCTGAAATATAATGCTAATGACTTAAAACAGAAGATTTTGAAGGATATGTCTAAAAACAAAGCCTGCATCTGAAAGAAAGTTTTATAAAAATAGAACCATGTATTCCCAAACATCTTCTCTTGATGGGGCAACTGGTAGACATGTAGGAGAATATTCTAGTGCTGCCCTGCATTCCCTGGAATTTCCTAGAGCCTCTTTCAGGTGATCTCCTGAAACAATTCCTTGTTTAACCATTAGTTTGATAGGTAGCTTCATTGCTAGGCTGTAGGCCCCAGAGGCTCAGGGAGCATATCTGTCCATCATTCAGTAAATATTTTGGGGAATGAGTAAATTAATTAAGTAATGTGAAATGTGACAACTTGGTGTGTGTGTGTGTATACATATACATACATATATATACACACACACACACTTGGTGTGTGTATATTGTGTGTGTATATATATATAGTGTGTGTATATATATATTTAGACACGTGTGTGTGTGTGTGTGTGTGTGTGTGTGTATATATATATATAGATGGAGTTTTGCTCTATTGCCCAGACTGGAGTGCAGTGGCATGATCTTGGTTCACTGCAACTTCCGCCTCCCAGGTTCAAGCGATTGTCCCACCTCAGCCTCCCGAGTAGCTGGGATTACAGGCACTTACCACCACGCGTGGCTGGTATATTTTATGTATCCCTAGCATGTTGCAAAACATGTTCCCCCTGGCAAGAACTTAATAAATATCATGTTGAATGAACAAATGAACAATTTTCAGATGAGGTGGCTAGAGTTCATAGTCAATAGTGAACTTGGAACTCAGACCAGGGTCTTAGAACTGGGAATCCCCAAGCATAGCTCTCCTTCAGGGCAAGGACTGAGAGCTACTGGGAATAGAATGACAACTGCAAGAAAATACCAGCAGAATCCAGCCTGGGCTCTGAGCAAGCATTTGCTACTTGGTTAAGCATGCAGGCTGTCACTACCTCCCTGGTGGCTGTCTCCCTGGTCTTTGTTTATTTATTTGGCCCCTATCATTATAGTCCACCTATATCTACATGTGTGCTTATGCTCCACTTAGGACCTGAGTTATTTTGGGGATGCACGTTCAGACACCACCTCAGCCTTTGTATAGATTCCTCAGCACCAACCGAGCCATTTTTGCCCAGAGCCATCACTGCCAGACATTGCCCTGAAAATGATATCTTCCACACTGGAAATATAATTCCTTTCATTCTTCTTCCACTACTGCTCATACAGGACTACGTAGATTTCTGTCCCGAGCTCTATGTCCCTTGGGTCTGAGCCCTGAGTAGTGCCTGTCATCTCCCCTTCTGCAGAGCCTTTGCAAATCACCAGGGAAGGTGCTGTCATGGTCTGCTCCTTCCCCAGCTGTTTCTTCCCCTCCTGACCCACCTGTGGGCTCTACCCTGCCCCCAGGCATTGACAATGTTTAAGGCTAATGCTCAGAATCTCAGTATCTTGTCAAATCAAACAGCTGTGACCCGGTTTCCCAGGCCTGTCGCCTGCTCTATGTTCTGGAGCCCTGCTGGGTGACATGCCTACTAATGTGATCGCCAAGGTGGTCTCTTGTCTCCCTTCAAATACAAGGTAACAATAAGAATGCTTACATTTATTGTGTGTTTACTATGTGCCAGAAACTGCAATTATGCAATTTATTTATTTAGTGCACTTCATCCGCACTCTATGAAGGAGGTAGCATTTTTACTTCAATTTTACAGATGACAAAACTGAGCCAAGAAAGATTAAGCAGCTTGCTGGAGGTCCCATGTCCATTAAGTGGTGGAGACAGGTAATCCACCTTCAGAGCCTGTGCTCCTCGTCCTAAGGCTCTTGCTAGATTCCTGCCTGGGGCTGGCGCTTAACCACTGACAGGCATCCTGATGGAGGCTTTGTCTTTGCCTGCCTGTTCCACCCCAAACCCCAAACCCTGACTGCTCAATCTCCTGACTCAGCTGTCTGAGAGTAAGCACCAAAGTTGGAAGCATCGGCTAGGCTTCACTCAGTGGTGGCATTGACAAGTCTTTACTGCCATCAGAGGGTAGGGACAAGAGACAGGACAGAGCAGAGGCATGCAGCTATGCTTGTGGTCTGCATGTCATGGAGGGCCACTGAAGGGGCCAGGGGACAGCTACCAGCAGCAGTAGAATGGAGGATTTGGGATTTGAGAGCCACTACTTCTGGGTTTGAGGCAGAGAAACCAGGCAAAGGTAACTGAGAGATGGGCTTTTTGAGCATGTGTGATTAGAAGACAAACATAAATGGAAATGTGAAATTAGGAGGAACTGGAGCTTTTGAGAAGAAAATGCTGAGGTTTTTTTTGGACCTTTGGGATATGGCATTTTTCAGAACACTGGATACAAGCTCAAAGGAGTTTTTAGATGTGGTCATTTCGATTTGAAACCCCCTCCTCCTCTGGTCTTCCTACACTTTTTTCCATATGCCTGAATTAATTCTTACATATTGGCCACATGAGTCTTTGATTTTACAGGTTCTACTAAAGTGTCCCCTTGTTAAAAGGCATCCTCTGTGGCCACAGTGATTTCTTCAATGCTTCCCTCTTTCCTTCTTTATCATGATCATTTGTGATTGAACAATTGTATGTCAATGTCACTTGTAAAAATAATTGATAATGACAGCCAACATTTGTTGAGTATTTATTATGTTCCAGGCACAGAGCTGGGCTCTTTTCATCCAGTAATCTCTTTAAGTCTCACAATTATGATGCAGGTGCTATTATTACCTCCATTTTACAGTTGAAGAAACTAAAAATCAGGGAGGTTAAATAACATCCAAAATTACACAGGCAGTGCATATGAAGCAAAAAGGAAAGCACAAGTCAGTCAGATTCTACATGGTTGTCAGAATCATTTTTTCATAATTTTTTTGAGACAGAGTCTCACTCTGTTGCTCAGGTGCAGTGACATAATCTTGGCTCACTACAACCTCCGCCTCCTGGGCTCAAATGATTCTCATACCTCAGCCTCCCAAGTAACTGCCATTGCAGGTGCACACCACCACCCCTGGCTAATTTTTGCATTTTTAGTAGAAACGGGGTTTTGCCACATTGCCCAAGCTGGTCACAAACTCCTGGCCTTAAGTAATCTGTCCACTTTGGCCTCCCAAAGTGCTGGGTGTACAGGCATGAGCCACCCTGTCTGGCCTGAATCTGATTTTTAGAGACTCTTGTTATCTTCTTTTTATGGGGTTCTGGTTACAGGATTATGTGACTGATCTTCCTGAATTTTTCAGAATCTGATTTTCTAAAGTCTAGGCACATCTGGCTCTACCTCACATTCCCTTTCTTGATAAACAACTCGTCTGATAAACAGTCACATTATCCTAAGGATCCCATTACAGCAACGTGGCCCAGTTGTTCAGAATTAAGTCTAGACTCTGCTCCCTGAACTCCAGAGAGATGAAACTGTCAGACAGGTCAACCAGAAATTTATCAGATATTCTGCTTTCAGCTGACATTTCCAAGAGAAGCTCTTCATTGTCAAATGTATCTCCCTGTACAAAATTTAATAATTAGCATTAGATGGCATCATCCATACCTCCCACATGGTTTGGGGTCCATCATATACCCTCAAAATGAAACTTGTACTCTTTAACTGAGAAAGAGAAGAGCAGCCCTAACACCTAGGACCTGGCCTGGTGCTCACAACTGGGACATTGGTATTGTCCCACTTAGCACAATTTCACAGAACATCAACATCAGACGAGACCACAACATCAGACAAGGCAACTCTGACCAGGATGGGCCACGGCAAAACCAGGTGCACTCCATTATCGTGCCTGAAGACGGACAAAAAAACGAACATTGTCAAGACCACAAAATGACCAACTAGTCACTCATTCTGGCTAATATGAGTGCATACTGTTCTTTTATCAAATGTAGTTTGTTTTTGTGTTGTTGTTGCTTTTCTTTTTCTTTTTTAGACGGAGGCTCGCTCTGTCGCCAGGCTGGACTGCAGTGGCATGATCTCCGCTCACTGCAACCTCCACCTCCCAGGTTCAAGCTATTCTCCTGCCTCAGCCTCCCAAATAGCTGGGACTACAGGCACGTGCCACCACGCCCAGCTAATTTTTTTTTACATTTTTAGTAGAGGTGGGATTTCACCATGTGGCCAGGATGGTCTTGATCTCCTGACTTCATGATCTGCCCTCCTTGGGCTCCCAAAGTGCTAGCATTACAGGCATGAGCCACCATGCCCAGCCAAATAGTTTTAAATTGGCTTCATTTTTCCTACCTCCTGCAGAAGAATTATCAAAGTGTTCAATCATAAAGTTGCCCCACTTTCAGAAAGCATCATCCAATCCAGAGTGAAGTTTCACTTCCTTGAACCCTTTCCAAAATCACTGAGTGCAAGCCCAAATCCTGTCAATCATTCCTTCTACCCCCTTCCTACTGAGATGCCTCCATGGTATATGTATGTCTACAGGGCCTCACTCCCTCACCCAGGCTGGAGTGCAGTGGCACAATCATAGCTCACCAAAGCCCCAACCTCCCAGGCTCAGGTGATTCTCCCACCCCAGCCTCCTGAGTAGCTGGAACTACAGGCATGCGCCACCATGCCTGGCTAAATTTTTTTGTCATTTTTGTAGAGATGGGGTTTTGCCATGTTGACCAGGGTGGTCTCAACCTCCTGAGCTCAAACGATCCTCCCGCCTTGGCCTTCCAAAGTGCTGGGATTACAGGCATGAGCCACTACGCCTGACCCTTCCTTTCAGTGAGTCTATATATCAGAATGTGCTCCACCACATGGTGGTCTGTTGCTGAAGTATGTTGACATGCCTAAATACTCCTCATGATACACATTGATAGACTAGCACATAATACATAGATTTGTGTACAATGCAGCTTGGGATTGAAAGAGCACAAGAACTTGACCAGCCTCAGGTTTGAATCCCAACTCTTCCTTTGCCACCTCCTACTTTTCTAAAAAACAAACAAACAAACAAAAGGTTTGAGTCAGTTACTTGAATTTTCTAACCCTTAATTCTAATATTCTAATATCACGGGTTTGTTATGAAGATTAAATGAGATCACAGATGCAGAATTTTCTAGATAGAATATTGCCAGATTCTAGGCTGATGCTCAAGGACTAGGTGTTTCTTTCCCTGATCCCTTCTTGTTTGAGTCAGCTCCCTCCCTCCCTGCTTTCTTTTTCTTTTCTCTTCTTTTCTTTTCTTTTATCTTTTCTTTTCTTTTTGCCTTGCCTTGCCCTGCCCTGCCCTGCCCTGCCCTGCCCTGCCCTGCCTTGCCTTGCCTTCCTTCCTTCCCTTCTTCCTTTCTTTCTTGGAATCTCGCTCTGTCACCCAGGCTGGAGTGCGATGGCATGATCTCGGCTCACTGCAACCTCCGACTCCTGAGTTTAAGTGATTCTCCTGCCTCAGCCTCCTGAGTAGCTGGGATTACAGGCATGCACCACCATGCCTGGCTGATTTTTGTATTTTTAGTAGATATGAGGTTTCACCATGTTGGTCAGGCTGGTCTCGAACTCCTGACCTCGTGATCTGCCTGCCTCAGCTCCCAAAGTGCTGGGATCACAGGTGTGAACCACCACACCCAGCTGAGTCAGCTTCTTCTAATAAAGCATTTTATCCAACTGCCACACTCTAGCAATACATTTTAACCCACTAAACCTGAGGATCTTTAGAAATTGTACATCAAAATCTCCAGTTTACTCGACTTCCTATTGTCTGTGCCATAACTCACTGATATATAGAGCCCAATGAGTAACGAGTACTAACATATTTTATTCATTCTAAGATGTACAGCCTTTTAACCAACATTTTAATGAGGCATCTTAAAAGAAAGATTTGGGGATGCAAACTGGGATGTGCCTTATAATCAGTGGCATGTCATCGTTTAACTGGCAGCTTTGTTTCTTTCCTTGTGGAACAAAATATTCACAAATTTTACATCAATAACATCTTAGATTCAATAAAATATGCCATCTATTTTTTAAACTATTGAAATTTTTTTTATTATTTCACCTTTTCACCATTGTATTTAGGGTTATTGTCTGTGTCTTGTTTCAATTCTGATCCTAAAGTTCTAAAATCAAATGTAAACTCAAAAAGTAAAATTTTTAAGTATTTGGACTGAAAACCTGTAAGTTATAATCAGAGTCCAAGTCATGGTTAGTAGGGATATTTATATAAGATGAGCTCTGACACAGACCCAAAAATAAGTTGATATAACAAATGGAAATTGCTACACAATTGATACTATCATGTAATAGTGTTAAAATAATGATAAAAATAATCTGAACAAGTTCTGTGGAGCTTTTGTTCTATTTGACTTTAAGTGGAACATAATCTTCAGAACAAGAGGACAACAAAATAATGCTTTGCTAAAAGGATAAAAGAATATGACCTACGTCTATTAGTAATATAACACTCTATGAATGCACTCAAGTTAATAGCATCTTTTAGTGATAGATACTTTTTCAATTACAGTAATGCAAAGAAATAAATAGACTAAGTGAGAGAAAAATGGTCAGAGACACATGAATTGAACTACTTGTTTGGCTGGTTGGTTTTTTATAACCAACTCGGGAAGGCAAAAAAGTCTCCAACAATCTCTTGATGAGACGTTGATTTCAGTTTTCATATTCTGGATCTACTTAATCTTCATAGGAATGCAATATTTTGTTGCTCCGTCTTTGAAGAAGGTTTGGAACTCTTGGTAATTTGTTTGTAGTGAGTTGTGTGACATCTTTCTCTTCCTGATCAATTTTGTGTTGTTGTCTGTTATAGAAGCTCTATTACCATAAGGGTTTGCTAACTAGATGTGATGCTACAATTTCATGCAATGTAATTCCTCTGGGGGTATTTCCTTCCTGTCCTTTACTGAGTTCTAAATGACCCCCCTTTCACCAATTTTGAGTTGCACACCAGAGTGGATTGCAAATGCTACTCTTTTGGAGTATCTGTGTAGAACTGCTGTTTTATTTCTGCTTTAAGGGATTTAAAATTTTCATTACCCTTATTTAAAGTGGTACTTTGGCTACTTTTGTAAAGAATGTGGTGTTCTGAGAGCAAATAACTGAAATGGATAGGACAGACTCTTATCTTCATGGACCCTCACAAATGGAAAAGTAAAGATATGGATATGGAAGGAGAAAGTGGTCAGGAAAATTGCCATAAATAACAGAGCAATGATATTGGGCTACATTTGGCACAAGTTTTGTTGTGTTTTAAAAAGGATAAATATGGTTCCCTTTAAGAGAATGCGGAAGCAGCTCTTCCTGCTGTGAACCTCTTCCTTGGGCGTCCTCCCAGCAGGTTGCATGGAGTAAGAAGTGGCCCAGGTTATTACTGTGATTGAGAGCATTCCTCCAGCACATTTTCTTTCTCCACATTCTCACACCTCCCCCTTGACTTTTGTGGGATAGGATTTAAGAGTCTACTGCAAATGTCTGATGCAAGCTAGGAGTTGTGGGTGCATTCCTGCTTTTAGTACTGCCAAATAAAAAAGAAAGGAAGGGAGGAAGAAGGAAGGAATGAAAAAGACAGAAAGGAAACAAGACAGGGAGAAGGGAAGGAGAAAAGGATGGAGGAAGGAAGAGAGGGAGGAAGAAAAATGAGAAATGGAAAGAATTATAAACTCAAACCCAGTGCTTCTTGTACTTTACCATGGGCATTGTGCATCACCTGGGGGCTGTGTTATAATGTAGATTCTGATTTGGTGGGTCTGAGACCTGGCTGGACAGGGGGCCGAGCAGCTGTCTTTCTCACAAGGTCCCAGGGGATGCCAATGCTGCTGGCCCAGGGGTCACACCTTGATTATGGAGACCCTAAACTAAGAATACAGCTGCTCTTAGCTCATGATTAACATTATTTTAAAGACGATTGTGGGGGTGCTTATTTCTTAGGAATTCGGTCAAGTTTTCCTGGGGAAAAAATGGGGCACAGGAAAAGGATGTCTCTGATGGGACCCACTCTTTCCCTCCCCCTACTTCTCTGCCATTTTCCCTCCTCCACCCACCATACTGGGAACCTAGAGTGCTCTGGGGCCAGGTTCCATTAGATGCAGAGAAAAATATCTAAAAACTGCAATTTGTATCATGATATTGGTGATTTATTGTGGTCTGTATTATTGAAATATTTGCATTTAATGTATAATGTAGTGTAGTCTTGAAGTCAAATGGAATTGGATTCAGATCCCAACTCTGTTACTCACTAACTGTGACCATAGGTGAATTATTTAACCTGTCTAAACCTTAGTTTCCACATCTGCAAAACGGGAACGATGGTCCTGATTACACAGACCTTCTGTGAAGATTTAATGAGAAAACAGATACAAAATACTGAGTATAGTGGCTGGCACATGGTAAGTATTGAGTCGATGGCAGCTATTATAAAATGTTTGAGCAGTAGAGAAACCTAATTGGCTAAAGACGTGATCCTGCCATCAGTGAGAAACCCTGATACTCTCATCTCTCGGCTGCTTCCTCATTGTGCTGAAGAGGCAGTGAGTTAATTTCTATTTATTTAGACAGTTTATACAGTTTTGTTTCTTGTATAAATGAATGGAATAATCATAAACACCTAATAGGGTTATTGTAAGAGTTGATTAAATAATATATACAAAGTCATTAGTGTATGACCTGGCACATATAAATATGTATATATGAAGGAAATTATATTTTTGTCTCTTAAAAATAAGGATTGAGGGAAGAAAGGAATTCTTTATTCAAAAGAATTTTGAATAAAGAGGAGTGTTGGCCACTCATTCCTGTGCCTAGAAGAATAAAAGCAGTGAGCATGCTGTGATTCCTCAAATCCTACCTTGCTGACACGAAACACATGAAACTCCCAAATACTCCAAACAGACCAGGGTCCATCTACCATGAAACAGTCACTGGTCAAAAGTAAAGTGAAAAAGGAAGCATGATGCTGTGAGTTTTTCATTAGGCTGAAATTCTTCATTTTTAAGGACTGTCTTGAGATTGAGAACACATCCTTTGGGGTGGGAGAAGGGCATTAAAATGTTGTTTGATCACCATAGTGAGAGGTGAAGCTGGCTGGGCTTCTGGGTCGGGTGGGGACTTGGAGAACTTTTCTGTCTAGCTAAAGGATTGTAAATGCACCAATCAGCACTCGTGTCTAGCTAAAGGTTTGTAAATGCACTAATCAGCACTCTGTAAAAATGCACCAATCAGTGCTCTGTGTCTAGCTAAAGGTTTGTAAATGCACCAATCAGCACTCTGTAAAAACAGACCAATCAGCACTCTGTAAAATGGACCAATCAGCACTCTGTAAAATGGACCAATCAGTGCTCTGTAAAATGGACCAATCAGTAGGATGTGGGCAGGGCCAAATAAGGTAATAAAAGCTGGCCACCTGCACCAGCATCCCAAAGCCGATGCGATGCGATTCGAGGTTGTGGAGGCCTTGGTGTTTTTGTTACTCTCAGTGAATCCTGGCTGCCAGTCAGTTTTTGGGTCTGCACTGCCTTTATGAGTTGTAACACACCGCAAAGGTCTGCAGCTTCACTTATGAAGTTAACGAGACCACGAACACAGTGGGAGAAGCAACTCCGGACGCGCCACCTTTAAGAAGCTATAAGACAGGGAAGGTCTGCAGCTGTGTTTTTGAAGCCAGTGAGACCAGAAACCCACCAGAAGGAAGAAACTCGGGACACATCTGAACATCTGAAGGAACCAACCTCCGGACACACCATCTTTAAGAACTGTAACACTCACCATCAGGGTCTGCAGCTTAATTTTTGAAGTCAGCGAGACCAAGAACCTACAGGAAGGAACCAATTCCAGAACCAGTAGCACATGACAATTAAAATTTTTTCTTGGAAAAATTAAATTTCAAGATCCGTATTCCTATTGACCCAATTACTAATGTTCTTGTTTAACTGCCCTGTTCAATCTCAAAATCTGGGGAAGTCCATGGTCTGTGGTGATCTAATCACCTGCCCTTTGTAGTCACAAATGCAGCTACTGCTGATGAAGAACCACTGTTTTCTGTGTTGAAGGCATCTGAGGTCTTGTACCACAGAAGTGACTGCACCCAGAGACCATCATTTTCAATTGAAATAATGGTTTATTCTGTTGTAACTCATGCTTAAATCATATTCTGCATGACAGATTAGTACTTGCTGCTGAAGGGTTGTGCAGAGTTCAGACCTCTGGAAGGCGTCTGGGGTCTTGGAGGAGAAGAGGGGAATGAGATATCACCGTCGTTCTCACAATAACTTTGGTCTGAGCCAAGCGTGTGGACTCGTGTCACCACAATACAGCGATCTCTGGTCCATCCCCATCTCCTTTACAGGCTTCAGTTTCCAGTATCCATGTGGGACCACTTGGCTAACAGTCTCAGTGAGTAAAAACAGTTTAAAATCCCTCATAAGAAGGTGTCAGGGAAGTCCTGTACGTCTGTAAGGCTGCAAAGAGAGCCTTGCCGATATTAGAACACAAATTTCAGAATGTTTTAGAAGTGGGCTGGAGGATGGGATCTTGCAGAAAGAACTGCAGCGTTCTCTGGCCTAGCCATTTCTACACCACAGTACTGTAATGCAGGCGTCAGGTACGAAAACATGGACTAGCTCCCTTCACTTCGCCCACATCTCCTCACCCTCAAAACGCTCGCCTCCCTCTCTCTCTCCACTTAAGCTGGTCCCACAATTTCAAAGAGTATTTAACAGCTTTGGCCATTTTTCAAGCATATTTAAAACCAGCTGTTGGTAATTCTTGCCTGTTTTACTATGGGTAGATAAACTGAAAACAATTTAAAACTAGGCCAATCACACTGCCTTGAAGAATCTAGATGATGTTCCCTTGTTGTCAAGCTCCCCAGTGATTTGGCGGCCAGCCAGGAGAGAAAAATCTGTGACGGTGTTAGTGAAAGCGAAACACTGTTGCAAAGGTAGATCTACAGCTGAAGAAAGGTAGGTGACACCTTTTAAATGCTTCCTTTTTTGAAGAATTCATACCTTGTCTCTCTATTATCAGCATAGATAATGAATTAGAAAACCAAATTTTATCTTAATTTCCCACCAAATGACATCTTTAGGAGGTCATTCATAATGACCTGTAATAGACATGTTAATGATTTGTGGGTTTGATTTCTGGTTGGGGAAAAATGCCATGTTTAAACTTCTCTGTAAATATAAGCATTCTTAAGAATTTGAACTAATTTGGGCCGGGTACAGTGACTTACGCCTGTAATCCCAGCACTTTGGGAGGCTGAGGCAGGCAGATTACCCGAGGTTAGGAGTTCAAGACCAGCCTGGCCAACATGGCAAAACCCCGTCTCTACTAAAAATACAAACATTAACCGGGCGTAGTGGTGCGTGCCTATAATTCCAGCTACTCAGGAGGCTGAGGCAGGAGAATCGCTTGAACCCAGGAGGTGGAAGTTACAGTGAGCTGAGATCAAGCCACTGCACCCTGGCCTGGGCAACAGAGCAAGACTCCATCTCAAGAAAAAAAGAAAAAGAATTTGCACTGATTTAGAAAAGCGACTTTCTTGAAGCAGTTTTAGGTGTAGGGACAATTTTCAAAATTTGAAGATCCTTTCTGAGGTTTCTTGAAGGAAAACTAGTAACCCCAAATGGTATGGAAACGGAGTCAGTGGAATCGGCAGCGAGCTGTAGGGAGGTCACCTTTCACGGACAGGTGACAGCTGCAGTCTCACAGAGCCCAGCAGCCAGCAGAATGCCATGGCTGGGATTTAATGCTTTGTGGTCACCATCCTGAATTTCTTCAGAATTTGTCTGTGAATTTGTGTTTTATGAGTAAAGTTCAATGGGACATCTGAGCGTGTAGGAGGATGGAGGGGGCTTAGAGTTCCCTCACCTCCCCAGGACAGGACGGGCTCCGGCTGCCCACTCTCTGTCCCTGGTGGCCCTGGAAGCCTGAGTGTGGCTGTCACGTGCTCCACTCTGCCCTTCTCAGGGGGCTTGGGCTCAAGTGAGGGGAAGGTAATATGCTCAGCATGTGACTCATCAAGGGTCTTCCTGCTCAACCCCAATCCAGGTCTCCAACACATCCCAGCCAGAAGGTTGCAATCCCTTAGGTTCGCCCATCTGCAGTAAGGTGGGGTGGTGCCTTGGGGAAGGAGAGATTGATTTCCCAGTCCCAGGCCAGGACCTGCGTTTTTATTTTGCACTGATCCCCACAAATTATTTAACCCTGTTGGCACAGGGTTGAGCAAGGACGAAGAAAGAAGGAGGCTGCTTAGATGGGCATGAAAGCCCAGAACATGTGTGACTGCACCATTTGTGGATTCCAGAGCCCAGCTGTCAGTTGCAAGGAGACTCCGTCCAGGAATGGAGTGCAGTGTTGAGGGTGCCTCCTAGCGATGACCTTGTCAGAGGAAGTATGCATTTCCTAGGAGAACTGTTTTGAAATGAGCAAGACTTCTTAAACTTGAAAAGGCACATTTTAAAAATTAGACAAACTATTTTTGGATGCTCTAAAATCTGTGTCTGAATTCTTTCCACTAATTTTGATGCATACCTCCATCATTTTAAGAATGTGAACTCATTGTGCTATACCCCAACACCACCATACACGCATACATATGGAGATACATAAATGTGTACATACATACGAAGGCCTGGAGCTGACCTGTGGGTGATACAAAATGAGAGACTTTTCCCTGAAAGAACTTACGCTCTTGTAGAGAGAGCAGTACTCAAGGGATAATCTCTACCCCCAAAGTTCTCTAACTGCCTAAAGTGTGTCATGGAATTTTGCTAAAATACATTTGATGACTATCTCCTTTATTCATGTCTCTCTGAGAAAAAGTATTTACAGAAATTGAGACCTTTATTGACCTGGATATCGCAGGAGTTTAGCTCTGCTTCTATTAGGTAGATGTGAAAACAAATGATAAAAAAAAATTGTTGGAAGAAGATTGAGGGATATTTAGTAAATTTTGAGGAAGAAAAGGTCATTAAAGTCTTCTATAATGCGGACTAAATCTACATATTTAAAAAATGAAGCAATTATTGAGGAATTTTGGCAGATACTACAAAAACATCTTCAGTCCAAATAAGAGATTTGTAGGATTTCTTTTTGCACTTTATCTAAATGTCCCAGATCTCCCTTTGGCTTTTCATGTATAGTGGCAGCCTTAAAATAAAGATTTAGAACCACTTAGGACCTAGACCCTTCACCCAAAGAAAGGTGGACTTCCCTCTGCTGGAGCCAGATAAGTCACTCACTAAAAGAATAAAGAAATGCATTTTTCATATTAATGTAATCAGACAGTCTTGGTTCTCCAGGCCTCAATAGGTGAATTTACAAGTACCTGACAATGTAATTTGCAAAAACGTACAAACCGTTATGTGGATTAATGAATGTTGGATTTCCAAGCGTGGCTTGTAGAATTAGCCTTGGAGTCTCAGATTCTACTGAGGGTCCGTACAGTGTTCTGTATGTAAATACGTGTGTGGCCAGTATCATAAAGAAATTCTAACTGGCAATAAAAAGAGGCAAACAGTGGCAGTAGCTCAGCAGAGATTTTTATAGACACCTCCACCCCCTCCTTGGCATTTGGTAATCTTGAAAAAGTTGAAAGAAAGAGAAGTTTAATTTAGAGGGGACTTTTGCTCTGCTTAGCTGGGGTTCACACGCCCAGCATGAAATAATAATGCATCCAACTGTCCGTCTTAGAATAAGTAACCTTTATGTCACCTCCTTCACTGGTGGAAACTGCGAACAGTGGGTGAGAAAGGTATGACTACCAGAAAAAACTGAGGGATCTCTGTGACCTTCAGGTGATTATGTTTGTGCTGATGCAGAGAGCACAGAAACCCAAACTCTCTATCCGAAGAACCCCATTCATAAAAAATGCATTGGTTATTAACCAGAGAATCTTAAGCACTGTACTTTGGAGGGATCGCTGATGCATGGGAGGAAGTGGAGCTGCTTTGCCTGGGATGAGCAATTTATATTTGCAATTCTGTTCCTTTCTCAATCTGCACTGGCCGTCATATCCTCTTTGCAAAGGGTAAGGCTCCAGAAAGGAGTATATACTCTCGGGATTTAAAATAGTGTATTCGTTTCTTAAAATGACTTACTTGGAAGAGTCAACTCCAAAAAGAGGGAACAATTCAAAACTCTGTGCAAGAGCGAACATCTGTTTTACTTTCAGTGTCGCTAAGAGATGCTGAGCCAGGTTTCCCTTGGTGAATGAAAATCTGTTGTACCAAATTAAAAAAAAAAAAAAAAAAAAAAAGCAAAACAAAAATGAACTTGCTATGAGGAGCGCAATGACAGTCATTGGTGATGGTTGTTCAGGGACTCAGCTTGAGCCGTGTGGAGAGAGTGGAGTGTGGGAGGCTCGGTCCTCAGGAGGGCACTGAAGAAAGGAGTGTCGTGCTCAGGTGGTCACCCCTCTCGGCTCTGTGGGTCACAGTCCCTCCAGAGCAGAGGGATCTGCAGGCAACCCTGTGGGTTTCGGATGTGAGATCAACCTGGGACCAATGGTGTTGAGTGAACAAATGCCCTCTGACAACCAGGTCTTATAACAATGAATCAGTTGTATCCAAGTGTACCATCCAGTCTCCTAATCAGTATTTTGATGTCTTCACCATTTATGACCTATCCTTTGCATAATAGATTCAAATCAGGGTTTCTTGTATTTGCAGATAATTAACTCCTGTTATATGGCTATTTTAAATTTTATATTATGATCCCTTTAAAATCAGTTATCATACTTTTAAAATTATCTGTGAACAAATCATAATTACAAAACAGATGTATCTGAGATGATTCCATCCTTGCTAAGCTAGAAGTCAATCAAGATTATGATAAAAGAATGGTGCTGATAAAGAAGCTTGGAAGGCCAAGGAGATTACACTAGCTGCAGACCCATCGGCCATTCAGAAAACAGATTGCATATGGCAGTGTCAGCACAAAGGAGATTCAGCCTTCCCTAGGTAACATCCAAGCCACTGCTGGCTCCCTGTGGTCTTCAGTCACAGGTAGAGTTTCATAAAACATTCACGTGAGCTACCCTTTAGATGCTCTGTCAGTGGCCTCATGAGGGATATCAACCTCTGTGTTCAGGAAGCTCCACAAATGATTTACAGGCCTGGGTGAGAACCACTGGTATAAGCCATGGTCTGTGTGAAAATTTGGAAACTGTGCCACTATGTTTGTGCCATATTTCGTGATTATGCTACCATGGACTAAAGGAAGCACTATATATGTAAACATCTTGCTTTGTAAGCTCTTCAGGACCCAGTCATTTAGTTCAGCTCCAAACATTCATCCAGTGGTACCAAGGACAGAGTTAGGGTTAGTGCACAGTGGCCACCTTTAGCCAGTGTGCAAGAGAATGTGAACTGCACAGAAAGGGACAGAGGGGCAGGAATATGAATTGAGTTGGCTTGGAGCAGGTCGCTATTATAGACACATTAAATAATATTAAATATTATTGGATTAAATACAGCTTAGGCTGGACATTGTGGCTCATGCCTAAAATCCAGCACTTTGGGAGGCCAATGCAGGAGGACCACTTGAGGCCGAGAGTTCAAGACCAGTATGGTCAATGGAGTGAGATTATTTCTGTACCAAAAAAAAAAGAAATTAGCTGGGTGTAGTGGCTTCTCCTGTAGTCTCAGCTACTCAGAAGGCTGAAGTAGGAGGATTTCTTGAGCCCAGGAGATCAAGGCTGCAGTGAGCAATGATCACACCACTGCACTCTAGCCGGGGCAACAGAGTGAGATACTGTCTCTCAAAAAGAGAAATTAAATTTTTTTATTAAATAACAGTAATCAAGAGAAATAGCACTTACGTGGCAAGCATGCACTGTTTCAAGAAAGTTACATATATATTAGCTCATTTAATCTTCACAACAGCAGTGCTATGAGAGGGGTACTATTATTATCCCTGACTTTTACAAGGTGATGCATGAAGTTGGAAAACAAGCCAGAGTTCACATTCTCAGTTAAGTGGTAGTGCTAAATTTAAACCCAGGCAGAGTTTAATTTTTTTTTAAGAGTTCTTGGTTTTAACCCTTACACCAAACGGCTTTTAATATCTAAATTGGAATTGAGGTAGAATTTGCCAATACGCTAAAAATTTAAAGATATTTCAAAGGTTTATGTTAAACAACAGACAGCAGTCAAGTGGATGCCAGTACTTATCTTAAGGGAATTGTATCACTGCTGAACTAAAAGCCAGACCTCTATTTCTACTGAAAAAGAACTGTGAATGAAATGACAGCATACAGTGATGAACCAGGAGCACAGCCTATGTCCCGTAGAGCTCGTAGTTGCTGCCTCGAAAGCGTAGACTGCTAACTTCAGAACAGACTTCAGAGAGCTTTCCTGGAATTTTTTGGTCTCAGAGATGTAACATGTTTCCTAGGCTCCTGGTCAGGAGAAACTCACCCAACCCATTCAAGTTTGTGTTTTCATATCTGTGCTCATGAAAATATCCAACGTCAAATTCTCTGCAAACGTTCAGCTAAGTGTTGCTTCAGATCTCTCTGAAACCCTTAGCCGACATCATTTATTCATTCTGACTTCCTGATTCCCCGTCTGGCTCTGAGAAGGCCCTTGATTCCAGAGCTGCCTTCTAGCCAGATGGATTAGCTTATGGTCCTACAAGGTTATGTGTGATACATGTGTTTGGGGAAAATGGAGATACACATTAAGAAGAAACATTACTTTTGGATCCAGGCAGGAGAGCATACATAATCTCCTCTAGAGCCTGTGAAAGACTTCATTTTACACATGAAATTGTGTGGAATTGCCCTGGACTGCACTGAACGTGGTTTTTGAGAATTAACCAGCCTCAGAACAAGCTGCTGGGCACCAGCTAGGCCTCAAAGCAACAAAGAATAAATGTAAGCAAATGTAATCTGTGTAAAGTTGAGGGGAACAAACGCACAATCTTGTTGACACAGTGCCTGTGTGAGACCGATCCTAAACATTACGATGGCGCGCATTAGAAACAGAGTCAAAAAGTGGGCTTAGTATGCATGAAAGAAACATGAGACAGAAGGGCTTGGCATGGTATAGAAATTTTTTAGAATGAAGGTATTCATTTTTTAATTGCTTAAAAGGGCTTTTCTATTTTTCTGCGCGTTGTAAAACCTCTCTTTTCATAGTCTGGTATAAAAACCCATGCCTGGCAAGTATGGGAAAACAACCGAATTTTTTTAAAATTGTGCACTTTTAGCCATTTGAGTATTTACCTAATCTGAATATTTGACCAAAAACATCACTTTGAAATCTCATAAGCTCTTTGAAGTACGTAAATTTCTGCTGAGAATTTTAGGGCAAAATGGGACTTGGGTATATAAGAAAGAACAGAGATTTGAAAGGTTTGCGCTGCACAAGCCATCTCCCAGCTTAAAATGCCGTGCTTTTAAGCATAATAGGTAAATCACATATAAAAAAATTTAGAAGAAAGGTCTTCTGTACATTCTGAGGAAATGATTGGCATCTTATGATGGGTCATCTTATCGTTGTTATTAAATGACAGCAATCATTAAAATACCAAACGTATTTTGACAGAATTCACTTTATAAAATGTCAGCAAGTCTGTGTTTTTATTAGTTTGTTCCAAATCAATTTAGAAATTTCAATAGAATGCTTGTAAGTATTCCGCAAGCAATGTCCATTCCTGACTTTCTGCACAAAAATATTACAAATTAATCAGATTTTCAGATTTCCGCATAATGGCTTTGCACATTTATTGCTTAATCCTATTATAAAATGCTGTTATGATTGACACATCGTGGTGGAGATAGAAGTCAATTGAATAATATGTAGCAGTCAATTTTATTTGTAGCTTAATGTGCTGAAGTATTTTTCCCTGTTTCCATTATTTATAAGTCTGTCCCTTTGGAGAATATATAGGAGAATTTGTTTTAAATGAGCCAATAATACCTTCTTTAAAATTTATAAGTGTGACAGAGTCATATCTCTTTTTCTGGGTTGTCCATGGCATGCCGGTAAACAGGGTTTGAAGTGTCTTCCGCTTGTTATTCATAGAACAAACATCAGGAAAGAGGATCTTGTTAAGGTTTGCTTGGAATTGGATTTCAACCACTCATTAGAAAACTCCAAGGAAACAAAGCTACCAAGTAGAAATTCTCAAAAATTGCCACTGGTTTTATTTGTTTGTTTGTGTATTTATTGTTTCTACCACTATCTTACCTGCTACAGTTTGTCCTGAAACGAAGTACAGAAGCACACATAGAGAAATGACCATGTTAAAAGAGTTTGAAGGATTTGCTCTTGAGTGGAATTTCATTTTTTCTGCCTTGCTGTCCAGTAGGATTCCAGTAAAGGAAGCAAGCTGTGTTCTGTGCTTAGCATGGCGGAGCTCCCTGGAGCTATTGTGGGACTCCTAGTGTTTCAGTTAGCACCCGGGACACTTGCTTAGGGAGAGCCATATTCTTTTTAGGACATTGTGTAAGGTGATATGGAAAAAGGCTTAGTTTTCAGGAAAGCGATGCCATAAGATTCAGTGTTCAAAGAGTATGGAAGAAGGGCTTAGGAGTATGGAGGGATGGGGAAAGCCATATTAGGGGAAAATATTGATGGACTTGGTCATATCTGAGATCACACTTTGTTTAATTTTAGGATACTAGATTAGCTGTGGCTCGCTTGTACTTAAAGGGTGTAGTTTCCCACACATATGGCACACTGGCGTACTCTATGAAAACTGACTGTGCTACATTCTCTGCTGTTCTGTTCTTCTGCCTCTTGATGAACTTGGCCATCCTGAATGTCTCTCATCATTATTTATGCAGTCGATAAGTGATTTGAGCACTGGAGATATTGATAAACCACTCTGTCATATCATCTATGCCTTAACGTTATGTGACATCATAGGAAAATGGGGTCGTGTGCAGTTCCCAGGCTGGATCATATATTAAGGGAGCATTTCTTTTTTGAATTCCAGGGGCCAGAGGAAACCCAGCACTATCAGACCCAGGCACTCCTGACCAACACCAGGCCAGTCAGACCCACCCACCATTTCCAGTTGGGCCACAGGTCAGTATCTCTCAACTGCTTTCCATTAGGCTGCATTTAGGATGGTTTAGCCATATAAATAACCAAATAAATAATAATGAGTTAAGTCCAATTAACTCCAACAGAGCAAAGATGGTAATAAATTTTCATATGAAAAGCTGTATGACTACATTATTTATTAAATACCATCAAGAAAATATGCGTTTGCAAATCTATTCTCTCTTCTTAAAGGAAAGGTTGGCTTTAATCATGTGGAAACACTTTTTTTTTTTTTAACTTAAAACCCACTACAGTTGTGCTGTTGGTTACCATGCAGTTTTCTGGAAAGTAAAACTTTAATGACTGGAGTGTGAAGAAAATTAAGTTATTTCAACCTTACTATAGCCATTTTTGAAATACAAGATGTGATTTAATATAAAAGAGTTAATGCAATTTTAATGCAAGTTCAGCTTATTGGGTTTGACAATATTGTACATCATACATAGCTCTTGCATTAATAAAGAAATACAATCATTATTTTTTAAAGTCCAATATTTGTTTTTTGGCAGCCTGATGTGGGCTATATGGAGATGTAGAACACAATTATAAAAGGCTGGGCTTTTTTTTTTTTGCCTTTTTACCTCTATCATTTAGTGTGAAGCTTTCAGAGTTCATCCTGCTTTTATGGAAAAAGAAGCTGAGACTTGGGCCTTTCTCTCCCTTTTGTTGTCATTGTTGCTCCTGGAAGTTAATGACTTTCAGCACATTGAGGGCTCACGCAAGTTTAGAGTGAGGGTTGGTCTTGACATTCTTATTCCACTAGCCACCGAGACTCCCTGTGACCTCAGATCCCATAGTCCATCTTGGAGCACAGATCGCTCCGTGCCTGTGGACAGAAAGCCTGGGCAAATGTATGCTGGCTTATGGAAGCCTAGAGAGTTTTCCTGGGACTCTCAGGAACAGGATTTTTGGTGTCATACTCTTTATAATTTTATGCTTGTAACATCCTGTGTGTGTTCATGTAATTATGTGTGTCTGCGTGTATGCATGCCTGCACACCTGCCTGTGAACATACTGGGGGTAACACACTCTAATGCCTTCAGGTTGGGTAGGCAGTCCTACAGGCCCAGGTCAGTGAGGCATGGTGGCCCTGTGACAAACTGGAGAGTGCATGCCCTGCCTTGAGCCCACAAATCCTATTTTTAAAATGCTGCAGACCAAACCCCCCAAATCTGTGACCCATATATAGTCTGAAAACTACTGATTTGCCTTCCCTCTTACCATAATATCACTATTGGCAGTGATGTAACACCGGGAATCTGAGGGCCAGCATGTAATTTTGTATTCATTCCCGACGTATATTTATTTTGCTCATTAGAATAACTGTAATTTTTTAAAAAGGGAAGCACGGTTACTTGGTGTGAATTTAGCGAAGTGCACAAATACATTAGGAACAAGGCCTGTGGGGTCTAAAGCAGCAGTTCTAAGCTCAGTTGTGCAAAATCCTAGGGCTCTGCAGAGTCTTCCCCTAAAGGGTCCTGAAAGGAACACTGCAGGGAATGGCCAAAGTGTGGACTTAGCCCTCTCCACACCACCCCTCATTCTTCAGATAAAGCAGCCCCCACTTCTCTAAATCTGTTCTTTGTATTGGAGGGGATACAAGAAAGGGGTAAAACACGGGCTCTGGAGCAGCCTTCCTGGGCTTGAACTTGAACCCCCTCTCAACTAGACATGGGACTTGCGCAAGTTACTAGCCTCTCTGTATCTCATTGGTAGAATAACTACAGCATTCGAATAGTGTCTGGCTATTATACACTGGGCTTGGTAGTATGCTGTATTTAATTACCTATCCCTCACATAAGAGTTTTGCATTGGTTCTTGTAGAACAACAACAGACATGGGATTATTATGTTCCACACGGCTCCCACAAAGCTGCAATGAAAGTCCTGAATCAAGGACTCTAAAATCAAATGACTCTTGGGGTCATCTGGCTTGACCAGGGCAGGAATCCCTCCAATGTCATCCCGGTGAAGAGCCCACGTGCTGCACTCAAAACATGCCCAGCAGTTGCCTTTCCCTACCAGAGAAGGGCTGTTCCATCCATAGTGCACATAAACATGTGTTTGTATAATATCATTTTAATTGGGCAAAGGATGTTAGAATAATAACAAAAGAATTATTTTCAAAGATTCTAAGTTTTATCCACATCAAATACTTTTATGTCTTATATTCTGTTTTAGATCTTGTCATTGTACACACATAATTCTACCATTTTAACAATAATCATTCAAGTTTACTTAATAGTTATACAGCTTATTTTCTATTGCATTCTCATATTACAAACATTTTCTACTTTTCTACAGAGGTGTCATAATGATCCATTTTAATGACTATGCAATATTTTATCTAGTTTAGTACTGTAATAAACTATTTTCAATATTTACCTATTTTGAAACATAATGCAGGTTTTTATGCAGTTATCTTATTTCCTTTTGAATAATATCTTCAAGCTATATCCTAGGAATATATTCTGAGTTAAAGGGGGATAAATATTTTTGCAGCTCTTGATAATCTATTTCTAAATTGCTTTCCAAAAGGATTATGCTAGTGTACATGTCCCCCAGCCATAGATCTGCATAGTGGTGTCAATACAGACTTTCCAGCATTGAGTAAATTTTCTACATTATTTTTGTTGATTTAAAAGTCAAAAGTAGTATTTCGTTGCTCTTTTTGAATCAAAAAATCCCATTGATCCCAATAAGTTCTTTCTGGAACAACAGAGAATAAATTAGCTGACAGCTTCAAATACATGAAGACAGGATCAAATGGAAATTCATTGGAAGAACAACATGTAAATGTAAGTTATTACTTGTAAAGGTATTTGAGTTCCTTAGAAGAAGTCCAAACCAAATGAAATTTTCCAAAGATATCAATGAAATGCAACTTTGAAATTTTTGTCTACCAATCATTTTTTAAAATGGGATACAGCATGTTTTTTGGTACTTCTTTGGGAACTTTCTGACCCTGCTTAAATGGAAGGATGATGTTTTTAAAACCCATGCCTTGGTTCCACAGGTAAGTGAGCTAGCTTTATCTGTTTACTTGCAGCCACTTCTGACGGCACAGCAGTTAGCTTCTGCTGTGGCCGGCGTGATGCCGGGAGGTCCCCCAGCCCTCAACCAGCCAATCCTCATCCCCTTCAACATGGCGGGACAGCTAGGAGGCCAGCAAGGACTGGTTCTTACACTGCCAACAGCGAATCTCACCAACATCCAAGGGCTGGTGGCAGCAGCTGCAGCTGGAGGCATTATGACTCTGCCATTGCAAAATCTACAAGGTAATCCATAGTGTCCATATGCCACGTAAGGCTCACCAATTGGCCAGTATTCTCTGAAGCAGACAAAAAAATGTGCCTAGAATGGTGAATGTGGTTCAGAGTTGCTCTGCCCTAAACAATATGGAAGGCTTCCGTAGGAAGCAAAATTTTCAGTTGTCTGTGAATCCTGAGCTTGCACAAGCCACTGGTTTTATCAATCCTCATTTCCTAACATTGGTATCAAAACTTTTCAGGTCTCCTGGAAGCATTTATGAGTCAATCATTGCATGACGTATCAAAAACTTAAAAGTAAAATTCCTGTGTTGTTATTTGAAGACCTGAGTTATCATCTCACCAATTCTTCAATTTAGCCATAGGTAAAGAAAAGTTAGAGTTTGCTTGTTTGTGTTTGAAGTGATTGGAACATCTCAAATACAAGATATTATTTGGAATAATTTATTAATGATTATTTTGCTCTACAAAGTATGTTTTAGTTATAGCTATTTTAAAAAATTGTGTTACTTGAGCTCATATTTTACAATGAGAAAAATAGACTTGTATGTTGAACCTTTATATTACAGGGGCATATAACAAGTCAGACTCTAATTTTACTTAGGAAGGGTAGTTGTCTTGATATTATAAAGGTTTCGACTTTTCTTTAAAAGATTTGGTAGCATTGACTGATAGGTTGATTTACAAAAGATTCTGTCAGAGGAAGAATTATTTTGGTGGAAAATGACCTGAATATAAGTAGGATGCCTGCTAAAGAGAAAATGAATTTATTTTGGACTAGTCAAAGATGTTTGATTTCTTCATATATATAAACATTAACAATTAAATTTTTTGCAGAATGAGGCTCCTCTGGGTAAGTTATCAGAATGGTAATTTAAAATACTTTTTTAGTTGGTCAAATGTCAGGGCTTCTTATAATTTATTGAAGAATCAGTCCACAAGACTAAGAAACAGACCAAGTAAGAACTGGTTAACTCTTGACCCAAACTTCTTTCCATGCTCTGTGTTCTGCTACCCCACCCATTGTTGCCACTTCTTAACTTCCATTTTAATGTTTAAAACAAAGTCTCTCTTGTACCATTAAATTGTGCCAAGAAACCTGCCATTCATAAATCATGCATGCCCAGGATACGCTAATGCACAAACTTTGCTTGTTTCAAATTTGAGAGTGCCTGGGAAGCCAGATCTCAAGCTTAAGCAAATAAAGCAGGAATACACAAGGTGAAAGCCAAAGCAACAAAGTGTAGGGAGAGGCTTTTTAATGTAGGTGGATGATGAAATCTTAATGAAGAAATGGGCATTATCAAAATGCAGCCTTCCATTTGGAACATTTGCACTTATGGGAATATTGAATATTATAAATAAACATAAGCTTGAAGAGCTCCTAGGCCACGAATTAATCCTGCTTGGTTAAGATGGATACCAAAAATCAGAGTTTAAAAAAAAAAGTAAACTTGTTATTTCTTGATCATGGTTTGGTATTCTTAAGATATTAGTATCTGTTTTTTTAAGGGTTCAAAATTAATGATTGGTCCAACGTGGACTTATTCCACCAAGATTTTCCCTTTTGTTTTTGTTTGTTGTAAATATCAAAGTTCAGTATTAGCTTATAGTTAGGAGTTTGGTTCTTTGGGGCACCTCTGGTTTCAGAAAAGGAATCCCAAGCTTTGTGGCCTGATGAAGTAGAGGAAACAAAAGCACTTGCTTTTCTTATCCCTGGATGTTTCTGACACAAGTTCCCTCTCAGCATCATCTTCAGAAGTGGGTTGGAGTTGATGCCCAAGCTCTTGTCTGCTACACAAGCACAAGTGAACATTTCCCCCTTTGTCTTCCTCTTCGAAATTTCACTGACGTTGGAGGGAAGGTGATGAGGTTATTGGAATAAAACATCTCCCAGTTGCAAATCAGCTCGTTATAAGAAAAGCTTTCTAATTAGGCTTAACATTAAACTCCTTCCCCAATGCCTTCTGCTTTAATATCTTTGTGAATGAATCCCAAGTCCTAAATCGCTGTCAGGATCCAAGAAAGTTCTACCTTCCAATTTCCTTGGGATTTTCTATTCCTTTCATATAAGTCTCAGGCAACCCAGAAAGAGGTGGTCATCCTAACGAGAAGTTCAAGGGCAATAAGGATGGTAATCAGGGAAGTCTCATGCCTCGAAAGTGCCCAAGATGAATGTACACCACCTAAAGGGCAAAGCCAGTGGTTACCTTGCAATCAGTCCACCAGCAGCCATCCCAAAGCTGATTTTTCCCACCTTCAGGTGACCTACTGCACAGCCCTTGACAATCCCTAGGCAGAATCAATGGCTTATGGAGCTTCCCAGGTTGTGTTGCAGAAGTAGTGGGACTCTTGGGATGGTGGTGAATGACTGACAGACTGAAAGGTCGTCTGCAGGGATTCTGAGACTGAGCCAGTCTTCAAGATGACCTCAAATCTCATCCTCTCTCAAAGGTTAGGGTGAGAGTCTTGTAAATGGACTATCAGTACCTTAGAAGGAATCCTTACACGCATTCATACAGTCACCAGTGAGGGGAGAAGGCTGTTTCCTTTCCCCTGTCTCTTTCCTATACAATAAATACAGTGACCTCCGGCCAAGGCTTTTCAGAGTCTTTAAACATGACTCTTAAGTCTGCTCATCTATAATAAACACCCCGCTTCTCCAGTGATTTTATAAAACAGGTTTGTTGGGTGATTGTGAGGGGGAGGTTGCACACCTAGTCTGCGCACCTAGTCTGAAGCAGAGCCTGTTACCATGTAACGTGCTTGGTCATGATTAGTTCCCTTTTCCTCATTGTGAAGTGTTAAGCTTTTATTCATGAAACAGTTTGGCCAACTGGAATTATCTCCAACCTTCCTACCCAGCCCTCCAGCCTGTCTGTTATTCTAGCTCAATAGTCACAAATTTGCTAGGATGAAAGGGAAAAAAAAAAGTTGCTGACATCAGTCCCTTAATGGTTTGGAATTCAGGGATAAGATTTCAAATATTTTCCTTTTTACTGAAGTGATTGAGAGCTTGTTCATTTACATCCCCTATCAAGTCACACGGAATAGCTCTCAGAGCCTCGGAGGCCGTGATTTACACATGTATTTTAATGAGCACTCATGACATGCTGTTACACTGAGAGCAGCTCTTCTCGACTCTGACAGCGGGGGTCATATCACAATCTCCTCTCAAAACATGGTCCCCAGACCAGCGGCATCAATGTCTCCTGGGAGCTTGCTGGAAATATAGGATCTCAGGCTCTACCCGAGATGCCTGAGACCCTCTGAACAGAATCTGCATTTTTAAAAGATCCCCAGATAATCCCCATGCACATTAAAGTTTAAGAAAAGCTGATCTTAGGGAGATTATTCAAAGTTTATTAGGCAACTCCCTGCTTTCATCTGTTTGGGGTGCTATAAACATGAAAACCACAGGCAGGGTGGTTTATAAACAACAGATTGTATTTCTCACAGTGCTGCAGCCTGGGAAGTCCAAGATCAAGGCAGATTCGGTTCTGGTGAGGGCCCACATCCTGGTTCATAGATATCTACCTGTCTTTTTACTGTGTCCTCCCACCGCAGAAGGGATGAGGGAGCTCTCAGGGTCCCTTTTATAAAGGCACTAATTTCATCTTGAGGGTTCCACCCTTATGACCTAATCTGCTGATCTGCCCCACCTGCTGATACCATCACATTGGGGGTAAGGATTTCAACATATGAACTTGGTGGGGTGGGGGGAACACACATCCAGTCCATGGCATCCCCTAATATCACCAGCAGCCAGAGTCAGAGACTCTTGTGATAATGCAGGACCCACGTGAGGCAGTGAATGTCCTCATTAATGCTCCTGCTCTCACTCACCACCGCAGGCCTCCAGATGAGAATGACTGAAAGGAATAATGTGTGGGAACATTTCTGCTTCTGTTAGGATTTTCATATCCTCAAGACCAAGGGAAGTTCTCTTACATAATGGAAGCCCTCTTGAAGTCCTTGCTCTGAGATTTTATCCAATGAAAGTTTTGCTTTGCTGATAAAAAAGACCTTATAACTCAGCAGAAAACCTGGATGTGTGGTCTGGGGATTGTGTTCTCTTTCTCTCAGATCCTTCCCAGCAAGAAACAGATTCATTGCTGTCTCATCAGTGATGAGGTCTTATTGTAAGAAGACACACAGTTGTAAGGAGTTAGACATCTTGCAGGATCCTAGGAACAGCCCTGTAACCCAGCCTCATTGGAATCTGGAATGAAATTTGGGCATTAGAGCATCCAGCAAACCCACGAGGCTGCAGGCTTTATCATCCTCTCCTCTGCAGGAGGCATGCATCTAATCCCCATGCTCAGAATGACTAATGACCCATCTCCCTGTCTTCTCCTGCTCCCTCCAGGACGTTTCTCTACTGCATTGGTTGGCTTTTGGCTGAACCATAATTCCAGTTCACTCATGTTCCATTTTGTCTCCTCTAAGGTTAGGCATCTTTCCAATTCATGTACCTGTCAGGAACTCTCCATTTTTCTCTATCTCTATCATCTTTATCTTTATCCTTATCTCCATGTCTATCTAAAATTCTGACTATCCAAGAGAGAAATTACCGTGAGGCTGAGCCTTTTAATCTAAGCTATCTCGTGTCACTGGCCAGACTGGAGATTGACTGCCCCCAGATTGAGATGTTCATTTCTGTCTTCTCGGCTATGACGTGGGTGGGAAGTGGGAAGCCAGAATGATGTGGTATGGAACATGAACAAGCAAGCTTAAGAAACATGCTGAGCCTCCCTCATCAGCAGAAGGGGTGGCAGGTAAGGCAGGCTGGACATTGGCCTTTCTGTTGGGAACAGTAAAAGCCAGTAGGGCCTCCCATGAGCAAGGACTGAGACAAATTCTGAGCTCAGGAGATGCCAATGGTGAGGTTTAGGTTCTGACTATTTTGAACGATGTCCTTGGAAGCTCTGGGTGGGATTCAAACCCAGAAATGCTCTAGATAAGACCTAGAAATGACCTCCTCCTCAAAGCCCTGTGTCCCTACGTGAAATAGCTGAGTTCTGTGCCCTCTCCTACCTTGCCTTGAGTGCCCCTCTCCCCTTGCAAGTACCATACACCATCAGCTACACTGGGTCTCTCCATCCCTGTGTCCTTCATCCCATGTTTATTGGACTTTGGCCTCTGATGACTGTAAGCAAGCTCACACCTGTGAAATAAGACAAATAATGGCCATAAACTCCAAAGAAAGAAGATAACTAAGCTTGCTCTGTCACATACTCCATAAGCTCTTTGAAAAATCAGTGTCTTCTCTTTTTATTACTTTGGAACACAGATAGCTGCATTAAAGATGTACAGTCCTAGGGTAAAAACAGAGGTTGTTAGTTGATGTAGCAAAATAAAATTCCCTTTATGGAGCTCATGCAAATGTGTTGGATCTTTTGCTTTTTTGAAACATAGGCAGGAAATGAAGATATATACAGCCTCGACGTGAGTGACAACAGGCAGCAAAGGGGTTAATGGGACGGTAGAGCTGAGTCTACTTCTAGGACAGATGGTTCAGGTTAGTGACTTGTTCTCACAGCACAGACCAGAATGACCTACTAATCACTGTAGGCAACATAAATGGAGAATATAAATGTGCTACATAGGAGATTTATGTCAAAGTGTGAACATTCCAGTTAAGTCAAGCATAACATTTAAATTAATGACCAAAAATACATTAAAGAGTGCTGCTAAACCTGAACATGGAAAAGCAATTAGGTTCAAGGCCAGTTGAAAAATCAAGGCCAAGGATGGTTTTTCTTCCCTTTGCTCTGGCAGGAAACCTGCCCTGGTTTTCTCTGACTCCCCATATTAAAGCCTGTGGATACTAAAGTATGTGGGAATAGTTTGGGGATTAGGGATTTCATGTGCAAGTTACATTATATTCCCTTTTGTTTGTGTTGTTGTTTTCACTGAGGTATGCTTTACGTGCAAGAAAATGCATGGACCTTACTTGCTTAGTTCAATGAGTTTTGATAATTGCATCCACCCATGCAGGCTCCATCAATACAGAAAACATTTAATTATCTCTAAAAGATTCCTCTGTGTCCCTTTGCATCTAACCAGGTAATCTGTTTTTTTCCATTCTAGAACTTCACACAAATGGATTTATATTGTATGTATTCTTTTGTGTCTGGCTTTTCTTGTTCGACATAATGTTTTTGAGATTCATCCATGTTGTTGTGTAAACCAGTAGTTCCTTTTTGTTAATTTCCAAGCAGTGTTTCATCATAAAAATATGCCACATTTTGTTTATCTATGACCATTCCAACGTCCCAGTGGGCAGACATCATGGAGTTTCCTTGATTGTGTGTCTCTAGGGAAGCACCTTTGGCCACTGTTCTCCTTGGCCCCTGGCCACACTCCTGGGAGATTCTTTCCTGTCTGTTATCTTCCTTGGCCAATCTGATGAGGAAGTTGAGGAATATACCTTTCTTCGGGGAGTTTCTCAGTCCAGGTGTAACTTATGCAAGCTGGAGGTCTAATGGGCTGCTTGATGTTTCCAACAGATAGGGATGTGTAGCTCCTTTGAAAATGCAGTCTCTCAGAAAAGGGAATGCTTCTGATCTTTCTGCTTCCGGTCAGTTCCCTGTGCCAAAGTTTTTTCCAAGATGGACATCTTGAATCTAATTTATTTTGCTTTTTTGTTTCCTACACACCTCTCTTTCAATTAAATCAACCTTGATGTGAAGGCACTCTGGCCTCCTTGGTGTCCTTTGCACGTACTCCTAGCCTAGGGCCTTTTGCACAGGCTGTTCTCTCTGCCTGAAGCACTCTATTCCCACCCAGAAAGCATCAAACCTTCCTTCCTCCTCCCCCACTGCCCCAGCACTCCTGTCTCCCTTACTTGCTTTCTGCATTTTCTTTTTCCCTAACACTTAGGACCTTTTACAAAATCTCAAGAATGTTTAAGTGTTTTTCTTTATTTGGCCTTCTTGAGCATTTTGGGTGATGCCTACTGTAGCCATCGAGGGCAGGGTCAGCAGTGTTGTGATGCTTGGGCCTGCTGCTGTAGAGGAGAATCTCTGTGTATAATGTATTGCTAATATGCATCATTTATGTCTGACTCTGCCCCTAGAATGGACGCCCTGTGACAGGCATCTTTATTTGGTTCAATAAAGTGGCCCAAGAACAAAGAAAGTGCCTGGCTTACTTGTAAAAGGTGCTCAAGTGTGAATGAGTGAATTTTAAAGACTAAGTAAGAGTCCAGTAAAGAGAAGTAAAGAGAGCATTCAATGTAGAGAAGAAGGCACAAGGAGACCAGAGTCTACAGGTTCTATCAATAGCTCTGTCTGTTCAATGAAAAGTGGGAATCCAAGGTGGCAAGAAATCAGACTATACACGCGAGAAGGCAACACTGAGGATTTTGTATGCCTTGATGTGTGTGAGTGTGGCCATCATAGAGCCTGAAATGTAAGAGATGAACATACTTAAAAACAATGCAGTTATGCTATAATTTTTCATGGATATATGTTTGCATTTACTATGCCTGGGTAATCCCAAGAATTTGAAGCAGCTTGTGATGCAAGAAACAAGAAAGAGGTCGAGAGTAGTGGCTCATGCCTGTAATCCCAGCAGTTTGGGAGGCCGAGGCAGGCCAATTACCTGAGATCACAAGTTCAAGACCAGCCTAGCCAACATGGCAAAACCCTGTCTCTACTAAAAATACAAAATTTAACTGGACATCATGGTGGACACCTATAGTCCCAGCTATTCAGGAGGCTGAGGCATGAGAATCGCTTGTACCTGGGAGGCAGAAGTTGCAGTGAGCTGAGATAGTGCCACTGCACTCCAGCCTGGGCAACAGAGTGGGACTCCATCTGAAAAATAAATAAAAAAATAAAAACAAGAAGTGAGACAGAGCAAAATATTTTTAATAGAAAAAGAAAAAAAAAAAAAACCTAGAGTAAGTTTTGGAACTAGAAGACAAATCAAAACTATGTATCAAGTTATATAGTTTTAATTATCTGACAGTAAAGGACCACACCAGTTTGACAAGAAACCAACCTATTTATTTTTGTTTTTCTATTAAGACAACATTTATTCATTTGTTCGACGAATACTTACTGAACTTTCAAAGCTTTAGAGGTTGTTATCTGGACTTAGGACATAGCAGTAAACAAAGAGTTCCTTAATGCACATGTACGCCAGTTGGGGAGTGAGGCAGATGGAGGTGGGGAAGTGTGGCAGGGATGGGGACATGATGCATTTTATGCAAGGTCATAAGTCTTGGTCTCTACACTGCACAGAGACCCAATGGACTAGAGGGATTAGGCTGTCCAGTATCTGAGGAAAGAGTGTCCCAGGGAGAAGTCCTAAGTGCTATGCACAAAATCTCAAAATCTCCAACAGGAAGGTGTGTTTATTTGTTGATTTCATATTACATATGGGTCATAGGTGTGCAGTGACTCTGCTGCACATTCTCTGCCTTCTAGGATCCAGGCAGAGGAAGCAGCCCCTATCTGGGATATGTTTTTTTTTTCATTACAAAGGGAGCAGGGAATGCCATAACTACAGTGGCTCTTAAAGCTTCAGCTCAAGAGCTGCTCACATCACTTCCACTCACGTGCTGTTGGCCAGACAAGTCACCTGGTCAAGCCAGCTGCTAGTGGTATGGAGGAGGAAAATAAATAACCCTAAGGGGACAGAGGAGGAGCACAAAATTGGAAACTATATGACAAGGCGCTGTGTCCAACAGCCATTGCATTAACGATACGCTGCAGAAGTATTTGACTTAGGTGATTCTTTCCAACCCTGAGGTTCTAGAATTCTATTAGGTGAACCCATTAGATCACATGGTCCATCCATGTGGTTTTTCAGAACACACACATTACCAGTTTCTAACCATAGAATTCAAATGATAAACGTAAAAATGGGTAACAAATATATGGGCCACTTGGGGACTGTTTAAAATAGCAAATTACGGCATATAAAGCAATGAATTTATTAATGTAACATTCAGGACAAGACAAAAGTAGAGGGATGACAAGCAGATCAGTGGTTGCTGAAATGGGGGGCAGGTGAATTTAAAGGAGTACAAGGGAATTTGGGGCTGATGCAACTGTTCTCTATCTAGATCGTGGTGATGGTTCACTGTTCGTGTTTGTCAAATTTGTACAAAAAGGGGGAATTTTATGGTATGCAAAATATGTTTCAGTTTTTCCCCAAAAAGAGAAAACATAAGTGAATGCTATAGGGCTTCACAAAAGACCAACTTTTTTTAAAACAAAGTTTAAATACAAAACTTCTAATGAAATTGAAACTAGGAAAATCTTTATGGAAATGGGAGACTCAAGTTCCCCATTAAACGATGTTGTTTGCTCAATTTCTCAGATACAGAAGCTAACACTAAAATAATCAAGATTTCAAATGCCTGTAATGTGATCCCAATTGTTTAAAGGAAGCCCCCTCCCCACCCACACACACACTCACAGAGAGAAGGAGGAAATGATAAAAGATAAATACTGTATATCACAAAGTGTTGCTAGTAGATTCCAGACAATGAGAAATTCTTATATTAACAAGTTTTATTTTAAAATCAGAATACTTTCTATTCATTAAGGTGGAAGGCAGTATCCACAGCATAATTACTAGCATTGCCAAGGTTGGGTTTATGGGTCTACTGTCTTGACCTTCTAACCACCTTCTTTAAAAAAGCAACTCCAATGCAAAGTGCATTAATTCTCAGATTAAAAACAATACAACCACAAAGCAATTCCATGCATTCATTATGTATGAACAGTATTTAATATTAATAAAATTGTCTTTAAATGTGCTTGATTTTGTTGATCGAAGGAGAAATTGCTGGCAGGGAGGTGGTGGGTGGGAATGGAAATATGTGTTAAACCTTCTGGTACCATTCTTGAGGAAGACAAGTAGGTGGCCAGATGCACCACTTTTTCTTGTGATTTAATTTTGTGCTATTCTAGTGATGACCACACTCAGAAAGTTGCATCCCCGCTGGCATCGTGAACTCACGTGAAAGCAGAGATCCATTACCACTCACAGAAAAGGGCCATGCAGTACTTGCCACAGAAATGAGAAGAAAGGACTTTGGTTCTTAGTACGCAATGATACGTGGCTTGCTGTCACAAAGCTCAATATTAAAAATACCTAGTGCATAAATTCATATTCAATGTTATTCAGAAGAGCTCCACAAGACATGCCATACAATAATACCAAATCCACCATAAAGAAGTTATGAAAAGTAGTTGCAATGTGTCTTACTTTGGCAGTTTTTCAAACCTCTGTATCTCTGAGGCTTTAGACTTTTTATTTAAAATACCTAGAGAGCCTGTTCTGTAGTACATTATCCTTGAAGCGGGTGTCACTGAGGCACTGGGGCATGGATTAAACTGGAAGCACATGAATGAGGAGTATGACTAGTATACTGCGTATTTAAGAGATACTGTCAATGGAATAAAGCATTGTCAAAGGATAATGGTTTCCAGCTGCCACATAAATGTCAAAGCAAAGCCAAAGCATTTATTTTCAAAGCAAAAGGCAGGAAAGTAATGTGATCCCCAGTTTGCACATAATAAGACTGTAAATCAGGGCTTCTGATGGCATCAAGCAATGATTCTACACTAGGATGTGCAAACTGGATTAGATTCCAGGCCAGCTATCAGAGTTGGCAAAAGTGAGTAGCTCTTTTCCAAGATGGCTGCCACTAGAATGTCACTGATGCCTAAAAAAGGAAAAGACTGTGTTTGAAATTCACAATCTCACTCCACTACCATGGATGGAAGGGAAGCGGGTTTACTTGCTCACTTCTCTTCTGGAACCAAAATACAGAGAATTTCTCTATCCGAGGGAAGCATGGGGACAAAGAGTGGGGGGTTATTGAAAATAAGAAAATGGGAGACGGTTCCCAATTCTTCTTGGCCCACTGTTTAGAGAATGGAGAACTAATGCTCTCCAAGAAAACCGTATCTTCTCTTATGTGTGTAATTCTTGCAGAGCAGATTCCTAGTGAGAGGTCACAGCTATTCTATCTCAGCTTCCTCTGGGGAAAAGCTAAACCTCATTTCCTTCTATGAATTGTGCCCAAAGATTGGTTGATAGATTTCACAAATACTTACCAAGCATCTGCTATTTGCCAGGCACTATAGTAGGCACTCCAGTCTAGTTAGGAGGCTGTTGCAGGAATCCAGGGAGAAGAGGTCTTGGTGGCAATGATGGAGAGCAGGGGACTGATTTAGGATGCATTAACAAGGCGGGTTTGATAAGACTTTGTAATAGGTTAAATGTAGAGGAATAAGAGGAAAGAGAGAGGAGATCCCTAGTTTAAGCTGACCATGATTCGTTCAAATTTCCTGTAAAATACTGAAATGGAGATACCAGTAGCCAGTTAGTAATACCTGGATCTAGAATTCAGAAAAAGATTTGTACTGGAGATCCTGACACAGAAATCATGACTAAAGCTAGGAAAGGAAGAGATTTCTTGGGGAGAAGAGGTTAGGGAAGGAGCACCACTCTTCAAGCCCTGGAAGAGGAAGGGACAGGCACAATGGAGGCTAAGGAAGCATTCTCAACTTGTCTAATCATTGTGCACCAGGTTATGTGGGGCTCCTGTAGATATCTCTGTGTTTGAACTCTTTTTCATGGACCTAATCTCCACATTAATGTGGGTGTTTTTGATTGTTGCTTACCCCTTATTTAGCCGGAATGCAACAAGAAGGAGCCCAAAAAAAGTATGTCAGTTTGCTTTTTAATCTTCTAAGGATTTGCCAGGTTTCCATGTATAAAGAAGCTATTTTAAGAGCGTCTACATGAAAGTTTCAACAGTGTTTGCTCTTTTGCTGAAAAGTAACTCAATTGATTTAAATCTATTATTTAAAAAACGTAGTTGTAGCCTTAAAATCTCAAAATGAAAATGTCTGAGTCCTTTTTTCCCTTCCTTTCTTCTTTTTAAAGAACCTTTGGGTCATGCCTGCTATCCTCATGTAGGGCAGTGGAAACGGCACCGTTATGTTTAGATCTGGTGCTATAGGGAAGGATATTTGTGCTTGTAAAAACTGTGGTTTAAATAACACAGTTTTAATTTTCTGAAACAACTTACCTTGAAAATTATATTTTGTTAATATTGTAAGTAAACGTAATCTCTGAAAAATACTTGGCTCTACGTTCGCCTTTTACTTCAGTTCAGTGTTATCTCCTCCCAACTGTGCTTACCAAGTTTACAGCCAAAACTAAAAAAATTAAAAAGAGCATAGTATGTTTGTCATTTGTCACTGGATTAGGATTAGCACAAATATACAGGTCCATTAACACATTTTTATGCATCTCAGTTCCCTTGTGTGGCATTATTTTAGAAATTCTTGGCAGAATATATATATATATATATATATATATATATATATATATATTTTCAACATTTGACATAAGATAATTTGAGTTTGCTGTGTTTGGAAAATAACTCACATGGGAGAAAGTTGCATTAAATAAATAATAGAGATAAAATTTATACTTCCATATATTTCAAAGTTAATGCTGCTAACTTGCAATAGAATGGTAACATGAAGACACAGCGCTATAATTTGATTGATTTGTTTTGACAGCAGCCAAATAATTGAGAGTGAAAGGTGTCAGCACAGATGAAATATTGTATAAGCCACATTCAGAAGGCAACCCCAGCAGCAGCCGCTACTGGAGTTTTATTTCCTTTGATTTGGTTCTGTTACTCACTTCCAGTTTATTATGAAACCATGAAAGGTGTGCCACTTCCCCAACTAGGGAGACTTTTATGGAGAGAATAGAAATAGGAGTTTGTCAAATAGCTGAACAATGGATATAGACAAAAGAATCTAAGGTGGCAGTAGCATACCAAGCTAAATTACATCAGTCTCTCTCTTTTGCAACTTGATGCCCTAGTACATTTTCTCTCATTGTGAAGTGATTCTTAGTCAAAGCATTTTCCAGCCCCTTGACAAGAGATGGGGGAAAAAAGAGGGGTGTACTTGGCACCATCTCTGGGACCAGATAAGCATTTACGCAACTGAAAACCCGAGCCCCTGGTAAGAATAAGATCTGAGATGTTTAGTTAATACAGAAGCTACATGGTCAGGAGAGGATTAATTAGGACAAGGACTCTGCACTCAGGGAAACATGGATCATGGTAATTAATAGAGTGGCCTGTGAATCACACTGACCAGATTTACTTCCAGCCCTTCTGCTTGCTGGCTATGTAGCCTAGACAGCACTCTGATTTCTGAGATTTGCTTTGCTTGTGTATTTTTTAGGGTTCTTTTAAAAGTTAAATGTGATACTGTACGGAACATACCTAGCATGGTGCCTGACACTTAGTAAGTGCACAGTGAATGATGGCTACTTTCATTATTTAGAGCTGCAAAATCCAATATGGTAGCCATGAGCCACACATGGCTATCGGGCATTTAAAATGTGGATAGTTGAAACTGAGATATGCCGTAAGTGTAAAATTCACACAAATGCAAAGTATCTCATGTATATTTATATATTAATAATGTGTTAAAATTATATTTTGGATATATTAATTTAAATACAATATGTTATTAAAATTAATTTCAGCTTTTAAAAATTTTTTAAAATACGGACACCAGAAAATTTTAAATTACATGGGTGGCTCACATTTGCAGCTTACATTATGTTTCTCTTGGGCAACACAGGCCTGGAGGATCTGCCTATACATATGGCACTGGTTAAAAGCTATGTTCATTAAAAGTAAAAATAACAGTGTACATGTAAATTGTGGACCTTCAGGCAGGAAATCACAAAGGATCCACTTTGGTAACACAAATTAGAGAGAACACATTTTCTAGATTCTCTGCTATAGTAGGAACTACTTGGGATTTTTATCTATATATAGAGAAAAAGGATGCAGTTTTATGAGCAATTTCCATTCATCAGAATCTAAAATTATCTCTATCTTTTTTTTTTTTTTCCCAAGACAGTGTCTTGCTCTGTCATTCAGACTGGAGTGCAGTAACACTATCTCAGCTCACTGCAACCTGAACTTCACAGGTTCAAGCGATCTCCTGCCTCAGCCTTCCCGGTAGTTAGGATTACAGGTGTGTGCCACCACACCTGACTAATTTTTGTATTTTTAGTAGAGACTGGGGTTTCACCATGTTGGCCAGGCTGGACTGGAACTCCTGACCTCAAGTGATCCCACTCACCTCGGCCTGCCAAAGTGCTGGGATTACAAGTGTGAGCCACCACAGCTAGTCCAAAAATTATCTTTTCTTTTTAAAAATGAGTACACTTTTTACTGTGAAATATAGAGAAATTATGTGTTTTAACTATATTTGTAATATTTTTTAAAAACACGATATGAAGCAAGAAGGATAAAATGTTAGAATTTGTGAGAACAGTGTGATGAGTACACAGCCCCTCTGTATGTTATTCACTGTAGTTATCTTTATGGTTTAAATATTTCAAAATAAAAGACATTAAAATGTTTTAAAATGCTCCTTAGGAATTATACTTCCATATCCTTAATAAATTAACAAATAAGCTATCTTTTTTCCCTGGGATTAAAAAAAATATCTTAACTCATTTGCAGTCTCTGTTAGTTACTCGTTTTCACCACCAAAAGTTAGCTGAATAAAAGCTTAGGCATCCACACAGAATTTGGTTTGTTTAAAAAAAACCATAGGCAATACCGTCTATTACTAAAGAATGTTTCAGAGAGAATGCTAGACCACAACATCAGACATATTAGCAAGGGGCCTATTGCTTTCTTGCTAAAAGCTTCCGATAATTCCAGAAAGGGTATTTGCAAATTTCTGAAAGTTCCAGGAAAAAAAATGAACTGCCAAATTCAATTGAATGCTTGAAAATTTTAGGAGTTATCTATCTGCTAAGGATCCATTATTCAGTCTGGCCTAGTCAGAGAAGTCGACAAAAGGAAGAGAAGAGACTTTCCATGGCAAAATTGGAGTAAAATATACCTAACATAAAATGTATCGTCTTAACCATTTTTAAGTGTACAATTCCGTAGCACCAAGTACATTCACATTTCTGTGCAATCATCATCACCATCCATCTCTCTAGAACTTTTGCATCCTCTCCAGCTGAAACTCTGTACCCATTAAAACACAACTCCCCGTCCCCCTCCCCCAGTCCCTGACAACCACCATCCTACTTTCTGTCTCTATTAATTTGACCACTCTGGGTACTTCATAGAAGTGGAATCATACAGTATTCATCCTGTTGTAACTGGCTTGTTTCGCTTAGCATAATGTTTTCAAGGTTCATTCATGTTGTAGCCTATGTCAGATGTGTGTTCTTTTTAAAGACTAAATAGTATTCCATTGTATGTATAGCTACTCATCTGTGGATGGACACTTGGGTTGTTTCTAGTATTTGACTATTGTGGATGATGCTGCTACAAACATGGGTGGACAGATATCTATTTGTTTCAGCTTTCAATTGTTTGGGGTATATACCCAGAAGAGGTGCTAGATCATACGGTAATTCTACATCTAATCATTTGACGAGTTGCCATACTGTTTTCTATAGCAGCTGTGCCATTTTACATTCCCACCAACAGTGCACAAAGGTGCCAGTTTCTCCACATCCTTAACAACATTTACAATTTTCTGAAATTTTTTTGTTTGTTTATTTGTTTTGGAGGCTGCTTGTTTTGTTTTGTTTTATAGTAGCTATCCTGTTGGATGTGAAGTGATATCTCATTATGGTTGAAGGAGGATTTTTGAGAGAACACTTACTTACTGACTTCTCCTAATATGGCTTAATCACATTCAAGTATAATATCAAATATTAAAATAACCTAAGGAGAATGCACGCTTCAGAAGTTGCATTATTTCTGCTTTGTGCCCTTCAAATTGTAAATGTCATCATTATGGTATTTATATAATTGCAATTGGATTTACACTTTAGGTATATACAACTGTGTTATATATGCAGGTGGAGACTCACGTGAAGGAACGTTTCTTTTTACCATGAAATTCTTGCAACACAAATCCTCTTTTTCTGTTGAACTGCAATACAATTAAAGGCTACGCTGGACAAAAAATAAAATACCTAGAGATTGGAGGAAATTTTTCCTTAAAGATTTTCAAGTTGTGACTTGCTCAGCAAAATCCTGACTATTGGAATTCAACAGAGGACCTAAACAATCATCCTGTTTTCCTTTGTAGCATTTTTCCCCAACCTTGAAATCTTCCTTACCTTTGAGAGCTATCTAAATCCCTTCCTGAATCACAAGAATTTCTTCCATGCCAGAGTATTGCCTTATTTTCTGCTTTGAATGTCAAGAATGTCTCTGCCATATTCATGCTTTAGCCTAGTGGGAGCTAGTGTCTCCTCAGTTTGAAGTATAAGACTTACTTTTCTAGTAAATTCTCTATTCTAGCTCTTGTTTTACTCTAGCCTAAATTTTTTTAATTAAAGCCTTCAAGTTATAGTAACAAAATTAAGTTGGTTCTCTACTTGAGCACTTCTATCCAATCCTATATATTTATTAGACATTTTTGGTGTATTTTGTGTTCAGAGTTTTCACATGCAATAGATGATTTTGTTTAAGTCAAGTGTGATATGCAGTTAGTAGAGCTACACTTCACCAGCAAGCTTTTGACATTAATGTCATCTGTACAGTGTGTCTCATACTCTAGCCACAAATAGAATGCAGGATAAAGTAGCCAGGTCACCTCGAAATAAAAGAATCAGTGTACAAAAGCCCCTCAAAATCATAAAATCATTGGTGCTCATAAAATGATACTGCACACTTTTTCAGGAGATTAATGAGTGGGTCATAAAATAGCATTAATTTTTTGGCCAACTTCCAGCCAGAAAGTTGTGTGTTTCCTAGGTAGTACTTTTCCAACTGTAAAAGCCTGGCTCTGAGAATATTTGCACTTCACATCATTAATGCTGTTGCGTTTCTTCACTTAAAACAAAAAAAAAAGGAGAAAATATAGCTATTGAAACCCCAAACTGCTCCAGCATTTCTGCCCAGGTTATGTCTTGGGCAGTTATGTCTTTTTAGCTAAATTCTCCAAGTCTTTGGAAATGAGGCTGAGGCCGTTGGAGTAGAATGCTACTGAAAGTTCAGTGGGTCCACATAGACTGCCCCAACACACATCTTAGAACCATCAATGGCTGCTTTACCTTATGCCAATTAGCAAACTTGAAAATTTATTTATTGGTCACAAGGGTGATGATATTATGAAATACAGACCAAAAAAAAAAAAAAAAAGCAAAAATAATCACTGCTACTAGAAGAAAAAAAAATACCCCACAGTAGTTGATCAGCCTCGTGAATGTCCGTAATGACTGACAGCACATTCATTCACACAGTGGACACAGATAAAGGGCATCCCTATTTCCCAGCACAGCTTTTCCAAAATTCTGGGGCGGAGTCGGGGGAGCTAAGCAGACGTGACTGAGTCTGTAAGTGAAATTTTCTCTGTGAAACCTGGGACAGTATTCCATGTCAGTGCTTGCCTTCTGAATGTTCCAGAATATCATATGACCATGTGATTTACTGATTTGCAGTCAGCTGCCAGCTGTATTTTAAGAAGGAGAACTCCAACCACTTCTCACCTGAAATATTTCAATATTGTGTTCACATAGAAATATCATTTATGAATGAATTAAACAAAAACCTCAAACCACTTTGAACTTCATAGACTCTTGGGAGAAATCAGGAATGTTATCAAACGTAAACATCTTTTCAATTCAAAATATCATGAAAATAATAAACTTTCTTCTTTTTGAAACAGGGTCTCACTCTGTCTCCCAGGCTGGAGTGCAGTGGTGCCATCTTGGCTCACTGCAACCTCTGCCTCCTGGGTTCGAGTATAAAATAATAAACGTTTAATTAAGGAGCTAAAACTCGAAAAGAGGGATGTTTTATAATTTTTTTTTTTGGTTCATAACTGCCCAACTTTCCCCTAACTTAAAGTTGTTTTAATCGGGCTGTGTTGAATTCTCATAACAAAAGCACAAGATTACCTTTTCTCTCTGAATATTTCTGAAAAATTCTCAATGTACTGGGATTGAATTTCTTCATCCCCTACCAAAAGGAAATCTGGATTTGAAAGCATGCTCCCTTTTCTGTTTGAATATTTCTGAAGAATTTTCTATGTACTGGGGTTGAATTTCTTCACCCCCACCAAAGGGAAACATCGATTTCAAAGCATGTTCCCACAAGAGAAAAATTCCACATCCACTACATTCATAGAATTATCAGGTATAAAAGAGACTTTATCTAAAATTTGATCTATAATTTTCTCTTAAAAACTGGATGATATAGCCACATGTTGTGTATATAATAGATGTATGTGAATATGTGTGTATTCTTCAGCAAAAGTGTTAAACTTTATGCAGGTATAAAATGTTGCCATATTCGTTAATTTTGTCATAACAAATGTTTGATCACATGTGATTTCATACCATAAAAACACATCTGCATTTTAGGGGGAAAATAGAATGCTTCAGGTCTCATGCCAGGTTTTAATGTAGACTTAATTCCTTTTAAAAAAAAGTTTAAAAAAAAAAAAAAACATTTTTCTAATGTACATTAAGGATGTTGGAGAGTTCACTGAAGCATATGCTCTGAGCTTTCAGGAGCAATCTGTAGTCAGGCATTTTAAATGAAAATTGATTTGTGATTTACATGGTCAGTGGAAAGAAAATTAACTTATGGAAGGTTGTAATGAAATATTAGACAAGTAAAAAAGTAGATGGTGATCTAGTGGAACTAAAAGTCCCATCTGGAAGAATTCTGTGACATTTTTACATTTATCTGTGTTCTGCATGAGTTGTAATGTTAGTGGTAATTTTATGGGACTGAACTGAAATGAAAAGGGTGTTATCACAGATTGCCTACAATATAGGATTGTGTTCAGTGGAGAGGCCTGTATCCTTTTCTCCATTTTCCTATAATATGACTCATTGCACTTTTTTCAGCTACTGTTGTTGAATGCATTCAGCCTTTTACTTGAGGTTATTAAAGAAGAACATCAAATGCTCACAAATACAATCTAACCGCACATTTAAAAGGAACACGGAGGCCTCTCCTTAGTTCTGCATTGTTTAGGTAATGTCTAAGAAAGACCCTTTAAAATGTACGTGAAAGAAGCAAGTGCATTGAATATAAAGCTTTCACTTTAAACCATTTTTTGTTTGTTTTTTCCAAAAGTATGATTCACCAAAAACCTAGAACATGTTAGCAGGATGGCAAATTTATATCTTCCTAAAAGTGGGCCATTCAGAAGTTGCCCATTTTTCTCCCTTTTTATTCCAATTTTGTCAAAGCACTCATAATTGTTTCTGTGGTCAGAGAAGAGTGTTCTAGGTAGGAAAGGTCAAGACTCTTCCTTTTCTGTTTGATAAAAAATAAATGTCTATCATACTTCAACAGTAATGAGTTGATGGAAATTTTGAACGGGGGAATGAGTTGCGGGCTTAATTTCACGTGCTGTTATTCCCTTTACATTGACTATTTTTGACAGAAGGTCATGACTTTTTGAAGTATATCGTTTCTAAATTATTGTGCCTTAAATATTTGATAAAATTTAAATAGTTTGACCCAGTACTAAAGCATAAGCTGTGAAATTATTTGCCTTCAAATTTCAAAATCCATTTTCTGTCTCTTTTCTTTTCCCTGCTTTCATCTCTTCCTCCATGAATCACAGCTGAACATAAGTAGAACTTCTAAAAATTCTAAATATTAAGGTCTTCGGCTGAATTGGTACTTGTACTATATTTAAATAAATCCACTAAATGTGAGAAATCTTACTTTTAGGATCGATCGTTTGGAATGTCCTCTTTTATTTTCCTTTTTTTTTTTCCATCGAGTTGTGTTCATTTGTGAAATCTTCTCATCTATTTTCCTCACTATTTTCTCTAATAAGAAAAGTGCTAGTCATTTCAATAAGTTAAAATTGTATCATGTTGATTTCAACCAGAGTGGTAGCTTTCTAGCTCTGTGACTACAGAGGTGCTTCTCAGGTGGGGCAGGCCGTGTAGTATCACCTGGGCTTTGTAAAAAATAGCAATTCCTAGCCCCCTTCATATAATTCTGATGTAATGAGTCTAGGGTACCTCGTGACATTGATACCTTTAAAAAACTCCCTGGTTGAGTGTCCTGTGCAGCCAGGGTTGAGACTACAGCTCTGTAAGAGGAGGTGGTAGGGAAACCCTTTGTGAAGTTGCTCTATTTTAGGTGAGGAAGGGAAGGAGAGAGGATGGGGTTGGTGGGCCTGGATTCATCCCTGCCTTTCCAGAAGACACAACTCTACTCATCCTCTGTGCAGTTTTTGCATTCTAGGGATAATTGACTCACAATATCTGGATTTGTGTCTTTGACCTAAATACACATAGGTTATAGGAGAATTCTGCCTTATTTATTTAATTGCATTTTCAAATTACAGGCTCAAATATATACTTTCAGTCCATTGTCTTTATGTAGGTTTGATGACTTAAATTGAGATTTCTGTCCCAATTTAATATAAAATATTTTAAAACTTTTTCCTGAGAACTGGCTAGAAGTGTCTGTTTTTGTAGCAGAAGATGGCCTATTGCCTCCATCCTTTTGGCCTGGTTTTTTGTTGTTTTGTTGAAGTAGAAAGCAAATAGCCCTCCCACCAAAACATCCTCTAACGTCAAAACCCAAGACTGTAGCTGTGGGTGCTGACGTAGCATTTAAGTAACCATTTGACATCCATCCCTCCTGTCATTTCTGCCGCACATTCGGTTCATAACATTTCTAGGGAAAAGGTCACGGATCTGTCACCAGCAGTGTTTGTGGCACTCAGAAAATAAAACGGGGTGGTTAATGATAGCTGGGGCAGCCCACGTAATCACAGGATGCTGCCGAGGTCAATATTCTGTATTGGCTTTCCGTCCTGTCCATCTGAAACAATATACTGGAGTAAATGTAATCAGTAAGTGGTTGCAAATGAATCTTTTGGAGACATCAGCATTACAGAAACAAGAGATTCAAGAAGAGATGCTAAGTGGGGCCTTTTGGGTTGTAATTGCAACCCTGGGAGTAATTACCTTAATTAATAGCTGCTAAACCTGGGACCCTTGCTCCCAGGCTCTGGATGAGTTTGCAATTGCTGTTCTGGGAATGTCTTTCGGGCTTTGCAGAAAGTGTCAATGGGGTAAACGCACTCTGGGGACCAGGCTTAGGCACTGAGAGCCTCCTGGCCCCATTTTTTCCTCACCACAAGTACATCCCTGCTGATCAGATAGCCATCTCCATAGACCACAGAGTAGTGAGTGATAGTTGTGGAATTGGATGAGGAGATCTATTTCATCACTAAGTTCCTGTTTAGTCAAGAGAGCCTTAAATGCATGCTGTTTCTGGTGGATTGATAGCTCTGGTTAGAAAACAGCAGCCCTCTTGACATTTGCCTGTGAATACATAAAGAGCTCAAGAAAGAGAAAACAATAGGGCAGCTTTTGTTTGCGCATCCTCCAGGCCCACTTCAGTAGGCTGTCTTTAAGAGCTGGCAAACTTGTCTGAAGGATCAGCCACAGGCAAAACTGTAACAAGTTTGTTTCTCGACCTCGGACTTTCCTTTGCCCTCTTTAGCGATGCTCCCTCTCTCCCCTTCTTATCTGGCATCAACTGTCTGAGCCATTCTGCCTTCTCTCCCTGGTCCAAACCTCCTCTCGAGAAAAGTCCCAATGCACTTGCTCATCCCGAGGTTTCATTTCCCAACAATGATCCCAGAAACACTTACAGGAAAGCAGTCGCTTGGGCCAGCCGTCAGGTAACTGGATTTGGGAATTATTTAGAAAAAGAGGAAAACCTCCTCCCCCTCATACCCTTATCCTATAGCCTGTATGACTTCACTAGTAAGATACTAGTTTGTGAGACCCTGATGTTAAAGTTTTCTCAGTAATGATCTGAATATTACCACACAGAAGATTCCATTCACATGGAAAGTGTGTTAAAGAAACAGGCAGGTATCTCTTAACAGCGATAAGTCTCTCCATTTACTTTGCAATATTTGCCCTAAACAATGTGTGTAATCCCGGACACTGGGATTGGGAGAGAAGGGGAGATACTAACTCCGACGTTTTGAGGATCTCGATGTTTGTGTACGAACTCACGTGCAGCTCACATTTATTGAGCACATACTAAATTCTGAGCGCTCTCAAAACTCATCTCACTTACTTGCCACAGGCAGCCTGTCCAGGCATCATCCTCCTCATTGCTCATGGTAGTCAACCAAGGCACAGATGTGACTAAGAGATTTTTCCAAAATAATACAACTAGGAAGCAGTGGAGTCCGCGTTTGAACTTGAGTTGTCTGGCCGAGATGCCCTGTCCCTTCCACTGCTCCAGTAACTGGGAATCAGGTTTACCTGCTACTGGTTTGGAACATTTAAAGTGGCTCCCACAAGATCTATAAGAAGTTCAAGGTCGGGCGCGGTGGCTCATGCCTGTAATCCCAGCACTTTGGGAGGCCGAGGTGGGCAGATCACGAGGTCAGGAAATCGAGACCATCCTGGCTAACACAGTGAAACCCCGTCTCTACTAAAAATACAAAAAATTAGCCGGCGTCATGGCGGGCGCCTGTAGTCCCAGCTACTCTCACGAGGCTGAGGCAGGAGAACGGCGTGAACCTGGGAGGCAGAGCTTGCAGTGAGCCAAGATCGCGCCACTGCACTCCAGCCTGAGCAACAGAACGAGACTCCATCTCAAAAAAAAAAAAAAGTTCAAGGTAGGCCAGGCACGGTGGCTCATGCCAGTAATCCCAGCATTTTGGGAGGCTGAGACAGGAGGATTCTTTCAGGCCAGAGTTCAACACCAACCTAAGCAACATAGTGAGACCTGTCTCTACCAAAAATTAAAAAAAAAAAAAATTAGCTGGGTGTAGTGGTGCATGCCTATAGGCTCAGCTACTTTGGAGATTGAGGCAGAGGACCACTTGAGCCCAGGAATTGGAGGCTGCAGTGAGCTATGATCACACCACTACACTCCAGCCTGGTTGACAGCATAAGACCCTGTTTAAAAAAAAAAAAAAAAGAGTTCAAGATAGCATGGTTTGACTACAAAATGTTGGTATGCTGAGATAGTAATACTTGCTCAGTAAAACTGGATGAATTGATTAACTGGAACAACCTCATGCCTCTGAATATGTTTCCTTCCCATAGCAATAGAAGGATTTTCAAGTAAATCTAGAAAGGGGGAAAATCATAAAGGGCCCAACAGAAATATCAGAATTGATACAAATAGTTTCTGCCATTCTTAAAATGAGTAAGTGAAGGGAGAATGCCAGTTAGTACTGGTCAGTATACTCAACATATAGATACACACTTTTCTGTGTCTGACGAATGTTATTACTAAAATTTTAATTAGAATACAAGCCCACCCCCCACAATGCACCCCAAATAGATCTGCGTGCTAATGGGGTCAGAAGAACTAGACAAAGGATAAGCACAGTAGTTCTCAATTGGGGCTGATTCTTCCCCTACCCTCCACAGGGACATTTGGCAATGTCTGGAAACATTTTTGTTGTTGTAATGATGGGGGGCAGGGGGTGGTGCTACTGGCATCTAAAGGGTAGAGACCAGTGATACAGCTAAGTACCCTGTGAGGCACAGGACAGCATCAAAACAAATAATTATCTAGCCCCAAATGTCAATTGTGCTGAGATTGAGAAACCTTGGATCAAAGAACTAATGTTGAGGGTGAAAAAATGACCAAGGGTAAAGAAGCCTGATTGAATTTACAATCTGAAAGTGCAAGTATGTTCTGGCTAGAAATTGTGATAAGAAAAGCGTCTTAATATTGTTAGCATGATTGAAAATTATTTCAGTATTCTTCACAGTCTAATGGGATTGACTTTATAATAAATTTTAAGCAGGGATGGAATTAACTTCCAGGAAAACAACAATGATAATAGGTAGCGGTTTTTTACCCCTACAGCATGCCAGGCATTTACTATATGCTTTACATACATTATATTTAATCATCACAACTCTATGATGATAAAAAAAATTGCTATAAGAGATTAAATGGTATGGTAGAGATATTTCTGTTCTGATCACTTCATTTCCTTTTCCTCATTGACACATAGACCGTATTTTCCATCCTTTCTTACAGGTAAGCGGGTCTCTATGACTGATCCTGGCCAATAGAATGTGGGTACAATAAGATATGTTCTTCCAGAACTGACTTCTAAAAATTCCTTCTATTCAATCCCCTGCATGTTCTCTCTTCCCTCGGATCCAGTGGAGGACTTGGGCCCTAGGGAATGGCCTGGATCCCTGAATGACTGTGTGTGCCCCACTGGCCCTCGCTAGGCATAGATGTGAAAGAAAAATAGAAAACATTGTTGTATTTAGCCACTAGAATTTGGGGTTTCTTGGAGCAGTTGCTGTGCCCTAATTAATACATGGGGCTTTAAATAAGCTGGAATTTGAATCTATGTTTTTCTAATTCCAGAGCCCCTGTCCATGATGACTACATTGTGTTACAAATAAATTATTATAAACCATTTCAAAACAAGTACAAACTATTTTCAAGAAACAGTTGTAAAAAGATGTCTATAATTTTCTCTGGGTTTCTTCTAGATAGAAAAGTCAAAGTATAAAATTATCATTGAATTTTCTCCTTATAGAGATGTAAATTGATACCAATATGTCCCTGAAGTATATAAATATTCAACAATTTTAGGAACAGATAAAAATGTATGATGTTTATGATTATATATGAATAGACACTATTCTTTACATGTTCTTCTGATATTAACTAGATATTTGTTAGCTGTTCTTCTTTCCAAGCACAAAGGACAAGTAAATAGATTACAAAAGATTTTTAGGAAAAAAAAATGGAGAGAAGATAACCAAGTACTGCTTACCTGTTTCTATTTCAAACCGAAATAAAACACTGACTCTTGATGAATGATCAAAGTTATCAACTAGAAAGACAATCATTCTACTTGCAAGTAGGAGAACAAAGAGGGTATCTCTAAAAAGACTATCACTCATGGTCACTAACTTGAGAACCCTTTAATAGAAAACATCCAATTTCTTAAGAATGTGTATAGCTCCCTCCAGCATATAGAAGGTATTCAAATACTTACTGAATTAATCTGAATATTTATATTATTGCAGTTATAAGATCTAACCAGAATGAACACATACTGAAATTGTTGGTAGGTTTCCTTTAACTTCTTGCTACCAATGATTTTATTGAACTCAACATATCAAGCAAATATGCACTGGCAATCATTTAATGTTGCCATGACATGCTGAGATCAAAAGTAGTTATGGCCCATGTCATTTGCCTGAAATAATGCACATGCTAAAGGCAAGGAGTCTTCTGGTGTGGGATCAGTTTCCATGGCATTAAACTAAGGACTTGCCCATGAAATTAAGTTCTGTGCTCTCTCAAGGACATCTACAGAATTTCTTGACTCTGTGTATAATATGTTTCCATTCTCTCCCGGACTATTCTTTGGTTTTTAAGCTTTTAAGCTTATTGTCAACAATATTTTAGCTTATCATAGAGCACATTGTAGCATATTATGTATTTTAAATGTTTTCTGACAAATTACATGTAATTTATTAATTCATTCACTTATTTTTATTAACTACCTATCTTATGCTGTGCTCAGGGATACCAGTTGTCTGGAACTTCAACCCACATTCTAAATATTATATTCTAACATGAGTAATACAGACATCATAGTTTAGTGAGGAAGGTAGACCTGAAAACAGGTAATTTGCAAAATAATTTGATAGAATATTGTAAAATGAGAACTAAATAAATGGTGGTGTTATCTGTTTTACCAAAAAAAAAAAAAAATTCTACTAAATGGTATCTAGTCTAAATTTAGCATTTGGCTTTTCTCAACATTATCATTAGCTGCCTTATTAAGTAATTAAGGTGCCAATATTATCAATAATTTAATAACTCTTTTAGAAATGAGATACTGCAAAGCTTCTTGCACTGCTACATTCTCATTCTCTGGGACTTGTGGGAAGGGTCTGTCCTGAGGCTGATCTACTTCCATCCCTCCCAGCACAGAAGAGAAGTCCTCTCGGAGGGCTAGGGGATGATGATCTGGGTTATGGCAAAGTGGAATTAGGACCTGGGTTTCTTCATCTCTTCCCGGGTTCCCTCCACAGGGCTGCACTACTAATGCCACTGGCCAGAGTCTTGTGATTGTTAGCAGACCACCAGAGAAAGCCAGCATGTGAATGCCACCCCCCAATGCACAATATGTATACATTACCAAACTTCCTGGTGACTCATTTTCTCCAGCATAGCAGAGTCTTTCAGAAAGCGTAAAACCCGATCACTTTAATGATATCAATCCATCTGCGTGGTTGTCCTTCTCTTGTGTTTTCTGGGCTTCTGGTTATGAAATCAGAGCATGGGGATATTTCCTCTGAGACTTTTCATTAAATGGTATTCGGCGCAGAGAAAGGCATTGCTGAATCTTTAATGTTCTGCTACCAATAGACATGTGGGCCTTCTGTCCTGCTTGTTTTAACATAAATTTTATGGAAACTACATCTTTAGCACACACATGCTAAGCATGCAGCACTGTAAGAGCCCCATTTTGAAGACAATCAGCCCAGGATATTGTAATCCCTCTGTTAGATAAAATGCATGTTTCCCTTTTAATGATAAATCGGTCTGTTCAAATATTGAATAAGATGTTACCCTTGGGATTCTTTAGGATTAAAATTAGATTATTAAGGGAAAAAAAGGACTCTGAATGGAAATATTTTCTGGCCTGTGATTAGCCCTTGGATGCTTTCAGTACTGCCCGGTTGAGCAGCTGTCTCTGTATTCTAAGTGACCATCCCCTACACTCCCCGAACCTGTCCCAGAGAACATGGTAGAAATGGTGTCTCCTGGTATTATGCAAAGCTGAGGGCCTGAGTGCTCTTAAGCCTTAGACTCTATGAGTTTTGATGTGCAGAAGACTAGTATCAATGAGTTATTGGATTTAGTGATTTTTGTTTTCAGGTGAAGACAAAATGCAGCCATGTTGCTGTGTGTTTATCTCTGAGAAGGAGACGAAGTACAGGAACAAGGTCACAGTGTGATCCTTCTGGAAACTCACCTTTCTTTTGTGTTTTGTTTGTCTGTTGGCTGCTTCATATGCAACCTACCTCTAGGTGCAAAAGCATCTTTTGTTCCAATGATTCCACTGATCCCCTCTTCATAGGACCGAACTACTATTTAATAGGGACTGTTAGAAATTCATTTTCTACTAATGTCAATTTTCTTGCCAACACACTGAAATGTCTCATTCATCAGTAGTGTCATTGTTCCATTTTTGTTACATTCTGCTACAATGTTATTCTAGAAGTAAAACTATCCAGATAGGGCATCAAAATAATTCTTTTCCCAGACTCTTAACTAAGTGAAATTCTCTTAGGCATTCCTCCCTAGGTGTGGCTTTCTTCCTGTGTTCAGAAGCCAATTCTTTCACTCTAATGCAACAGAACAATTGCCTTCCCACTTTCAGTTTATGCATTTGTAGTGCCTTGTAGGTTCTGTCTCTGCTGTCTTTAGGATGCTAAACTCTACACCACCAAGGCAGAGCTTTGGGGTCAGCCCCTTATGTTCCGGGATTTGCTGCTTTTACCTTCTTCATTAATATTACACCACTTTTTCCTTTCCTTGCTGTGTAACTACCTGCTGCTCACATGCTCATCTCTTTCAGCAGCCTGCCTTTGTCTGACCCAGATCTACAGCCACTCATTTTTAGAAAAGAAAAAGGAGGCAACAAAGGCAGCGTAATAGATGTATCTGGGCAGATCATAATAAAAAAAGCTCCTGAATATCAAGTACTGTGGTTAGGACTTTCCATATTGTTATCTCATTTATACACATAATGATTTTATGAGGTAGTTATTATCTCCATTTCGCCTGTTCAAGGTCACACACCTGGTAATTGGCGGTAGTGAGATGAAAGCCAAGGTCTCCCTGCCTTCACCAGTGGACCACCCTGCCCCTTCTCCTGCCAGTCCATTGGGCTTTCTCCCCTGAGAATCAAAGTTTCAGCCTGTTTCCCCTCTGAGGTCCTTGGTGTTGACAAGACCTCAGTCTAGATCAGATTGTATTTTATCCTTTTACTCTCTGTGCATTGTCTCCCCTGAGCTTTTTAACATACCGGGAGCCCTTCCTTAGAATAGCTGTCACCTACTCCTATTGTAATTTATACCTATTGACACTATGCTGCAGATAATTCATGTTTGCAAACTGTCACTTTCCACTGTCACCAGAAGTAGCTAGCAAACGGGAATCATATGCATGGTGCCCATCAACAGAGGACCTTGGTGTCATTTGATGCAAACACATGTGGGGGAAAATGAACCTGTACCTCCTGGATCACACAGATGTCTTCTTTCCAATCAAGAGCATCATTTGATGACTTTGAAGGAGCCAGAAGATAAGAGAAATAACTCCTAAGATGTGATCATTGTTGAAATAGAATACTGAACAGGTGCATCTGCATTTTCTGGAACGTCTCTGGAGTACATCTTTTATTTTTTGGTTAAGTAGCAAAATGCAGTTGCAACATTTTCCCATGAAACTACTAATATAATGCATATTGAAAACCAAACTGCACTCACCACTTCCTTTGAGGATTCAAAGGTAAGACTCAAGAGAACCATGGAATTTTCTTTAAATAGAACACACTTCAGAAATTATTTGTCCCCACCTTCTACATCACAACTAAAGAAACTGAGGTACAGAAATATTAATGGATGCTTTCAAGGTTAAACACTGTGATGAGCACTCTAAGAATATAACTAAGTGCCTCTCAAATTAATATCATAGCACTTATGTACATTTCGGTACCCATCATTTTTCTCTGCTTCCATGGCATTGGTAATAATGGAAACTTATTCCTGCTTTCAGATTGTGTTTGCATTTTTTTCTCATCCTTGTGGTTTGAAATAGTTAAAGCATCAGCCTCAACCAATATGCACTTGAATTTGAAATTTGCTGTATGATGCTGCTGCTTTTCATTTTTTACCATTTCACACCTTGTCCGCATCTTGAGCAAGCTTGTAAGTTTCCAGCGCATACATTTCTTGTGATGATATATTGTCCTGGTGGAAAATTTCATTTACTGGCTGTGCCCTTTGCTGAACCTGTTGCTAGTCAGGGAACATGATAAGCGTATAAGTAGCATGCTACTTCATTTATCATACATCGTTTTAGACACTCAAATATCTCATATACAATTCTGCATTCTGCACAAAGAGGAACTACCCAACTCACAGAAAAAAAAAAAAAAGATCTTCAAGTAAATTGTCACTTTATGTTATATAAATGTATCCTCTTAACAAAAATTAATCATAGTTTATACTAAAACTATAAGTATCTTTTTTTTTTTATAACCCTGCTAACCACATGCTGTCAAACACGAATAGAAAGAACCTGGCTTTTGTGATGTGGTGTATAAGAGAATTGGAAGATATAAAGATGCTATTTTCAATAATTGGATCACATTGTGAAATAAATCAGGGTATTGGGAATCCCAGCAGTGTCTCAGGGGCTGTGTCTGGTGCTACACTCCTCACACAGAGAGAAGCGCTTCAACATTTTCCTCCTTATGCCTTGAGTGAAAACAGCCCTAAGTCAGAGCCAACACTTGTAGAAGCCGGAATGAGGCTGGAGAGAGAAGGTGCATCAGCGAATGGAAAGCCAAGGAAAACAAAGCTCTAAGCGTGTGCTTAGAAAGTCTTCTTTTTAAAAGGGTTATTTTCCTAGGCTGTTCCAGGAGGCCAGGCCTACCTAATTTCAGTAACTTTTCCTGTATTGATTTCTGCTTTTCCCCCACCTGTCAATGCAGTGTTTTACTAGCACCCATGTTTTATGTGTAGCATTAAAAAATCTACATTCTGTCAGAATGGGGCCCTTGAAATTTTGAAAGTGAAACTTGATTTACATTAAACACTGCTTAGACTAATTAGGACCTTTCTCAAAGGAATTGTGAACATGAAATACGGCTAACAATTATGTGTTCACTGTCTCCCTTTCTTTATAGTCCAGGAAGTACTTTAGCTGAGTGGAACCCATAGACAGATAAAGGCTATGGATACTTACAGAAAGATGTAAGACTTGATGGAGGCCCGGGCATTTTTATCCATATAGGACTACTGCCCCTCAGAAACAATAGTGTATGTATTTCAACATGGTGCATTTCAGCAGCAACTCACTTCTATACCTCTAAACACGACTCAGCTCGACCCGGCCTTGCAGGGGTACCCATATAAAAGGGAAGAGCCTCTCAAATAAAAACTCACTTTTAAACAGGTTTTTGGTTTTTTGTTTTCAATAAAAAAGAATGTTCCTTTCTGAAATGCAGGACTGGGATGCAGAATTTAAATGTAACATTACTTCTGGCCACTGTGAAAACACCCTTACTAAATATACAGCAACAAACCATTTGGTTTTCTCCATTTCTCATGTTGATGGAACTCTCTCTAGGCCCTGGTTCTCCTTGCTCTTTGAATCACAGTCTTTGAGATGTGAATGAAAGCTGTGGATCTTCCCTACAGACAAAAACACACATCTGAAACACACAGATGTGTGCATGTAATTTCAGGGGGGTATAAATACTCTGAGGTTCACTCATGGGTCCCCAAATGTGCATGGAAAGAGCACTGGATTCAAATCACCAGTTACAAACTGAGGCAGTTTATTAAGCCTCTCTAAACTCAGTTTGAGCATCTGTAAAATGAGCACAAAGATAGTACTCGCCAAGTGGGCTGCGGCGGCGATTAGAGACAATGAACATATAAGGACAAACGCCGCCTGGCACATGGTAGTTGCTTCACCAGTGTCTGTTTCCTCTCCCTTCTTAGACTGACTTACCAGAAAGCAAAGTCATTAACTAGAAAACAGGGCTTGACAAACATCAGCCTACCGGCGGAATCTTACCTACCACCTGTTTTTCTAAATAAAGCTTTATTGGAATACAGCCACATCCATTTGTTTACATATTGTTTGCGGCTGCTTTTGTGCTACAATGGCAGAGTTGAGCAGTTGTAACAAAGATTGTGTGGCTCGCAAAACCAAAAAATATTTGCCACCTGGCCTTTTCCGGAAAAAGTTTACCAACACTTGCTCTGTAGCTCTTAACCCAAGTCAACAGCATTTGCAGGCAGTTCCCTTCCTCCTGATTGGAGGAATCTGTGTATTGCTATTGTGGCCATACACTGTTTGGAGGTTGGATCTGGGGTAAATAGTAACAGTTGTTGGCAGCAAGGTCTGGTAGTGAAGACTCCAGCTCCAAATTGGAATCAACTCAAATGTCTATCAAGAAGAAAATGGGTGAATACATTGTGGTGCAGTATTTGTGCAGTCAAAGAGTACAGTAATAAAAAGAATGAGCTATTGCTACACGCAGAAACATGGGACCAGCAAAGAAAGCTGAACATAGAAGGGTATATACTGTACTGTCATGTTTATATGTTCTAGAGCATATAAAACTAACTCTTGGTGATACAAGTCAGAGTAGTGAGGGAAACCTCGGGTCTGTTGAAGCATTCTGTACCTCCATTACTTAGCACAAGATGGTAGTTACATATGTAAACGTTTCTGAGCTATATATATAAAATGAATGTACTTTCTGCACTTGGGATGTTATAACTGAAGTGGAATAATATGAAAGACAGAGAGACAGAGAAGAGAGTGCTCTGGGCTGAGGCTGTCAAGAGTCAGATCCTGATTTTCCACCACTGACTAGTAATAAGACTTGGGACAGCTGTCTTCATGGTGCCTCAGTTTCCTCAACTGTAGAATGGCCAAATGGTTGGGTAGGTTTAAATTTCCTTGTCTGCAATTCCAAAATCCAAAAGATCTCTGAAAAGTAAAGGTGTTTACATTTAGCAGCACAACTGACCTTAACTTGTATCAGAATATTTATAGTTTTTATTTATCCCACTTAGTATGAAAAGTAATAAGTCTTGTTGCAGAAAAATATTAATGTGCTTCATTGTGCAATGCTGCTACAGATGATACTGGGAGTATTATTAATATGGGGTATATGTTTTCCATGTTAATTTTCTAAAACATTAAAAATTCTGAATCCAAAATTTCTGGACCAAGATCATCAGGGAAGTGATTGTGGGCTTACATTTGCCTCATGAGTTTATAAGGATTAAATAAAATTACACCTGAAGAGCACTTAGAACAATGCCTGTCTCATGCAAAGCACTTAACAAAGACTAATGTTATTGATTGTAATTTCTGCTCCCACTCCAAGGAAATGTATGACAATTGTTTTCGTCAGGGCCAGATGACACTAATTATGAAAACTATCAGGAGTCAAATTTCTAAAGACAGCAGCCTATAAACCTTCCCTTGAGCAAACTTCATGACAAAGAGGTGGAAAACTGTGGCTTCATAAAGGGGGCAAATCCCTGAATTATCACTCAGGAAAACTTCACAAATGGGACTCTGTTATGAGAGGCTGTTTTCTGTCACATCCCCAAGTAGACACTTCCACTACGATCAGAAATTGCTGAGTGTTCTTGAACAAAATATGAGGGTTTCTTTGAAGGGCCAGGAAAGGAGTTTTATTTAGTACTGATTCTGCCTGAGTTTTTAAAATACTCCGTTTCCAGCGTTTCTGCTGGGCTGTGTATATTTGAAGCATTCCACTGAAAGGACTCCTCTGTCTCTGACATCTTTGTTTGTACCGGAATTAAGGTGGCCATATGCAAGAAAATTACCCCAAATCAGGACAAGGAAAGGAAAAATTAACGGGAGAAGCAAGTCACATAAATGATCCTTCAAAAGGATGTTCAGCATCCAAAAATAATAATAAGAAGAGCTTTATGGAAAGGGCAATGGCTCTGAGTACCAGATTCTGGTTCTTGCATCTGCCACTATTTGCTGGGTGACCTTAGACAAACCACAGAATCCCTTTGTGCTTCAGTTTCCTCATTTGTAAATCGAAGGGGCCTTAAAAATGGAAAGTTGGTTTCTAATATGCCTCTCAATTCTGTGAATTCTAACTGCCCCAATTTTGAAAGGCCGGAAACCAGTTCCTACCAATCAACTCAAACTCCTACATAAGACCAGAGGTAGCTACAGAATGAGAAGCTTTACAAAATACTGATTGATTTAAAACACAACCCTGTCTTGTTTACTGTGGCATCCCTAGTATCTAAAATAGCACCTGGCACAAAGTAGGTACTAAAAAAGTATTGCTGCATGAACGACTGACTGTTTTAATAATAGATCTGTTACTGAGACAGCAATAGTTTCTTTGATAAATAAATACTAATGAAGTTTTATGTTATTTAATAACTCTTGCAAGTAAAAGATATGGTATTTTCAGCCATACAGAAAATCACAGCTCAAAATTATTTACAGGGAAAATGTCTCATCTCATATATTAAGAATTCAAAAGGAAGACAGCATCTTTATTGGTTTAGTTATTGGCATCTTTATTGGCTCAACAGTGTCACTAAAGACCCAGGTTTCTTCCTTGCTCTGCCCACCATCTTAGGCATGTTAACTTTCTTGCAACAGACTCACCTTGTGGTTGCCAAGCAGCTGCTGCATTTGCAAGCGTCATGTAACCTTCCTCCCTTTCCCCCAAGACCTCAGCAGACTTCTCACTTCTTATTGGCTGGAATTAGGTCGCATGTGTACTCTTAACCTGTTCCTGACAAGAGGTCTGGGATACATAATTGTCTTAGATAGTTTAGGAGAAATGGGTATGTTCCCTGAACAAAATCAGGGTTTTCCTAGAAAGAAGGAGGCAGAGGAACAGATTTACATAATCAATGGATAGTGATTGCTCCAGATTTAAATGTCTGTTTAATAAATAGCTGTTCAATAAGTAAATGAATGAATGAATGAATATAGAAACAAATGGCATCAAGATAAAAAGTCAAATGTGAAAATGCCAAATGGGTGATCCAAAAATTAAGTGACAGAGGGATTTTCTGAAGATGTCACTGTGGGCTGATGTGGGAAGGAAGGTGTCACTGGGATAGTGGCACAGGCCTGAACTTGGGTGGTCTGGATATGGGTGAAGAGCTGGTGAAGGCATTTCATTTGTGGGGAGAATTTGATCCAATGTAGGGAAGTAGAAACACATATAACCTGTATTCTTTGGAAGAGAGACACTGAATGAAGAGAGGAGAGGGCAATAGGGGACAGTTATTAAGGATCAGTTTGGAAAAATAAATTTTTATAACTTGGCTCATTGACTAGGCCTTATTCTATTGGTAATGGGAAGTATTTTTATAGTTAAATGTATTGAGCTATACTTTACATAAAGCAAATTCCACTCCTTTCAGTATACTGTTCCATGAGTTTTGACAAACACACACAGTTGGTATAACTGTGATACAAGGTAGAGACAAATTCCTCAAATACTTTCTCATCCCCTTTGTAATTAACTCTTCCTTGACCAACAGCCTTCAGCAACCACTGATCTGTTTTCTGTCTCCATAGTTTTGCCTTCTTCTGAGTGTCATATGTAGCCTTTTGAGTCTAGCTCCTTTCCCTTAAAATACACATTTGAGATTCATCCATGTTATATACAACAGTAATTAGTTCCTTTTTCTGTGAGTAAGGTTTCATCGCATGGGTATACCACAGTTTGTTTTTCCATTTACCAGTTGAAGGATATTTGGATGGCTTCCCTTTTTTTTTGTTTTTGTTTTTGTTTTTGTTTTTTGGGCAATGATAAAGCCACTGTAAACATTTGCCTATAGATTTTTCTGTGAACATAAATTTTTATTTATTTTGGATAAATACTTAGGAGTGGAATTCCTGGGTTGTATGGTAAGTGTATGTTAACTGCCAAACAGCTTTCAAAAGTGGTTGTGCTGCTTTATAATCCCAACGGCAGGGTATGAGCATTCCAGTACCTCCACATCCTGTCAGCACTTGATGTTGTCAGTTTTTGTTTTGCTTTTTTTTTTCCTTGTCTTCTCTTTAGCCATTCCACTAAGCATGTAGTGGCTTTAACTTTCATTTCTCTAATGACTAATAATGTTGATCATCTTTCTTGTACTTATTTGTCTACTATGTATCTTTTCAGTAAAGTGTCTAAAAAGAAAGGCTTTTTTTTTTCCTTTTTGGGTCACGATGTGGTAAAATCAAAGCTTTAGAAAGACAAACTTGAGCTGCAATTAGGGTCTTGTTATGAAAATCAAATAGGAAGCTACTGCATAAACGAAGTCTGAAGGGATGAGAAGAGTAGTATACCCATAATTACATAGCATATTTGTTCTAACAAATAGACAGTGAACATAGAAAACACCTTGCACTGTGCCTGCCAGTAAACTGAAAATAATAATTACTGCCATGTATGATGTACCGGATACATGCAGGTACACATGCACACATTCACAGGTATGAAGTAACTTAATCTTCACACCACTTCCATCAGGTTCTAGTTCTCTCCTCTACCCTTCATATGAGAAACTGAAGTACATAAAAGAAAATCACTCACTTAAGATCATACAGCTATTAAGAGTAAGTGACATCTGGAGGATTTGAAGTCTGTAACCACCACACAATACTGCCCTCATAGAAGTACCTCCATTAATGTTTGTTGAATTAAATGAATTTTAAAACTATAAGAAATCACCAAGCATACCTATTTCATTGTTTTGTTTCTTAGAATCAAACCTGGTTTAACAAAGACACTAAATGTAACTCTTCTCAATAACACATAGCACATATTATATTATTTGAACAATAATAAAATGGCAGTATTCTTCTTTATTTTCCAACTGGATCAAGAGTGGTGGTTCCCAAAAGTAGCAGACTATAGGGTTCATTATCCATTTCCTGTGGTTCTTTTTCAAAACTGTCCTCCCAGTGATGGAAAGGTGAGGACCACTAAATACAGGCTACTTTGGGGACTCACCACCCCTGCACCCCCTCCACCTCTTAACCAGGGCATAATTGAGCCATTTCCTCACTTAACTGGATGCAAGCTCTTTCCACTCCACTCACCAGTAGAAGACCCAACCTCATTGCTTGGGAACAATTATGCCCTGCAAGGGTACAAGAGCACCCACCTTTGAAACCACTTCTACAGAACCAGAAGGATGAGAGCAACTAAAGAAAAAGTATAACAAAAAGCCCTTTAATCCTTATTTCTTGGCTCAGCTCTAGGAGAGTTATTTTCCTGAGTTCTCCAAGAAGAGATAAGAGGTGCTAATTATGGTATCAATAATTTATTCTAGGAACCAAGACAATTCATGCTACTAGATCAAAATGAACACACTTTTAGAGGTTTTATATTGTAAGGGTGTGAAAACTCAGCTCTGTTAGGATAGTACACTAATCCTCAGAAATGAAGTCCCCAGAATCTATCTGATTTGTCTCTCGGTCAGCTGGAAAACTGAGAATTTGCCCATCTTTTTTTTTTTTTAATTTATTTTTTATTTTTTAAAATTTTTATTATTATTATTATACTTTAAGTTCTAGGGTACATGTGCATAACATGCAGGTTTGTTACATATGTATACTTGTGCCATGTTGGTGTGCTTCACCCATCAACTCATCAGCACCCATCAACTCGTCGTTTACATCAGGTATAATTCCCAGTGCAATCCCTCCCCCTCCCCCCTCTCCCCATGATAGGCCCCAGTGTGTGATGTTCCCCTTCCTGAATCCAAGTGATCTCATTGTTCAGTTCCCACCTATAAGTGAGAACATGCAGTGTTTGGTTTTCTGTTCTTGTGATAGTTTGCTGAGAATGATGGTTTCCAGCTGCATCCATGTCCCTACAAAGGACACAAACTCATCCTTTTTTATGGCTGCATAGTATTCCATGGTGTATATGTGCCACATTTTCTTAATCCAATCTGTCACTGATGGACATTTGGGTTGATTCCAAGTCTTCACTATTGTGAATAGTGCTGCAATAAACATACGTGTGCATGTGTCTTTATAGCAGCATGATTTATAATCCTTTGGGTATATGCCCAGTAATGGGATGGCTGGGTCTTATGGTACTTCTAGTTCTAGATCCTTGAGGAATCGCCATACTGTTTTCCATAATGGTTGAACTACTTTACAATCCCACCAACAGTGTAAAAGTGTTCCTATTTCTCCACATCCTCTCCAACACCTGTTGTTTCCTGACTTTTTAATGATTGCCATTCTAACTGGTGTGAAATGGTATCTCATTGTGGTTTTGATTTGCATTTCTCTGATGGCCAGTGATGATGAGCATTTTTTCATGTGTCTGTTGGCTGTATGAATGTCTTCTTTTGAGAAATATCTGTTCATATCCTTTGCCCACTTTTTGATGGGGTTGTTTGTTTTTTTTTTTTCTTGTAAATTTGTTTGAGTTCTTTGTAGGTTCTGGATATTAGGCCTTTGTCAGATGAGTAGATTGCAAAAATTTTCTCCCATTCTGTAGGTTGCCTGTTCACTCTGATGGTAGTTTCTTTTGCTGTGCAGAAGCTCTTTAGTTTAATTAGATCCCATTTGTCAATTTTGGTTTTGTTGTCCTTGCTTTTGGTGTTTTAGACATGAAGTCCTTGCCCATGCCTATGTCCTGAATGGTATTACCTAGGTTTTTTTCTAGGGTTTTTATGGTATTAGGTCTTACATTTAAGTCTTTAATCCATCTTGAATTAATTTTTGTATAAGGAGTAAGGAAAGGATCCAGTTTCAGCTTTCTACTTCTGGCTAGCCAATTATCCCAGCACCATTTATTAAATAGGGAATCCTTTCCCCATTTCTTGTTTTTCTCAGGTTTGTCAAAGATCAGATGGCTGTAGATGTGTGGTATTATTTCTGAGGACTCTGTTCTGTTCCATTGGTCTACATCTCTGTTTTGGTACCAGTACCATGCTGTTTTGGTTACTGTAGCCCTGTAGTATAGTTTGAAGTCAGGTAGCGTGATGCCTCCAGCTTTGTTCTTTTGACTTAGGATTGTCTTGGAGATGCGGGCTCTTTTTTGGTTCCATATGAACTTTAAAGCAGTTTTTTCCAATTCTGTGAAGAAACTCATGGTAGCTTGATGGGGATGGTATTGAATCTATAAATTACCTTGGGCAGTATGGCCATTTTCACGATATTGATTCTTCCTATCCATGAGCATGGTATGTTCTTCCATTTGTTTGTGTCCTCTTTTATTTCACTGAGCAGTGGTTTGTAGTTCTCCTTGAAGAGGTCCTTTACATCCCTTGTAAGTTGGATTCCTAGGTATTTTATTCTCTTTGAAGAAATTGTGAATGGAAGTTCATTCATGATTTGGCTCTCTGTTCGTCTGTTACTGGTGTATAAGAATGCTTGTGATTTTTGCATATTTATTTTGTATCCTGAGACTTTGCTGAAGTTTCTTACCAGCTTAAGGAGAATTTGGGCCGAGACAATGGGGTTTTCTCAACACACAATCATGTCATCTGCAAACAGGGACAATTTGACTTCTTCTTTTCCTAACTGAATACCCTTTATTTCTTTCTCTTGCCTGATTGCCCTGGTCAGAACTTCCAACACTATGTTGAATAGGATAGGAGTGGTGAGAGAGGGCATCCCTGTCTTGTGCCAGTTTTCAAAGGGAATACTTCCAGTTTTTGCCCATTCAGTATGATATTGGCTGTGGGTTTGTCATAAATAGCTCTTATTATTTTGAGATACGTTCCATCAATACCGAATTTATTGAGCTTTTTTAGTATGAAGGGCTGTTGAATTTTGTCAAAGGCCTTTTCTACATCTAGTGAGATAATCATGTGGTTTTTGTCTTTGGTTCTGTTTATATGCTGGATTATGTTTATTGATTTGCATATGTTGAACCAGCCTTGTTTCCCAGGGATGAAGCCCACTTGATCATGGTGGATAAGCTTTTTGATGTGCTGCTGGATCCGGTTTGCCAGTATTTTATTGAGAATTTTTGCATCGATGTTCATCAGGAATATTGGTCTAAAATTCTCTTTTTTTGTTGTGTCTCTGCCAGGCTTTGGTATCAGGATGATGTTGGCCTCATAAAATGAGTTAGGGAGGATTCCTTCTTTTTCTATTGATTGGAATAGTTTCAGAAGGAATGGTACCAGCTCCTCCTTGTACCTCTGGTAGAATTCAGCTGTGAATCCATGTGGTCCTGGACTTTTTTTGGTTGGTAGGCTATTAATTATTGCCTCAATTTCAGAGCCTGCTGTTGGTCTATTCAGGAATTCAGCTTCTTCCTGGTTTAGTCTTGGAAGAGTGTAAGTGTCCAGGAAATTATCCATTTCTTCTAGATTTTCTAGTTTATTTGTGTAGAGGTGTTTATAGTATTCTCTGATGGTAGTTTGTATTTCTGTGGGGTCGGTGGTGATATCCCCTTTATCATTTTTTATTGCGTCTATTTGATTCTTCTCTCTTTTCTTCTTTATTAGTCTTGTTAGCGGTCTATCAATTTTGTTGATCTCTTCAAAAAACCAACTCCTGGATTCATTGATTTTTTGGAGGGTTTTTTGTGTCTCTTATCTCCTTCAGTTCTGCTCTGATCTTAGTTATTTCTTGCCTTCTGCTAGCTTTTGAATGTGTTTGCTCTTGCTTCTCTAGTTCTTTTTTTTTTTTTTTTTTTTTTTTTTTTTGAGGCGGAGTCTTCACTCTTTCACCCAGGCTGAAGTGTAGTGGCTCGATCTCGGCTCACTGCAAGCTCCGCCTCCCGGGTTAGCGCCATTCTCCTGCCTCAGCCTCCCGAGTAGCTGGGACTACAGGCACCCGCCACTGCGCCCGGCTAATTTTTTGTATTTTAGTAGAGACGGGGTTTCACCGTGTTAGCCAGGATGGTCTCGATCTCCTGACCTCGTGATCCGCCTGCCTCGGCCTCCCAAAGTGCAGGGATTACAGGCGTGAGCCACCGCACCCAGCCTTCTCTAGTTCTTTTAATTGTGATGTTAGAGTGTCAATTTTAGATCTTTCCAGCTTTCTCTTGTGGGCATTTAGTGCTATAAATTTCCCTCTACACACTGTTTTAAATGTGTCCCAGAGATTCTGGTATGTTGTGTCTTTGTTCTCATTGGTTTCAAAGAACATCTTTATTTCTGCCTTCATTTCGTTATGTACCCAGTAGTCATTCAGGAGCAGGTTGTTCAGTTTCCATGTAGTTGAGCGGTTTTGATTGAGTTTCTTAGTCCTAAGTTCTAATTTGATTGCACTGTGATCTGAGAGACAGTTTGTTATAATTTCTGTTCTTTTACATTTGCTGAAGAGTGCTTTACTTCCAATTATGTGGTCAATTTTGGAATAAGTGTGATGTGGTGCTGAGTAGAATGTATATTCTGTTGATTTGGGGTGGAGAGTTCTGTAGATGTCTATTAGGTCTGCTTGCTGCAGAGATGAGTTAAATTCCTGGATATCCTTGTTAACTTTCTGTCTCGTTGATTTGTCTAATGTTGACAGTGGGGTGTTGAAGTCTCCCATTATTATTGTATGGGAGTCTAAGTCTCCTTGTAAGTCTCTAATGACTTGCTTTATGAATCTGGGTGCTCCTGTATTGGGTGCATATATATTTAGGATAGTTAGCTCTTCCTGTTGAATTGATCCCTTTACCATTATGTAATGGCCTTCTTTGTCTCTTTTGATCTTTGATGGTTTAAAGTCTGTTTTATCAGAGACTAGTATTGCAACCCCTGCTTTCTTTTGTTCTCCATTTGCTTGGTAGATCTTCCTCCATCCCTTTATTTTGAGCCTATGTATGTCTCTGCATATGAGATGGGTCCCCTGAATACAGCAAACTGATGGGTCTTGACTCTTTATCCAGTTTGCCAGTCTGTGTCTTTTAATTGGAGCATTTAGTCCATTTACATTTAAGGTTAATATTGTTGTGTGAACTTGGTCCTGCCATTATGATATTAACTGGTTATTTTGCTCGTTAGTTGATGCAGTTTCTTCCTAGCCTCGATGGTCTTTACATTTTGGCATGTTTTTGCAATGGCTGGTAGCGGTTGTTCCTTTCCATGTTTAGTGCTTCCTTCAGGGTCTCTTGTAAGGCAGGCCTGGTGGTGACAAAATCTCTAAGCATTTGCTTATCTGTAAAGGATTTTATTTCTCCTTCACTTATGAAACTTAGATTAGCTGGATATGAAATTCTAGGTTTAAAATTCTTTTCTTTAAGAACGTTGAATATTGGCCCCCACTCTCTTCTGGCTTGTAGAGTTTCTGCCGAGAGATCTGCTGTTAGTCTGATGGGCTTCCCTTTGTGGGTAACCCGACCTTTCTCTCTGGCTGCCCTTAAGATTTTTTCCTTCATTTCAGCTTTGGTGAATCTGACAATTATGTGTCTTGGAGCTTCCCAGCGGCTTTGTTTACCTACTTAAGCCTCAGCAATGGCGGGCACCCCTCCCCCCGCCTCGCTGCTGCCTTGCCGTAGATTGCAGATTGCTGTGCTAGCAATGAGGGAGGCTCCGTGGGTGTGGGACCCTCCTGGCCAGGTGTAGGATATGATCTCCTGGTGTGCCTGTTTGCTAAGATCCTTGGTAAAGTGCAGTATTGGGGTGGGAGTTACCCAATTTTCCAGGTGTTGTGTGTCTCAGTTCCCCTGGCTAGGAAAAGGGATTCCCTTCCCCCTTGCACTTCCCAGGTGAGGCGATGCCTCGCCCTGCTTCAGCTCTCGCTGGACGGGCTGCAGCAGCTGACCAGCACTGATTGTCCTGCACTCCCTAGTGAGATGAACCCAGTACCTCAGTTGAAAATGCAGAAATCACCTGTCTTCTGTGTAGCTCGCGCTGGGAGTTGGAGACTGGAGCTGCTCCTATTCGGCCATCTTGCTCCGCCCCCTGCCCATCTTTTTAAACTAAGTACTGACTTTGAAGCAGGTGTTTGCTGCTGTGTGGTAGCAAAGATTTGTATGTAGGCAGTGAAAGGATGGGAGATTATGCAAAGGTGTCAGGCCTATTTTTAGTGCTGGAAAGTCTTACAGGTCATTGACAGTTGCAGACCTACAACATTGTCTTCAAGTTCTTAAAGCTTATTGAGAGAGGAGACTTGAGGAAGCTTTTTGAATGAAAAGGTATTCGTATTTGATAAATTTCCATTAATGACAATCTTTCACTGGTAATGTCCATTATAAGATTAGAGACAGGTTCACTCAAGGGAAAAATGTTGATTTACTATATTTCCAGATGAAGCGATACTACAAAATGGAAAAAGAGAAATTCAATTAAAACTTCATATAAAAAAAAAAACAGTTTTGTCATGAGACATTAGAATAAATTTCAAGTACTGTCATTAACTTTAGATTGCGATGTCTTTCTGAGGCATAGGCATATTTTAAAGTGCTTACAAAAGGAAGACAGAAAACAGCATTTTGCCCCCAAACCATGCCCACGCTGCAAAAACATCTCATAACTACAGTTAGGTTCACTGTGGGAAACGGTCTGATTCTGTGGCAAGAGCTGAGCCTGGGTACCACTCATTGCCTATGTGACCATGACGAATTTCTTTCTCTGAGACTGAATTTCCTCCTCTACAAAGCGGGCATAAGAATATTTATGCTTAGGGCTGTTGTAAGGATTAAATACATCAGTGTATGAGAAATAGCTGGAACTGGTATTAACTTACTGGTGGTAGTTATTGGTAGCTCTTTTTCCCTAAAATTACAATATCATGAAATCCCAAGGAATTCCATCAACTAATCATTCATTTCTGTATGTACACTCACGCACACACACATTTCATACAAGCTGTGTAATGTTAATATAGAAAAATTGTAGCCTATGGTTATCTATCCCATGAGGGTCCAAATTCTGACCCAGGTGTTAAAATCATGGTTCCCATTTATACTTACCATGAACAGAATCACCATCGCCAACTCAGAGGATCTAAACTTGCCATCAATTCTTCCTTGGCATTAACTTCACAGCTGCCCCTTACCCAGAAATGATTCTTCCATTGAAAAAAATACCATGTATAAAAATTATACATTTTAATGAACCAGAAGAATTCAGTAACAGCCACAGATACTCCAGATGGCCTTTAATATTTCCAGAGGGATATGAGAAATCTCTGAACCTCACAGCAGTCCATGAAAAAAGGTATCCTGGAGATGTCCAAAGTCTATAACCTTATAGGTATTTCACAGAAGTAATGTGGGGCTTAGGTAATGACTTAGCGAAGTTAAGGATTTTGTTGAGTGAGTTACCATCAAGCAAAGCTAAAGTCTACTTTGGGTCTGTAAATCACAGAAATGAATATCTTTAAAGGTTAAACCTGCTTGGAGAAAATATCTGGCTCTGCATTAAGATCTTGAGTTGAAGATAATGACAAATTAACTTATTCAAAAGTGAGCAGACCGCTTTGTAAAACTTGACCCAAGTAGAATTTTTATGAATACTGCCCAGTTCTCCTCTAGTTCTGAATTCTGAAAAAGTGAAAATGAGATATGATTATCTACCTTTCACTTTTACACCTAGGCATTGGGGTCTCTTCATTCTGTTTATTTTTTAGACTCACTGGGAAAATACTAGCCGAATCATTAGCCCAAAAGGTTGTCTTGATAGCAATATCTACCAGTTAGAAAGAAAATCTTTTTTTATGACTTGGTTTTTTAACCAACTTTTTACATTCTTGTTAAGCCTATTAAGAAGAGGTTCCTGTCTGTGCCACATCATTCAGTTTGCTGGAAAGGCTATTAGTTCTACATGCTGGATTAGGACTGAACACTTATGCAAGTCTCTTTCCGTCTAAGAGGAGCTTAGTTTTTGCATGAAATCATGTTATCACCTACAGTAAGACCTTAGAGGTCTCCAGTATGTAGTACATGGGACTGCACATAGTTCCAGCTAGATTCAATAGAGAGCATCAATGGGGAAAGAATCCTGAAAAAGTAGAAAGAAGATCACATAATTTGACCAAGAAGATCATGGTTCTGATACCTTTTGTTGCTGTCCTCACCACTATTTCCAACCCTTTTTCTACAAGCATAGTGATGGGAGCAAAACCCAGATGGCATTCTGAGATAAGCACTAGGTATGTAGATGAGAAATTGAAATATTATTCATGATTTAGCTACTTTGCTTTCCTCTCACTGACCATTTCAGGGAGCCACATATCAGGGAGTCTTGGGGTAACTGCTCAGAGAGAAAGAAACAAGATGTTAACCAAGTTGAAAGTGAACCCAAGGCTTTTCTGTCACCTGCTACCACCTTTTAAAGTCTCATTGGAGAAATGTCGGTCAACCTTTAGGAATATAATCTATGAAATCATGTTTGACTTCCACCAGCAAATATGTTCTGAGCCCCTCCTATGGTGATGGGCACTGGGGCGACGGGAGGAGACCAAGAAAGGCCTGGTTTTTGAGGGGACATTCTGCTGGGAGGGCTGGCATTTAGCTGAAGATGTGCACAGACAGCACATAATTGCAAATTGTGATTAGTACTACCAAAGGGAAAAACAGTGTCAGGACAGAGAAAATAAAGAGGACGCAGTGTAGACTGAGATGGTTTAAGTTGACCCCCTACTGAAAGTGACTTTTAAGGAACATTAGTGGAAGATATGACCAAGTGGTTAAGCCAAGCTGTCTGGCGTCAGGTGTCAACCCCAGCCCTCCTTTGACCTTAGGCAAGTTATCTAACCTGTGTAAGCCTTGACTCCTGTATGTAAAATTGGTATAACAGAACAACCTAACTATCCCATGAAATTGATGGGATGACTCTGAGAATGAGGTAATTCCTCTCAATGGTTAAATAAATATCAGCTATAACCACCATCTTCATCATCCATGGTGTAATTACCAGCAGTAATAGCAGTCGTAAACTGGGGCCCTAACAATCTCATTCATGAACCAGGACATTCTTTTTTCGCTCAGTGTTTCCTTAGCCAATTAGTCTACGAATGTTTCTAGTCAGAGAGAGAGAGAGATTGATAGTCTTCTCTCTGCCATTTTGAGACACAATCCAGTTCACCCCAAATCCAGGGTGGCTTTTCTTTCCTTTTTTTGAGATGGAGTTTTGCTCTTGTTGCCCAAGCTTGAGTGCAATGGTGTGATCTCGGCTCATTGCAACCTCTGCCTCCAGGGTGGGTTTGTTAGCCTGTAACCACTCTGACTGAGAAACAAATTAAAGAATGAACAAGTCTTCAGTGCTCCTGATGGTCCAAGCTCTGTGCTGGGTGCTTCCTCCTTGAATACTACCATGTAATTTACAACCATTTGTGGTTAAGGATTATTATTTTCACTCTACTGATAAAGAAATGGAGGCCAAGCATGGTGTGTCATGCCTGTAATCCCAGCACTTTGGGAGGCTGAGGCGGGTGGATTGCTTGAGGCCAAGAGTTCAAGACCAGACTGGTCAACATGGCAAAACCTCATCTCTACTAAAAATACAAAAATTAGCCAGGCATGGTGGTACACATCTGTGATCCCAGCTACTCAGGAGGCTGAGACATGAGAATAGCCTAAACCCAGTAGGCGAAGGTTACAGTGAGCCAAGATCTCACCACTGCACTCCAGCCTGGGAGACAGGGTGAGACTCTGTCTCAAAGAAAAAACAAAGAAAGAGAGAAAGAAAGAGAGAGAGAGAAGAAAGAAAGAAAGAAGGAAGGAAGGAAGGAGAAAGAAAAGAAGGAAAGAAAGAAAGAGAAAGGAAGAAAGAAAAAGAAAGAAAAAGAAAGAGGAGGCTCAAGGAGGCTCAAGAAGTTTTCTTAGTGTCATACAGCTAATAAATGACAGAGAAGGATTCAACTTGAGGACTCTGAACCTCAAATCCAATGCTCTTTCTGCTCTAACGTAGTCACTGAGGTATCAGCCCATTCATTGATATATGGGTACTCATCAGCTACTATTTAATGACCAGTCCCACTCTCATAAGAGACAATGAAGGAATTCCAGAAGTCACCCTATCCCCCAGGCTAGTACTAACTTCAAACAAATCAAGAAGTCACAGGCTTTTAAGTTGATGGTCAACTGTAACACAATATTCCAGGGCAGCTAATAGGTAGGACCCCTGTCAGAGCCTGGAAGTTTCTGCAGTTTTCTTAGCATCTCTACAATCTTTATTTTCTATTACTCTTTCTGGGTAGAGGTAGGTCTTTCCTGACAATCTGGGGTGGATCCTTTTCCTAATAAATTATAAAGTACTTTTAATTTCTTAGTATGTATCCCAGGTGGATGCCTCAAAATGCATCCAATATTAAAGACAGGATTTAGTGTGTTGATTTTGGTAGACCTCCCGGTAACTGTTCTCTTTTCCAGGAAAAAAAAAAAACACACACACACACACACACACAGTGGCATTACCACTCTGGGAGAAGTGGACATATTGACTTATTAAGAGATATTGTTGACATTTCAAGTGCCATAAAGATATTTAACAGGATACGGGATTAAGATAGCATTTCTGGCTAATGAGCTCACTCTCAGACAAGCATCAACAAAGGGAAAGTTGCTAAAATGGTGTCTTCCTAATTAAACAAAACAAAGCCAAACAAAATAGCTTAAGAAAGAATTCTGACCAGGGAGATAATAAAAGGTATATCAAAATGATGAGATGTGTTCAGGGAAGGCCAGAGAATCATCCTTGCTGCCCCCATCGCCTTTCCCCTCCTCAGCCTGTCACAGAACTCCTGCATGAGGCTGCTACTGGGCGTGTCCAGATGTCTGTGCCTCTCCACTACAGCGGGCGCCCAGAGAGCACGGAAATCCTTTCTGCATTGAATTCTTAATCCCCAAAGGATCTTCTCTATGCATGCATGGATAAAATGCTTAGGTGGGTAATTTTCGTGAAATACACCCACAGTATGTGCCACATCCGTATTTAAATCCTTATCATCAGAATAACCATTGTGCTTCCAGTAGTTTTGGGCAAGTCTGTTGTTTAATGTTGGAGTGCGAACACAAAGCAACCTTAATACCATTAATTTAAAGACTAAGCTACTTACCTCGGTTGTCCCAGACTAGTTACGTGTCACGTGGGTGGTAGAGATAGGTTAGCCCAGTTAGTCCCTATCCCCACTGAGCCGACTTTGCCCATCTTGCTGGATGGTTTTCAGAGTCAGAAACAATAGCATTTCTCGCACTGCCCCTGGGACATTAACACAGAAGCATGCTTTTTCATGGCTCACCCCCAAGGAGCTTTCTCAGACCACAGTTTAACTGCCAGATCCCTGTGACAATGACTCATTTTAGCCCATGAATCTTTTCTTTCTACCTGGCATATATTTGTTCCCCATGCAGGTCTCCATATTCCACCCATCCACGCCTCCTGACATCTAGGCCCCAGCGTGGCTATAAAATCTTCATTGCAACAGGGTTTGAAGACTAAGAGGAAATCTTATCTGCATTGTTGCTGACTCCTTAATGTGCTGTCACAACATATCTTTGAGTTCCTTTCAGAATGAATTAATTTTAAGGATTGTTTTTCTGCTTCATCATTAAATGCCAACTATATGCCTCCCTAACCCACCGCTTAACAGATGCTGTTAGCATTTTAAACCTGGGTTAGGCCCCGTCTCTCTCCTGAGCTCTGCACCACCCCTGGAACATGTGCCCTTCCAGGGGAACCACAGATGCTGTAACGCGTCTCTCTCAAAACGTACAGCACCCACCACGTTTCTGCTCTTTCTCAGATCATGTCTGGGGAAACTGAGAAGCTCCTTTTGAAGGATTACATTACGCCTTTGATTTTTATTTATAAAACATAAAGGACTAATATATATCAGTTAGGACATTTTGCTTGCAAAGTGCATTGTAGCAAAATAATTGGAAGGCAGTTGCGGTGTGAAATATATGACAGCTTTACAGGACATAAAAAGCAGCTTTTTCTTTGTAATAGTGTAATTGCCTTAAACCCCACAATCATAATTGTTATCAAAAAATAATCCCAAGGAAAGGCTAATATAAGGTGAGCAGACTATTATAAGAGCTCTAATACACTCGATTCCTTGAACAGCAAATGCAGCTCTCAATCTCCCGGTGCTTTTAGTGTCAGTCAGAGAGTACTCAGTCATTTCTGTGCATCAAGCCTGCAGTATTGATTTTTCCACTGACTGAAACAGCCATATAAGCATAAATTTTGCATGAGCCTTTCACTTTGTAGACTCTCCTTTGGTCAGATGACACATGATGTGAACATGAAGACTGTATAATAACAATGCATGGTCAACCTGCAGGCATTAAAGCGTGGGCTCTCGCAGCACTGAAGGACAAAAGCTGGACCGAGAGAGGGCCACCTCGGCAGTGCCAGAGAAAACAAATATCAGCTCCATCTTGGCAGCCCGCGTGCAATTTTATTTTCTGCTTCTCTCCTGCATTTTCACGTCTTATTCAGAAAATCCCTGCAACCCACACACACCCACTCACTTGCATGCATCTTATCATCTGCACCTACTTCAGGTAAAACTCAGCTTTATGGAAAACAGCGACCGTGATCTTGACTGTGCAGTCCACCCGAACCCTCTCATTGCACTGCCTCTGGTTTTCTCCATGTTGCTTTTGTGTGTGTTCTGTTGGGGATGTCATTTCTTTTGTGTCGCTGGCCCTAGAGACTAAATAGTGTGTAACAACATTGGATAAGATCTGGTATCCTGCTGAGAAAGCCTTATCTAAAGATGTGGCTCATTGATACACAGGTACAAGGAAAACAAACCTTCCTTAATAGCCACCTTCCATTTAACCTACTTTGGCCCTGTTTGAGATCTCCTTATTCATTAATAGTTCTTTATCTCATCTCTTTATGATAGAAAATGTTCTGTTTGAAGTGCAGTCATTCTGTTCCAAGATTTTGCCAGTGGAAACGAGAGAGGAGAGTATAATCCTACCCCTATGGGGCTGATAGCACCTTAATCCCAGATGGCAGAATTGCTCAGCCACGGCTACTCTGCTCAGTCACATTCACCGCGGCCATTTCATGTAATTAATTCATATTAGGATATGAAGGATTCTCAAGATTAAGTTGAATTGGCCTGAGGGAAAAATTTTCTTTATATAAAAGAATAAATCCCTGTTGGCCAGATAGAGTCAACCAACATTTTCTTTTCAGTAAAAGTGCCAAGCAGGAACTTCCTATCATGAATAACTGCAAATGCATTCACTTTTTTGCTTTGTGTCTCCATTTGGAATAACAATAATAGCATTCACCTTGAGGCTTGCTAACCTGGAGGAAGAAAGATGCTAGGCTCAAAATTAAACACTTCAAACTTCCTCAGTGTCTAATTAAGGGTCTAAACTTCACACATAGACAACATTCATTTACGTAAATCTAAACACGATTTGGTTTATTTTTAAAGCTAAGTGGTCCTGCATTCATCTGGAATCTCTTCAGTGCTCAGAAAAGAGAAATGGGCTCTATCATTTTTAATTCTTTTAATATTTCCCCTTTCCAGAAGAGGCTGCCTGCTTTTTGCCATCAGCCTGGTCTGTGCTGCTTGCTGTTTGAAGAGAGTTTTGAAAATTATTCTTTTTATTTCCAGTTGATGGCATCACAGGAGATATTTCCACTTAAAACCCAAGTTATTATAGTGAGCAGTGTTCTCTGAAATGAGTTTTGGCCAAAGAGAATGAACAAAATGACACTTGTGAGCCTAAGCTTGGAGAAGAGCTTGGTCTCCAGGCCAGAGTGTGAAGGAGGAAGAGCTGGTTTGTTCTTTATAGGAAACTAAAAATCTGTGGAGAAAATGCAATCAGCTTTCTTGTTAATGCTTTATTTGATGGCCCCTCCCTTTAAAATAGGCTCACATGCCCACTGTTTAGCATAGGGATGCATGCGTGTTTAATGTTAAGTAAAAAAATAAATAAATAAATAAGAAGACATCTCCCCAGCCCAGCTGAGCTCCTGTTTCTGAGACTCCTCTTCTCATGTAGCAAATGCAGTCTGAACTCTAGCATCCTGGGAGATGTTGCACAAAGACACCGGGGCCTTGGACATGCACTAAGATTGCATGCACTGGACGCCACAGTCTGCCCACCAGACCCCCAGCATGGGCACAGAGGTGTTGCAGGGAGAGTTCCTCCCTTTTTAATTTTTTTTCCCTCCTTTGACCACCCTTACAACCCCCACCCTGAAGTTTGATCATAACCAGGGGAGAAAAGTAAAGGGACTCAAAGATACGAAAGGGCTGGTAGCAGATTCTTCAGTGGTTCACATCAGTGCCTGTTGCCTCTGATCCATCCCTGTGTCTAAAAATTGTTCCTGTCTGCTCAATTCCTATCTGAAATGTGAGGGCTAGCTCTACATCCCTCGAGTGTGTGGCTGTCCCTGTTGTTTCTCTTATGCTCCTCAGGTCTCTGTGGAGAGATCTGCACATCACGAGAAAGAACACTGAAGGAGTTGACAGGAAGGGTCTGTCCCTGGAGCTCCAGAAGGACTTCTTATCACTGGCATCTGCCCCAGTGATAAGAGGTCCTCCTGTCCTCCTTTTACCTGTCCTCTGTTTGAGTGTGGCTCCCCTTCTGAGCCAAAGAGGACGCCGAAGACATTGGGATAATCCTACAAACTAGTTACAAAGTTTAGATCCATAAGTTTTGCAGCCTGTCCAGAGTCACCACACAAACACACACACAGACACACACACACACACACACACACACACAAACACACACGGAATCCTGAGCAACACTAGAAAAATATCTGAAGAAAATCTAACCAACAGCTTGAAATAGAGACATCTTTGCCACTGTGAAATGAAAAGCATTAACCCAAAGCATGTTTGAGGGTCCACTCAGCTTTCTCTCCTATGGAGAGGGTCCTTAACATCCAGTTATAAATGAGCTTCCTGTTTGCAGAGGTTGAACATTTGTGTTTGGAGAAACCTGACAGCCTCTGCTTTTTTGCCACACATGCTCAGAGTCTTTGTGCTTGCTGTTCCTTCCCTTGGAATGCTTTTCCCTCGGATGTGCACATGGCTTGCTGGCTCAGTCCCTCCAGAGGTCCTCTCATGGCATCTTATCAGTGAGAACTCCTTGAACCACTGTGTAGAGAACAGCACCCCCAAACTCCCACCCCACAGGCACACCTTATGCCCTGCCCCTGCTTTATTTTAGCTATAGCTCTTGACACTATGTGATAGACCATGTATTTCCCTGAGTATTTGTTCATTTTCTGTACCACCTCCTGGCCCCCAAAGAATGTAAGCTCCAGCAGGGCCATGATTGTGTGTGGTCTCTGCTGGCTTCCCAGCTGCAGAGACACCTCTCATAGTGGTCATTCCATGAACATTAGTGCAGGAAGGAATGCGTCCATGGCTTGCTATGATTCCTTATCCAGTACAGAGGATAGAATTCATGCAGAGGCAGAAATATTTGTTCAGTCCCTGAGCTGCTGCTCTGGGGTATTGAGCTCCGCAGAACCGTTCCCAGGAGCTACATGGAGGGGTGGTTTGGAGGGTGGAGAATTTCCAAAAAGTTGCAGGAATTTAGATGTATCTGCTGCCTTCTTTGCCTCATGCTAGAATCTGCAATAGAGAGGACCTGTGTGCTGACAGAGGCAAGAAGCAGGGTAATAGAAAGTTTGTTGAGTGAGGTGCTGGGGAGCACCTGGTTAACAGAGTCTCTACCCTATAAATGCACATGGTGGCTTGTGATAGACAAGCTTTATAAAATAACAGCAATAATAGCCTTTATTTAATTTTGGTATTTCTGTATTTTTTGTACATTGCCTTTGGGCAGTGTGCGGCTTTAATAAATAAACACACAGCTTCTAATGAGGGAATGAAATTACAGAATTGCTACCAGCCCCAGAACAACAGCTGATCACTACTGCCCGTCACCTAAATGAGAAGCATGTAATGTAGGTCACAATATCGAGAAGCTGAAGACCCCAGTGTCATGCAAAGTGGAGGGTTGGGTAGAGGAGGGCACAGAGCGGGGAGGAGACGAGACACAGTGATGCCTAGAGCAACCACTGAAAATGGGGCACTGCAGAGAAACTTCTATTTTCTTTCTCAGCTAAGCTTCTGATGAAGTTATTTAACAGTTTGTTTCCTATTACGCTACTTCTTTGCGATAGCCAAACCATTATTTCTTTCTCTTAGAGTTTGTTCGTTATCAACATCCTGCCTCTTGGTATCTGGGCTCATCCCTATTCATTTGCTAAACTTTATCTCGCCTACAGTGCAATACCTGACCAACTATAAGGAGTTGTCATAAGCCCATTTGAAAGTCAGGACACTTAAGGGCCATTGGAGAATCAGTACAAGGAAAGTGTCCATTGATTTCTGCTTCCTTCTGTCATTGCACATGCTACCTTGTGTCATAATTTTCTCACTCTGTACAATCCACCCAAACCCTCCCCACAGACCCCTGAGGATTTGGACCCTCAGCACAGACCCTTGCACATAAAAAGGTTCACAAATATTTTCAGAAAAGCTGGAAGACTGAGTAATTTGGAGGCCAATGATAGTGAGATTTGCCTCTTCCTTATTTCTTTGTTTAAACATTCCCGACGGCCTGATATCTATTAAAATACCGTCCCGTCAGAAAAGAGGGCAGCTCTTGCAGTACCAAAAACAAAATAGAAGAGTCAAGGTTTGTAGAATGGACCCACTCCCATTTCCATGCTAGTCTGGATTTTAGTGTGAGAAGCAGAGGTCCACTTAAGCTGCTTCAAGAAAGAGGATGTCCATTATAAATATTAATGAGGATCTCCTGGGAATCTAAAGACACTGCAGAACAATCGAGTCCCAGGGAACCAACCTTGAGAAGCCACCAGGAACCAATGTCATGCTTCCAGCACCTGCAAGCTCCTTATCACGGCATCTCACCCCTTGCCCCCCTTAGCAAACTGTAGGACTCTGACTCTTCATAATTTCTCCTATATTTTTGGCTTCCATACCATTTTGGCCATCCTCAGTCTGTTTTCTGGCTGTTTCCTGTAACTTCAGCTTCCGTGTCTGTTACAAAAGATCTCTCAGTACCTAATTTCAAATTTTAGAGAGAAATGTGATCTGCCCTGCTCGTGCATTTCAGCCACAGCACATATGTCTTCTAAGAGAGGATTAATTTTGAGCTGAAGAAAGTGGGCCACTTTAGGGCCTCAGCAGCTGCGTACACAATACAAGTGTTTCCAAATCTTGTTGTGATTCTACCAAACTCACCCAGGTCATTTGGCAGCCCAAGAAAAACAATACAGATTAATCTAAGAGAAGGTAAATAAAGGGGTAGATTTGTAAAATGTCTAAACAACTTTGAGTGTGAATATCCTTTTACATGTATGTCATATATATATATCCTAGACAACTTTGAGTGTGACTATATCCTTTTATTATAATTGAATATACAAATAGAAAAGTTAGTTTGAAACATTCCTAAAACAATGAGACTTTGATTTTAAACAAATGATCACTTTAAAAAATTAGTGTGGTTTATCTAAATACAAGTGCCTTCTTAATGATAAACATTTACTGTTGTGAAAATTATTTTAATTGGGAATAATACATGGTGAATCAGAAGGTCACAGCTATTAGATTAGAAGTACTGAAAGACTGAAACAGGAAAACTTAAATCATGAAATTATTCCTGCCCAGAGTAGATGAGAATACGCTCCACTAAATTATTACATATGCCTCATGGAAAGAAGACACTTTATTCTTCATGTTACAACTCAGGATGAGGAAGCATGCCTTTCTCATCTTTGTGTGTCTGGTGTCACGTGAAGAGGCTGACATGTATTTGGTGGTCAATAAATGTTTGGGGTATTAAAAATAAACGACTACAGTCTTAATATTTTGGGAAATGGAGCAGAATGCAAACTACTTTGGAAAGTATAAAGGTTTTAACTCAAGTTTTTTAAAAATTAAGTGAGCTGAATGCCTGGTTTGGATTAACTGGTTGCCAAATAAGTCATCATAAGCCGTCTAACTTTAGAAGTGACAGTAACGACCCTGGGTGAGGAAAGGGATTTAGGGCAGTGTGTCTGAAGCTGAGGGCCTTCTGGGAGATTCCAGATGACTTCATTTTTAAAAGTCTGTGTATGTGGATTTGTCTTCTCAAATCCCCTTTAAAAGCAGTACTGCCCCGCTCAGATTTCCAGCCATGAGCTCCTCCAGGTGAGCAACTGTATCTTCTGCTTTTCTAGCCTCTAGCACCTGCCTAGAAGTTTGCTCCACACAGAGGCCACATTAAAAATCACCTAGCAGTAAAGAATAGGGTCTCAATGTACATTTACCAATGTGTTGATGGATTCAACAATGTTACAAGTGTGAGAATGATTTCTGCCTTTCCCAGCTAGGTTCCTTGAATCCCCCAGATGTTTCTCTGTTCCACATTGAGATCGTCTGGTGCACTGCTTTTTTTTTTTTTTTTTTTTTTTTTAAACCCTGCCGTTCTGCTTTACTATATAGTTTCATTACTCTCACCTTGTTATGTGTATGTATCTACTTCCTTCCATAAAGCATGTCACCTTGCACACCGCAGGCTCTCAACGAGTGCTTAGAACAAGAAGGGTGGAATCTGGTGGGGCAAAAGGACAACATACCCATAGGCCAATAAGCATAGGAAGACTGGGGTATCAGAATCCCCAAGAGAGGACCCCATCAGGCTGGGGGAAAAAGAGGGACGGTACTAATTCTTTAGGGGGAAAGAGGTGAGTCGGGAACATCAGAGTGGAATGAATTCCTCATTAAACTCCCTCTTCATGCAATAGGAAGAATAATGCTCCCCTTGCTAAAGATGTCTATATCCTAACCTTCAGAACCTGTGAGTAGGTTGTTACAAGGCAAAGAAAAATTAAGGTTGTGAATGGAAATAAAGCTGCTAATCTGTTCACGTTAAAGTAGGGAGATTATCCAGGATTATAGAGTGGACTCAATGTAATCACAAAGGTCCTTTAAAGCAGAAGGAGGCAGAAAAAAGTCCTAATTAAAGAAGGTGTGATGATGGCAGCAGGTCAGAGTCAACCAGTGTAGAAAGACTGGCCCAGGCGCTGCTGGCTTTGAAGTTGGATGAATAGAGCCCCTTCCAAAGAACGTGGGCAGTCTAGAAGCAGAAAAGGGCAAGGAAACGGATTCTCCCATAGAGCCTCCAGGAAGAAACACAGCCCAGCTGACACTTGATGTTAGCCCAGTAAAACCCTTTTAAACCCATTTTGCGTTTTTTACTTCCAGAAATGTAAGATCACAAATTTGTGGTGTTAATAGCAGCAAATAGCAAACTAACACCGCATAGGAGTCTATTATTAACTACATAGCATGTCTATACCTAAAAGTTTACCAGCTCACTTATGAGGAACTCCCATCAACCCTCTCAATGGAAGGTTTGTCTCATCTGTTTATTGCCACAAGCTAAGCTAAGCTCACCAGCCGCATACATTTATATTTTGGGAAACAGTGCAGATACAAAGGAGCATGGTACCCAAGGGAAAGAAAAGGTGGAGACTTTGAGACTTTCCACTTTCTAGGATCCTGACTAATATACTTCCTAATACTTTGGGGAAATACATGCACTTGGAGTTAGGAGTAACAAGTTCTGAAGAACCTAGAAATTATTTAGCCATTGTAAAGCCTGGTTAGAATTTCAAATTACTTAATATGCCTTAGATAAAATTTTCCATTTTTGAAGGGAAAAAAATATCTTCTTGTTACGGTAAACTTTTAAATTCCTATTCCTATTGGTTTTGCTTTGCCTGTTAGCACATCTGAAAATCATTGTGTGTTATCTAGAAACAAAAGCTCCTTTAAGCTGCCTACATTGTGTCTCTGTAGGATGATACACCCACAAACCAGTTCAGGGTGGGTGTGAAAGGCACAACCTCGAGCTCCATGTGTTCCCACCCTGCTTTGTGAAGACACATACTTGCAAAGAAAAAGTAAAACTAAGAAGGCAAGAGAACTAGGCTTAGAATGGAGCTTTCAACTACAACTCCAAGCCTAAAACATCTGAAGTAAAAAGATAATACTTATGCATTTGAATCAAAATCACATACAGCATCACAGATTCCACCGAGAAAACCCACACCTCTGAAGTTTTGTGTGCCCACTGAGGCAGGGTACACACGGGGGAAATTTATACATGCATGGCACTCCCACACTTATTCTACCTTTTTCCCCGTAGACGTGTTTCATGCATATCAAAGCTTTCAGACATCTATAACTTTTACGCAGAGGGAACATAAAATCCTGAAAAGAAAGTATCAGTGCTTAATACTATTTACATACACATTTTTGAAACTACATTGTTAGGGCCACCACTGTTTCCCCCTATTTCCTACTGATGCAAGATTACCTGGGGAGAAGAATGTGGTATAAATTGAGGCTGAACATAGATTAAATACCTCACAAATTCTTAGCTCTCATATCCTTGGGTAGTGGAATTAACTTTCAGATAATACCATGTAGATGACTTGGTTATGACTGTAACAACAGAAACAGCAGTTACATATTTTTATTTTTTCATTTATTTGTCTCCCAAATTAAAATAAATACCTAGAGGCAACAGCACTATACAGGACTCTGAGAGATTTGAAGGCAGCAGCTCCACCTTTTACTTTTGGGGAACGTTTACTGAGAAAAATAGAAATATTAAAAACTGTGTTCTGGAACCTGTGATCTTATCCAGGAATTTTCACATACTGGTTTTATAGTGTGTGTCACATTATTCTGTCCTCATTGGTAGCTGGTATAAGCCACAAGTTTCACATTTAAGAATCTTATGCCTAGACCCTGTATATGATAAATTAATCAACCCACCTTTTTCCTGGTTGCTTCATTCCATAGAGATCCTTCTATTATGGTAACACAATTGTTGGTTGCTAATTTCTTTCTGGGCTCAAATTATGTTTAATAGCTTTTTTGACATTTCAGGTGTAAAATTCACCAATAGCCACAAATTGTTTTCTGTCTGCTTTGTGTATTTTTACTCTAGATGTTATTAAAAAAAAAAAAAAAGAGAGAGAGAGAGAGAGAGAGAAGAAGAAGAAGGTGGTGGGGGCACGGCAGAATCTGTGATATTGTAAAGTGGTCCAGGTGGGGCAGAAAATCACAGTGGCAGCTACAAACCACCTTGCTCATTTTCACGTGACAAAGAATGCAAAGGTAAATGGAAAGGAAAGAAGCTGAAAAGAAAGGAAGCTAATTGCAGGCCATTTGTAACTGTTAGGAATGGGTAAACATATTACACTTCTCCCAGTATAACATAGTGTTCTGGGTGAATTGCACCTAATTTTTTTCTTATTATGCCATTTGAAGGACAAACTCATTCTTCACAGAAATTGCTTCAGGGCCTGAGGGCTCATGTAACTTGTTTAATCATGATTGTTATTTGATAGCATTACCTGGTAATCACTCTATCAAAAGTCGGATGATTATCTGGAAGCCACATTAAGCAAAGACATTTAAAGACTATAGATTGATAAGACCCCAGTTCTGCCTTCATCACAATACATTTTATAAACTTAAGCGGCAGCTGATTTTTGTTTTCCAGTGTCAATGTCGTTCTCTATCGAGAAAAAAAATAAAACAGTGGGCAACTTTTTAAGCCAACTGTTTACTCAGATGTAATCCCGGGTAAGTTATTTGGCCTGACTTTGTATTGAGATGTTTCTGGCCTCTGGAAACAGATCATCCCCCTAAAACATGCACAAACCATAACTTGCCCTTGAAGAGAGAGAAAAACAAAATAGCCTGTTGGGCCCCGAGTAGGGAGATGACTGAGGAGTCCAAAGAGTGCGGGAAGTCAAGAGGCAAGTGACAAGCAGAGAGAGCAAGACACCCAGCCCTGAACTCTGGGAGTCACATTCCTCCTTGAGCACGTTCCAAGGGCAGTGTTGCCCTCCTGGAGTCAAAGGATGATCAAGCAGCACAGGGACACATAGGGAGCCTGGGCCTGTGCATTCCTAGCTTTCCTGGGCGGTAAGAGCAGACTTGTGTATGTACTAAAACTTCCTATCTCAGCATCTTCCCTGGGCTGCTCCAGATTCTCTCTCTGCTGGCGTCCTCTTCCTCCCCAACAGTCTCCCCTGCTCCTTAGGGAAATCTGTGGGCTGCTCCCCACAGCTCAGGAGCCCGCCCCAGCTCTCAGCTTTCCTACGCACCACACAGACAGAGCCCACACTCCCAGGGTCTGGCTTGTGTGACTGCAGCCTCGGGCCTGTGGCACACTGGAGGATGGGAACCCTGTGTGTGTGCATGTCCTACATGCACATGCACCACACACACACATGCACACACACACGGTCACCACAAGCACATACCACACCATACCATGCTCACACCACACACTCGATACCACGTACACACTACATCATCCATACACATACAATACACCACATGCACTCTCTATACCATGCTCACACCACATACACAATACCACACACACTCTGTACACATACACACACCACACACACACTCTCCATACTGTGCTCACACCACACACACAATACCACGCACACACCACACACTCTATACACATGCAATACACACCCCCAACACACACTCCAAACCATGCACACACCACACACATTCTCCATACCATGTTCACACCACACAAATACCATGCACACACCACACACTCTATACACATACAACACACACACACCACACACGACAGACACCACACACCAGAAACACACACATACACACACCCCATACACATACGTACCACACACATACACACCATCCCACACACAAGCCACACACACACCATACTGCACACACATCACACCACATTCCACACACATACCACATACCATACACACACCATACACACACACAATACAGACACCACACACCACACATACATGACATGCATACACATAGCACACCATACACACCAGAGACCACACATATACCACAAGCATACATACCGCACACCACATATACTACACCACATGCACACAACACACAGACACCATGCCACATACCACATACACCACACGTAACACTTAAACACACATATATGACATACACACATCACATGACACATACCACACACACAATGCACACACAGATACCACACCACATACCACAGACTCCACACACCACACATGCCACCTACACATGCATATCACATTATACACATCTCACACATACACACACCCTACATCACATGCACACCACACACCACACCCACCACCATTCATATTACACACATATCACAGCACATGTATCACACATACACACTACACACATACACCACACATGTACATAATACATACACACACACACACACCCCACACCACAAATCTGTCTCCTGCCTCCTTTCATCAATAATGAAAGCTGCCACAGAGACAGTTAGGCAAAGGTTCTGTGACCACTAATTCCACAATTGCCAGGGCTCAGCCAGGCCGCCTCTCCTGCTCCTGCAGGAACCCGCTCCACTGGGATGCTCTTCCTGCAGTGCCAGCTCTTCTCCCGACACCCAGGCATTTCCCTGAATCCTCCTTCCTCCCTCACATCTTCTCTGTTGACTCCTTAGGTCACCTTATTAAAGTATGTCATTCTAGTGGTTGCCTCTTAGAACATATCCAAGTCATAATGTGGATTTCTCTAGTTGCTTGAAACTGACTTTCCATTTTTGGCCATCATGAAGAATCAGCTTTTCTGGCTCTCACTTTCATAAGGCATTGTTCTCATCCATTTATTTTAAGTATCTCATTGAATCTTCCCTACAGTCCTCAGGTAGGAACCGTTATCAACCCTGTTTTACAGATGAGAAAGCAGGCACAGAATGTTTACCTACCTTGTTCAAGGTAACACAGCTCATAAGTGGCAGAGGTGGGATTTGAACTTGGACCTAACCACACTACACCATGCTGTCGTTTCTCATCTAAGAATGGCAAAACGGAGCTGGAAATTCCTAGGGCCCTTTTTTATCTCTGTAGTTCTGTGATTTGTTTTCTACTATGTTTTTCAGGTAAATGAGTTTTCATTTTTGTCATGTTTATGCAGATTGCATATTTTCTGGTTTAACCAGAAAATTCACTAGTACTTATGTCTTTAAGAAGTCAGAGTAGGAAATGAGCCAGTAAACCTAAAACACATTCAGTATTTTCTCTCATTGTGATTTTAGGCTTGTGGGAATCAGCTGGGAGGGAGAGCTTGAGATGTGTTTTCTGAGTTGGCTGCTGCAGAAAGCAATATGGAACAGTGGAGAAATACTGGAAAAGGGTTCTGGGAAGAACAAAAAAAGTTGTTCAATGGTGCCAGTTTGGTGAGATCTGTAAATGTTCAAAATCTTTCACCTTAGACCAGTTTATAGCCAAATATAAGCTTCATATATTACATAATTATGCTGAAACAGTGGCTCATAAGGTTCCTATTTGCAGTAGGAAAACAGGGTTGTTATGAGACCTTGGTGGGACATCAAGAGGAAGAGACCCAACTGGCAACTGTCAAACATGGGGAAAGGACGGCCTTACAAAACAGCAATGAGTGGTGGATCTGAACTGCTTCAGTGAGCTTGTGCCCATAGTCACGGTGGCTGGAGATCCTGACAAGCTCGAGTCCCAACAGATGCTTACTGGAACTCAGGTTTAGATCCATTTTCTTTTTCTCGGAGCCTGATTTTGTAAAAGTTCAATGATGGAATCCACATTGGATCACTGTTCAACTCTTCATTCTACAAATGCCAAACATGCAACAACTGTGTAGGGCAATTTTGTGCTCCTTCTTTTTATAAATGACTAGGTTTTTTAATATTTAAGAAAAGCATAATAATATACTGATCAATACTACACTGGGAAACTTTAAAGTTATTATCTTCAAAATGAACAGAATTATCATATTAGAACATAAGTGTCTTTACTTTCAGGGTTTGTGGTATGCATTTTATTTATAGTGCAGTTGAAGTTCGTTGTTGTTGTTTTTCTCCAACCAACATGAATCATGGAGTCAGACTTTTTTAAAAAACATAAAATGCATTGGAACCTATAACATATACTTAACAAAATTACCCAGTGCATTTTCTGTGAATAGTACCCAGCTCCCTTTCCCTTCTTTTCTGACAATAAGAGTGCTATTGCTCAGAAAATCACCATTTCCTATCACTTTTATTTGACTGAAAACAGACGGGTTTCCTAAGTTACCATGTTCTGCTCATCTGATATAAGATCACGTTAAAGATGATTGTGGCAATTTGTTTCCTCTTGTTGTGAAACCACATGCTGTCCCCAGAAATTCAGTCCACATTTTTAGAGACCTCTTTTGTGTGCTTTTTATTATTATAAAGACACATATGCACAGTTTTAAAATTCAAAAATTTAAAAAAGTATTAAAAAGAAAACTAGAATCATCCCTAATTTGTTGTAAGATTAAGGAAAATGTTATTCTTTTTTCTCTTTTCAGTATTAAAATAAAACATGTGTTTTGAAATCACCCAGAGTTTTATAATGTAGACTTACCTACTGATAATGTTTTGGTGTTTCTCCTTTCAATATTTTATCTAATCACACATAGTGGACCCATGTTTTTAAAAGTTTAAATCACACCTTCTATAGTAGTCAAGGTTTTTTTCTTTTAGCATCTTATTGGGAATGTATTCCTGAAGGTGTACCTTTGGTCCGAACTTCACTAGACCTTTTGAGATCAGAGGATTGTGTCTTTGTTTAATTAAGATACACATGGTTGTATACTTTGGCTATCTTTTGGATACAATGTACTGAACAAAGAAAAATAGAAAAAGTCAAAAGATATTATAATTTGGATTGGCCTTTGAGTTGTGAAGCCTACTGGACATGCATACAATTACATGCACGTGCATGAGCGTGTGCATGCACACACACACACACACGAGTCACATGCCCCACTTCATCTTTCTAATACCCTTATTGCAACCTGATAGAATGCAGAACAGCATTTTTGGTCTATCTTCCCCCAGCCCCTATCACCATGGCCCATGTCCAGATGTGACCTCCCTGAAGGCAGGGACTGTGTTTACTTCACTGTTGTACCTCCAGAGCCTAGAACAGTGCCTGGCACTACAGAGGAAGCCCTTCAATAAGTGCTGATAGAATAAAGATGTGTGCATGGCCATTTCCTGTCCTGAATTCTCTCAGTTCCCCCAGCTCCTCAGTCTGACTTCCAATGTCCACTTGCTAATTTTCTGCTCCATGGCATTAGGAGGTACTTCTTGACAGTCCCAAGGCCCCTAAGACATCAAAATGGAAGTCCAGGCCTCTCAGCATGGTGGTGAGGACCATGGGCCCTAGAGTTGACTTCCAGGGTCTGAGCCCATCTTCCCCACTTCCTACCTGGGCTGCATGGGCAATTCACCCACCTCAGCTGTGGGAGCATTCAATGATTTGGTGTCCATAAAGCTCTTAGAATGAGGCCTGGCATACAGTAAGCGGTCTATTGGTGTCAGCTGTTAGTGAAGGAAACCAGGGAGCAAGGAAGTAAGAATGTGGACCCATCATTCAATAAGTGCTGATAGAATAAAGCACTTGGACACCCAGCCATCCAACTGGGCCCTACTGAGTTATGGTCTGGTTAGATGATTCAATCCCTGTTATAATGAAGATCTGAGAAAACCATTCTGCCTGCAGGAGTGGGATTGTGGCCCCCACGATTATTTCCTGAGTGTATCGTTTGGGATGGTGAGAGTCCCAGCCGGTGTCTAAACTGTGTTCATCTCTATAATTATGCCAAACCTGGCCACTCAGTCCCCTGACAGACCGAAATCTGATGAGATGTGAGATCATCAGTGATTTATCCATCTGGCTCCCCTCCTATGGTGTAAGCCTATACTCCTGGTGCCTAGCTTAGTACCTGCCACAGGCTAAGTATTCAATAAATGTTGAATGAATCAGTAAATAAATAAGTACATTCAATATATAATTTAGGTGTTCAGAGGATATATATGCAAATATGCATATATATGTGCATATATACATATATGTGTGTATAGATGTATATACACATATGTATATGTGTGTGGAGATGGTTAATATGTGTACTCCGTACATACCATAAAGAATTGTTCTAAAGAATAAATCCAAGAAAGTACCCAAAATTGGTTGGAAAAACTGCAACTGTCTACACATCAAAAAAGTATTTGCTCTTATTGTCAGGCATGGTCAGAGAAGGATTATTAAAGGAGGTTGTTAGGCCTTGAGGTGAACTTTGAAGGAAAGGTAAAGTCTGGCCAGGCAGAGAAAAGCCAGCCTGGTAAAATAAATAGAAAAGGTCACAATGTATACCTCAGGCAGTTCTCGATTTGCTGTTTTATAGGAAAAATAAAGATACTCTCCCCCACCCCAACACATACACACCCTAGTAAAAATTCTGGGACCCTCTGGTTCTGAATTTGGGATAGGAAGTCCAAGCCTGTGTGATCCCCCAGGTCTGGGGTGAAGGTGTTTAAACTGCTCGGCCATACCCCTAGCACAGGACTACCCACTCAAAGCCAGCCTGCCTGACCACAGCTTCTGGAGCCAGATGGGCTTTCAGGAAGTCTAACAAAAATCTTGACTGTCCTTCCACCCCCAACTTCCCCCAGGGAGAAAACCAGAGCCTCCCCAAATCTCACACCTAACCCACATTATTATTACTTATGTTTGGGTCATTTGAAAGTATGTACTTTTCTTAATACATTTAAACGTTTACATGTGCATTTCAAGAGGAGCATATGGTTTCGAATCAGTTATCCATAGTTTTACCATTGAAATACTCCACATTTTAGAATGTACTATCAAAATTAAAATAATAATTTATTTCAGTCGGCCATAGTTTTTTCCCCGACCTGGTACCTCCAGAGCTGGGTTTTATGCTGGAAGGTAGCATCTCAGGCTGCCAGAAGAGATTTCCATCTCGCTTTGACTCCATTAAAGTAAGCTTCTATAAACAGACATCAATTACAACCAGTTTTAAGGGTTTTAAAATGTAATCCTACAGTGCTGCTTAACTAAATGAATCCCAGGAAGTGATCTCCAGTGAATTAATAGAGCGGTGTGCAGACAACTCACTATGAGTCTGAGTTAATGACTGAAGAAGATCAAATTAATTACAAGTGTCTCCAAGGAGTTTCCAGGATGAATTCTCCCTTATCAGTTAAAGTCTGTTTAACCCTTCGTGTTCAAAGTCCGTACATTTTCTAATTGCTAAGATATCAATAATAACGGGAAGAGAAAGGCTGGTCCGTCTTCTCCTCGGAAGTGGAGGTTTTCAGATGTATCGAAGTGTCTCACCCACTGGGAGGGAAGCATCCCATGAACACACTGATTCACCAGGCCTTTTTCACGGATTGGAATCCAGCTGGGTTTCTGTCTGACCCATCAGGGAAGTTCCCTTGGCAAAGAGTCACAGGAGATCTTAATAAAGTTTTTATGCTTAAAAGGTGTCCAAAAAAGATAACTTTATTGGAGGTAGAGGATATCCATGTGAACAGGATCAGATGTAAGTCTGCACTGACCAGGAAGAAGGGTTCAGGGTCAACATCAACATCATTTTGCACCACAAGGATGTAGTAGTTGATCAGCAAATAGCTCCTGAATGAGCCAGTTTCCCCAGGAAATCACAGAGGGGCAAAATGCTCAGGTCCTGCTCCTTGGCAGTGTTTACGTAGCCTTCAGGAATCACCCTCAGCCCAGCCCAGGGATTGGTCCATTGCATCTCCCTGTGTAGTGATTTGTTTTCTTTCTTCTTTCTTTCTTTTTTTTTTTTTTAGGGGGAATGGGGGCTTGCTGTGTTGCCCAGGCTGGGGCACAATGGTGTGATCATAGCTCACCATAGCCTTGACCTCCTGGACTCCAGCAATCCTCCTGCTTCAGCCTCCTGAGTCAATCAGATTACAGGCATAAGCCACCACACCTGGCTTTTTTTTTTTTAATTGACACATTGTAAATGCATATATTTATGGGGTACAATTTGACATTTTGATACATATCTATGTTGTATAATAGTCAAATCGGGCAGTTAGCGTACTCATCACCTCGTGCATTTATCCTTTCTTTGTGGTGAGAATATTCAAGCTATTTTGTAATATACAATACTTTCCCGTTAACCATAGTCACCCTACTGGGCAATAGAACACCAGAACTTATTCCTCCTATGTAGTGGAAACTTTGTACCTGTTGACCAACCTCTTCCCCTGAGTAGTGATTTTGAAATGAAGATTCTATGTTTTGTATATAAGCTGCCTGGCATTTTATCACTAACATGACCAAGAGTTATTTTGGTGGGCACCAGGAATGGTGTGCTTGTTTGAATAACATAATTGGAGAAGAAAACGGCAAAAGTCTAGAAAACCAAAGGAGAGGGAAGTTAAAAATAAGGGGTGAATAGCACTACAGGAGGAGCACTACTATGGAGTAGGAAAGAGAACACACACACGGACACACACAAAATTGTACTGCAGGAAAAGCAAATGGGATTGGGCTCTTGGATTCTGTGCTCTTCAAATACACAAGTGTCATTTTCTGTAGTTTTCTTATCCTTCAAGCATCCCTTATTTTCAATTGTTCAGGAATTAATTATTTTCTGTATTCAATAAATGCTCATTGAGTGTATATTCTAAGCCAGGCATGTACCAGGCCCTAGGGAGGCAGCAGGGAGCCCCGCATCTGTTGCCTGTCACTGCGTATCCTGGATAGGGCCAATTTGTGACAAGCCTGACATAGGGAGAATCCCGGTGATATTGTATAATTTGCATGATTTGGAAAAGATATTCCTCTGTAAAGTAATACACTTAATTAATAAGTACTAGCTGTTAACTTTTCATACAATTTTAAAATATTTAAAAAATTTTTTTTAGAGACAAGGTCTTGCTATGTTTCCCGGTCTGGCCTCAAACTCCTAGGCTCAAGGGATCCTCCCGCTTCAGCTTGCTGAAGAGCTGGGAGTTCAGGTGTGGGCCACTGCACCTGACTAAAATTTCTAAAGTTTAACTGAGCACACACTGTTAACCCTAATTAGCTAGTTTGCTGACACTCTTCATTCCTCATGTCGGAATTTAATTTAATTTCAGTATTTAATTTATTCATACGATGAGGTTTACCCTCCCCAAGCCCTTTGTCTATCTGTCAGTCTTTTTCTAAGGTGGGTAACACACAGCTTGCTTGTGAGGAGAGTTTGACTAGAAGGGGTTACTGGGATCGATCCTGAAGGTGCACCCCACAGCAATCCCACAGACGAGCTTCTCCTTAAAATATACTAATTCCAGAGAAGCATTCGCTTTTGGTGACTTTGTCAATTTCAGGCTCTGAGACAATACACCATGTTTTTTTATATGTCGTCTGCATAGGGAGATGTAGCAACGGAGTGTGAAAGTCATGCAGTCACGTGCCCAGATTGACTGTGATTTTGTTGCTGCTGTAAAGTCCATCAAAGATAATGGAAAGTAGATAAAATAAAATCACATTGCCTGTTCTGCACCCACCCAAGCTGGAATTTCAGTGCAGGGACACTAATTGGTGCCGGTTTAGATCTGCCTGATGTTATCTTTATGAGTGTCTGTGCTTGTGGGATGATCATACAAAACATGTCAGGGTGATGGCTTACACCAGCAGAAGGATGGCAGTACATAAAGTACTGAGGCGGAAGGTGCTTGATGACTTTCAGTGGCTTTTTTTAACCAGAGAGATAGAACTGCTGTTAAGTTGCTCAAGCAGAAGTGTCTATAGGGCACTCCAAATGGCAGTGTTTAAAAAGAGCTCCTTTGTCACTACGTATTCCGAGGAAAAATAGGTAAGGGAGAGAGAAGCTAACACGTGACCAGCCTTGCACGTGAAGATAGACACAGCGTGGCTCTTGACTGTCCTGCCAGACATTCAAACACACGGAAAAATCTTTTTATGATGATCTGAGCAGAGAACCTTAAGTCCACTTTATATATAAATCCAAACAATCTTTTTATACCGAATTAATACACATTACATTTTCCGGGAAGGCAACTACCCTTGACATCAGGAGAGGGCTAAACTTTGTTTTGTTCAGATTTGCCACCAGAGTGACTGAGAGTTTTCACTGCTTTAAATAAGTCTCCACTTCAAGTGGAGTATCAAGTGCCAGGGGTATTTAAGTTGCTAATCCCATGTTCCTGGATCCCTCTGATTAATAGCTATAATCCTCACAGGGCTCTGTAAGAATCAAAAATCAGACTACATCACTACATCTTTCAGCATAGCCATGCACGAGCATTTACAGATGGAAATACATGGTATTTTGTTATAAATTAGCTTCCTTTTATTTCTTTTTTGTTATAGTTGAGGGGTTATATTGATTTTTTTAGAAAGTAAATGTGTAGGTAGGTTATATTGTTTCAACTCAGGCTAGTAAGGGAGTGTTATCAAGTATGTGTTAAAAAGAAATAGTGTGGGTGTGATGTGGGTGAGAACCACTGACACCAGGGGAGAGAAGGAAGGCTTCAGGCTGGCGCACACACAGCCTTCACCTTGAGCCAGGTGCCGCGTCAGCCACTCCTGGCATATGTGTTGTCTCATTTCAGCATGATGTTGACTCTTCCCGGACAGTTCCTCCTAGTAAAGGGGTCAGGAGAAAGGCCTTGATTCTCTTTAGATGTTGCCTGGGACCCTCCTCAGTCCTGTGACAGTCCCCAACACCCCTGCCCGATACAGATGGTCAGCTGGGTGGCAGGGCTGGAAGCCTATCTTGGCCTCCACCAGCTGACAAGCTGGATGGTCAATGGTAAGCTATTCCCTTTAATTTACCATGTGTCTTCTCCCCCTAAAGTGTTTCTTTCTTCGTTAGCTCCTACAGACTCGGGCCATAGAATCTGCCTTCCCAGGTGCCTCTTTTTTAGAGTTTGAGGCAGGACTGGGTTGCCTGGCAGGTCCTCTGTGAGCACCCCCTGAGCCTGTTGAAGTGCAGCCTGCTAGGGCTTTGTGTTCAGTTCTTGGTGCAAGCCAGGAGCTTGGGAAACCCTCTTTTATGTACTGCTTGGATGGAAAAATGTGGCATTAGAGGGTGAGAGTCATATTATCATGGGCCATATTGACTGTATGTTTGTTGCTATTGTGAAGTCCGTCCAAGATAAAGTAGACAAAATAAAATCACATCATCCCATTCCAGACTCATCAAAGCCAGAATTTCAATGTCAGGACTAAGTCAAGACGAGCTCTCAATATTGTTCAGTAATAGGAAGAAGTTTTATCAGTCGTGTAGTTAAAATAAAAATCATTAAGAAAGGACCCACAACTGTGTACACTCAAGGGTGTTTCCCTGTAGATCTTGTTTATTTCTCCCTGTCTTTGGGAGACAGGGCACCATCACAGTTACAGGATTGAGCAGACTTAGCTTCAGATGCCGGTGGGGGAGACCGTTGACGAGTCACATGCCCAAGGCTTGGTATCCATACATGTGACACGTGGTTAATAATGCCTGCCTTTAAGAGTCATTCTGAGGATGACATGAGGGAGCAAACACATGAAGTAGCGCCATGGGTACTTTGTAGATACAGACTGAATCTTTAGAATGATTTTATTTTACAGATGAGGAAACTGAGGCACAGAGAGGTTCAAGGATTTGCCATAGGAAGTATGTAATAGGGGACTTGAATCCAGCCAGTTTGATGTCAGAGATCATGCTTTTAACACGTGTGCTATATTGCCTCGAAATGGATTTAGTAAATGGCAGCTGTTGTTATTGTTATTGCTATTTTTAGTGTTTTCACTTCTCTTCTCCTGTGGAGTGGAAGGTAAGGGAGGGTGCACAAGTCTTTGCAGGTAATGAAGTGTACGTGGAACTTTTACCACCTCCACAGCCTGGACCTGGATCTTGTCATGCTAGGAAATCAAGCTGCAATGGAACATTCATTTTTGTTGGTCACTATGAGGCCTGGAGGGTCGCGGAATCCCCTGGTGCACTCAAACTTTATTTTTCTATCAATTAGCATACATATCTCTAGAATATGGATGGAGAGAAACACTCCTAGATTAGAGAATCAAACCACCAATATTCTGGCCCCAATTAGTGACATAGCTTCAACACAGCTCGGTAACTTCGAGGCTTATTTTCCTCCCCCTGGCTTCACAAGGGTATTTTATTTCAGTGTGCTACAAGACCCCTTCCTCCCTGAGGATTCTAGAATTCTCTGTCAGAGTCCTGGTCCATTAGCTTTGCCCTTACACACCCCACAGAGCACAGAGCAATCTCTTCTCCAGCCAGGGGCCAGCTGGGTAATGTATCCCTCAATGTAGATCAAAGGTGGCCCAATCACGACCAGCAGCCCAAGATCCAGGCTTCCACCTATTATTGTATACCTGTGAGCTAAGAATAGTTTTTACATGTGTAAATGGTTGAAAAAAATCAAAAGGAGAAAAGCACTTATGAGACATAAAAACTGCATGAAATTCACATTTCAGTGTCCTTGGATAAAGTTTTATTGGAACTCAGTGTTGCTCACTCGTTTACATATTGTGTTTGGCTGTTTAGGGGCTGAGTTGAATATGAGTAGCAACAGGAACTAGATAACTACAAAGCTTAAAACCTTTATGGTGTGGGCGCTTTATAGAAAAAGTTTGCTGACCATGGACCTAAAGGCATAGTAAGAGAAAAAGTTCTAGTTTGGCTTTGTTTTATTTTGTTTTGTTTTATAAAGGAACCCAGGTACTGTCTTGTGCTCAATCAGTGAAAAAAAAAAAAAACCTTATGACCAGGGAGCAGCTCCTAGAGCCAAGGAATCATAGAGTGCCCAGGCCTGGCCGTGTGCCAGCAGAAGTGGCTCTGGCAGCTGTGTGAGCCACGGGGAGCAGCAGATTATCCCAGCAGAGTGAGCTTTGCAAAATTCCCCTCTCGTGGCTGAGCAAACCTGCTCGATGTGCCACAACTTCCTGTCAGTAACATGCCTATATGCTCATTTTCAAACATTATCTCTGCCAGGAGGGATAATTTGCTGTAATATGAGGGTGAGACATCCAGGAGCAGTTCACCAGTCATTCAATTTATTTTATTCTTCTTTTTTAACTAAAAAAATATCCTGGAAATGGAAATATTTTCAGCAAAATCAGTTTGCTGCGGAAGAAAAAATTTAGAGATTTTATTTCTGATCCAGCAAAAGGCTGGGTTCCGTGGGATCCATACGGTTATGAAGAGGATGAGGATTTGGTGTGTGGGGTGGGGAGGGGCAGGGGGGTGGTTGTTAGATCAGATTACAGAAAAGCTAGTGCTTTGGAAAAACATTTAGATGGTAGATTTGGAGATAAATTTAAATATTATGATTGCTACATAGAAAACTTAAGAGTGAAGTGCAGAAATAACCCAGGATTATAGGGAGGAAACCTTTCAGTGATTTTTAAGAAAACACAGCACTTAGTAGCTGCTCAGCTAGAGATGAGTCAGAAATACCAAATAGAAATGTATTAAGAACTAGTGGATTCATCATCCTCCCACTACTGTAGAGAGACAGAGAGTCCAGGCTAATCCCTCCTCCACTTCCATCACAGTTCAGCTGCTGGAGTCTTCCCAGTCAGCCTGATCTGGCCTCCTCCCTCCGGACCAGGGGGCCTTTCTGTCCTCCTTCCCTACCAGCCAGAAAGCCCCTGGAGACCAGCATAATATCTTATTCCTCAGTGAATCCGAGGACTGCTTTCAGGGACAAAGCTGTAGTAGGAACCCAATAAATAAATGTTAGCTGAAAAAAGTCAAAAACACCTATTCAGCTCAACTCTGGGAGTGGGGAGAAATGCTTTGTTGAGTTTGGAGGTCCCTGAAAATAAATATCCTAAGTATTATGGCACCAAACATTCTTGAAACTTAAATTTCCAAGACTGAGTTTCTCAAACATTGGCTAAATTCATACCAACTGAGTCAATTTGCTAATGTGGGACTTTTGGATTCTTAATTATATATTTTAGGAAGACCTATTTTTAAGCAGAAAGGATAATAAAGATGATTTATTTAGTGACAGTATAGCTCTTTTCCCAAATATTTTCTTCTGTAACAAGTAGGAGAGGACTTAGCACTTAGATTATATTTACTGAACAAATAGTAACTCAACTCTAGTTAAACAATGACAAAGTCAGAGCCACTGACTTCCTTCCAGAATTCCTTGATAATGAGGATGAAAAGACAACTTTAAGCAAACTATAAACATTTTAGGGAATGAAAGAATGGGAGATGATGGGAGAAAGTATGAGAATATGATATTTTGCAGGGTACTAGCCAAGAAATTCTGAAGCAATAACTTACACAAGTCGAAGATAAGAAAAAATAAAATAAAAAAGAATTTCAAATCTTTCTTAAGGAAGAATTTCAAATAACATATAGAGCTATCCACGGCCTCCAGGATGGGGAATATAATTCTGCTCTTTCCCTACTGTCCCCCTTGCCTCCAGGATGGGCTAGACTCTGTGACTTGCCTCCAAAGAACAGAGTGTAAAAATGGAAAAATACTCTACAGTGAGCAAACGTAGAAAACATGACTTAACCAAGGGATGAAGGTTAACGTTATCAGCAATGCCATGTGGATGTCATGTACACTCTGATAGGATGTGATGAGACAGGCACTTTGCCTCTGTGGTGTTCTTTCCAAAAATTCATAACCCCGTTGAATCAAGATTAAAACATCAGGAAAACTTAGAGGGAGGGGCATTCTACAGGTTACCTGGCCAGTACTCCTCAGAACTTTAAGGTCATGAAAAACATAGAAAGACTGAGAAACTATCACAGGCCAGAGGAGACTGGGGAGACCTGACAACTAAATATAACGTGGTACCCCTGCATTGGATCTTGAAGCACAAAGAGGATGTCAATGGATAATTGGAAAAAGCCTGTAAGACTAGACATTTGTTGTTGTTGTTGTTTTGTTTTTTGTTTTTTTTAGAGTGTCATCGGGGAATAGTGAGTACTAACTAGTTCCCTCCTCCCTTTACCTCAGTAGATTGCAATTTGTCACCTACTTTCTCAATGTAACACTTCAGTTGCTTCAGAAAAGTTAAAGGCACTGCCTTAGAGAAGTCTATGTTGGCAACAAAATTATAGTGATAAAGCCATGGAAAATGTAAATGAATAAAAGATTATACAGTTAGAATGCTTTTTGGAATAAACCATAAAGAGTAAAAAGAAAAATATTGAAAAAATATTTATAATAACCGCATGACTATGGCAACTTTGTTTGCTTATTTTCAACAAATTTATTTTACGTAAACAGTTGCATTCAAGAATTTGGTGACCTTCTCATTTCACCTTCAAACTACTTACCAAAATATTTATTCTTGGTCACTAACATTTGATTTGAACCAGTTGTATAAAAAATTCTCTTTCAAAATGTAACTCCCAGCATTGTGCTTTGGGAGAAACTTTCAATTATAAAAACAATAGCTAAGATGTAAAAAAACAGTACAGTTTCAAGTAAATAAAGGTAGACAGGAAGTTATCTGGCTCCTGAGTCCCCTCACTAATAAATCAACATAATCAGAAAAACACATTTTTAAATTTAAATTTGACTTTAAATTTTAGATTCAAGGGGTCTTCTATTGATCCCAACACTCAGACAGTGAGCATAGTCCCCAGTGGGAAGTTTTCCAGCCCTTGCCCCTGTCCCTCCCTGCTTTATTTCGGAGTCCCCAGCATCTATTGTTCCCATCTTTATGTCCACGTGTACCCAGGGGTTAATTCCCACTTATAAGTGAGAACATGCAATATTTGGTTTCCTGTTTCAGCAAAAAAACAAGTTATTATGGAGTCTCCAAGCACCAGTGCCTGGATTTCAGCCCTGAGGAAGTATGGAGTGTCTAGGATCTCAGATCCTTTGTCATCATCAATTGAGCAGGGAAACACCCAGGGAAAGGGAAAACATTGGTGCTTTGGTTAACTTTCCCTTCACAAACTTTCATGAGGTTGGGCCACCAAAGTGGTTGGGGGAAATTTTCCTAGGAAACCTGGTGGAGCCAAGTTGCCCTCTAGAAAAAAGGTGGGGGCTGGGCACGATGGCTCACGCCTGTAATCCCAGCACTTTGGGAGGCCAAGGCAGGCAGATCATGAGGTCAGATTGAGACCATCCTGGCCAACATGGTGAAACCCCCTCCCTACTAAAAACACAAAAATTACCTGGGCCTGGTGGCCAGCGCCTGTAGTCCTAGATACTCGGGAGGCTGAATCAAGAGAATCGCTTGAACCCGGGAGGCCGAGGTTGCAGTGAGCCGAGATCGGGCCACTGCTCTCCAGCCTGGCGACAAAGTGAGACTCTGGAATGAAAACAAGAAAGAGAGAGAGGGGGAGAGAGGGAGGGAGGAAAGAAGGAAGGAAGGAAACGGTGGGGGACGCAAAAGAGAAGCAGCTCTTCTAGACCCCACAGTGCAAGGAGAACTCTGAGAAAAAGCAGAGAAGGCGTTTCGGAAAAGCTCCTGAGATAGGAGCCGCTACGGAAAGAGCTTACTTCCGGTGATCAGAAACCGGAAGTAAGATCTTTCCGTAGATCCAGGCCCAGGAGACAAACCAATGGCATTGAGCCTGTTTATGGTCGCCTTCTGCGTGGTGTCGCGGGTAAGGGGAGTTTGCACACCTGGTTTTGCTCATTCTCCACATGTATCAGACAGAGTCCAAGTGGCCATTTGTTCTTCATGAAAAGAGCCCACCCTGTAATGAGGATGCTTGGCAATTTACCCTTTATAGAGGAACGCAGAGAACAAAGGGTGTTGAGTAGATTCTGAAACTGATTTCCAGACCTTCCTTGTAAGTAGAGTGCAGGCAGGTGACCCAATCTAGACGTCCACCCCTGCTTGTCCCACCCCCGTGTAAGGGCTCTCCTTTCTAACAGCTGAGAAGTCCTTGTATTTCTCACTTTAGGAAAGCCCCTGTAGCCAGCAGCTCTGTGTCTGTGCCTGCTCTTCACGCCGGCATACAGGGGGCTATACAGGCAGGAACAGTGGGATGTATGTCTGTCATGAAGTCCAGCATGTGGCTCAGCTGAGAAGCATTTTTGTGCATGGCATCTTGCATATTGCCGTTCTTAGCCATCACCATCCACAGGTTCCTCAGGCTGGAGAACTGAAACTCAAACATCCTTCTCCCTCAATACCACCTCCTTCCAACATTCTGGATTCTGTCTCCAAAACAGTACACAAACACACCTCCAGTTCTTAACCTGACTTTTACAGCCTTAATCCCAACTCTCGTTTCTAAGTGGAATTAGGACTGCCCAGTCTCCCAGGTGTGCCCTGGCCCTAGTCTCTCCGGACTCTCTGGTGTGTCATGCATGGCCGTTCAGAATCGGCTCCAGCCACTCTTGACAATCTCACCTCATGCCCTTCTTTGCCACCCATCCTATACTCCAGTCATTCAGAACTTCTGATCCCCACAATCCTCTTCCTTCACCTCACTCTGGAGTGCACTCCCTTCTGCACCCAGCAAACATCTACTCGAGATCCAAGCCCCAACATAGGTGCCACCTGCCGACCTTCCCAGATGTCCTAAGCAGCATCTGCCTAGGGGTTGCCATGCTGCTCGTATGAGTTTTGATTCAGTCCTTACCTTTCTGAGCCTCAGTTTCTGTATCTGCAAAACAGGAGAAAATAATAACATCATCCCGTGGGGTGATTGTGGAAATGAAGTGAAATGAAATGAAGTAATACATTGCTTTCCTAGGGTTGTCATAGCAGAGTTCCACAAACTGGGTGGCCTAAAGCAAAAGAAATTCATTATCTCACAGTTCTGGAAGGTTGAAATCTGAAATCAAGGTGTCAACAGGGCCACACTCCCTCTGAAACCTGTAAAGGAAGCCTTCCTTGCCTCTCTCACTTTCAGTGGTTTGCCAGCAATCTTTGACATTTCCTGGCTTGTACATTGTATCACTCCTATACTCCATCTTCGTGTGGCTATCTTCCCTCTGTGTGTGCCTGTGTTTGTGAAACTCCATCTCAAAATAATTAAACAAATAAAATAAAAATTTTACCTTTTATTTTATTTGTTTAATTGTTTTGAGATGGAGTTTCACTTTGTTGCCTGGGCTGGAGTGCAGTGGAGCGATCTCGGCTCACTGCAGCCTCTGCCTCCCTGGTTCAAGTGATCCTCCTGCCTCAGCCTCCTAAGTTGCTGGGATCACAGGCACCTGCCACTATACCCAGATAAGTTTTTGTATTTTTAGTAGAGATGAGGTTTCACTATGTTGGCCAGGCTAGTCTTGAGCTCCTGACCTCGTGATTAGCCTGCCTTGGCCTCCCAAAGTGCTGGGATTATAGATGTGAGTCCCCGTACCCGGCCTAAATTTTCCCTTTTATTAGGACATCAGTTCATATTAGGTAAGGACGCCCCTCATGACCTTATTTTAATGTGATTATCCCTGTAAAGACTCTTTCCGAGTAAGGTCATACTCTGACGTACTGACAGTCAAGACTTCGACATATCTTTTTGGGAGTACTTAATTTAACCCATGACACGTAATAAATACAAAGTTTTCATACGTGCTAAGCCCATGCTCCCCCAAGGTGTGTGCAGATGGCTTGCCCACTCCACTCTCAGGCACAACCTGGACATCTATAACAGGTGACCCAAAGTGTGTGCTCAACCAAGGAAACACAGTCCATGCTGCTTCCTTTCCCTCCTTCTCTCCTGAACATTCCCAACTGACCTAGGAATGCTAGAATCTTAAACCATGCCACTACATGTAACACAAGCCAAGGATAAAGATTCAAACGGACCATGTCTCTGGAACCTACTCTCCTCTCCATTGCTTTTGAAAATTGCTGAAGAGGCAATTACGACTGCATGTTGGTAATGGAAATAATTATGACTACTTTCTGAAATTAGTTATCTGATACATTTCTCATAGGTAATTTAAGGGGGGGCAGTGAAGTGGGAGAGGTGGGTTCTTTTACTGAAAGCTTCACACTAGATAATTGAACAGCATAATGGAGGAAGAAAACTAATGCGACCAAGATAATGCATAAGATAATGCAACCAAGAGAAAATAAGTTAACATAGCAATTGCTTTGGGATTTCACTAAACTGAACCACTGGGAATAAAACATGAATGAAGACATCTTCTGCCTACAAAGTAATCATCAGATCCTATATTTGCACTCCCTAAAAAGTGGTGATACTCACAAGTTGGCAGACACTAGTGAATTTCCAAACATGTATGATCTTGTCAGAATCCAGAGCACCCTGGTGCAAAATCTCCTAGAGTAGCACCAAAGGACACTTTGCAAGATAAATGCATCTTTTAAAAGTTTTAGTATTTATGAATGGAAAATACTGGGGAAATAAACAGAGAATACAAGACATATGAAAACAGGTTCACTTAGAAATCATGACATTTTAATGTTTATATTCTTCTTTTATTTTGGTAAAATGTACATAAAATTTACCGTTTCTTAATTTTGTTTTTGATTGATATATAATAACCATATATACTTGTGGGGTACAGTGTGATGTCTTGATACATGTGTGTATTGCATCATGGTCACATCAGGGTATTTAGCATACCCGTCACCTCATACATTTATCATTTCTTTGTGGTAAGAATATTCAGAAGCCTCTCTTTTAGCTATTTTGGAATATACAATACAATATTGTTAACCATAGTCACCCTACTGTGCAATAGAATATCAGGACTTACTCCTCCTATCTAACTGTAACTTAGTACCTGTTGACTAATCTCGCTTTATCCCTCCTCCTCCTTCCCCTCTCCAGCCTCTGGGAACCACTATTCTACTTCCTACTTCTATGAGATCAACCGTTTTTTAGATCCCACATATGTGTGAGAACGTGCTGTACTTGTTTTTCTGTGTCTGGATTATTTTACCTAATGTAATGTCTTCCAGATTCATCCACGTTACTGCAGATGACAAAATTTCATCCTTTTTATGGCAGAATTAATATCCATTGTGTGTATATACCACATTTTCTTTATTCACTCATCAGTTGGTGGACACTTAGGTTGATTCCATACCTTGACTATTGTGAGTAGTGCTGCAGTAAACATGGTAGTACAGACATCTCTTCAACATAATGATTGCATTTCCTTTGGATATATACCCAGTACTTGGGTTGCTGGATCATATGTAGTGCTATTTTTAATTTTTTGAGAAAACCCCATACTGTTTTCCAAAATGGCTATACTAATTTGCATTTACACCAACAGTGTATAAAAGTTCCCCTTTCTCCACATGATCATCAGCATTCATTACTTTTTGTAGCTATTCTACTTGGGGTGAAGTGGTATCTCATTTTGGTTTTGATTTGCATTTTCCTGATGATTAGTGATGTTGAGTATTTTTTCATATACAGGTTGGCCATTTGTATGTCTTCCAGGAAATGTCTATTTGGTATTTTATTCATTTTTAAAATCAGAGTATTTGTTGCTTTGCTATTGAGTAGTTCAAGTCGCTTATATATTCTGCTTGTTAACTCCTTGTCAGATGCATAGTTAGCAAATATTTTCTCCTATTCTGCAGGTTGTCTCGTCACACTGTTGATTATTTCCTTTTCTGTGCAGAAGCTCTTTAGGTTGGTATAGTCCTATCTATTTATATATTTCTGTTGCCTGTGCTTTTAAGATCTTATCCAAAAAACCTTGCCTAGACCAATGTCATGAACCATTTCCTCTATGTTTTCTTCTATTTGGGGTTTTACATTTAAGTCTTTAATCCAGTTTGAATTGATTTTTATATGTGATGAGAGATGGGGGTCTAGTTTCATCTTTCTGCATGGGGATATCTAGTTTTACGAGACCATTTATTGAAGAGAATGTCCTTTTCCCAATATGTGTTCTTGGCACCTTTATCAAAAATCAGTTGGCTGTAAGTGTATGGATTTATTTTTGTGTTCTCTATTTCATTCCATTGGTCTTGGGGTCTATTTTTCTAAAAGTACCATGCTGTTTTGGTTACTATAGGCTTGTAGTATATTTTGGAGTCAGGTAATGTGATGCCTCCAGCTTTGTTCTTTTTGTACAAAATTGCTTTGGCTGTTTGGGTTGTTTTGTGATTCTATATGAATTTTAAGATTGTTTTTCTACTTTTGTAAAGAATGTCATTGGTATTTTAATAGGGATTGCATTGAATCTGTAGATCACTTGGGTAGTATGAACATTTTAATAATAATTTCAACCCATGAACTCAAGGTATCTTTCCATTTATGTGTATCCTCTTCAGTGTTTTTCATCAGTGCTTAAATAGTTTTCATTGTAGAGCTCTTTCAACTCCTTGGTCAAATTTATTCTTAGGTAACTTCTTTTTATGGAACTATTGTTAATGGGATTGCTTTCTTGATTTCTTTTTCAGATAGTTCACCATTGGCATTTAGAAATACTACTGATTTTTGAATGTTGATTTTGTACGCTGCAACTTTACTGGATTCATTTATTAGTTTTAACGGATTTTTGGTGGAGTTTTTAAGGTTTTTTATATGTAAGATTATGTCATCCATAAATAGGGACCATTTAACTTCTTCCTTTCCAATTTGAATGCCCTTCATTTTTTTATCTTTCCTAATTACTAATCATTTTTAAGTGTATATTTCAGTCGCGCTAAGGACATTCACATTGGTAAGCAACCATCACTGCTATCCATCTCCAGAACCTTTTCATCATCCCAAACTCAAGCTCAGTACTCATTAAAAAAATACTCCCCATTCCCCCAACTCCCCGGCCCTTAACCACCATTCTACTTTCTTTCTCTATGAATTTGATTACTCTGGGTATCTCATGTAAATCTAATCATACAGTGCTTGTCCTTTGGTGACTGACTTATTTCATTTAGGGTAATGTCTTCAAGTTTCATTCATGTTGTAGTGTGTATCACAATGTCCCTTTTAAGACTAATAATATTCCATTGTATGTATACACAGCAATTTTTGTACCCATTCATCTGCTGATGAACACTTGTTTCCACTTTTTGGCTATTGAGCAAATCATGACTTTTTAAGCTTACTTTAATTTAACTCATTCCCAAGATCTGCTGATTTTACCAAATGAACATGTTAAAGAAACACTGCTTCTGGATAGCTCAGCCAAAAGACACTTAATTTATTTTCCTTTCTAACTTTTTAAAAATTTAGCACCTGTACTCTCCCAAAATGTGACACATGCATTATTAAATTATTGCAGATAATACAAAAGGATACAGATAATACAAGAGGATGCAAAAGCTTAAACCATTTAAGTGATTTGCTTAAGTACACATCTAGTAAATGACAAAACCAAGACGCAAATTTCACTCTCTGCCTCCAAGGCCAAACCTTTCCCCTACACCATAAACCAAGCCACTCGGGTATTATCAAGATCCTATGGTCTCGAGAAGGCTGGAAATCCCTTTGCAAAAGAGATCTAGTAGTAAGATAAATTTTTCTGATGTACACATGATTAAGATAGATACTTAGTCTGTATGTTGGAAATCTGATTGATTCCATTTAACACATCTCAGGCTGGGCTAGTGCAACTTTTTCTGTATAAATGCATGTGTGTAGCCCAAAGTCTTCACAGTAGGGAGCAAATTTACAAGGAGGTCATATAATAAACTCCTGTGAGCTCTGGCTTTCTGTGGATTTTGTAGCTGTGGTAGTAGCCGTTCACAAGATAAAGGGATTTGGTGGGGTTTGAAAAGGCTGCCATGCTTACACGTATTTTCTCCAATGAATGTGCTGGAGGAAATTTCTCCTGACAGGTTATTATAACTACTTTAATGTACATATGACCAGCTGTCTGGAAAACAGTTCAAATTTTGAATTGTTCATAAATATACTGACATACTTGGTGACAGCACATGAACATTTAATTTGATCTTTGTTCTTTAAAATAGTAATATTGCCTTCTGAGTGGGAGTAAGACACTATATCCTTTGGAGAAATACACATCTCTTTCTCTGTACTAGCTTTCAAATACTTTCTGTTTGGTATTTTAATGTGTTCGGCATTAAAATCATAGCAGGTTTGGGCTTTTCCATTCCACTCAAGAAATAAGAAATGGCTTTTCTTCCTAATTCAAGTTAAATTCAGTCAAGGTTGGTAAGAATATGATATTAATTATTTCAGGGACTGTTTCTTCCTCCTCTGACCATACAAGATGCCCAAATATCTGTAGTGCCTAACAACAAGGATGGTCTGGGTGGGTCTAGGCATCATTGCTTCTCACAGGCAAGGTCTGCAGGGTCCACAAGAAGGCTGGAGGCTTCACTCCCCCTGTACCTGGGTCAGTCATGAAGAGCCATGAAGCTCTCAGGCCCACAGCGTGCATCCCTCCAGGGGATACCATCACATCTTACAGAGAAGGAAACCTAGGCTGTTCCAGTGGCGTGGCCAGAAAGCGACAAATCCTGGATTTTATTCCCAGGTCTTCAGACTCCTAATCAACAATTTTTTTTTTTCTAATTTGTCACAACTGTATTTGTTGAACTTTTCCTCCTGCAAGGATTGGAACTCATCTTCTATCGCCTGTAATATACCCCTCACTGCAGATCGTTCCCACTGAAAACTCGGATGCCACGCTTGGTTCCATGCATGATGCACAGACTGACAAAGGGACAGAGTATTTTTCAAGACTGCCCATAAAACCTGTAGGATATATGGCCACCATGCCCATCACACCTCATGTATTAGTCACCCGTAGTTTTCTGCCCAATTCACCCACTAGCAAAAAGGCCCTTTGAATGTGTGGTTTGTTTCTATAGCCAGCAGCAGTGGTTCAGGAATTCCCATTTGGGAATACAGGGAGAGTTGCCAGCTTGTTTTAAAACATATTTGTACTGAATCCAATTGCTACTTGTTTCTAAAACTTACATGGCAATGGTATGGATTTCAATATTTTGTAAAACTAAAACACTGCTCAGGTAAGGACCAAAAACCTTATGTTTTAAATCCTGTGAGTTAGATTTTGAAAAAATACATATTTCCATCAGCCATAGAGGAAAAATATCTGAAAATTATATAAAATGTCATAAAAAGACTGGCCCTTGACTTTACACGAGATGCTGAAGTTTCTCAATAGCATCCCCAGCAACTGTGTGTTCCCCCATCTGTCAGCTCCTCTGCTTTCTTCCCACTCCTGGTGCCTTCCTCCCCATCCTCATATCTAAACCTGTTTTCAGGATTGCATATGATCTTAGCATTTATTCCCAGAAGGGAGGAAGCATGCAGCTCTGTATTCCCAGCACAGGACACATGTTGATTCGCAATAAATGCTGATTGATGGAGTGAATTAGTGAACAACACAGTGAATAGGAGTCCATGAGCTTCTCTTCCCACCGGCATCTGTACTTAAAGCCTCATCTTTACTTGTTGACCAAACAGCTTTTCTTTTATTAAACTTTAGCCCCAGAGAGCAAGTGAGAGAGTTAACCTGGGAAGTGGGAAGTGGGGAGGGAACCTCCGAAATAATGATTTATATGGGCACACAGCTATCCCACTTACCAACAAGATGGGGCTTGGGGCAACATTACATAGATTCAAAGACTAGAGCTGTCAACCAGGCCAAGGATTACAAAAGTATTTCTGTAGCAGGATGGCTGGGGTACATACAGTTTACAAGGAGAAAACATCCTGGCTCAACAGTGAATCCAAAATAATTTAACTACCTACGGTACTTATATAACATTATTTCCTAATGTCATTGTTTTAGAAACCACAGCATGGTTTAATCTTACTGCCAAATTAAGGGGCAGAATTAACAAGACAACGTAAAACGTTCTAGCTGCCTGTTCTGTAAATGGTGTGTCTTTCCAGATGTTGCTCAGATTTCTCTCAAACACAGTTTTCCAGCCTCTCCTTGAACACTCCTGGTGATGCGGAGTTTATGTTGGACAGGTCAGATTGTTAGAAAGTTCTTTATATTACTCTAGAATCTCATTCCCTGATGTGAAACTTTCATTCCTTGGTCCTATTATGCCAGTTAACATCAACATTTTCCAATGTGTCCCAAGGATGCAAACTAGTTTCACAGAATGTTAAAAGTTATCGTCGTCATCGTCGTCGTCGTCGTCATCATCATCATCATTATCAGAGACAGGGTCTCACTCTGTTTCCCAGACTGGAGTACAGTGGTATGATCCTGGCTCACTGCAGCCTCAAACTCTTGGCCCCAAGGGATCCTCCCACCTCAGCCTCCCAAAGTGCTGAGATTACAGGCATGAGCCACCATGCCCAGCCTTTCCAGGTATCATTTTTTTTTTTTTTTCCGTAAGGGAGAGAGGGAGTCTGTGGTCAAATAAGAATGAAATTCCTAACTTAAAAGGTGTCAAGTGAGCCTGCTTCCCCAGGGACTTCTCAGAGATTTTAATAGGCTAATGGATGCAGTGAGTCTCTATGAGGAACAGGCACAAAGCCTGCTTGTGCCCACAGCATCACTTTTTACTGACACAGCATCTGTCAAGATTAATAGCCCAACAAGATGTTTGCAAACAGTTATTTAAATAAACATAAAATAAACCGACTTTCCCTTCCTCAAACCAGTTCATCAAATAACTGAAGAAAATGATAAGGAAGATAAGTTTTAAATCCAGACTAAATATCATAGTTCCCTCGAGGATCGTGCCTGTGATACGACTTTTAGACCTCAAAGTCCCGGTTCCCTCCCCTGGATTCTTCTCCCTGTATGTTACACCTCCTATAATGCACAATGCCTTAAAGCTAACATCCAGATTTCTAGTTAGTACTAGCTATTATTCACCCTTCCAGGCCTTAGCTTCTCATCAAAAAATGGGGAAAGTCATCGTCTACCAACCTCACTGAGTCATTTTGAAAATTAAATATGTTCATGTATGCAGAGTACTATGTAAGTGTTAACTGCATGCCATTTTTCTATCTTCTCTTCTATTCAGGGCCTATTCCCTCTTAACTGTGTTTGGTTTTGCCTTTCACATTCAGATTCCAGGAGACACACACAGAGAAAAACATTTGGGGCAATCATCTAATGATCTAAAATCTTACCTGTCCAGGGCTATTCTTTGGTTCCCAGGTGCTTTGCTACTCCAAGATCACCTGGAAGCTGGTTAGAAATGAAGAATCCCAGACCCCAGCCAAGACCCACTAAATCAGAGCCTGCATTTTTTCAAGAATGTCAGGTTATTTCTGGGCACATGAACTGAAAACCACTGGCTTTGAGGGTACACGCAGCAGCCAGCCCAGGTGTATATAACAGATGCCCTCTGTATATAACAGATGCTCAGAGGGACTTTCTGGCATCTGTGTGTATTGACTGAACCTGTATACTGTCAGTAGGGGAGATTGCTGACTGGGAAATTCTGGCATCAAAGGCATGCAAAGAGTAAATGGGAAGGGGCTTGGCTCTGAGCAATTACCACCATTTGCCTAAATAAGATCAAAGAGCAGGTACATTTTAAACACTAAAAAATAATTAAAGACCGAGCTTTTGAATTATGTTTCTTTTTAATTGTTCAATCTTTCAATTATAATCCAAGCTTTAGCTTTTATGAGAGATAATGTTAACAATTCAGGGGACTGTTTATCCTCAGAGGCAATAAGCTGCAGTGTCAAGACCACCATCTTTGCAATAAGACAGACCTGAGTTCAAAGCCCACCTCTGCCCCTCTCAGCTCTGTGACATGGCACATAACCTCACCTCTCTGAGCTCAACATCCTCAGCTGTCACAGGGGCATAATCATGCTCATCTCATAGGACAGAGAAGGATAAACTAATATAGAGCTTCTAGTATAGTGACTCACAAATAGCAGACATTGAGCAAAACACTGATTCCTTTCTTCTTCACATATCAGCCTTCTCTTCGTGAACACCTTGATGAAGTGAAAAATTGAAATGACTTTTGGAGATACAACCACCTGGTCCATTGGCTTGCCAAGCCTATCGTTTAAGCAAATTGTGAATCATCTGTCCTACAGTACCCAGAGTCATCATAGTTTTCAACCCATTCCCTAATTGTGGTTAGTAGAGACCACATAATTAAAAAAAAACAGTGAATGAGCATATCATGTAGATGCTGACAACACCAGTAGGCACTTCATTGAATCAGAGTGTCTGGCACGTAGAAGATGCTCAATCAGTGTTGGCCACTGAAACTGATAGTTACATACAGTTGTGGAGGACGTCTACTCCAAGCCCCCATGCAATTTCAGCATCCTTCTGTACCAGGTGCTCTTCCAGCCTCTGCCTATTCAGCCCCACCAAGAGGTGTTCAAAGATTATCAAGACAGCACACTCCATCCTTAGAATAAAAAATTAAGCCTTTATTTCATTCTGAGCCCAAAACGGTAAGTTTTCTCTAACTTCCAAACATTGCTCCTGATCTTCCCCTAAACTGAAGCTACCTAACTATAATCCCTTCTTTTCAGGAGAACATCTTGAAATATGTTAGGGCAGCACTCACATGTCCCTTTCTGCTCATTTTCCCCTCATGAACCCCTCCTCGTTGGTTCTTCCTCCCAGCTGCCTCTGGAAGGTATCACTGGCAGCTCTTCCTGGCCACAGGTCCTCTTGCCCCAGCATTACCCAACACAGGCCACATATACAAGGGGCCACTCCAGCCCCAGCACTGGAAACTAGACAGCAAGGCCCAGAAGGGATGGTCCAGCCTTGCTATGAACTCCGTTCTAGCTATGAAACCACCCACCACATGACCATTTGTTTTCAAGTCAAACTGTTAGGTTATATAATTAACTGAAGTCTTTTGTTGATGTCATAAGCCAAGTTTTACTGATCTTAACAGCTGTACAGTTTTGTTTTGTTTTGTTATACCTAAAAGCGGGACTTCACTTTTTTTTTTTTTCCAGTTGATGCCCACATTAAAAATTGTCAGGATCTTTTAGCACTCTGATTTGATTGTGAAAAATGCTAGCTATCAACTTTCACGAATAGGTCTGTCTGTGATTTGGTTCCCAATTGTTTGAAATTCTAGTGCAGCTGTTGATCATTCAACAACATGAAAATGATGTTTTAAAAGAAAATGTAAACAGTTTTTAACAGTTTTCTCCAATAATCTGAATTTATGGTTCAAAATAGTTAGCCTTGGTTTTGGTAGTCCATTAAAACAAATACCCTAGTCCCACAGTATAGCCCATAGGTCATTTTCAGTCAGAGATGTTACATTTCCATTATTATTTGTAGTTTGGGGCAATCCTCATGAGGCTTATTATGTCATCTCTGAACTGTGTTCCTCCTCACAGTTGCTGTCAGTAGTGTGAGCAGTGTTGCTGTTGGACCAGCTCAGCTCAGTCACACAGACTCGGGCCTCAGTTCTCACCACCCAGTGACATTTACAAAGAACAAGAATAAGACTCAGGATGACAAAATGTAAAATTAGAAATGATAAAATAAAGCACCATCCAAAGTTAGAAAAAAATAAATGACTTAAGGAAAAGTATTTTTTTTTTTTTTTTATTTATTTATTTTTAAATTTATTATTATTAAACTTCAAGTTGTAGGGTACATGTGCACAATGTGCAGGTTTGCTACATATGTATACTTGTGCCATGTTGGTGTGCTGCACCCATCAACTCGTCATTTACATCAGGTATACCTCCCAATGCAATCCCTCCCCCCTCCCCCCTCCCCATGATAGGCCCCGGTGTGTGATGTTCCCCTTCCCGAGTCCAAGTGATCTCATTGTTCAGTTCCCACCTACGAGTGAGAACATGCGGTGTTTGGTTTTCTGTTCTTGTGATAGTTTGCTAAGAATGATGGTTTCCAGCTGCATCCATGTCCCTACAAAGGACACAAACTCATCCTTTTTTATGGCTGCATAGTATTCCATGGTGTATATGTGCCACATTTTCTTAATCCAATCTGTCACTGATGGACATTTGGGTTGATTCCAAGTCTTTGCTATTGTGAATAGTGCTGCAATAAACATACGTGTGCATGTGTCCTTATAGCAGCATAATTTATAATCCTTTGGGTATATACCCAGTAATGGGATGGCTGGGTCATATGGTACATCTAGTTCTAGATCCTTGAGGAATCGCCATACTGTTTTCCATAATGGTTGAACTAGTTTACAATCCCACCAACAGTGTAAAAGTGTTCCTATTTCTCCACATCCTCTCCAGCACCTGTTGTTTCCTGACTTTTGAATGATCGCCATTCTAACTGGTGTGAGATGGTATCTCATTGTGGTTTTGATTTGCATTTCTCTGATGGCCAGTGATGATGAGCATTTTTTCATGTGACTGTTGGCTGTATGAATGTCTTCTTTTGAGAAATGTCTGTTCATATCCTTTGCCCATTTTTTGATGGGGTTGTTTGTTTTTTTCTTGTAAATTTGTTTGAGTTCTTTGTAGGTTCTGGATATTAGCCCTTTGTCAGATGAGTAGATTGCAAAAATTTTCTCCCATTCTGTAGGTTGCCTGCTCACTCTGATGATAGTTTCTTTTGCTGTGCAGAAGCTCTTTAGTTTGATGAGATCCCATTTGTCAATTTTGGCTTTTGCTGCCGATGCTTTTGGTGTTTTAGACATGAAGTCTTTGCCCATGCCTATGTCCTGAATGGTACTACCTAGGTTTTCCTCTAGGATTTTTATGGTATTAGGTCTAACATTTAAGTCTCTAATCCATCTTGAATTAATTTTCGTATAAGGAGTAAGGAAAGGATCCAGTTTCAGCTTTCTACTTATGGCTAGCCAGTTTTCCCAGCACCATTTATTAAATAGGGAATCCTTTCCCCATTTCTTGTTTCTCTCAGGTTTGTCAAAGATCAGATGGCTGTAGATGTGTGGTATTATTTCTGAGGACTCTGTTCTGTTCCATTGGTCTATATCTCTGTTTTGGTACCAGTACCATGCTGTTTTGGTTACTGTAGCCTTGTAGTATAGTTTGAAGTCAGGTAGCGTGATGCCTCCAGCTTTGTTCTTTTGACTTAGGATTGTCTTGGAGATGCGGGCTCTTTTTTGGTTCCATATGAACTTTAAAGCAGTTTTTTCCAATTCTGTGAAGAAGCTCATTGGTAGCTTGATGGGGATGGCATTGAATCTATAAATTACCTTGGGCAGTATGGCCATTTTCACGATATTGATTCTTCCTATCCATGAGCATGGTATGTTCTTCCATTTGTTTGTGTCCTCTTTGATTTCACTGAGCAGTGGTTTGTAGTTCTCCTTGAAGAGGTCCTTTACATCCCTTGTAAGTTGGATTCCTAGGTATTTTATTCTCTTTGAAGCAATTGTGAATGGAAGTTCATTCCTGATTTGGCTCTCTGTTTGACTGTCACTGGTGTATAAGAATGCTTGTGATTTTTGCACATTAATTTTGTATCCTGAGACTTTGCTGAAGTTGCTGATCAGCTTAAGGAGATTTTGGGCTGAGACAATGGGGTTTTCTAAATATACAATCATGTCGTCTGCAAACAGGGACAATTTGACTTCTTCTTTTCCTAACTGAATCCCCTTGATTTCTTTCTCTTGCCTGATTGCCCTAGCCAGAACTTCCAACACTATGTTGAATAGGAGTGGTGAGAGAGGGCATCCCTGTCTTGTGCCAGTTTTCAAAGGGAATTTTTCCAGTTTTTGCCCATTCAGTATGATATTGGCTGTGGGTTTGTCATAAATAGCTCTTATGATTTTGAGGTACGTTCCATCAATACCGAATTTATTGAGCGTTTTTAGCATGAAGGGCTGTTGAATTTTGTCAAAAGCCTTTTCTGCATCTATTGAGATAATGATGTGGTTCTTGTCTTTGGTTCTGTTTATATGCTGGATTATGTTTATTGATTTGCGAATGTTGAACCAGCCTTGCATCCCAGGGATGAAGCCCACTTGATCATGGTGGATAAGCTTTTTGATGTGCTGCTGAATCCGGTTTGCCAGTATTTTATTGAGGATTTTTGCATCGATGTTCATCAGGGATATTGGTCTAAAATTCTCTTTTTTTGTTGTGTCTCTGCCAGGCTTTGGTATCAGGATGATGTTGGCCTCATAAAATGAGTTAGGGAGGATTCCCTCTTTTTCTATTGATTGGAATAGTTTCAGAAGGAATGGTACCAGCTCCTCCTTGTACCTCTGGTAGAATTCAGCTGTGAATCCATCTGGTCCTGGACTTTTTTTGGTTGGTAGGCTATTAATTATTGCCTCAATTTCAGAGCCTACTATTGGTCTATTCAGGGATTCAACTTCTTCCTGCTTTAGTCTTGGAAGAGTGTAAGTGTCCAGGAAATTATCCATTTCTTCTAGATTTTCCAGTTTATTTGCGTAGAGGTGTTTATAGTATTCTCTGATGGTAGTTTGTATTTCTGTGGGGTCGGTGGTGATATCCCCTTTATCATTTTTAATTGCGTCGATTTGATTCTTCTCTCTTTTCTTCTTTATTAGTCTTGCTAGTGGTCTGTCAATTTTGTTGATCTTTTCAAAAAACCAACTCCTGGATTCATTGATTTTTTGGAGGGTTTTTTGTGTCTCTATCTCCTTCAGTTCTGCTCTGATCTTAGTTATTTCTTGCCTTCTGCTAGCTTTCGAATGTGTTTGCTCTTGCTTCTCTAGTTCTTTTAATTGCGATGTTAGAGTGTCAATTTTAGATCTTTCCTGCTTTCTCTTGTGGGCATTTAGTGCTATAAATTTCCCTCTACACACTGCTTTAAATGTGTCCCAGAGATTCTGGTATGTTGTATCTTTGTTCTCATTGGTTTCAAAGAACATCTTTATTTCTGCCTTCATTTCGTTATGTACCCAGTAGTCATTCAGGAGCAGGTTGTTCAGTTTCCATGTAGTTGAGCGGTTTTGATTGAGTTTCTTAGTCCTGAGTTCTAATTTGATTGCACTGTGGTCTGAGAGACAGTTTGTTATAATTTCTGTTCTTGTACATTTGCTGAGGAGTGCTTTACTTCCAATTACGTGGTCAATTTTGGAGTAAGTACGATGTGGTGCTGAGAAGAATGTATATTCTGTTGATTTGGGGTGGAGAGTTCTATAGATGTCTATTAGGTCTGCTTGCTGCAGAGATGAGTTCAATTCCTGGATATCCTTGTTAACTTTCTGTCTCGTTGATCTGTCTAATGTTGACAGTGGAGTGTTGAAGTCTCCCATTATTATTGTATGGGAGTCTAAGTCTCTTTGTAAGTCTCTAAGGACTTGCTTTATGAATCTGGGTGCTCCTGTATTGGGTGCATATATATTTAGGATAGTTAGCTCTTCCTGTTGAATTGATCCCTTTACCATTATGTAATGGCCTTCTTTGTCTCTTTTGATCTTTGATGGTTTAAAGTCTGTTTTATCAGAGACTAGTATTGCAACCCCCGCTTTTTTGTGTTCTCCATTTGCTTGGTAAATCTTCCTCCATCCCTTTATTTTGAGCCTATGTATGTCTCTGCGTGTGAGATGGGTCTCCTGAATACAGCAGACTGATGGATCTTGACTCTTTATCCAGTTTGCCAGTCTGTGTCTTTTAATTGGAGCATTTAGTCCATTTACATTTAAGGTTAAGATTGTTATGTGTGAACTTGATCCTGCCATTATGATATTAACTGGTTATTTTGCTCGTTAGTTGATGCAGTTTCTTCCTAGCCTTGATGGTCTTTACATTTTGGCATGTTTTTGCAATGGCTGGTACCGGTTGTTCCTTTCCATGTTTAGTGCTTCCTTCAGGGTCTCTTGTAAGGCAGGCCTAGTGGTGACAAAATCTCTAAGCATTTGCTTATCTGTAAAGGATTTTATTTCTCCTTCACTTATGAAACTTAGTTTGGCTGGATATAAAATTCTGGGTTTAAAATTCTTTTCTTTAAGAATGTTGAATATTGGCCCCCACTCTCTTCTGGCTTGAAGAGTTTCTGCCGAGAGATCTGCTGTTAGTCTGATGGGCTTCCCTTTGTGGGTAACCCGACCTTTCTCTCTGGCTGCCCTTAAGATTTTTTCCTTCATTTCAACTTTGGTGAATCTGGCAATTATGTGTCTTGGAGTTGCTCTTCTCGAGGAGTATCTTTGTGGCGTTCTCTGTATTTCCTGGATTTGAATGTTGGCCTGCCCTACTAGGTTGGGGAAGTTCTCCTGGATGATATCCTGAAGAGTGTTTTCCAACTTGGTTCCATTTTCCCCCTCACTTTCAGGCACCCCAATCAGACGTAGATTTGGTCTTTTTACATAATCCCATACTTCTTGCAGGCTTTGTTCATTTCTTTTTCTTCTTTTTTCTTTTGGTTTCTCTTCTCGCTTCATTTCATTCATTTGATCCTCCATCGCTGACATTCTTTCTTCCAGTTGATCGAGACGGTTACTGAAGCTTGTGCATTTGTCACGTATTTCTCGTGCCATGGTTTTTGTCTCTTTCATTTCGTTTGTGAGCTTCTCTGCATTAATTACTCTAGCCATCAATTCTTCCACTTTTTTTTCAAGATTTTTAGTTTCTTTGCGCTGGGTACGTAATTCCTCCTTTAGCTCTGAGAAATTTGATGGACTGAAGCCTTCTTCTCTCATCTCGTCGAAGTCATTCTCCGTCCAGCTTTGATCCGTTGCTGGCGATGAGCTGCGCTCCTTTGCCGGGGGAGATGCGCTCTTATTTTTTGAATTTCCAGCTTTTCTGCCCTGCTTTTTCCCCATCTTTGTGGTTTTATCTGCCTCTGGTCTTTGATGATGGTGATGTACTGATGGGGTTTTGGTGTAGGTGTCCTTCCTGTTTGATAGCTTTCCTTCTAACAGTCAGGATCCTCAGCTGTAGGTTGTAGCTGTAGGAGATTGCTTGAGGTCCACTCCAGACCCTGTTTGCCTGGGTATTAGCAGCAGAGGCTGCAGAAGATAGAATATTTCTGAACAGCGAGTGTACCTGTCTGATTCTTGCTTTGGAATCTTCCTCTCAGGGGTGTACTCCACCCTGTGAGGTGTGGTGTGTCAGACTGCCCCTAGTGGGGTATGTCTCCCCGTTAGGCTACTCAGGGGTCAGGGACCCACTTGAGCAGGGAGTCTGTCCCTTCTCAGATCTCAACCTCTGTGTTGGGAGATCCACTGCTCTCTTCAAAGCTGTCAGACAGAGTCGTTTGCGTCTGCAGAGCTGTTGCGTTTGTTATTATTTACTGTGCCCTGTCCCCAGAGGTGGAGTCTACAGAGACAGGCAGGTTTCCTTGAGCTGCTGTGAGCTCCACCCAGTTCGAGCTTCCCAGCAGCTTTGTTTACCTACTTAAGCCTCAGCAATGGCGGGTGCCCCTCCCCCAGCCTCGCTGCTGCCTTGCCGGTAGATCACAGACTGCTGTGCTAGCAATGAGGGAGGCTCCGTGGGTGTGGGACACTCCCGGCCAGGTGTGGGATATGATCTCCTGGTGTGCCTGTCTGCTTAAAGCGCAGTATTGGGGTGGGAGTTACCCGATTTTCCAGGTATTGTGTGTCTCAGTTCCCCTGGCTAGGAAAAGGGATTCCCTTCCCCCTTGCGCTTTCCAGGTGAGGCAATGCCTCGCCCTGCTTCAGCTCTCGCTGGTCGGGCTGCAGCAGCTGACCAGCACCGATCGTCTGGCACTCCCCAGTGAGATGAACCCAGTACCTCAGTTGAAAATGCAGAAATCGCCGGTCTTCTGTGTCGCTCGCGCTGGGAGTTGGAGACTGGAGCTGTTCCTATTCGGCCATCTTGCCAATAAAAAAAAAAGGAAAAGTATTTTTTAACATGTTTATGTCAGCACCTCTCTTGTACACACAGATATACAAGTTTTAAAAATCCATTTCATATTTTGGGTTGGACAACGTCCTCTTTCATATTAGTCTGTCTCCTGAATTGCTCTTCACAACTCCTTCCCCAGGGCCACTTGTCCCCACCCATCGCCATTCAGAATCCAGATCTCACCGGAAACATTCTTGTTGCTGCAGCCTACCTCTCCCTTGCACCTTCCGCTTGAGTAGCTCCCTGGGACAGTGCTAAAAGCTTCGGGCTGCCTAGGCAAGTCTCCCCACCAAGTCACTCCCTGTACAGAATTTGTTCTCTGAGCTTTGTGCTCTGATATTCTCGATTCTAAACATGGGTAGGCTATATTCCTTTTAATCAAGTTCTTAAAGCTGAACCTGGTGAATGGCTTTGCAAGCGCCATTTTTCAGGGACTAAACATACCGTGCTACAAAATAAATAGATGTTATATTCAAAGTTAATTATCATTTCTAGGTAAATTGAAATTAACTGAGAATTTCCTTGAAGATTTTTGATTGTTGTCATCCTCATTTTTTCCTCCTTAAGAAGCAGACCATGTGTCGATCTTACAAATCCAGCTACAACCTCTCTTTGCAACCTCTTGAGATGCTCTACAGGACTTTCTGTGGTGACTGCCTGTCCTCTTTCAGGGACTGCAGGCCTGTGATTATGAAATAGAAATAAAGCAAAATTCCCCAGCTTCACTCACACCATGCGGCTGCCAACCAATAGGAGTAAGATGGGCTAGTGAAAATTGCAAGTATTCGTGGAGAAGATTAGACGATTGATTCAAATAATGTCACTACTATAAAGAAAATTCTAATCTGGATTTATCAAGCCACTTTGGTCCAGGTCTCTGTACTAATATTCAGAGGCAAACAGGACAGAAAAAAAAAGCACAAGTTTACAAAACAGGGAGCTCAGCATCATTGCTTAAGGTTTAAACTTTAAGCTTTTATCTGGCTGTGGATATTAATTTGGGTTACCTCTCCTAGCTGATAACGTATAGCATTTGGCAAATCTGTGCTTAAAAATTCACAAATTAATTCCCATCTAACTAATCACCACTGTCTTGCATTTTAGAATAATTAAACATGAGCTAATGAAATGAGTCTTTTGAAGGTGAGATTGTTTGATAGCATTAACCTACATTTGACCTGCTGCGGATGGCATGTTAGATGCCAATGCACTATTTTAGGTTTTGCGTTACGTTGTTGTGACCTGCTATAATTATCAGGGAAAATTTTTTCTCTTTATTTATGACACATAATTTTAGATGGCTTCCAGATATTACATCTCATTTTGTTTTCCTCTTTATGAGATGCAAAGATATTGCCACCATCCAATTACACTGGATCACAAGCTTTAGACCTGCTATGATTTAATTACATTTTTGTTCATTCAAACGTTTATACCTTGTGTGTGTTTTCAAATCATTCTCACTCTAGTGGCAATTTCCCAATGTGGCTGCAGGAGAATATGGCCTTTGAAACGGTGCTCTCTCTGCAGTGCTTTAGAGAGAGAGGCAGCACATGAAGAAGAACCTCAGAAGATGAGGGCCAGACTTGAAGCACGGTTTCATTAATACTGGATGGCAGAAAAGGAGCCAAGTCCCAGATAATGAGGAAGGAGTTGCAATTTTTTTTTAAAGCTATCTGGTGACAGGGAAAACAAAAATGACATTCAGCTGACGAATGAGCGGAGTTTGACCTAGCCTTTTGACCCTTGACAATCAATCTTACCTGCTACTTCATAAAGAATTATAGCTCTGCCACTCACATTTGACTCTGTATTTTTACTATTCCCTTTGCCTTTTTTTTTTTTTTTTTTTTTTTGAATACATGGTCTAAGAAGATAAATGTTTATGTTGGATATAGCAGAAATATGGGATACTCAGAAGGGGAAAAAAACTGAGAAGGAGAGGAGAGAGCAACAAGACCAACAGTCATAAAATGGTTTATACATGCAATTCAGAATTGTCAGGGATATTTTTTATGTGGCTGACCAAAATAGCAACTGGAAATAACTGATGACCCTACACACCTTCCACCCGGCGCCGGGCTAGATGTGAAACCTGCAAGAGTGGGGGTGAGTCCCAAGCTCATCTTCCTGTCTGCCTCTCTGCTCCCCACCTCTACCCTCCCCAAAATGCATCCAATGAATTTTGATGAATCTATTCCCTGTCCACGGGCTCTGATTACCATGTGCATTGTGAAGGGTTTTGGTGCCATCATTATGGGAAAGAAAGGGCAGGGAGTCCCAGCCACTGAGCTGTTTTCATTATCTGTTCAAGGCACCAATGCAAGCACTAAACAGTTTGTGCTCGGTCCACCTTTGTCCACCAACAGAGCATAAATCAAAAGGGGTGAAAAGTAGCTCGCTGGGGAGCGAGAGGAAACACCTTAGGAATAAAAGAGAAGGTCTTCGTTGGCATTTGGGATGCATTGTTTTTATATATAATATGATGCGGTTTGTCTCAAGACACTAAAACTGAGGATAGTCAGCAAGAGCAACTTTATGGAGCTTGCCCCATGCATAAGCTGACCGTGGGGAGTTTTTCTTGCCTTTATAGAGTCAAGAATCTTTTCATGACTGTATCGGAGACTTCAGCAAAAACTCAGTCTCATAGAAGTGGAATGCAATTTTTGACCATTTAATCCATCCTGGATCACTGGGAACGTAAAGCTGTTTTCTTCATCTAGCCTGAAAGAAGATAATCGGGTTGGGGGTCTGCAGGGATGGCTGGGGTCTTGCAGTGGCTCTCAAAAACAAAAAAGAAAACATCAGAGTAGGCTGTGCGCAAATGAGCCCTTTCCGTACCTCCCTTCCAAACCCCCAATCTTGCTTGGGCTCTGGCCGCCTCTGATTTACCAAAAAGAGAAAGCATCCAGGCAAATAAAAAGAACCTGGTGATTGTGTGAAAAGCCACCAATCTAGCTCTGACACCTTTCTCAGTAAGCAGGGATTAAACTTTGCTGTTAGCCGCTTCACAAGCCCAGCTGTGCGCCTGCCCCTGCCCAGCCCCGACTGTGCCAGGCTCCTCTCTGCTGTGGGTCAGCTGGCTTCTGGGGTGCCACCCTCCCTCTCCTTGGCATGGAATTCGTTACTTCCAGAATTACAAGGCTGACAAGCTGTTTATGAGGTGTTTCTGGGCTGTGTGTTCATAAAGAATCTCCCCTCAAAATAGGGCGAGCTCGTTAATGGAGGAAGTGAGGTCAGTGTGCTTCTGACAATCCTAACAAGATGACAGAATTTATGAAGCGCTGCGGTAGAAAGATGTAGTTATCTGCAGTCTATTCTTATAATAAGGCCACTTGGGGCCCGTCGTTACACCCCTTGAATTTGTTTTCCTTTCTTCATTCCTTTTTGTTGTCCGGCTCTTCCTTTGGCTTTCCTTTCGGATCTATCTAGAACCATTATCGCTTCAGACCGCGTGATAAGCTGAGGGAAGCAGGCCTACTTCCTCCTAAGGATGGGTGTCACGTTTACTGGACTGTGTGTGAGCCCCGGTGACAAGCGAGGGGTGGAATGGGCCAAGTCTTTGGGTCAGCTTTGTATAAAACCTAAATGTGGTATCAAATCAGCAGCACCTGAAGACGGAGTTCACATTTTAACTCAACCCAAAAAAGGAAACCCGTGATGGTTTGTTTTTAAAGTCCAATATCTTTCTCATCCCAGTGAACGAGGACATCTCTTTTTCCACAACCCTGTGAGGTGAGGTGAAATTGCACTGTCCCTGGGGAAACTGACAGGCATGAAACCATCCTGGCCTGAATGATCAGGGAAGACTGGATGGGGAGGTCCAGCACAAGAATGGAGCAAAGGATGAAAAAATTTGGAAGGGAAAAAGGAAAAAAAGTAAGTTAAACCATTTTGGTGTCGAAATTGAGAGGCAATTTGTTAATAACATTTATTAGTTGTAAAAACTAGTAACCAGTTAAGTTGATTAGTAAAAGGAAATAGAGTAGTGCCTTTATTTACACTATGAGAATCAGGTCTAGTGAGATAATTTCACTGTGGGAGAAAGGTCCCTTCAGAAACCCAAAACCATGATGGCAACAGCTGTCTCTATTTCTCACTCTGACTTGAAATTTCTGGTCAGCCAGAGGAATTAGAAGTAGGTTTTTCCAGCCAATTTGTTAACAAAATGCATTCATTTGTCTAACAATAGTATTAGGTTGGCGCAAAAGTAATTGCGGTTTTTGCCATCACTTTTTGATGGCAAAAACCGCAATTACTTTTGCGCCAACCTAATACTTTACAATCCACTGGGGAGAAGGAAAAATAAAAAGAGTTACCTTGAATAAGCAAAACAAAAACACGCTACTGTTTCCTCTGTCTATCTAGACTGAAAGAGCTGTGAAGTAGCAAATGAGCCAAACTGTGTCTAAGTACAAAATAAAATTTATCTCAGTTGATGTTTTTATAAAACAGAGTCCGTCTTACCTTTGAATTTCATGGACTGATATGTTGTTTCACTAGTTGCTATACCATTGAGGTCCACAAATGCATCCTGATTCATTCTAGAGCTCAAGAAAGGGATGGGCCAGTCTTGGGTAAGCCGGATCACCAAGAGATGGCAGGACCTGTGCCACTCCCAGTATGGGTGGCTAATGTTTATCCAGCCTGATGGGTGTAGGGTGGCTGGGCCATTCCACCTCCCACCTCGAGACTGACTTGTATTTGACCCCAGGGAAGAACTCTTATGGGATGCTTGCTGGACTGAGCCCACAACATGAGAACATTTCAGAGTCAGGCCTGGGACTTAGGTTGAAAGACGCTCTGCATTGAGATCAGGGGCAGGTCCTGGGGGAATGGTCGTTTCATTTGGCGAGTGAAACAGGAATTCCACAATACTTCATGGATTCAGAGAAACAGATTATGAATAGATTCTCACCTTTGGGTCATGCCATGAACTACTCTAGGGTCAAAAAATTACATTTCTTAGTTTGCATTCTGGTAGTCCTAAGCAAGATTGTTTTAAATTCTTTCTTTCTTTCTTTCTTTCTTTCTTTCTTTCTTTCTTTCTTTCTTTCTTTCTTTCTTTCTTTCTTTCTTTCTTTCTTTCTTTCTTTCTCTCTTTCTCTCTTTCTCTCTTTCTCTCTTTCTCTCTCTCTCTCTCTCTCTTTCTTTCTTTCTCTCTCTTTCTTTTTCAAAATATTTAGTCCAAATTGTCTTTTCCACGGTTATCAGAGTCCTACATTGAAAACCTAGGGGGCGTGCGTGACTGACTTCTGTAAGCAACACACGAAAATCAGTCTCACTGCTTTCTTGGGACTCATGGGAGAATTGTGAGGTGACAATAATAAGTCGGATGTGGGGAGGCCAGGTGCGGCGGCTCACGCCTGTAATCCCAGCACTTCGGGAGGCCGAGGCAGGGAGATCACTTGAGGTCAGGAGTTCAAGACCAGCCTGGCCAACATGGTGAAACCCAGTCTCTACTAAAAATATAAAAATTAGCCTGGCCTGGTGGCACATGCCTATAATCCCAGCTACTGGGGAGGCTGAGGCAGGAGAATCGCTTGAACCTGGGAGGCGGAGGTTGCAGTGAGCCGAGATCGCCCCATTGCACTCCAGCCTAGGAGAAGAAGTGAGACTCCATCTCCAAAGAAGAAGTTGGATATGGAAAAGATAAGTGGCAGCTCAAGACTAACATTTAGATAGAGTAGTCCTGTGTGTTGTTATATCTTGGTATCAAGAAGGCAATACTACTTAAAATGATTCCTACAACCTTCATAGCAAATTGTCTAAAATTCATCCACTAGAAATTTCTTCTAATATATGATTAAACATATTCTTTCAAAAAACAAGTAGCTTGAGATAACTAACACAGTTTTATTTCATATCAACAACATGTGACAGACACTAGACTAGACCTGAGGGATATTGGTACCTGCCTCTGTAAGGCTGCATTTCCCTGTTATCAGTCCTTCACACTTTAGCAGAAATTAATGAGGAGCTAGTGCTATTATCAGACCTTTGCACACTAATGGGAGTGCATTTATCACATAAATGTCATCTGTAATAGCTTAATGAGAGCAAAGTCACATCATATATTTAAGGAAATTGAAACTTAGAGATATCTATTAAGCTTATAATGTTCTAGTTAATAATTTCAGAGTGGAGCCCAGTCTTGCTACATAGATTTCTGCTGTACATTCTCTGGGTTTTTATCTTTTGTAGGAACAAGAGAAAATAGAAGAGTTATTAAACGCTCATTAATTACAGGAACTCTAAAATTAATTATTTACGAGAACTCTAAAATTAATCTGCTTTCCCTACCAAACAAATTTTAAATCTTAATTTTTGCCTTCCCTACTAAGTACCCTTGAGAACAAGATACAACATCTTAGTCTAATTGTATCCCTAATACTCACATTTACCATGTATAACATTTCAATAAGCTTCCATCCTCTCTCCTCTTCCTCTCCTCAAATCCAATCTGTTTTCCACACTGCAACCAGAGTGATCTTGTCAAAATGCAAATTTTAGCATTTTGCACCCTTGTAGCTCTTGGGATAAAGGCCAAAATCCCTAAACACAGCCTCAAGGCCTCCTTCCCCAGGTTTCCTGACCCCCTCCCACTGCGGAGTCTGTGCTGGTGTTGTTCCTCTGCCTGGAACCTTCCTCCCCACCTCACTGGCACGAACTCATCCTCAGAGAGGCCACTCTCCTGCCAGTGCCACCCCAGAGGGAAACAGATGTAACCTTACATTCACATATGTGATTATTAGCTTAACGTGTTTTCCCCTCTTGACGCTTAGCTCTATGACAATAGGTTCTACACCTGGTTTTGTTCACTATGGTTTCCCCAGTGCCTGGCCCATGTCTCTCATTGAATGTATGAATGAATGAACCAATGAATGAATGAATCTAACTACTTAATAAAAGCTCAGTGCATTTATTTATTCAAAGTCACAGGAGTTTTTAACATTAACATGCTCTGTAACCCCAAGATATCAGAACAATATGTACAACCGGGAGAGCTTTTAATTCTAAGATATATTTGAAAGCCTAGGTCTCTTTGTGCCTATGAGACAAAAGAGTTAAATTAAGCAGTAATTAAGAAGAGTTAATGATTAGAGTAAAATCTCTAATAATAATCCTGTTTAAATTGTATTCTTTAGTGTTTGTGCCTCATTATTTAATAGGGGTATTTACACACACACACACACACACACACACACACACACACATACAGGAATTCACGTGTACATGCACATTTTTTTCCTGGACTGAATTCAGCATTCCTGTATGAAGTCTGAGACTTTACGCCATGGTACTATCAGCATCACGGGTTTCCTGTTGGTGTTTACCTTCACTATAAGACAAAAATCACTTGAAACTCACATTTAACAAATGAAGACATGGGCCACAATACTATAATAAAAGAAAAATTTGGTTAAATGTGTAGTTGCCTCAGACCAATCTCTTTTCTGACTACTACTTGAACCAAAAAGAAGGGAAACCGGGAATCTATTGCTTTAACATATATAATCATGGCCTGAATTAGTTTACAAGACCACTGTGACATATATTGCTCCCTTCCTAAGTCCAGTCTTAAGTAAAAGTATGTGTCTTGATGGATATCTCTACAATACAGCTACTAGGCTGCCATCTGTGAAATGTCGCTGACAGTATGGGATAGGATTCAGTGTAGTCAAATTAAACTATCCTCAACAAAGCTGCAGGTATCACACTAACTGACTTCAAACTATATTACAAGGCTACAGTAACCAAAACAGCATGATACTGGTACCAAAACAGACATATAGATCAATGGAACAGAACAGAGACCTCAGAAATAACACCACACATCTACAAGCATCTGATCTTTGACAAACCTGACAAAAACAAGCAAGGGGGAAAGGATCACCTATTGAGTAAATGATGCTGGGAAAACTGACTAGCCATATGCAGAAAACTGAAACTGGACCCCTTCCTTACACCTTATACAAAAATTAACTCAAGATGGATTAAAGACTTAAATCCAAAATAAAAAAAAAAAAAACACACCAAAACCATGAAAACCCTAGAAGAAAACCTAGGCAATACCATTAAGGACGTAGGCATGAGCAAAGACTTCATGACAAAAACACAAAAAGTAATTGCAACAAAAGCCAAAATTGACAAATGGCATCTAACTATAACTAAAGAACTTCTGCACAGGAAAAAAAAAAAAAAAAATAGCATCAGAGTCAACAGGCAACCCACAGAATGGGAGAAAATTTTTGTAATCTACCCGTCTGACAAATGTCTAATATCCAGAATTTATAAAGAACTTAAATTTACAAGAAAAATATCAACACCATCAAAAAGTGGGCAAAGGATATGAACAGACACTTCTCAAAAGAAGACATTTACACAGCCAACAAACATGAAAAAATGCTGAACATCACTGATTATCAGAGAAATGCAAATCAAAACCACAATGAAATACCATCTCACGCCAGTCAGAATGGCAATTATTAAAAAGTCAAGAAACAATAGATACTGTTGAGGTTGTGGAGAAATAGGAACACTTTTACACTGTTGGTGGGAATGTAAATTAATTCAACCATTTTGGAAGACAGTGTGGCTATACCTCAAGGAACTAGAGCCAGAAATACCATTTTACCCAGCAATCCCATTACTGGGTATATACCCAAAGGAATATAAATTATTCTACTATAAAGACACATGCACACGTAAGTTGATTACAGCACTATTTACAATAACAAAGACATGGAACCAACCCAAATGCCCATCAGTGATAGACTGGATAAAGAAAATGTGGTACATATACACTGTGGAATACTATGCTGCCATAAAAAAAAGTGAGATCATGTCCTTTGCAGGGACATGGATGAAGCTGGAAGCCATCATCCACAGCCAACTAACACAGGAACAGAAAACCAAACACCACATGTTCTCACTTGTAAGTGGGAGTTGAACAATGAGAGCACATGTACACAGGGAGGGGAATAACACACCAGGGCCTGTTAGGGGGTTAGGGGTAAGGGGAGGGAGCACATTAAGACAAATACCTAATGCATGTGGGACTTAAAACCTAGATAACGGGTTGATAGTGCAGCAAACCACCATGCCACATGTATACCTATGTAACGAACCTGCACATTCTGCACATATATCCTGAAACTTAAATAAAATAAAACAAAAGTAAAAATTTAATTTAATTTAATTAAAAAAATTAAACTACCCTCACCTGCTTTTGAAGTTGGACCAGGCAGATGCTTGCAGTTTTATTTTTCATCACTACTTCACATATTTTTCTTCATCTTTTTGAATAACCAGACAGTCTTATGTGTTGATCCTTTTGGCTACTGCTATGTATTTCATCTATTTCATAAAGATCTGTTTGGGTCCACTTAGAGAGGGAACTCAAATAATTAATAAGCCCAATTCCCTGAATTGCGCCCAGAGCATTCGATACTTCCGAAAGACACTGAAATAAAACAGAAACAGCTCGAAGTGTGTCCATTTCACAGCAGGCTATGAAAAAGATCCTCCCTGCCCAGCAGAAAACTACTTCTGAATAGGTAATGAGGGGCTTGAGTTGTTTCAAGTTTAGTATGGGCTTCATTCATAATTGAATGTTGAAATCTAAAAATCGTGAGAACTAAATACACCGAATTTAAGAAGCATTTGGTTAAAAACTAAACAACACTCCTGGGTTCCCCATCTCACTGGCATTTTTGCTGTTTCTGCACGTGGGTCTTCATTCAACTCCAAAAGGGCCTTTGCTGATGTCAAGGTCCCTCGGGCAGGAAAGGCTCAGGAGAATTCTCAGCCAGGGAAAAAGTGATGAGCCACAACTTGATTAACAGCACGCTGGCATGTGCCCCGAGGCAGCTTCCTTCAGGCCATGCTTTTTGCTGCCAAACAGCCACTGTTGTTTCATGCCCCCAGCCAGGAGGCAGAGACTCATTCTCAGCATCCAGCCCACTGTTTTTGTTTCCAGCAGTCCCAGTGAGGCTGGCTGACTTCTCACTGCAGAGCCACATCTCTTCCCCTCCCAAAGGCAGGCCAAGCCCACGAGGACCCACCATCTGCTGTATTTTCCCTTTGCCAATCACCTTTAGCCACTAATGAAATCCTGAAACCCAAGCATAGAAAACTCTGTCCTTCACAAAAATGTTACAAGAAAAAAAGGTAAACAAACAAATGTGACTTTATAAAAGTTTAAAACTTCTACATGGCTAAGCTAAACATTGTAATAAATAACTAGAACTAAAGTGGAAGCCAGAATTCAGTAGTGTGGAATGAAAACTGTGCGAATAATCGGGGACATATCCAGATTCCCGAAGACCAGGAGGAGAGGGAAAGCACGCAGAGGAGTGACAGGGACCTTAGAAACGTGTTTCAAAGTGTTGGGGAGGGACTTAACGACTCTCAGGGCAGTCCTTACAGCAAGTGACAAATGCTAGAGATGGCCAACAGCCACCCTCTTCAGCCCTCACTTTACTTCGGCATAGTTGACTCCGGCTACTGTAACAAAGTACCACAGACTGGGTGGCTAACACAAAACAAATTTATTTTCTTACAGTTCCGGAGACACAAAGTTTGCAATCAAGGTGTCAGCAGAGGTGGCTCCTCCTGAGGGCCACGGAGGGAGTCTCTGTCCCAGGCCTCTCTCCTCGGCTTGTAGATGGCTGTCTTCTCCTTGAGAAGTCACATCACCTTCCCTCTGTCCACGTCCATGTCTAAATTTCCTCTTCATATCAGGACACCAGTGACACCAGATTAGAGCCCACCCTAAGGACCTGATTTTAACTTAATGTCTGTCCTCTTTGAAGATCCTATCTCCAAACACAGTCATATTCTGAGAGTACTAGGGGTTAGGACTTCAACAGAGAAACTTGGCAGGAGGAGACTTAATTCAGCCTCTAACAACTTTACCGGGAAGCTCATTACCACTTTTGCAAAGTCACGTTCCTTGGAATGCTGTCTTTTATTTTACAGGGAAAATTGTATCCCATTTGTGTTTTAAGGAAATGCCATAGAGTAGCATTGCCTTTCTTCTTCTCAGGATTTTTATATTTTGCTCCACCATGATGGCTATCCAGATGCTCAAAAGTGTTTTTTCAGTGGCTATTTAATAGTTTCTCGACTCCTTTTCTTTGCTATCCTGTGAAGCTAGAATTGATGCATTTCTAGAAGTTTGGGTTGTGTTGATTTCAGAGTCTTCCAGCAACCGGATGCATTTCTAGAAGTTTGGGTTGTGTTTATTTCAGAGTCTTCCAGCAACAGGACACATTTCTAGAAGTTTGGGTTGTATTTATTTCAGAGTCTTCCAGCATCAGGAAGAAATGATGAGATTCTTCCCAGTGCCCTTGCAAATCATGGCATCCAGAACTGAACACAATATTCCCCTGCAGGATCTGCCCGTCCACCTTGCAGAGGGGTTTTACAACCTTTCCTCCAGGCACTGTTCCTTTATCAATCACATCAGTGTTGGCCAACAGTATCATTCTGTTGCTGAATCCATTATAGCTCGTTGTCATCTGCAACCTGTAAGGCTTTTTAACATGTCCTGCTGTTACCCATGGATTGCATGCTAGCAATCTTGCAGAGGCACACGTGTGTGAGTGCATGCATGTGAAACCACCACAAAGATTGCTAACTGTGCCTTCATTAAACTTTATGTGGTCAGGTTTGTGTCATCATTCCACCCTGTCATGAATTTTTTGGACCCTTATGCCATCAGTCATTGCCCTGACAGTCTGTCCCTCTATGCCCTTATTCCAGTCACTAATGAAATGTTAAATCGAAAAGGACTGAGGACAGATCTTTGAGGCAGTGCATCAGAGAGCGCTACCTGGGCTGACGCTGCCCCGTTAAAAAGTCCTCTAGACTTACATGCTCAGTGATTTACGGAGCCACCAGTAGCCTATTATTTTTCCAACTTATTCAAACAGACATACTTTGTTGACTATTCTGCCTAAATCCACATAATGGTAGTAATTTGTCTATAGTTTCCTCCAAGTCTACAAAGCTGATGTTTTTCAGGGGGAAAAAAAAAAAAAGAATTCTTCCTCTTTACTTGTTCATGGATAAAGTGTGCCAGCTCTGTGCCATTGCCCCCTTTAAGCAGTTACAACCCACTTATTTAATACAGTTGCTGTGAGTTTTGCATGAGAATAAAGTCAATTTCTCCAGTCTATAGTTTTCAGAAACCATCTTATTCCGTCTTTTGAAATTTTTTACATTTTCTCAATTTCACACCCCATTCTCCTATGCAAATTCAAAAGTTATAAGACAAGTTTTGTTCAAATAAGCTTGGAACTAAGGTAACCTAAGGACTCTCAAAAAAGAGGGTAATGGGTAACAGGGGAGATCTACCCCACCACAGGAATAAAGATCATAATAGATGGATCTAATACCAAAAGTGCACTGTTGAGGGGTGACATTTATTTCCCTCACACTCTGTGCACTTGTGAATTTTGTTCCAAAGATAAAATGTTTGGGTAAAAGAGTCATTTGAAGACTAATAGAGTGTAAAAGAAGAAACTCAATACTCCACATTGATATCACTGAATTCAGTAGTTGAATCTATATTCTAACCTGGCGCTGTTTATTTCCTGCATGTTTGATTGGTCTCAGTGAAATTGTAAGATCCTTGAAGATAGAGGCTATGTGTTGTCATTGCTTGGACTCTCTACAGTGGTTAGCACAGCACAAGACATATAGAATTGCAATAAGTAGGGTTTGTCTTGACTTGAAAGAAACAATCAATGAGAGCCAGGAAACTAGAGTAAAATCAAAATTACTTCTTAGATAAGCAATATGCATAACCACATCCTTTCTTCATCGCTTGAGCATCTATCATACAACCAGTTCCATTAGAGTAGTGTTTGTGGAACTGAACACACAGTAGGCATACAACAATGACTGGGTAATGAGTGACTGAACATCAGAGACCTAGATATGAGGTCTAATCCAGTCCAGTGATTCTCAAATTTGGACGCGCATCAGAATCACTTGGAGGACTTTTTAAAACATAGATTCCTGGGTCCTACCCAGAGTTGTCCATTAGTTGGTCCAGGCTGGGGCCTGAAAATTTACATTCTACTAAGTTCCAAAGTGATACTGATGCTGTTGGCTGGGGATTCCACTTGGAGAATCATTACTTTTGCATCTGCTTGAAAAGGCACTGGATATTGTAGCACAGACATAGTTGTCACTGCAGTGTATTGCTATATGTTTTAATTCCTCTACTTGACTGTTTTAATATGGACGTGTAGAAACACAACATTCTCAGATTATTATTTTTATTGTCCTCTATTTTTCACAATATTCTCATTCCCTGCATCTGTTGGAAGATTCTAAAGAAGTGATCCTCTGGTTGGATGGGATGGAATGATGCCCTGGAGGCTAGACTGACTTCCTTCCTTCAGTCAATGTGAGAGCAAAGCTTTAGTAGCAAGTATGACAGGTGATGATATACACAGCACACCTAGCCATGGCCTGCAGACTTAGGAATGGACATGCAATCTATATATTTACAGGAAAGGAAAGAAGAGAGGAAGAAGTTCAATAAATTCTAAGAAATTGTCTTATTAATTCTTCTCAGAGGGAAAAAAACAAAGTCAAGAAATATAATACGTGAAATACCACCTACTTCAGACCTTTATAATTTTTTAACAAAATTATTAACTTTAGCCCTCTCCATCTTCCACATCAATCCACTCCAAACTCTCCCAAATACGGTGTCAGACTAATTCACTGAACCACAGTTCTGATAACGTCTCCCCTTCGCACCAACACTTTCGGTGATTTTTATATCATTTCAAATGGGATTAGGTGTTTCTAAAAATAACAGCAAAACACATCAGTAAAGGAAAATCTTCAATGATTTTATATATAAAAATGTAAAAGAACTTTATGTTAAAAGCCCACCAAAATGAAAAGATAAATAACAAACTGAGGAAAAAAGCTGCAACACATATGACAGACTGTGAAGTACCTTTAATATGTAAAGAAATCTCACAATCAGTAACAAAGAGGCTGTTGCATCGCAGGAAAACATGGGCAAAGACATGAGAGAGAAAACAAACAGCAGAAACAGTCTCTGGAGAGCTTTTGAGAATTCAAATAGACATATCTTGAGCCATCGTTTGGTGGGTCTCTTGGATGTCTGAACAATTCGGTAACCTCAGACGGTTCACCATGACTAACTCTTATTAAACCTCTGCTCACTAATCTCTATAACAGAAGTATGTGTATCACAAGATCTCTCCAAAATCCTAACCCCAAATTAGAAGATTCTGTAAAACAAAGCCAATTTAAAGACAGGAGAAAAAAAAATCAAGAAATAATCCTAAATCCAATTCCAATGGAAACAACAAATAAACAGGGCTCACTGGCAAAGTACATGAAAACCGTCAACTCTGGCTTAAACAGAAGTCCTGCATCCAAAGATTAAAATATAAATAATGCCCCATGCAAGCTGAGGGTACACACAAACAGCATTCCTTTCTATTTGCAAAGGAAGTCCCTAAATTTTTTGGTATCTTGAAGAAAATGTCTAAATTCCTGGACAGTTTTACTGAATTAAGATACTTAGCTTAGGTAGTGACTCCAAAAGTAAGCCTAAGGCTAAAAGTCCCTGAGCAATGATTACCATAGCCACCAGAGTGTGGTAATAAGTTCTAGAAAGTGGACTCATACAGAGCACGATTTAGTTAAAAGTCTTTCAGTTAAGTAAGGTATGTTAGAAGAGACAATACATACCTTCAGGCTAGTGCTTGCGCAACCAAACTCTTAGCCTGTTTTCAAACAAACAAACACAAACTTTCTGCAATTATGTATACTATACAAATTCACAAGTTAACATGTGTGATGCTAAAATCCAATATGTAACTTACAGGCCAAAATCATCATAATTACCATTGTTGGACATTTAGCGCTGAGATAAGCTCTTTAGAAACTTGATTTCATTTCATCTTCACAGGCACTTAAGAAAGTATCATTTCCTCATTTTACTCTTGAAGAAGCTAAGGCTTAATTAAATCAAGTAACTTGCCCAGGGACATACAATTAGAAATAATAATGTCTCTAATTTTGCACTTCCTACTATATAATCAATGACAATTCCTATCTTGTTGTTTTCTAAAATGTGTTTAAATCAAAATGTATTTAACTCAAAAATGCCTTTCTTATAACTCTTAAAGAGTATTTTTTTAAAAAGTGAGAATGGCCCTCCAGCTTTATATTGGGTTTATTATCACATGACCAAGAGGAGTTAGCCTGCTTCCAAGTGTTCGTGCCGCAATCATGATGTGTAGACAGATGTGCAGCGAGTGTCTGCACATTTCCTGGTATTTGTGGGTATTTGCAGTTATAGTCCTCGGTGTTAAAATTCTGAAGTTTCCAGGTATTATAACTGCATGGGAGGACTTTTGTAGAGGCTTTTCCCCTGCTGTGCGATTCCGATGAGAACATACAAATACGACCTAAGGAAAACAGTTGGCTTAAATTGGCAATATTATATCTCTCTGAAAATGTAAGATGGTAAATAGGTCTTTGCTAATGTTCTTCAGTGTGCAGAGAACATCCTGAAGCCTGATACTTTGAATTGTCATGTATGAGATTTCCACTGAATATTTGTAAAAGAAAAAGAAAAATGAACTAAATTTACTCTTAGAAAACTTCTAAGTTGGAATAGAATAGTAAATCCTTTAACCACTCTGAAATATGACTCAATTTCTTTTCCTTTCAGAATAGCCCTTCTTACGATTTCCTTTTCTTTCCCTTTAAAAAAGAAAAAATCTATAGTTACTTAACTGTAGAGAGAAACATTCCATTTGCAAATTTAGTCCGTGAAATCCTATATCCATGAGCAATGTCTAAAATTTCCCAGCTTCTAACAAATAGAAACCAGGTTCACAAATCAAGAGAACCCAACACATTAAATCAAGAACTGCAAGCGTGTCAGTAGCCAATAAATTAGCATTGTTGAAAATAAAGTCATACTTGCTTATAAAAGCAGCTATTATGGATGAGTCTAAGACTTTGACCTTCCAACAGCGGTGGTGGCATAAACTCACAAAGGAAATAATAGCTATCCCTCATTGAATATCCGATATCCAGACACTTTACCCACAGCATTGCTTTCATTCTTCCTAGCATTCTTGCAGGTGGGTATCATTAAGCTTGCTTTATGCATGAGGAAACCAAGGTTCAGGAGGTTATGTTACATAGCCAGGGTCAGATTTAAATCTAGATCTCCAAAACCCATGCTCTCCCAGCTACACCACCCTACCACTATTTACATCACTAACAAGGTGCCATTTGGGGCCCTACTGCCTGGTTCTACTTTCTAGAATGTATTAACCACACTCTGTCATCATTGTAATTATTGCCTTAGAATTTTTAGGTCTACTCTTACTTTTGGGGTCACTACCTAATCTGGGTATCTAGCTAAATTCAGAAAAACTGGCCAGGAATGTAGGATTTTTGCAGAACACCAAAAACCTATGGACTTTCTTTCCAAATAAAAGACATGCTATTTGCACATACTTTCAGCATGTCTGGAACACGATTTTATGTACTAATCCTTGGATAGGAGACCTGTGGCCAAACTGGAGTTGTTGCTTTCCATTTACTCAGCCAGAGGACTGTGTTTCCATCCAAGTTAGGATTAAGATTGTTTCTTGATTTCTTTGCTCCTGTTTTTAATGGGCTTTACTATTGCAATCTTTCAGCTCTGAATTAGGATCAGAATTTTGGAAGGATCCATTGGAAGAGGTACAGGGGACGTTACTCAGTGATGAAGTGTTTGAGGACATTGGATTGTTCAGATGTCCAAGAGACCTACCAAATGATGAATTGAGAGATGTTGATTTGAATTATAAAATGCCCTCTGAAGACTGTTTCTGCAGTGACTGTTATACCTTTAAAATAATTGTTGGCCAGCCACCACCTTTTAAAACATCTTTTTGCTAGGTCAATATTTAATAGGTCAGAATATTCTTTCTACAATGGCAGCTTTGGGATTTTGTAGATCATGAAGCATGTATAATTTTGGGAACTCTCTTTAAGAAAAAGAGTACCAAATTAAGAATACAAAATTATGTATTAAAGTCAATATTTTTTAGAATGAGAAAAAAATCACAACGAATTACAAATATAAAAGTTGGAAAAGCCATAAACATCATGAAATTCACAAATATAATCTATCATACTCGATAATATTTCCTAAGTTTTTTGGTTAATACCTTTTACTGCCTCTTCAGATGACAAAAATTGTGCAATCTCAATTTCCATAGAGATTATTGAAGATAATTTTGTACTTCCTCTGTTATGATTAATCTTTTTTTGAAAAATTATTCATTCTTACAAAAGTTTCTTAGAGCATCATGTGTTATTGGTAAGTAAAGTTTTAGGATTATTGTCAAACGAGAAAAGTCCTCAATTAAGTTACTTTCATTATAATAGTTGTAAGATTTAGGCCAGGCAATGGTGGCTCCCACCTGTAATCCCAGCATTTTGGGAGGCCGAGGTAGACGGGTCAGGAGTTCAAGACCAGCCTGGTCAACAAGGCAAAACCCCATCTCTACTAAAAATAGAAAAATTAGCCAGGCATGGTGGTGCACCTGTAGTCTCAGCTACCTAGAGAGACTGAGGCAGGAGAATCGCTTGAACCTGGGAGATGGAGGTTGCAATGAGCAGAGATCATGCCACTGAACTCCAGCCTGGGTGACAGAGCAAGATTCTGTTTCAAAAAAAAAAAGGAGTTGTAAGATTTAGAAGAATATTTCATAGACTAGCTTCTGGCTTTGCACATTTCAACTGTTGCCTCCACTGTCCACCTACTTCCAGTGCCAGGTGCCACCGAACAAGGTCCTATGGCAGTGCATATCCATGTCCCAAAGGGGTAGAAGGACTTTCTATGCCAAGATATTTCACAGTAACCCAGTTATTCATAGAAGAAACTGCAAACCACGTAAAGACATCCCAGTCTTGACAACCATCGCAGAATATATCCCCAACTCAACTTCCTCACAAATGCCCACAACCATTCCAAGTACCTCCAACCGAAGGCAGTGTTGGAGTGGGGGCAGGAATGGGGATCAATGTGAAAAAAGACAACAGAGGCAGCCACCTGCAGTTAAATATCTCAGTGAAACGTGTGATCAGAAGGATATGGTGTGAGGGCCTCCCCCAGGTGTGTCGCTTCCCATGAGGGGCCCTGGGATGTAAGTTTCATCAGCTTCATGGTGAAAAGGCGATTGCCAGCTCTGGCCCAACACACTTCCTAATCTAGAACCCACCCAAAGTTGGTCCTGGACTGCAGATGTGAGTGAGAATTAAGCTCATGTTTCTGGGTAAAAATAACCTCAGATTTCCAACTGGAATATCAGAACATTATCCTCAAAAACAATAGAACTTAGGGTTTCCATTCTTCCTGTCCCCTCCCCCATACCAGCCAGAAGAAGCAGAACATCATCCAGCTCAGACTGGAGGCGATTGCTCCTGGGGGCAGCCGAAAAGGGTGGATTCTGCTCCACCAAGCCAGGGCTGAGGCACAGCAGGAAGTGGGTTCCCGGTGCCATGTACCCCACCCCATCCCAGGAAACATCATCTAACTGCCCATCACTAACTCACTTCCTTCCCCTGTGGGTGCCAGGAGTTGATCCGCCTACTTCCCTACCCACTTTTCACGTCAGCCCAGGGTTCTGATGGCCATTTTGGAAAGCTGCTTCTCAGAGCTTCTCCCTCGGTGTCCTGTGGCACAGCCACACCCAGAGACACACACCATCTTTATGAGTTTTTCTACACAGATGTTACTACTTGCAAGCAGCCATTCAAAGTCTTCTTCTGTGTCACCCACCCTCCTGTTTGTTTTCCCCCCGTGTAGATAAAAATAAGCACTCTTGGTTATAAATCAGAACGAGGGGGAGGGAGTAGAGGGGCACAGAAGATAGACAGAACTAAAAGAGACTCAGCTGCCTTTGAGGAAACTCAGGACTTGGAGAGGGTCCAAGGAATTTTCTTTAAGGAGCAACGCCAGAGCCTCCACAAGTGAGGAGATAGTTCAAGGAATCCTACCTACCGTTGTCACGCTAGGTGGACCGAGGTGGATGGAAAAACATTCACTCTCTGTCCACTGTCTTCCCTCTTCTACCTTCTCATCACTCAGTAGAGAAGAGACAGGGTAGGATTGGAAAGAAACTTCCTGGAAGAAATGAAGGAGTAGAGATGGTGAAGGAATCCCTAAAATAATGGCAATGGCCTCTGGCTGGGACAGCCAGTCCCCATGGCTGTCCATAAAGAAGACATGGGTAAGAAGGAGATTGCTAGCTCTAGAAACTCCACACCTTTAAAAAAATTTTTTTTTTCCTCAGGTTCACAAACTGAAGGGCATTTAAAGAAAACTGAAGGGCTAGTATAATGTCAAGGTTAACATTTTAATTGCATAAAACATGGAGAAAGCCTACGCTTGTCATTTTTACAAGGTTACCTTTCCTGTACAATGGAGGCTTTTATCCAACAACTATATACGAGTTGGTGACATGACATAGAATGTGACTTACATAAATGGAAGAGCTCACACTCTTTTTTCTCTATAGCTCCTCCAGAAGGCACCAACAAGTAGCTAAATTGTGGCCTTTTAAACCTTTTCTCGCAGATAAGAAATGCACATATATGTGTCATTTTGTAGTTTTGAATGCACAGGGCCTAATTCTCCTATAGTATGTCTGGCCCCTCAGTGCCCAGAGCTCCATCGACTTCAAAGAGGGTTTTGCAGGTGGAATGGCAGATAAGCGGTGGAGAATTTAGCTCTTTTGGATGATGTGATCACATAACAAAAGCCTGCCGTAACCCCGTGAGAAGGCAAAGTTAAGGTTACTGTTGGAGCCTTAACTCTGAATTCCCTGAATCTAGGGCAATCCAGAGTATATAGCCCCACAGTGCAATACTTCACAGTGTTTTACAATGAGCAGAAAAAGAGAAAGAAAAAAATCTTGTAAAGGATGGGAAGCCTTTCAGATCTATGCATTGAATCTAATTTTTTTTTGAAAAATAACTTTCCAAGGTTGAAAAGTAGCTGAAGTTTCAACACGTTATACACACTTAGGAAATAACAGATTTATGTATAAGATGTGGAAGGGATAAGTGCCCTTATTGATTTATATGCAAATGTCTGTTTAAGTTTTCATTTTATGAGACTCAGGAACACAAAGGAGATTGTCCCCCAGAAGCAAGACTTTTTAATAAAGACCCTCATTTTCACAACCAGTGATAGGTATCCAAATCCTCAAGTGTTGGTGAAAAACATTTGTCATTGGTTTAAGTATCAAAATGAAAATGTGGTTCCCTTTAAACAGATCCTTTTTAGAATTAAGAAAACACCATTTCACACTGGTGTATACTTTGTGATGCTAACAAATAACCATTACATGACGTAAGTACAACATACTAGTTTTGTTCTCCCAGCCAGGAGGAAGGCAGGACTATTGTCATCACCTAGAACTAAAAGCAAGGATTTTGCAGAATGAAAGGCAAGAGGGGACACTAGAACCAAGAGCCACTGAGGGAGGCTGCGACTCAGCGGCAGGGTGCTAGTGGAAGTCCGCTGCCTTGCGTCAGAGCAGGGGCCCCACCGGCTGCCTGCCCTTCCCCATCCTCTGTCCAAGACAGAGGTGAAGAGCTGCTTGGGAAGGGAGGGAAGAGGCATGAATGGCAACCTCCAGCCGACTTCCTTTGTTTCCAGTGAAAGGGAGTCATCCAGAATTGGGGGACAGTTAGAAGGGTGATCCTCCAGGGAAGCAGGACACATCCCGGATAGATACAGTCATCCTGGCATGCAGTTTTTAGCAATATTTCCAGAGAGCAGGAAGTGGGTTACCAAGTGGCTGTCCAAGATTCCAGCCGACCTCTCTCCTCCTCGTCCTCACTCTCTCAGTCAAAGAAAAGCCCCAGCCTTCAACAGAAGCTGTGAGGGGCAAAAGATCCCTGACAAGGAAAAAAAAAGTTCAAGGAGAACCCATTCACACTATGCAAAGTGGTCATATCGGGTACATGTTATACAGGCAAAAAGCAGCCAGGTTTTAAAAAATTTTAAACACACAGAGTCATACCACCCCTCTGCTCAAAACTCTCCTGCGGTGACCCATTGCACTTCTCATCACCTCACCCTGTCACAGTCTTGCCCATCACACTGATCACCTTTTTACACATTACGTAATGTACCTGCTTATGAAGCTCATTATTTACTCTCTGTCTTCCTCCGCTAGAATGTAAGCTCCGCATCGGCAAGGATTTTTGTCTGTTTTTATCACTGATTTGTCTCAGTATCCAAAACAGTGCCCGGCCCTTACTAGGTAGTCAATAAGTATTTGTTGAATTAATTAGTTAATTAGTGGATAGGTGGATAAATGATGTTATAACATTAGACCAGGCAGAAATGATTCAGTGATCTAGCTATGTAGGTGTAGGTATAAACAGAGAGGCAGCAGTGGCTGCAGCTATAGATAAAGCTACAAGCGAAGGCTGTGACAGATAGAGACACAAATGACAAGTTGTAAAATAAAGGGACAAAGTATGCAAAGGCCAAATGAAGAACTTATTCTGAAAGTTTTTAAAAACATAAAAAATTCCTTACAAAAGAAATGAAAGAGAACATGAAATTAATTAAACAAGACCTCAAAGAGGTAATGGCAACATTGAATGAAACTTCTAAAGAAAGAATTAGGGGCTACAGAAACACATTATGAATCAGAATAACATGATTAGAGAATGGAATAATAAATTAGAAACATCAATGAACAGAATACACATAGCTGAAAACAGAATTAATAGCCCTATATGTCTATGCAGTGAAAATAGAAGAAAAGGAATTGTAGATTAAAGCAACTCACAGAAGAAAAAGATACGAAGGATAGACATTGGTGATCCAACATAAATATACAGGAATTGATTTTCCAAAGAGAATGAAAGATGTAGTAGGAAAAAAACACCTGAAAATGAAGAAAGGACTGAATCAGCATGAAAAAATAAGTTCTGGGAAAAAATTAATAGTGCATCTTTGCTATAAGGCATGTTTTGGTACTGTTACTGAACTTAAAGGTTAGTTATTCAGGCATGCAGGTGTGAAAAGCAAGCTGTCTAGAAAGGACCAACGGTAAGCTGGTCTGCAGTTTCTTTACAGAAACACTCAGTACCAGAAGACAGTGGTGCAAGCTCAATAAAGCTTCAAGAGAAAACATGACCTAAGTATTTTGCACAAAGCCAGTCACCTAACCAGTAAAGCCATGACAGGAGTTCCCCACTTATCTGCGGGGGACACATTCCAAGACCCCTAGCTACCTGAAACCATAAATAGCATCAAACCCTCTGTATACTATATTTTCCCTTATTAAGTTGAGAACTTTCACCTTTTCGCTTCAAGTGAGCACTTTACTGCTTCTCTTTGGCAAATGTGAATGGCCAGCATCACTACTCTTACACTTCGAGGCCACTATTAAGTAAAGTAAGGGTTACTTGAACACGAGCACTGCGATACTGCCACAGTCAGTCTGACAACCCAGACTGCTGAGTGACTAACAGGTGGGGAGTGGGTACAATGTGGATCTGCTGGACAAAGGGTTGCTTCACGTCCTGGAGGGGACAGAGTGGAACCGTGTGAGACTTCATCATGCCACTCGGAATGGCTTGCAAATCAAAGTTTGTAAAAGGTTTATTTCTGGAATTTTCCATTTAATATTTTCTGACCACTGCTGACCACGGGTAATTGAAACTGCAGATAAGGGGGGCTATTGTATTATGTGAGAACCCAGAGAACATAGCAATATTGAAAATCCACTCAATAAAGAGATGAGTGGAGAATCCACCTCACTCAGAGAAAACCGAAAGTTCTTTCCATGGTTTACAAGCTTCTGCCCCTTCTGGTTTCCCTTATCTTTCCAGCCCAATCCCCGACTCCATTCCTCTTGACCCATGCTGTCCACCCTCACTTCCCTCCTCCTGATCCCCAGACCCATCAACCCAAACACACCTGAGGCCTTGCACCATTGCCTCTGCCTCAAGCGTTCTTCACCACTTGTCTTATTCCCTCACTTATTTAATGAGACCTTCCTTGCTGCCTTACCTAAAATTCCAGTACCCCCAACACCCTCTTTTTCTCTTCTCTGCTTGATTTTTCTCCTTGGCAATTATTCCCATCTAGCTTACTCTATCTTCTTTACATATTTTGTTTCTTATCTGTCTCCCGCAGACTAAACTATAAGTTTCCTGAGGACGTAAATTATTATCTGTTTTATTTTTCTTTATTCCTAGAATAGTGCCTGGAACACAGTAACCATTTGAGTATTTATTTAGTGAATAAATAAATCTAGCATCTAAGTCCATTCCTCCCCTCTCCATCCCCTTAATTTTTTTGAAACAGAGTGAACCTAGAGGGTAAAAGCAGTTAAACGGAGGGGTCTGAAAACTAAGTCTTATCAGGGCAATCTGATGAATACCTAGCCTTTGTGTTAATTAACCCTAAATGTATTAGAAGAAATGTCAACAGTGACTTTTCAGATATTGCTACAGAAACAGAATTTGAACACTTAGAGAAAGGGAAATTTTCCGTTTTTCAAGAAAATTATCTTAGCGACGGAGCTAATGATGGAATCAGCGTCTTCATAAATGCTGAACTTCCCTGCCAATGGAGATTGTGAAAAAGATGTCAGATGTTTGCTATCAGGGACCCTATGGGAGAAATCCCTGCCATATAAAGGAATTTTAGTCCAGAGAGCCCCCAACTTCTTCTGCTTTGAGATTCTGTGATGCTATGCACACATGATATTCTGTGATGCTCTGCGTGCAGCTTCAATTGTTCTATTGTGTGTGACGGTGATTTGGAGACATTTACATTTGGGAACTGTGACTATACCTCTGCCTGCAGGTCAGGTCCTTGGCTTCCCCACCCAGTTCCTACTGGCTGCTCTTTGAATCACAACACTCCTGGCGTGTAGGAGTCCAGCACAGTTGGTTGACTGGCCTTTCTTGAAGAGATTTACAATTCAGCAGTAATTCCAACAGGAGGAATTCATTTGCTGTAATTGAGCAAGCAGATCATCACCTATTTCTTTTGAAAATTGTCATTAATATGATCTTCAGGCAACTCCTCCCAGCTAGGCATGGGCCTTGGTTGAAGCAAGCTTCAATATTTCTTTGATATAAGGGTAAAGGACCTTAAGTGAATGAGCTAAAGATTCTAAAGAGCATTGAATTGGTTTAGGGCATTTTGGTGAGAGGGCATTTTTGCTGGGAGTGGTGAGGAAGAGCATGAAACAAACATTTTTATTTGTTTGCTTTTCTGTTTCATCGTTCTTATGTTCCTAATACTCATGTTTTATAAAGCTATTGCTGTTTCTGAGTCCAGTTGACAAGTTATAGAATTCATAAGAACATTCCATGCCACAGTCAAAACATAAAACATTTATTCTTACATTTACAAAAACGTATTTTCTGTTGGAAGCTAAAATAATCACACTTTGATTCTAAAGGATACATGAACTAAACTCTAGCAAAGGCATTAAAGAGATCTAAAGCTCTAAATAAAAAAGAATTGTTCCCAGTTATTTAGAAATGTACCTGCTTAAGCCCAACTGAGGTAATTACTCTTCTGAACTTTAAAGTAGATAACTTAAAAAAAAAAAGAAAAAAAAAAAACTCTTAGTCATGGCACCATGACAGTAAAGAACTCTGAAAGATGGTCTTCAGGTGATCACAATTAAAACACAGCAAAACTTCAACCTCTGTGGTCTTACCTGTAACACTGCACTGTTACACATAACATTTCACAGCGTTTCCATGACTTGAGATTTATGGTGCTGTCAGTTTTAGTATCATGCTTTACAGCCATAGAAAGAAAAGTTTGTGCTTCCCATTTGTTGTTGAGTAGGGGATGGCTGCTATGTATAGCTATGTAGAGGTTAGGATTTTTGAGGAAGGCTTGCTACTCTAATTCTATCAAACCTAGGAGAGAATCTTCTTTTCACTTGTAAACATTTCCTTAACATTTACAGTGTTAATTTTTCCAGGGAAGCATCCATTCTCAAGGGTCACTGCAGGAAGGATTTTCCTGGCTCGGCTTGCGGCTGGTCATTGACACAAGTCCCTTAAGTCATATGTGCATATAAACCACCAGGGGTTTTTGCAAGGATTAGGGGAGGTATATTAAGTGTGATACATAATAGGTACTCAGTGAATGATCCACAAACATTTTTATTGTGTTAGTCTAGTTTGTGTTTTTGGGCCAGTGAATCTGTATTGTTAGAAAAATAAATGGCCACTGGTTTATGGTCAGTTCCCACTCTCCTTCATCCTCCGGCAGGCAGCCTTACTATCTGAGTGGCACCTCATCATAGCTACTAGAGCAGGGCAGCTCTGCTTTAACACTCTTTATTCCATTCCCCTTTCTCCTTCAAACTCCCCCACTTATCCCATGGATCTCTCCCTTAAGTCCTAGTTGGAGTCTCCAATAGCAAGAATGGCAGTAGGCTGGGGAGAAAGAAAAGGAAAAAATGAACACTTTCAATGTTTCTACTTCATGGGTGACATTGACCTAGGACTTTACATGCACAACTTTACTTTGGCTTTTATAACACCCATGTGGAGTGATGAATTTTTTTTTTTTTTAATGTAGACAAAAGACCTAAGATTTAGTTACATTATTTGTCCCCAAATTAAATGGTTTATCCTTTTAATATGCTTCTCTTGTGAGAAAAATTCTGCTAGTTAAGATGACAGAAGTTGGTTGGGAGCACCTTGAGGAGGACCTTCCTTGAGTTTAAGTTTGATTTAGCACTGTGTTCCAATAGTAATATTGGTAGCAGTAGGAGTAACAGCAATGAGAGTGGTCACAGACCAGGAATAATAATAGTAACAGTAGTAATGGCGGAAGTAGAAATCTCAGAAATAGCATGCCTCAATCTGTTGACAGGGTTCAATATTCAACTTGCTATCTTTTCAGCATTCCTGTTTTAAATGCCCAAACCATACCATTTGGGTCACCGGGCTGACAAACTTGAATTTATTTTGTTTCCTTTGAACACTGGCCGGGACTTAGTATTTTGATTTCCTTTTTTAACTCTAACACTAACAAAGCATAATTGTGATCTTATTCAGAGCTGCATGTGACATTCATCCCTAACGTATCCAAGGACCCACATGTGAATGTCTGACAGCAAAGCGTTTGGACGTCAGACCCCTGAGTGCTCACCCAGTACCCACTGATCGCAGTGTGAGTGTGTCTCACCTCCAGAGTGTGGGGCCAAACAGCTCTGGGAATACCCAGCAGTTCCCATGCTTGCCAAGTTCTTTGTGCTATGATCATGTAAGACTTATGTCTTGGGAGCCCCTAAATTGGTACAGCACACAGTCTGTGTATCGTCTCCTCTGAAAGACTTTAGGTTTCCTAGTTCCCTTCCTACATGGATCTTCAGACTTTTGAAGTATTTATTTATTTATTTATTTATTTATTTATTTATTTGTAAGACAAGGCAACAGGTCCCTTCATCCTATTGCTGCACTTTGCTGTTGCTGGAGGGAGATGAAATCTTACAATTATGAATTTCAGAATAGAACTTGATTATATTAACCACCTAACAATAAAAGAGAAATAAACTCATGTGGATGTGAGTCTTTTTGAATATCCATTCTCTTTCAGTTCTTTCACTTGAAAAGTGAGGGGCAAAATCAGAAACATAGCCTGAGATTAACAAAAGCTTCCCAGTGACATGGGATTGTCTCAGCCTGAGAGGGAAGACTCTGATGTTCTTCCCAAGGGAAGAATCAGGACCTCACCTTCCTTCTCGAGATAAGCCAGGTGCTTTACTCCAGAGCAGGAATTTCTTTTTCTCAAATCCCACCCCCTCCACAGTAAGTCATCCTTTATGCTACAAGGAAGTAAGTGTCGCTGAGCTGCTTAACCTGTCCTTGCCATTGGAGGGGCAGTATCTCTCAGAGGACACCCTAGCTCAGTGGCATGTAAAACTGACTCCCAGTCAGCTGAGCCTGCACATCAGCTGCCAACATGATTGGCACTCGCTGATGGCTTGTAAAAAACCAGCACACACCCAGAGGGAGCTGTGTCCTTTCTAAAGTGGATCCCTCTTTCATATTCCAAGTTGACTTGGAAGTCATCACCGGTTGCCTGGAACATAGTAGGCTCTCAGTAAATACATGGTGCCTGAACAAATGAAGATGTATTCACAACTCAGTTTTTGTGCCAAAGATATTTTTCAGTTTTAATAATTTATGGTCAAATGCTAAGACATAATACATTACCATGGGGATTTCTTTTCACTTACTTGTTTTATCTTAGACAAAATGGTTATTTAAAAAGAAGCTTTTGGAGGCCTTCCTAATTATATTCCTCACTGAATCATATGTTTATAGGGATTTTAACTATTAGGTCCAGAACTGCCTCCAGAATTCTAAGCCAATGAATGACCCACCTTGGCATAAGTGATTATTGGTTCAACATATATTCAAAATGTATCAGATAAACAATCCTACCTTCTTCTCTGTGTGCACTTGAGCAAATCATTCAGGGTCTCTGGGTCTCATTTTCTTTATTTCTCAAGGGTAAAATTGGGTTTGATGAGTTCCAAGGACCCTGACAGCTCTAATTCTCATACATTTGGCAGAATGCTGGCAAAGGAATCCTCAAATTACTAGTTGCTCTTTCACTGTGGTGAGCCTCTTAAAGAGTTTGCCCTTCATTTTCCCTTTTCTTCCCAGCCTGACTGTCTCACCAGTAGGAAATGTTTTTTGCTTGGCACTTACAAGGATTTTTTTTCTCTCTCTTCCCACACTAACCCTATTGCTGTCTCATGGTTTGTAAATACTTCCAAAGAAACACATGCTCAAACACGTTGATAATTTGCAGGCTAGCTACATATGCCACCAAACTGTTAGATATTTGAGGGTAAGAAATATGCCTGATTTCTTGTGATATTTAGGCACCCAGCACAGTGCCAGGAAACCAGTAGAGACCAGCACTACTCATGTATGGACCAAGGACCCCACACCAGAAGCTTGTTTAAAGGCTGCCAATTCCTCAGCCCACTATAGGACTATGTAATCAAAATCTGCATAGGTGGGGCCCAGGAATCAGCATTTTTACAAGCACCCTAGGTGGTCCCTCTGTACCCTGAGGCTTGAGAGCCTCTGCAGTACACAGTCAATAAATATATGCTGAATACTGAATGAACATTTCCAAAGAAAGGGAAACTTACCCCTCTCCTCAGCAAAGGTCTTAGACTCACAAAGACAATACCAGGGAGAAAAGGAATAAAGGCACGGAAGAAAATACAGTGCACTTAACCCAGTAGCTCTTATGTGTCTGCTGCAAAAGAACCCCTCTGTTCTCTTAGGAAAAAAACAAAGCAAGGCTCAGTTCCTCTCAGGTTAGTGCAATCACTACATGACTTGTTCAACTCACTGTCACTTTCAACTTATTCATTAAGGCTGGTTCTTCCCTTACCTCCAAATGACAACTCAAGGAAGTCCTGTAACGTCCCTGGCTACTGCTAGGTAACATAAACACTACTTTGCTTTAATAAGTGTAAAGCACAGACCCAGGTAATAGTCAAAACTCCAACTTGGGGCCGGGTAAAATGGCTCACACCTGTAATCCCAGCACTTTGGAGGGCTGAGGCGGGAGGATGGCTTGAGCCCAGGAGTTTGAGACCACCCTGAGCAACATAGTGAAACCCCATCTCCAAAATATATTGCAAAATTAGTTGGATGTGGTGGTGCATGCCTGAGGTCCCAGGTAGTAGAGGGGCTGAGGCAGGAAAATCACTTGAGCTTTGGAGTTTGAGGCTGGGATGAGCCATGATCATACCACTGCACCTCAACCTGGTGACAAAGGGAGACCCCGCCTCAAAAAAACAAAACAAAACTCCAATTTGATTTGAGGTTTCAGACCCCTTCACCTTCCACATCCTACATCTCAACCAAATTGTAAGCAGAAAGCCTGTAACTGGGAAAGGGAATCTCTCTTTGTTCCCCACCTACAGTTTCAGCTCCTCCTCCTCTATCTTTAGTTTCTGACCCTTTCAGAGAAAAAGAAAGCAGGGACATTCCTACTGACGAGCACTACTGTTGGCTGGCTTCACACTCATTGGACTTGGAGATATTTACAGATGACTCTTTCTGGGGGATGGTATTGTGGCTTTTTGGAAACCTCCCAATCCTGGCCTCCCAAATACAGATCCTTTAATGTGGGTGATGCCCTACCTCTGAATTCTCCATGCTGAGATATGTTCACCCCTGCACGGGACTCTCTCAGACACAATCTCAGGTGAGGACTCTCTCAGACAATCTCAGGTGGGCCACACTAGGGTTTTGTCACACATGTGGCCCACATCCAGCCCCGAGGAAATACTCATGCAAGCCTCAAATGCCAGCCACCAGGGCTATAGTCTCTCCTTAGCCTCCCTGTTAGAGCAGCTAACCAGCCTGTCTTTTTACCTGTGGCATTTTCCAACAAGAGGCCAACACAGGTCTGATGTGACTCCCTACTGCAGGAACACAAAGCAGCTCCATGGAAGTCCCCTTTTCTTGGTGTAAAATGAAAAGGAAAGAGCCCCTACTCCTTCAGAGAATGGAACTCACGGAACACCAATAGCTCTTTCCAAAATTACTACTTAAAATCATGTTTCTGTATAACATAAACAAAGCATTAAGAGATGTCTACCTAATTCTCAGACAGCCTCTTTGCATCTTGGTTCAGCAATGCACTATATTGTCTGATCTTAAGGCCCATAACAGATTGAGACTAGGCTAGACTATTTAAACATGACTTTAAGCCAGCCAGCTCAGAGGGTAACCTCCCATCAGATAATATGGCTTACACCTTGAGCTCACTCAGAATGAACCTCCATGGGGCAGAGGGGCTTTAACTCTTCCCACCTGGGAGGTCCAGAGGCTAGATAAGAATTCTCAAGACCTGACTAAAGAGAATAAAAAACATCAAACAGCCAGAGTTCCCTCAACCACCTGTGGCCCACCTTCCAGATTCTGAAGCTCCATCAGAAGACCTACCTCTCCCCCCATCAGTGGATGCCAGGAAGGGCCGTATGTTTCAGGAACAGATGCCCTTCATCCGGACCTGTAGCCTGGTCCGCTGCAGATGCTGTCAGTCATCAGGTGGGCAGGTGTCTCTGGATGAACTTCAGAGGAGTCTGAAATCCCTTGAGAAATTATGTTAAATTTATAAGTATAAAAACGTCTCTTGGTAAAGGGTATATACATTTTTTTTCAGACTGTCAAAGGGGTTTATAATCCCAAAAGTGCTTTTGCAGCCCTAGAGTTTCAGCATGGTCTGAAGTAGGACAGTAGTGTTCTAACATTGGCTAACAACTATTAATATAAAAGACATACAGTAGTTCCTGCTTTTCTGAGGTGACACATGTTCCAACACCCCCAGTGGTTACTGAAGCTACAGATAGTACTGAACCCTCTATATACTATGCTTTTTCCTATTCATACATACCTATAAAGTTTAACTTATAAATTGGGCATAGTAAGGGATTAACAACAGCAATTTTTGGTCGAGTGCAGTGTCCCATGCCTGTAATCCCAGGACTTTGGGAAGCTGAGGTGGGAAGATTGCTTGAAGCCAGGAGTTGGAGACCAGCCTGGCCAACATAGTGAGACCCCGTCTCAACCAAAACTTTAAAAAATAAGCCAGGCATGGCGGCATGCACCTCTAGTCCCAGCTACTTGGGAGGCTGAAGTGGGAGGATTGCTTGATCCCAGGAAGTCAAGGCTGCAGTGAGCCATGATCACACCACTGCCCTCCAGCCTAGGCCACAGAGTGAGCTCTTGTCTCAAAAATAAATAAATGACAGTTCTTCTATTACATAGTACAATTATAACATAACAATATACTGTAATAAAAGCTGTGTGAATGTGGTCTCTCACTCCCTCTCTCAAAATACTGTAATCTTTTCAGACCCCAGGTTACTGAAACCGAGGAAAGAAGAACCACAGATAAGGAAGCACTACTGTGTGTACCATAACCAGGGCATCACTTCATTACACCTTCTATGTGTAAATGGGAGCGGAAGAGGCTGCCCAGAAAAAAGAGCTGAACCTTGAAAGAAGAATAGGACCATGACAGAGGGAAGCAGAAGGAGGGGAAACTAAGGGGCCATTTCAGAAAGCAGAACAAATCATAAGCAAAAGTCAGGTGTGAGTGTGAAATGACATGCAGTGGGCAGCTGGAGTGTGAGGTTATACCCAGAAGAATGTTGGCAGCTAAAACCTGAAAGTAGGCTTGGAGCAGAGTCGTGAAGGGTTTTGATGTGAAGGGAGAGGATGCGTACTTTTTCTGGAGATGTGGGCAGACAGTGAAAATTATTAACCAAGAAGAAATATTGACATATCTCCTTGTGCTTGAGCATTTGCATGTCTATTTTCCCAGATAGGATGTGAATGAAGTGCGGGAAGGCAGAATCACAGTTGAAGTTATGTTTATAAGTTCAATTGCCTGCACATTCCCCAGCATAACACAGGGGCTTAACATATTTTTAGAGTAAGGAGAGAAGATGCATTGAAAGGAAGGGAGAAAAATGGAGGAGGAAGAAAGGAGGAAGAGAGAGGGAGAAAGAGAGGTAGGGGAGGAGGGAGCTGTACTTTAAGAAAAAAAAATTATATATATATAGAGAGAGAGAGAGAGAGAGAACAGCAGACTATTACGTAGGTCCAGACAATGAGAGCCTTCATGAAGTAAGTATCTTATAATTTGGAGTTGCTATCTTGCCATAAAACCCAAATTCTCATCCTCTTCTAAATAGCTTTTCTATAAACTGTTTGAAATTAGTGTTAAATGTTCTAATTCATTGTGAATAGAAGGGATCTGTGAGTTGCTTTACCTGCCCTGTTAGCGAATCTGTGCTCATCCATCCTATACTTTTGCCTGGTTCTCCTTAGGGACAGAGCATACAATTGCAGATGGCCAAGAGTGGAGCATGGCCAGGGAAAGAGAAGTGAGTAACTGACCCATGGGCCTCACATGCATCTTACGCTTCAGCCCTTCTGCCGCCCACTCGCTCAACAGCGCAATGTGTTTGTTATGCCTGGCTGACTTTTACATCCTGCCAGCCCGGACATACTAAAAACCTGACCTTCAACTCAAACCCTCTTAATCCATATGCTCTATTATGTGTCTCTCCAGATTGAGTGGAACTTGGGTCAACCCTTGGTTAGGATGACATTTTTCACTCTTCTAAGATTATGATTTAATCTGTCCATCTCAGACCTACCTGCAGTACTTTTCTGTTTATCCAGATAACCTTTCAGGGCTCTCTAAGCTTGTCATTTCCTCTTTGACCACATTTCATATACGTATTTCCTGTTGAATTCCTATAGCACACCTTCAAATCCTGAATTCTGAAGTGTTGTTCATTCACTTCCTTTAATAACTTGCTAGTTCATAAACAAAATTATTTTACAGAATTTTTAGGATAAGGCTCCAGATGCATCCAGGTGGTTGCCTTGGCCTGTACAGTTATATATTTTCAAAAAAGGAACACAAGAATTTGATTTTTTAGAAAAATAAATCTATACCATTCCCCCAAATTAACTGCAGCTCCTTGCAGGCTCAGAGGTCACAGGATTTAGAGGTAGTCTCCTAGAACCCTGAGCAGTGGATCTTGTGAACCTCAGAAATTCTCCAATGATCTCTCTACTTTTGTGCACTTAACCAAAGCAAGCACATGATACATGTTAGGTAAGAAGAATAAGCTGAAGTCATCAAGTGGCCAATCAAAGTACAGCTCCCAACAATTATAATTCCTAATTATGTAGTGAACATCTGCTATGTGCAGGTTGCTGAGAGAGAAGACAGGAAGATTAAAAAAAAAAAAAAAAAAAAGTCCTGTATAAAAATGGTTACTTTCCTTAGGGAGCTAGTTGGTAAAGGAACCATCCAGGGACACATTAATTGTGGTGCAATGCACAACAGGATGTTCCCTCATAGAATTTCAGGAGAGGGGGCTGTTCATTCTGGCTGCCATGGATCCCAGCAAGAGGACAGCTGCACTCAGCTCCAGTCCCCACGTAGGGTCATGTTGCCAAACCTTCTGGATGTGTGGTTGATGGCCAATGCGTATTTTGTGGAGGCTCTCCTGATTTTTCATTCTTGTCAACCAATTCAAGCTTTTTTCAAGCCCTGATTCCATGTGTGGAAGCAGGACATTCCCATCTGCTGGCTGTGGATGGCCATGGACCATCAGCTTCTAGCTGTGGACCAGAAGTGAGGTTCTCAGAAGAGGTCAGGGTGTTTCTAGAAAAGTGGGTTGAAGTCAGAGTGCCCTCCCTCATTATCTAATATTGGGCTGAGCACTATGGTTTAATTCCTTGTGCTGAGAGATATCATATTCCCTTCTTTTAAAAAAATTAATAGGATAATCCTATCTGTGTTTTGCAAAGATAATTCTGGTGGCAGATGGGCACTTGGCAAATGGGTTGATAACATTAGTTAATTTAATGAATGAGAGAGAGAGTGAGGAAGGCAAGAGATTAGAGGAGAGCTAAGAGGCCCTTGAACCACCAGGGATGGTGGCTCACACCTGTAATCCTAGCACTTTGGGAGGCTGAGGCAGGTAATCACCTGAGGTCAAGAGTTTGAGACCAGCCTGGCCAACATGGTGAAACCTCGTCTCTACTAAAAATACAAAACTTATCCAGGCCTGGTGGTGGGTGCTTGTAATCCGAGCTACTTGGGAGGCTGAGGCAGGAGAATTGCTCGAACCCAGGAGGCGGAGCTTGCAGTGAGCCAAGATAGCGCAACTGCACTCAAGCCTGGGTGACAAAAGCAAAACTCTATCTCAAAAAAAAAAAAAAAAAGGCTCTTGCAGTGATGCAGACAAGACATAATGAGGTTAAAAGAAAATGAAAATGGAAAAGAAGTGATAAATATGGAAACCATCTGAGGGGCAGAGTGAGACTTTTGTGGAGGTCACTAATGTGGTTCACCAAACTTCCCTGGTTCTCCCCCTCTCTAAGAGTTGACGCTTTGCCACTTCCTGGTCTCCTTGCATTCAAGTGGTGCCACGTGACCAGTGCTGGCCAATGAGTTTCAAGAGAACGTGATGGGGACTACTTCTGGCCCAGAGCATTTAATTTCCACTCTCAAAAGCTCTCTTTCCTTCTGGTAATGTTCAAGATAGTAGGTGCTCCACCAGATTGGCCACCTAAGTGACTACAATGAGCTGAGCCCCCTGATGATTTAGGACATGTAAAGAAGTAAACTGTACTGGGATTTCGAGGTTGCTTGTTACCAGAGCATAACCTAACCTATCCCGACTGATCCATTTCTGTTTGCCCCTTTCGTCCACATTGCAGTAGACAAAGTAAAAATAATACTGTTTTACTTCTCATAAGCAAGACCAACCATCCTGGCCGAAATCCATGAGACATTTGCAGAAAACATTTGTAATTATATAGGTGATGCAACCATATTACATCCTAGCCCCATTAGTAGTCCAGCATTCTATTGTTTTTTAGGAATTTTCTCAGGATTCTATTTTTGATGACCCTTTTCTCACAGCAGAGTATAGAATTAATGTAATTATTTTGTTAAAACTGTCAGTTGCCTTCTTTTTAGCTTAGTACGTACGAAAGCCTTTAAAATGAATGCATGAATTGAATGACTGATTTGCACATCAATACAAAATAACCAAATTACTCATCCAGTATCTTCATAATCCTACTAAAGAATTCTACTGTAGAGATGGAAAGAGAAAATAAGAGTGAGAATAATAATAATATTTATGATATGAGTAACTTTTACCATTTAACACAAGTAACATTTTGCTATACAATTAAAATCATTTTTATTTCAGGTTTCTTCTCAAAGAATCTGAAACAGAATTACAAATCTGGCAAAGGTATATTTTGAATCCTATATCTCAAAATATAAAGAAGTGTAGCTTACGAGAAAGTATTACCATTTATTGTGTATCCCAAGCAAAGCTAGGATCCACGTGGTCATAGAATCATGTCTTAGATTTCGTCTGTAAAGTGAGGAAATACATGCTATCTCCTCTTCTGAAAAACTAAGCAAGAGCCAATGAATTACGATCTGGAAACCCTTTTTAGCAACCCTGAAGTTGTTGTGTAGGAACAAAATTGAATTGCCTGTTTAGGAACTTTAAAGTTCAGCCTAGATAAGAAAGATTCACGGCGATATGAGGGCAATTAAAGAAAGAACATAGCAGATCCTTAAAAAGAAGTCTCTTGCTGTATACTCCAGCTTCCACAGCCTTCCAAAGGAATCGGCCACAGCATCTTTGTCACTTAACTTTTTTTAATCTGAACTGACAGATCACTGGAGAATAACTGTAGGGAATAATCCCCACACTGGCACAGGGGGTGGATTAAATCAACCATGAAAATAAGCACTGGCCCATGTGTCTATAGCCTAAAAGAAATTTGAGTGAGCATAGTGCTGTGTTGAAACCAGGCACAGTAGCCACTGAATTGTCTGTAATATTTTCTCCTACAAATCTCCATTTGAAGGGAAAGGCAAACACTGATCCTTTGAAAGCCAGGGTGCATCTTGCTTTGTCTGCTTAATTTAAAGAATTATTTCATTAACATAGGAATATAAACTGAGCATACTTCTCCCTTCCCTCCATACATGTAACATAACTTTTAGTGAATATGGCGTATGGGTTCTCTTCTACCTTAATTTTTATAAAAGTAAAAATATCCCTGGAAAACCCATGCTCAATAAATGTTAGCTATAATTTTAAACCTTTTAACCTCGAAGGTGGATTGGCCTTCTAAGAAGTCATCAAAGATGTAAATAGGTCTTTTTCACATTAATGGAGGAAAAATAATGGGATTGAATGTGACATGATCACTTTTATGAGTTGCTTCCTATCTCACCCAAATGTATCTTCTGTCCTTAAACTCATTTGGTTTCAAAAAGACAATGAGGCATAGACAGTGAATCTCAGACTTCTCAGAAAAACAACAGCCACCACCACTTGATTATCCATGTATTGGAGAATTTGCAGAGCACAGAGAACTGATATCCAAGGAGAGTCCCATTGTGTCTGCCATGTTCTTCACCAATCCTCTGCCAAACTCCGTAAGGAAAGAATACTACCAGTTCTTCTGTGAGTAAACTGTACTGGGATTTCGAGGTTGCTAGATTCTCTGAAGGATAAATTTGGTCCCATCTGCTGAGCAAACAGATTTCAAATCAAGAATCAATGTTTCCATAAACAGTCTAGGGATTCCTTGCAGGTTATCCAAACATCAAGGAACCTGTTAAGCAAAATCAAGGAACCTGTAGAATCTATCCACCAGAATTCAATCAAAATGCCCACTCAAACCCTAGGAGTTCTAATTTGTTATTGTATTAACACTTGGAAAATACTTGAAATTTGATGGGAAAAGGCAGAAGAGGGTTATTTAAATTTTTTGTCTTAAAGAAGATCTTACTAAAATGTTTAGTATTGATAGAACTGCATTTTCTTCTTTAACTCATGCTGTAGGCTTATTCAAGGAGCCGAATTTCCACACCAAGCTCCTCACAGCTGAAAATCCGTAACAATGATGCTTTCCCAGAGCCTGGGGAGGGTTCAGCCAAGCCCCAGGTTATCCTAGTTGGTCAGAAAAGTCCCAGCTCCAGTTTCCCACCTTTGCACACTTTAAGACCCTTTTTTGTGTTTTTTCACCTTTCCTACCAGACTATCTGAAATACTTTGCCTTCATGAAAACTGCATTTATTAAGAAATTCAAGCTGGGCGCAGTGGCTCACACCTGTAATCCCAGCACTTTAGGAGGCCGACGTGGGCTTATCACGAGGTCAGGAGATCGAGACCACCCTGGCTAACATGGTAAAACCCTTTCTCTATTAAAAATACAAAAAATTAGCCTGACATGGTGGCGGGCGCCTGTCGTTTCAGCTACTCCGGAGGCTGAGGCAGGAGAATGGTGTGAACCCGGGAGGCAGAGCTTGCAGTGAGCCGAGATCATGCCACTGCACTCCAGCTTGGGTGACACAGCGAGACTCTGTCTCAAAAAAAAAAAAAAAAAAAAAAAAAACAGAAATTCATATGCATATGCCCACTTAACGCATATTTACATTTTAACACATTTATATTTTCTATCAATCAAGGATGATTATTAACTTCAAAGTTTCTCTTTAGTGTGAATTTGCCAGTTTCATCACACTGGATAAGCTTGACATATGAATTAACACATGCAGTCTTATTAGGAGTAAACAAGAATTTCATTAGGCAAGCTAGGTATGTTGGTACATGCCTGTAGTCCCAGCTACTCTGAGAGGATCACCTGAGGCCAGGAGATCAAGGCCAGGCAGGGCAACAGAGTGAGACCCCCCTACTATAAAAAAGAAAAAGAATTGTATCAAGTTTATTTTATATTGAAAATAGTTCATCATGTCCTCCAGAGATCCTGATATAAAATATATAAATCATATATATATAAAATTATATGTGTGTGTATATGTATGACATATGTATAAAATTTCTTCATTTATAAAATGCTCATGTCTGACAACAAAGACAGTGACCTTCAGGTTATTTCTAAGTGGGCCTTCCCAATAATATTAGTTCCATATATGTATGCATTAGTTTGTGTCAAAAAAAAAAAAGATGGCGTTCCAAGGTCAAATGAGTTTGGTTGGTATTGGATAGAAAATGTTAATCACGTTTCTTTAATGCTGAAATTCTACCCATTAATATTCTAATGCTCACTGGATTTCCAAAAATAGGATGAAACATCCAGTATCTCCAAAATAATTTTTTTGGCCATTGGACACTTTTTTTTCATGGAGCATATGTGGTAACTAGCATCCTGTGGAATAGTCCTAGGGAATATTTCTTCATCTGTCGGGAATAAATGTCCATTGTTGACTTTTCAAAAGAAGGTTCGTGCCACAGTTGGTATCATCAGTGGAGCCAAAGATGAATTTGGTCCCGTATAGGGTCTAGATCTCAGCCTAGGGCAACAAACTCAATTTAATTAGTGTCCTAGGCTGGATCAGAATATCACAATGCTGACTCAAACTGAAGAAGATAGATTATAAAACCAGAATGCCCATTTTAATTTACAAAGAGAAATATAATTGTCAAGGGGCACTAATATTATTGCCCTTTGGTCAACACCTTCTCTGCTTATAAAGGACAATTCCATGAAAATCCTTATCTTGTCAGAAGGTTACAAGATGAGTATAAATACAGGACTTGACACGTCAATTTGTTCAGAGATATAATGGCCACATGTGTCTACACAGTGGGATATGCCTGCCAGTTGGACCAGGTAGGGCATGGCCTCTGATCACCACTCCAACCTCAGAATTGGCTTCTCTGATGCCATCTTTCTGTACTTCCAGTAATGACTAACCTTCGTCTGATAGACATTTAGTTTCTGTCAATATGTTAAAATCTTCACCAGTTCAAGGATATTTAGATATACTAGACAGAAACAATGTCTAGTCCATGCAGAAGAGATGAAATGGTTATTTCATCTCAATTTACAGTGTCCCAATATTATTTTATCCCACGTGTATAATTGCTCATATCACTGTGAGACTATAAGCAGCAAATAAATGGGAAGCCATCTGTGTCTTTAACATGGCTTGGTGTAATATATATATTATATATAACATTGTAAATATGTATAAAATATAGTTATATGGTATATAATGTAAATATATATATACTTTGATTTTTAGAAGTTATTTGATTCTTAGGCACGAAAGTCACTTCCCCCTTACGGAAAGTCAAAATGTTTTGGAGTTTATGCCCAGTCCCCAGCTGGAATCAGTGACTCACTGGTGTTGGGAGGAGTCAAGGGAATAAAGGGACTCTGTGAAGCAGGATAAACCCCAAGGTGTCATTTATGCTTCAGAGCTCCCTGGAATCAGGATGAGGCTGGGACTTGCCCTGAAATCCTGCCTTTGCTTGGCTTCTTGTCCTCCCATCCTGGTGTCCTCGCTCCTCTCCTGGTTTTTCCTGGGAGCCCTTTAAATCATTTGTGCTCAAATCCTTAGATCAGGGTCTGCATCTGAGAGAGTCTGATTTAGGAGTCTTACTTTATAAGGTTGTTGAGAAAACCAATGAAGAGATTAATGTCAAATGCTTAAAACAGTGCCTAAAATATAGGAATTTGCTGTTATCGTGTAAAATGTAGCCATAGTTTTGAAACTAATTTTTGTTTAAATTTTTTGTCAGTGTGATACATGCATGTGGTTAAAAATCAATTCAATCCGGAAGGCTTCTGAAAACATGCTAAGTTCTCAGCCATCCTCCTCTCCACCCTCAGGATTACTCCCGGGGGAATCACATTTAACCATTTCTGGTTTTAGGCTTTCTGAGTTTACCTCCGTATTTCCAAAGACTTCCAATTTATCTCTGTCTTTTATTAACTTGTTGTATCATCTGTTCATTTCCTGCTATGGAGTATGAGGGTTTAGTTCACTTACAACATCTCTCACTGTCTTTATCTCCCTGCTCCGAAGGGAAGCATAGCATTATTTTTAGTTAACTGTATAATTTTAAGTAGCGTATTTAAGTCTCTATTTGTTCTGTCATCTACAGAGCCATCTCTTTACTCTCCATGCAGTGCCCCTGTCCTCCCTTTCCCTCCTCCCTCCCACCAAGTTTTCCCTTCCACATAGTCAAGGATGATAGCTTTTGTGTTCTCATGAAATCTTTCGTGCTTTGTTTATTATTGTTAAAAATTGCAAGTCAGTAAACACTCTTGACTTTAATATAGCTACCTTATTATTTCCTGCAGAGCCAAAAAAAAATATGCAGTGATCAGGTGTTCCTCTCAGTGTGGATTTTAGTGCTACTCAAAGAAAACATCCAAGTGCATCATCCTTTCATACTCCACCAAGTGCTCAAAATCACACCACATTTTACTTTCAATTAAGGTATTTATTTTAGTTGACATTGAAATTGTACACATTTATGGGTTGCCATTTGAGATTTCCATGCATATCTATGTTGTATTTATTATTTCGTGTATTTATCATTTTCTCTTCTAGCTACTTTGCAATGTACAATACCTTACTGTTACCCATAGTCACCCTACTGTGCAACAGAACACCAGAACTTACTCCTCCTATCTAATTTTAAGTCTGTACCCATTGACCAAGCTTTGCCTCTCTTCCCCTGACCCTTCCCCACTCTCTGGTAACCACTGTTCTACTCTCTGCTTCTATGGCTTTTCTTTTTTAGATGCCACGTATGAGTGAGATCATATGGTATTTGTCTCTTTGTGTCTGGTTTATTTCACTTAGCGTAATGTCCTCCAGGTTCTTTTATGTTGCCACCAATGACAGAATTTCATTCATTTTATGGCTAAACAGTATTCCTTTGTGTATATGTTCCACATTTTCTTTATCCATTCACAGTTGCTGGACACTTAGGTTGATTCCATATCTTGGCTATTGTGAATAGTGCTGCAGTAAACATGGGAGTACAGATGTCTCTTTGACTATGTTGATTTCATTGTCGTTGTATATATACCTAATAGCGGGATTGCTAGATCATGTAGTAGTTCCATTTTAGACTTTTTGAGGAACCTCTGTACTGTTTTCCACAAAGGCCATCTTAGTTTGTAATCCCACCGATAGTATATAGTGTTCCCTCTTCACACCCTCACCAACGCTTGTTTTCTGTCTTTTAAATAATAACCATTTTAATGGAGTGAGGTGGTATCTCACTCTGGTTTTGTTTTGTTGTTGTTGTTGTTGTTGTTTTTGAAACGGAGTCTCACTCTATCACTCAGGCTGCAGTGCAGTGGCATGATATCGGCTCACTGCAACCTCCACCTCCTGGGTCCAAGCGGTTCTCCTGCCTCAACCTCCCGAGTAGCTGGGACTACAGGCACATGCCACCACGCCCAGCTAATTTTTGTATATTTTTTTGGTAGAGACGGGGTTTCACCATGTTGGCCAGGCTGGTCTCGAACTCCTGAGATCTGGCTGCCTCGGCCTCCCAGAGTGCTGGGATTACAGGCATGAGCCACCGCACCTGGCCTCACTCTGGTTTTGAATTGCATTTCCCTGATAAGTAGTACATCACGTTTTATTGCACAATTGGTTTATATTGTTTGTTTCTCTTATTGTTTCTTATAAAACCAAGCATTTTTTTCTTATGCTGTTTGTTTGTTTTGCCAGAAATTTCTTATTGCCCTTCCTTTTGAAATCATTATTATTACAAAAAAAAAAAAAAAGTGTGTCTTCTTTAGGATGTGGCTAGCATCTTTTCACTTCTTACCTTTTCTTCAGCATTGAATCCAACAGTTTTTCTCCTGGAAGCTCAATTACTTCTTGTTCTAATTTGGAACAGCTGCTTCATATTTGACTTGTGACTTTCCCAGACAGCTTTGACTTTTCCTAAATTTTCTTGTTTCTTTTTTCAAATTCTTAGATTCTTCCAAAATCTCAGATATTTTTTCATTACTATGGAATCCCCCGTTTTTCTGCAGATTTTTCCCCTTACAGCCTCTGCCCCGATGCTCTGCTGTGGACTGGCTGCTGTCTGAACTGCTGTACGACTGTCACAGTGGGGCTCCCTTGTGCTGCTCTCTTGAGTGACTTAAACGCTGTTTCCTGAGTCCTTTGTCTTCCTCTTTCTTAGTTCATAACCTTATTTTGCTGAAGTACCTATTCAACTTTGTAAGAAAAAGTATGTAAGGATAAAATTATGTAAAAGATAAGATGTCTGAGTCTTCGTAAGTTCCAAAATGGGCCTTCCTCTGCTCTGGCCCTGGCCAGACAGTTGAGCTAGCAATAGAATTCTTGGTGGGAGATAACTTTCCCTCAGAACTTTGAAGGCATTGGTCCTCTGATTTTAGCTATATAGTTTTGCTAATGAGAGGTATGATAGCAGTTTGATTTATGTTTCTTTGTATGTGGCCCTTCATTTTCTCTCCAAAATCTTTTTGGATTTTAAAAGATCTTTATCTTTGGCGTCCTGCAGTTTCATGGGGAAATTGTCTAGGTGTGGATTGTTTTTCTTTCATCTTGGTTGGCACTCAGTAGACATCTGGAAGGACTGGGAAAAGCAATGGAGAGCTCAGTGTTTTGGGGTGAGATTGTAGGCTGACTGGCTTTTTTAGGGTGAGAGGAGAAGCACTTTACTTTGGGGTGCCCACATCCACATTAGAATGGCTTCTCAATTTCTTTCTCTTACTTTTTTGAGATTTTAGGCCTAGGTGGGGTTAGTCTGTAGGTGGAAATAGTGGGGAAGTCAGCTGTTCCCTAAAGAGACCTCAGCAAGCACCCCCTGGGACTCATGGGGCACTTGCCACCTCTGAGTCTTAGCCCCCGCCCCCAGCAGTTTGCTGAGCAGGTGCAGCTCTCCTGGGGTAGTCCTGCATAGCTTCTTCATTCTGCTTTACAGGGAGCACTCATCCTTCGCTTTTTATCTTTCCTATTTAATGAGGCATCTAAAAGCTAATGTTATGTCAGACTTAACCTGTCCTAAAACATTCCAGTAAGAGCGTGCCCTAAAATGTCAACAAAGGCAGTAGTGGTTGGTGAATTGCCCTAATTTCCAAAACAAAAGGCACTAAAGAACATTGGGTTATTTCCAGATGTCTATTTCTTTTCTTTCTAGCAATGATCAAATTGAAACAACGATCTTGTTTTAATTTTTTTTTTTTTTCCAATGGCAGAAAAATTTGTTTAAAAGAAATAGTCTCAGGCCGGGCGTGGTGCGCTCACATCTATAATCCCAGCACTTTGGGAGGCTGAGGCGGGCAGATCATGAGGTCAGGAGATTGAGACCATCCTGGCTAACATAGTGAAACCCCGTCTCTTACTAAAATTACAAAAAAAATCCTTGCATGGTGGCACGCGCCTGTATTCCCAGCTACTCGGGAGGCTGAGGCAGGAGAATCGCTTGAACCCAGGAGGCGGAAGTTGCAGTGAGCCAAGATTGTGCCACTGCACTCCAGCCTGGGTAACAGAGTGAGACTTTGTCTCAAAATAAAAATAAAAATAAAAATAAAAATAAAAATAGTCTCAGTGTTGGGGAGCCGCGTTTGCAAGCTGGTCTGGTTGAAAGTCAAGGGAAAAGTCGCACTCTCCGCATTTGCTGCAGCTCCCTGTAGGACTGCTGGGAGCCCCAAGGGTAGTGGCTCGCAATCCCCTAAGGTAGGTCTTTAGAATGCAGATTTTGCCCTATTCTCTGGAATCTAATTTCCTAACAAGCTCCCCTGGTGATTCTGATCCACAATTTGAGATAGGCTGCTAGAGTTGGCAGAAACAATCAACCTAAGAAAGAAGCTTGGGTGGCTCAAACAATACAAGGAAATGTGTAGGGATGTTTTCATTGGAAGAATTTCTCTCTTTATTTTCCCCTGACATCTCAAGAGACACTTAGATCTCCACCTTAAATGCAAAAGAAGCAAAAAGGCAGATTAAGGACATGTGTAGCAATACTTCTAGAGCTGATAACACTGACTATATGTGAGATGGTCACACATCATAATCTCTGGGGCAGAATTGACTTTGCTTGTTTCGGGCATTGTTGCCAAGAATAAAGGCAGAGTTCTGGGTACACATGAACATAAAAATAGAAATTAGACACTGAGGACTCCAAAACGGGGAGGATTGGAGGCAGGTGACAATTGAAAAATTACCTCTGGGGTACAATGTTCAATATTTGAGGAATGGGTACATTAGAAGTCAAATTACCACTATTATACACAATTGACTTAACAAACATGCAAATGTACTTCCTGAATCTAAAATTTGAAAGATTAACAAAAAAGAGAATAAATGCAGACCTCTCAGCAAGTTTTCACCTTCTACGCTTTTTCAAAATCCCCAGTCCCCAGCCATCTACCTTTTCCCATCAACTTTGCAAAACTTCCATCTGCAGGTGCAGGCTAGGGATGCCCTAACTGAGGACACCAGAAAGGGTTTCTGATTTGCAACCTTGGTTCAGCTCCCTGAGGTATTCTTACCTAATAGGCACGTGTGGATGTTCCATTTACTAACTCAGATTCCTCCTTTTGGGTTGTTCAAGATTCCTGTTTTTTCTTCTTCTAGAGACCTTAGTGAGGAGCAAAAGCACACAATAAATACAGAGTTAGGGAGGCAAAGGCTACATCAGGGAACACAGCTTTTTCCATGGGCCCATTGATTCTTTACAACTGGGGCTGATCTGGGAGTTGCTTCCCCCAGTTAGGGACAAATCCAGCTGGAGAACTCTTAGATGCCACCCTGGGGATACTCTAGAGACAACATGTCACAGAGTTCTGTGGACAAAGTAAGCTGATGCCTACTTATTTTCCTTAAACTGGCACCAAACCTGAGCACAGTGCTGCTGCCGCCCTATGTCTTAAGCATGGAGGAAGCATTTTCTTACCATCAAGGTAAACTAGTGGTGTGAATAACACGTACCATGGCCCTTCTCCACCTCCTTTCCATTCATACCCCTCACCTCCCTTCCTGCAACCACGACACTTCCCCCAGCCACATTTCTCTGTTCCTTATAATAACTCATGCCTCATACTCAAATTAGCATCTTTATCTTGAAAACACACATTGATATTTCTCATCAGCAGGCTTAAAACAAATGATTTGCCTACAGTAGGACTGAGGTACAACTGTACACTTTCCCAGGAGCTGAACGAGCAGACCCTTCAATTTAGGCTCAATAATGAGATACCTGAGCCACCTCTTCTCACAAGCACAGCCTTGGAGGGCATCTTTCTGAACGTGAGCAGTCATCTTTGATCAAACCCTTAGGAGAAAACAGGTTGCCTCATCATTACAAATAATCCTGTCATGTAAGAGGTTTTGGGAAGTGCCGAGGGTATTCACTGGTTGTGTAAACTTGGGAGGATCACTTAACCTTTCTGAGACCGAGTTCTGTATGTATAACATGGCAATAACACCATCTATCCATATAGTTGTCTTGAAAAGCTAATTCGTCATATTAAATGAAGGTATCTTCAAACTATGAAGCACTGTCTTACTTTTAACCCAAGTTTCCTTGGCTGTTCTCTGTCTGCGCAGTGTCCAGCTTCCAAGTCTTCCCCAGCATTTCTCAAAGCCACTGGGGTGGGGTCTTGTGTGCACTTAAAAATGAGTCCACAGTTCCCAACGCCCTGCCCTGCCAAACCTGTGCCTCTCCCTGTGCTGGCATCCTGGCCAAGTCTCTCCTGTGGCTCCACCAGGACAGCCCTTGCTGGTGGCTGCCCTGACCCCTCAGGACCATAAAACCATGAAGAGCAGAGGAGAATTATGCTCTTGCCCTGTGGCTTCCCAAGGCAATGTAACTTGGTCCCCAGTGTGTGAATATAAACAGCTCTTTTCTTGTAGTAAGATACACATCACATACAACTTGCCACTTTATTTACCACTTTATTGAATCTTCTATTTTAACTATTAACTAAGTGTACGACTCAGTGACATTAAGTATATTTTCAATGCTGTCCAACCATTTCCACTGTCTAGTTTCAGAACTATTTCTTTACCTTAAAAGGAAACTCACACTCATTGGCAGCTCCTCCCCATCCCTTCCACCTTCAGAGCTTGGCATCCACTCCTCTGCCTTCTGTCTCTATGGATTCACTTATTCTGGACATTTCATATAAATGGAATGTGGCCAAGGCTGTCTGGCTTCTTTCGCTTAGTGTCATATTTTCAAGGTTACTCTTTTTGTTTTTCCTTGGTGTTCTTTCTTTCCTTAGGACCAGGTTGGCACTGCGGGAACTGGGATGAGGATGGGTTTGGATAAGCATTACCACAAGGCTTCTTTCCAGGATTCCTGGTCACTTTCAGTGATTAGCCCTGCTTCCTCCTTTCTCGTTAGCATGGGTTTTCTGCCCTCTGTAAACATAGCCGGGTGAGGCTACTCCAGCTCCCAGAAATACCCAGAGGTGCGTGAACAGCAGTGAGTAATGGCTGTGCTCCTTCCTAATAGGCTCTCACACCCAATCCACCAGTTTGCCAGTCATGCCCACATTTGCCTGAGCCTGAGAATTCCAAGTAAATGCTGAAGTGGAGATACCGACTAGAGTGATTATAATAGTATGATCTTATATTTGGCATAAAGTAGGTTAGGATGTTGCTAGAACTCCTACTTCCTTTAGCATTTGAGCACCATTTGGCTTTCTGTACATTGCCAAGTATAGGACACTTTTGTATTTTTCCAGAATCTTCCACGGACTTGATTTTCAAGTGCTTTTGACTTTCCTTGTGTAAATCCCATCGGACATAATTCTGATACCTCTGATGATGTGACTCCATTTATGTGTAGGGGTTCACTGAGGAAACTTTTAACAAAGATTCAATATGAGAAATTGTTTACAATTTACAGCTAATATATAGAAACTGAACAAGTTGAGAAATGCAGGATTCTTGGCTACTCCTATGTCATATTAAATTATTTATCTGGGAAGTTTCAAGTTATGGCTTTGCCGTAACGCTCTCTTCTCTCTAGGAAATTTGGTTGGATGACATTTTGTTTTGTATTTCTTTTTCAAAATTTTAAATTTTTAAATTTTCATAATGTATTTCCGTGCACCCCTTTTCCTTTCATAGCTGCTGTTTCTGTAAATTTTACATTTAACATTGGTCTATGTCATGTATAGTAACAAGACAGAGAGGAGACCATCATAAAAGGGCATAAATACCAGGGAAGAAAGTAAAGTCTTTAACCTTCCCTGCTTAGGGTCAGAATTTTGCCCCAACAAGCATCATTTTATCTGCAAACATTCTTTGTAGTTCAAATATTAATACATCCTTGAACCTTCCTAACTTTATTCATCTTATTTTCTCATTCTTCGATGTCCATATTTCACTATGCTTTATGCAATGAGCCATTTCAAGGCACCATGTTTTCACATTTTTTAACTCTCATTTTCTTGTTAGTGTGTAGGTGGCTTTGGTGTTTTTTAGACCGAAGTTAACATTCATATATACCCCTCCTGCTTTCCTTTGTATCTGGTACATACCTGAACATATTTTATTCTCTGTTATTTTTTGCTTGCAGATGTCAAATTAGTTTATGTAACTCAAAGACTTAGGTTTATGCCTTTCCAGTCAAGCTGCTGTTACGGAAAACAAATATCCAAGCAATATGAACTTACGGACATGGAGGAAGGGAGACATATTTGGGCCCAGGGCTCATTAGTAGGTTAGGGTCTGCTGCACCTACCCGTCTGCCAATATCTATCTGCCAATATTCCCGGACTTTCCTGTTTCTAAATGCTGATTTAGATAAATGCTTTTCTAACCAAAATGAAACAGTATGGTATTTAAGTCAACCATGGAAATAAGCATTGACATATGTGCCCCCACCTGAAAGACATCAGGTTAGGCTTGATTTGAATCAGGCAGGAGGCCAGATGCAATCAAGTCCCTGAAGTCTGGAACTCCACCAGAAGGAGAGATCAGGCTCCACTGCCCCAGGATCCTCCAGACTGCAGAAGATCTGGGGGTGTCAGAATTGAGTGGGGCTCCCAGATCTTTGATAAAATGTGATTTTATACAACAGAAGAAAGGGGGAAATGGCAAAAGCAGGCCTTTCTCTAAAAGGTCTAATAAACGGGATGATGCTGGGGTACTTTCCAGGCCTCCCCCATGCCACCTCTATCTCTAAGATCACATCACAAGCCCCAGAGCACCCTGGCCCTACACGCAAGGCAGGCCACACACTGGACTGCTTGCACAGACCTAGAGTAGTTTAATGGCCCAGTGAGGACTTGCTATCCCAACTGGACCAAGTTGGAAGCCCTACGTGGTATGTGAGATCACAGAATTGGTATTTGATATCCCTGGGAATGGTCGCATCGTCATTTCATCAATACAGCTACACATTCGTTTAAGGCCTGTGGGTTTGACATTGATCCTTATATATTTATTTGTTCATGGACTTGTTAGAAAGCTTTTAGATTGAGATTTAGGCAAAAAAGACAGTGAACTTGGTTTTTAGCTATAAATTTCTCTAGACCATTCTTAGGTCAAACTAACTAGCTTCCTGCTGCAGAAATTGTTCAGTGCTGCATGAGCATGTGAGAACAAATTTTGCATGCTCTGTGCTAAGACACCTTCTCCCACTACTCTACCTTTCTCATAACAAGATCCTAAAAGATGATTTCATTCCCTCAGTCCTTAGGTGCTGTCCTGTCCTTAGGTGCTGATGTCTAATCCCCACACTATTTGGTTCACAGTCGCCTGCTATCATCCTTCCAGTTTAGGGATTCTCTCTTTTTAATAAGTAGGCAAAAAATTCAGACTCATGCTTTTGACCCTGCAAAATGGAGAAGCATGTACTACTTTTGAATTAAAAAAAAAAAGTTAGAAATTTGACACTAAGACGTCTAAGCAACTGGGTGGAGGTCTGAAGTAGTAAGTGAAAATGATACCATTAATGATATTGATCATGGATGACACAATTTGGTTTTTTGTTCTTAACTCCAGTCAGACACTTACCAAAACAACTAAACTGGTTGGACTTCAAAAATCTAAATGAAATCTTGAATGCATGAGTGTATTTCCCATGCAGTATGGAAAGGGAGAGAGAGAGAAAGTAATTAAAAAACAATCTCCATTCCTACCACACACCTTTGGCTTGCATTGTTCACCACCTTTTAAAGTAATGACTGATGTGTTATATGCTGGTCCTCCCAAAATACTAAACTTTCCCCAGAAGTGATCCTAGTTCTCCCAGTGCCTCACAACCCTCTTAAATACCAAAGAGCTTCAGGAGGCGGAGGTTTCTAAAGGAAACCCTCCTCCACTTGCACTGGACAGGCTGTCAAGACCCAGCAAGACACTTTGTCATGTTATCTCACTCCACATTTGCTTTCTCTCCTTGTAGCTACCTCATCCCTGAACTCCCAGCTCCAGCAGCTCCAGCTTCAGCTCCAGCAGCAGCAGCAGCAGCCTCCCCCGTCAACCAACCAGCACCCGCAGCCAGCCCAGCAGGCGCCCTCGCAGTCCCAGCAGCAGCCGTCACAGCCCACCCCACCCCAGCAGCCACCACCCGCCTCTCAGCAGCCGTCAGCTCCTACATCTCAGCTGCAACAGGCACCTCAGGCCCAGCAGCACCAACCCCACTCCCACCCCCAGAACCAGAACCAACCATCTCCAACCCAGCAGAGTTCCAGCCCCCCGCAGAAACCCAGTCAGTCTCCAGGACATGGCTTGCCTTCACCGCTCACGCCACCCAATCCTCTACAGGTATGCTCCCCGTGCTTCCCATCCGCCCCCAGGAGCACCAAGGACCTTTCCATGGGGTGGTGCCATCCCCAAAGGCAGAGGGCCAGCAAAACTTAGCATCCAGTTCTGCAACGTCTAATTCAAATTGATCTCTTAGACATAGGGAAGAAGAAGCAACTAGAAGGCAACTGGGGATGCATGTAAACGAAACAAATAGAAGCCCATTTCTGTTGCCCTCCAAAGGATAAACGTTATCTGTTTCCTTCTGTGAGAGGCCAGCACTATAAGTGCACTTGGAGCCTGTAATAATTCCATTTTATGATACTTTTTGAAGGCAGCAAAGATAGCATCCAATTAAAATTATTACTAGCACAGTTTTGTAGCCCCGTGGAGAACTGCATCTACTGTCCATGAGGCATGGTGGTTATTTCTCTATATTATGAATACAACAGTGTCTCACCTTAAGTACTTTGTGCTCTTTTGTTTCTATTTTTCTAAAGACTCTCTGGGGTTAGGAGGGCAAAGAAATTTAGCCCCAGTCTTATGTCCCAGATTGCAACCATTACTCCACAGACTAACAAGTACTCTAAATTCATGCCAAGAGCCTCAACCAATATGCATCTTTATAAAGGAATAAAACTTCTATAGGCTTACTTTATTACTGTGAGGCTGAGGGCATCATAGATAGATATTTCAGGCTAATCATGAGAGCTCATCTATAACCTACCTATTAAGAAGGAATGGTAGGTGCATTCATAAATTATATATATATGTGTGTGTATATATATAATGACTAAACTTCAGAAAATCATTTTTAACTTAGGTGTCTTTAAAATAAATTAGTTTCAAAACGTAATGACTGTGATGTCATCATATCAGATCCAGAAACTCAGCCAAGCCATCCATTCTTTGACTTGCACAATGACATTTTTCCCTGTGAGATTTCAGATGACTTCGTGTATTTGTAGTACTGTGACAAAGTCCAACAGAGTGAGCAGCCTGTGGACCTGTTTCAAATGCCATCTCATCCCCCTGCCATAGTGGTGGGCATGAACCTCAGTCAGTCCGGCTCTCCCCAGCTTTGTTTCTTTCAATTTGGATTCTCAGTGGTGGCCCGAAGCATTCCTAGAAATGAACACATTTCGGAGAGATGAGTCATTGTGTTTTTCTGGGCACTTGGGCCAGGGCTACTTTCAATTTGAACGTTTACATGAGTGGAGTTTCAAGATGTATTTGTACAAATCTTACGATGATGAGCCAACATAACACCTTTGACACAGGACTAAAATGAACATGAGCCAAAAATTTCTTCATTGTCCACTTGACAGCTACCGAGAGAGCAGATGTTATCAAATTTACAAAAAGCATGATTACAGCAACCTTAATGTTGGCAGCATTTGGGATTGAACTTTATTATTCCAAAAAATGAATTTAATGCTTTTTAAGAACACTTACATTAGATGTACCTACATACCATCTAATTTCTCTATCCCAGGCACCAAAATAGGTAAAATTACCAAAGAAAAATATTGCCCTTCCTTGAGGAATGAAATTGCTTAGGTGTGTCCCCAGTTGTCCTATATAGTCCAGTATTCCTTCCTATTAGGTGAAAGTTTTGAGCTCTGTGGACCTCAGCCTTCCCTGAACACTGTCAGTGTTTTATAAATCTCTTATCCGCCCGTGAGATCCCAGTGAAGACAAGCCGTGTTGAATGACTGTTGACAGGACTTTAGATGAAGCAACCACTCAGCCTTAGGAAAATCAACTTAGGAGAATTTCCAAAAGTTCTCCTAACAGTTTCTCATGGAAATCCCAGGGCTGTTTTGTTTTGTTTTGTTTTGTTTTTACACAAAGGAAGGCTCAGAGCTACATTTCTTTCTTTGGAACACTGAGAGAATATTCTAATTTTTCATTGTTGAAGTTTTAACTTATAAATGTAATAAATATGTTTAGAGTACATGTAAATATAGAGCAGCTGTTACTCTAACTTCTGTGGATCTAACAGATGACTGCCAAATGAGTGACCTGGTGCAATTTTTTTTTTTTTTTTTTGAACATTACTGAGCAGATACAGAACTAATTTTTAATAAATCTGTGTCGGTAGGCATAAAAGGACTTTTTTCCTTTACTACAGGCATGTATAAAGGAAATGGAGAATTTTTTGGTTTAAAAAAATTTTTCACACTAGCTGCAGGCTTTTTGAGTTTGTGAAACATGGAATGTTTAAACTTTTTAAAAAGAAAACTGTTTAAAAGGAATTGCAAAGATATTTAACTGTCCAAAGTAATGATCTTTATAAAGTGTTTTTGTCTGAAGATTATTAAGGGAATAAAGATCAACTAAATTCATATATGGTAGCCTAAATTTCATTTTACAATCTTTTATTTTCATGTGGGCTTTATCTTTTTACATTATTCAGAAATCTGCTGGAGAGATATTAGTTTATAACTATGCAATGTAGATTATCAGGGAAAGCCAGTCAATTAGGTTTTTTGCTTTAAAAACAAAACTTTACAAGACAACAATTATTTCTAAAACTGTGCAGATGCTCCCATATCTTTAGAAAAAAGTAACTGTAAGTAGGTTGTGTGGTATATTTGGGTGAGGTCATTTCTTTTTTTTTTTTTTACTTTAAGTTCTAGGGTACATGTGCACAACGTGCAGGTTTGTTACATAATATACATGTGCCATGTTAGTGTGCTGTACCCATTAACTCGTCATTTACATTAGGTATATCTCCTAATGCTATCCCTCCCCCAATCTCCTCCCCACAATAGGCCCCGGTGTGTGATGTTCCCCTTCCTGTGTCCAAGTGATCTCATTGTTCAATTCCCACCTATGAGTGAGAACATGCGGTGTTTGGTTTTCCGTTTTACTGAGAATGATGGTTTCCATCTGCATCCATATCCCTACAAAGGACACAAACCCATCCTTTTTTATGGCTGCATAGTATTCCGTGGTGTATCTGTGCCACATTTTCTTAATCCAGTCTGTCACTGATGGACATTTGGGTTGATTCCAAGTCTTTGCTATTGTGAATAGTGCTGCAATAAACATAAGGGTGAATGTGTCTTCATAGTAGCATGATTTATAATCCTTTGGGTGTATGCCCAGTAATGGGATGGCTGGGTCAAATGGTATTTCTAGTTGTAGATCCTTGAGGATCGCCACACTGTTTTCCACAATGGTTGAACTAGTTTACAGTCCCACCAACAGTGTAAAAGTGTTCCTATTTCTCCACATCCTCTCCAGCACCTGTTATTTCCTGATTTTTTAATGATTGCCATTCTAACTGGTATGAGATTGTATCTCATTGTGGTTTTGATTTGCATTTCTTGATGGCAAGTGATGATGAGCATTTTTTCATGTGTCTGTTTGCTGTATGAATGTCTTCTTTTGAGAAGTGTCTGTTCATATCCTTTGCCCACTTTTTGATGGGGTTGTTTGCTTTTTTCTTGTAAATTTGTTTGAGTTCTTTGTAGGTTCTGGATATTAGCCCTTTGTCAGATGAGTAGATTGCAAAAATTTTCTCCCATTCTGTAGGTTGCCTGCTCACTCTGATGGTAGTTTCTTTTGCTGTGCAGAAGCTCTTTAGTTTAATTAGATCCCATTTGTCAATTTTGGCTTTTCTTGTCATTGCTTTTGGTGTTTTAGACATGAAGTCCTTGCCCATGCCTATGTCCTGAATGGTATTACCTAGGTTTTCTTCTAGGGTTTTTATGGTTTTAGGTCTAAGATTTAAGTCTCTATTTCATCTTGAATTAATTTTCGTATAAGGAGTAAGGATCCAGTTTCAGCTTTCTACTTATGGCTAGCCAATTATCCCAGCACCATTTATTAAATAGGGAATCCTTTCCCCGTTTCTTGTTTTTGTCAGGTTTGTCAAAGATCAGATGGCTGTAGGTGTGTGGTATTATTTCTGAGGACTCTGTCCTGTTTCATTGGTCTACATCTCTGTTTTGTTACCAGTACCATGCTGTTTTGGTTACTGTAGCCTTGTAGTATAGTTTGAAGTCAGGTAGCGTGATGCCTCCAGATTTGTTCTTTTTGCTTGGGATTGTCTTGGCAATGTGTGGTCTTTTTTGGTTCCATATGAACTTTAAAGCAGTTTTTTCCAATTCTGTGAAGAAAGTCATTGGTAGCTTAATGGGGATGGCATTGAATCTATTAATTACCTTGGGCAGTATGGCCATTTTCACAATATTGATTCTTCCTATCCATGAGTATGGTATGTTCTTCCATTTGTTTGTGTCCTCTTTTATTTCACTGAGCAGTGGTTTGTAGTTCTCCTTGAAGAGGTCCTTTACATCCCTTGTAAGTTGGATTCCTAGGTATTTTATTCTCTTTGAAGCTATTGTGAATGGAACTTCATTCATGATTTGGCTCTCTGCTTGTCTGTTACTCTTGTATAAGAATGCTTGTGATTTTTGCACATTTATTTTGTATCCTGAGACTTTACTGAAGTTGCTTATCAGCTTAAGGAGATTTTGGGCTGAGACAATGGGGTTTTCTAAATATACAATCATGTCATCTGCAAACAGGGACAATTTGACTTCTTCTTTTACTAACTGAATACCCTTTATTTCTTTCTCTTGCCTGATTGCCCTAGCCAGAACTTCCAACACTATGTTGAATAGGAGTGGTGAGAGAGGGCATCCCTGTCTTGTGCCAGTTTTCAAAGGGAATGCTTCCAGTTTTTGCCCATTCAGTATGATATTGGCTGTGGATTTGTCATAAATAGCTCTTATTACTTTGAGATACGTTCCATCAATACCGAATTTATTGAGAGTTATTAGCATGAATGGCTGTTGAATTTTGTCAAAGGCCTTTTCTGCATCTGTTGAGATAATCATGTGGTTTTTGTCTTTGGTTCTGTTTATATGCTGGATTACGTTTATTGATATGCATATGTTGAACCAGCCTTGCATCCCAGGGATGAAGCCCACTTGATCATGGTGGATAAGCTTTTTGATGTGCTGCTGGATTCGCTTTGCCAGTATTTTATTGGGGATTTTTGCATCGATGTTCATCAGGGATATTGGTCTAAAATTCTCTTTTTTTGTTGTATCTCTGTCAGGCTTTGGTATCAGGATGATGTTGGCCTTGTAAAATTAGTTAGGAAGGATTCCCTCTTTTTTTATTGATTGGAATAGTTTCAGAAGGAATGGTACCAGCTCCTCCTTGTACCTTTGGTAGAATTTGGCTGTGAATCTGTCTGGTCCTGGACTTTTTTTGGTTGGTAGGCTATTAATTATTGTCTCAATTTCAGAGCCTGCTATTGATCTATTCAGGGATTCAACTTCTTCCTGGTTTAGTCTTGGGAGAGTGTAAGTGTCCAGGAAATTATCCATTTCTTCTAGGTTTTCTAGTTTATTTGCATAGAGGTGTTTATAGTATTCTCTGATGGTAGTTTGTATTTCTGTGGGGTCGGTGGTGATATCCCCTTTATCACTTTTTATTGCGTCTATATGATTCTTCTCTCTTTTCTTCTTTATTAGTCTTGCTAGCAGTCTATCAATTTTGTTGATCTTTTCAAAAAAACAAGCTCCTGGATTCATTGATTTTTTGGAGGGTTTTTGTGTCTCTATCTCCTTCAGTTCTGCTCTGATCTTAGTTATTTCTTGTCTTCTGCTAGCTTTTGAATGTGTTTGCTCTTGCTTCTCTAGTTCTTTTAATTGTGATGTTAGGGTGTCAATTTTAGAACTTTCCCGCTTTCTCTTGTGGGCATTTAGTGCTATAAATTTCCCTCTACACACTGCTTTAAATGTGTCCCAGAGATTCTGGTATGTTGTATCTTTGTTCTCATTGGTTTCAAAGAACATCTTTATTTCTGCCTTCATTTCATTATATACCCAGTAGTCATTCAGGAGCAGGTTGTTCAGTTTCCATGTCGTTGAGCAGTTTTGATTGAGTTTCTTAGTCCTGAGTTCTAGTTTGATTGCACTGTGGTCTGAGAGACAGTTTGTTATAATTTCTGTTCTTTTACATTTGCTGAGGGGTGCTTTACTTCCAACTATGTGATCAATTTTGAAATAAGTAAGTGCAATGTGGTACTGAGAAGAATGTATATTCTGTTGATTTGGGGTGGAGAGTTCTGTAGATGTCTATTAGCTCTGCTTGGTGCAGAGTTGAGTTCAATTCCTGGATATCCTTGTTAACTTTCTGTCTCGTTGATCTGTCTAATGTTGACAGTGGGGTGTTAAAGTCTCCCGTTGTTATTGTATGGGAGTCTAAGTCTCTTTGTAAGTCTCTAAGGACTTGCTTTATGAATCTGGGTGCTCCTGTGTTGGGTGCATATATATTTAGGATAGTTAGCTCTTCCTGATGAATTGATCCCTTTACCATTACGTAATGGCCTTCTTTGTCTCTTTTGATCTTTGATGGTTTAAGGTCTGTTTTATCAGAGACTAGGATTGCAACCCCTGCCTTTTTTTTTGTTTTCCATTTGCTTGGTAGATCTTTCTCCATCCCTTTATTTTGAGCCTATGTGTGTCTCTGCATGTGAGATGAGTCTCCTGAATACAGCAAACTGATGGGTCTTGACTCTTTATCCAATTTGCCAGTCTGTGTCTTTTAATTGGAGCATTTAGTCCATTTACATTTAAGGTTAATATTGTCATGTGTGAACTTGATCCTGTCATTATGATATTAGCTGGTTATTTTGCTCATGAGTTGATGCAGTTTTTTCCTGGCATCAATGGTCTTTATATTTGGGTATGTTTTTGCAATGGCTGGTAGTGGTTGTTCCTTTCCATGTTTAGTGCTTCCTTCAGGATCTCTTGTAAGGCAGGCCTGGTGGTGACAAAATCTCTAAGCATTTGCTTGTCTGTAAAGGATTTTATTTCTCCTTCACTTATGAAACTTAATTTGGCTGGATATGAAATTCTGGGTTGAAAATTCTTTTCTTTAAGAATGTTGAATATTGGCCCCCCTCTCTTCTGGCTTGTAGAGTTTCTGCCGAGAGATCTGCTGTTAGTCTCATGGGCTTCCCTTTGTGGGTAACCTGACCTTTCTCTCTGTTTGCCCATAACATTTTTTCCTTCATTTCAACTTTGGTGAATCTGACAATTATGTGTCTTGGAGTTGCTCTTCTCAAGGAGTATCTTTGTGGTGTTCTCTGTATTTCCTGAATTTGAATGTTGGCCTGCCTTACTAGGTTGGGGAAATTCTCCTGGATGATATCCTAAAGAGTGTTTTCCAACTTGGTTCCATTTTCCCCGTCACTTTCAGGCACACCAATCAGACGTAGATTTGGTCTTTTCACATAATCCCATATTTCTTGGAGGCTTTGTTCATTTCTTTTTACTCTTTTTTCTCTACATTTCTCTTCTCGCTTCATTTCATTCATTTGATCTTCAATCACTGATAATCTTTCTTCCATTTGATCGAGTCGGTTACTGAAGCTTGTGCATTTGTCACATAGTTCTCATGTCATGGTTTTCATCTCTGTCAGTTCTTTTTTTTTTTTTTTTTTTTTTTTTTTTTTGAGACGGAGTCTGGCTCTGTCGCCCAGGCTGGAGTGCAGTGGCCGGATCTCAGCTCACTGCAAGCTCCGCCTCCCGGGTTTACACCATTCTCCTGCCTCAGCCTCTGGAGTAGCTGGGACTACAGGCGCCCGCCACCTCGCCCGGCTAGTTTTTTGTATTTTTAGTAGAGACGGGGTTTCACCGTGTTCGCCAGGATGGTCTCGATCTCCTGACCTCGTGATCCGCCCATCTCGGCCTCCCAAAGTGCTGGGATTACAGGCTTGAGCCACCGCGCCCGGCTTTCTGTCAGTTCTTTTAAGGTCTTCTCTGCATTGATTATTCTAGTTATCCGTTCATCCATTCTTTTTTCAAGGTTTTTAGTTTCTTTGAGCTGGTTACTTAGTTCCTGCTTTAGCTCTGAGAAGTTTCGACTGAAGCCTTCTTCTCTCAACTCGTCAAAGTCATTCTCTGTCCAACTTTGTTCCATTGCTGGCGACGAGCTGCATTCCTTTGGCAGGAGAGATGTACTCTGATTTTTTGAATTTCCAGCTTTTCTGCCCTGCTTTTTCCCCATCTTTGTGGTTTTATCTGCCTTTGGTCTTTGATGATGGTGACGTACTGATGGGGTTTTGGTGTGGGTGTCCTTTCTGTTTGTTAGTTTTCCTTTGTAACAGTCAGGACCCTCAGCTGCAGGTCTGTTGGAGTTTGCTTGAGGTCCACTCCAGACCCTGTTTGCCTAGGTATCAGCAGCGGAGGCTGCAGAAGATAGAATATTGCTGAACAGCAAGTGTTGCTGTCTAATTCTTGCTCTAGAAGCTTCGTCTCAGGGTGTACCCAGCCATGTAAGGTGTGATGTGTCGGTCTGCACCTAGGGGATGTCTCCCAGTTAGGCTACTCGGGTCAGGAACCTACTTGAGCAGGCAGTCTGTCCGTTCTTATATCTCAACCTCCATGCTGGGAGAACCACTGCTCTCTTCAAAGCTGTCAGACAGGCAATTTTACATCTGCAGAGGTTTCTGCTGCTTTTTGTTTAGCTATGCCCTATCCCCAGAGGTGGAGTCTACAGAGGCAGGCAGGCCTCCTTGAGCTGCGGTGGGCTCCACCCAATTCGAGCTTCCCGGCGGCTTTGTTTACCTACTTAAGTCTCAGCAATGGCGGGCACCCCTCCCCCAGTCTTGTTGCCGCCTTGCAGTTAGATCTCTGACTGCTGTGCTAGCAATGAGGGAGGTTCCATGGGCTTGGGACCCTCTGGGTCACGTGTGGGATATAATCTCCTGGTGTGCCGTTTGCTAAGATCCTTGGTAAAGCGCAGTATTAGGGTGGGAGTTACCCGATTTTCCAGGTGTTGTGTGTCTCAATTTCCCTTGGCCAGGAAAAGGAATTTCCTTCCACCTTGTGCTTCCCAGGTGAGGTGATGCTTCGCCCTGCTTCAGCTCTCGCTGGTCGGGCTGCACCCGTGGATCAGCATCAACTGTCTGACACGCCCCAGTGAGATGAACCTGGTACTTCAGTTGAAAATGCAGAAATCACCTGTCTTCTGTGTCGCTCACCCTGGGAGCTGGAGACTGGAGCTGTTCCTATTCGGCCATCGAGGTCATTTCTTGAGATGAAAAAAAATTAATAGTGTTGGTGGGTGGTAACACTCTAAACAAAAAGTCTCCAAATGCCTCTTACCGGGCTTTTCTGCAATACTGCAGTGTCATTTTATTTCACTCTTTTATTCAATTCTGTGAAAAGGATTACATTTACAAAACCAAGTTGTTGTTTTAAGACAGATATGAGTCTAAAGTATTATCCCTTCAAAGAAGCCCAGGTAGGGGGATCACTTTGTTTATTAATTTTGATCACTCAGCATTATAGGAGGTCTGGTGGTCTAAAGCAGACTCTAGAAGCTGGCCCCTGGAGGTCTGTCTATAGATTCTCCATTGAGATTCAAGACCCACCCACCCATGGCTTCATTCTTGCCCAGGAGGCTTAAGGAGAGAAGTTCTAAACAGGAAATGCAAGGGCAGAGGTCTTCAGGACCTGGCGGTCCCTGTAAATAAGTAAAGTAATCTTGGCTGTAAAACCCAAATTCAAATTTATAAAAACAGTGTGTGGGACAGACAGGATGCACTGTGAGCTGAATTTGGTCCCTGGGTGCCAGGATGGAGAGCAGTCCATACTCCTTATTTTTGCTCAAACCCACGGTCCACAGGCTGTGCCTGAATCCAAAACTAAAAATACAGACTATGTCTGATAGAAGCAGAAACATAAATGGAAGCAATCTTTTGGGGCAAAAAACATGATCTAGGTAAAAAAAAAATTTTTTTCAATATGTAATTTTAATCTAGATAGAGACCCCATAAGTGTAAGAATGATGAAATAAAAGCCTCCTTTCTATGACCTTTAAGAAGAATTTTCTTGAAAAGAAAACTCCTTGGGAGTTTTTATTTGCACTGGTAAAATTTCAGACATCTTATAAAAGCCCTATTGTGCATATATTCCCTCTTGAGTGGTCTGGAGATGTGCTGGGCATGGTTGGAGCCCAGTCATGGTGTGGGTGGAAGAGGGTAACCAGAGGGCTTGAGTCCCCTTTCTAATTCTGACCCTGCCTCCAACTAACTTATAACTTGGGATAGGTCACTTTAGCTCTCTGGACTTCATTTCCCTCATCTGTGTGGTCTAAGGTCTTTTTCAGGCCTATGAGTCTATAATCTCAATGTTAGTAGGCCTCTGGAGTTTTATTGGCTATTGAAAACTCGATGGTCCTGAAGATTCTCTGAGTATTCTTCAAGGTCAGGTTAATTTCTTCCCACTCAGCTGGGTGGCAGAGTGAAAAGAGAGTGGAGGACAAACATAAGTGGGATAATGATAGCAGAAGCAGATTTTATCTTAGCCAGAGAGTCCAAATTAAAGTCAAGTTTTTATCCTCAGACAGTCACTGCTATAAGCTCTGGTCCCAGATTGCTTTTCCACACCTATACATTAGAGAAGCTTAAGAAACCAAATGCTGCATTTAACCTTGGCCTCCTGCATACCATCTTGCATGGCAGGATACAGGATAATCTTTTCCTTTTCTTGTTCTATTGCACATTTTAATAAATAACAGAGGGAGAGAGAGATCAGTAGGAATTGGAGAGCGAAAGCTATCTGTATTTGTATGAGGAATGAGGGGCACAGTCACCTCCTCAGAGGTGAAGTTGCTTGAGAGCATAAAATGTATTCTCAACCATGTGCATGGAAAGGTCTAGTTACCACTCAGGCACAGCGGAGTAAAACTGCATCGGAATCCCACCTCTGTTGTGCAGTGGGCATCGCCTTCTGGTCTTCTCATTTGAGATATTTTCCCACTGGCAAACTTAGTACTAAGTTACAAAGTGCATATGTGATGGGAGAAGGTGGTACATTATCACTTTTTAAAATAAAGAGCCCAAAGCCTTGAGAAGGAGCCAGACCTGTAGGACTTTCAATTTCTCTAAAGCGAATGGTCTCCAATCATGGGTCTGCCCTATAGAAAAGACCCAGTGTCCTAGGCCAAACCCCCTCCCCCCAGCAATTAGTCTTAATCAGTTTACCACAATATTACTCAAGACTCTGTAGGTTTTTTCATTTATAAAACGGAGGGGGTAAAATTAAATATTTTCTAGAACTCCTTCAGTTCCATTGGAGTTTTATGTGACAAACCCCTAAAACTGTGTAGAGTTGGGTGACTATGAGGGTGTATTCATATAACTCCTTTGTGTGGTCACTGTAAATATAGAACTTAGACATCGCTCACCTATACGGGGCTAAATCACTATGCAGAATTCTCCTAGCCAGGACTGAGACGATGGTGAGGCCTGGAAGCACTCATCTCAGATAGAATTTAAGGGTATTCTCAGAAATTCAGATAATGTTTGAATGAAATATTTTCAAAAATCAAAATGAATGCCAAAAGTCTATGAACAGCAAAATTTCAAATTTTTAAATGCAGGATCAGTAACAGTATTGAGCCATATTGGAATCTGAGGCAAAAGAAAAAAAATCAGTCATATGAACATTTGATGATCATGAATTTTTGGCACTCATTCTTATTTTTAAAATATTGTATTAACATCTTATTCATCTTGATTACTACGTTTCTGGACATTCCTTTAAATCTGGTGCCTGAAATGAGTGCTTCATTCATCTCACCCTCATCCCTCTCAGCTTTGCTACGGGCTGTGTAAATGATTTAGTTAGCAAAAATCCTCCAAAGTCAATGACGTTCTGTTCATTGTAAATTTCGGCCAGGTCTTTGATCTCATTTTCTGTTGAACATTGCACCAAATTTTGCACAGTAGGAAAACAAATGCATGTTGGATAACAAATTGGGGCAAGGAAGGGGCTAGAAATCCATCTTCCCCATTGCACAGATCTAATAAAGCAATCATTTTTGATTGAACTGAAATGTTATGACAACCAAATAACTCTTTTGGCTGACATTTTTCACTGAACTAATTTGTGATTTTATGAAATTAAGTAAGTCTAGTAAAAATAATAGAAGTATCACTATGTAGACAACATTCTCCCAAAGCAATCCAAGTTCTGAGAACCTTTGGAAAACTGGAAGAGTCCACGTGGGGCAGGCAAGGCTTCCTCTTGGACTAAAGAGCCAAAGAAACTTTATTATGATGGAAAAGAAAATCCATCTAAGCTCAGAGAGTTATCATGAAAATTAAATATAACATACTTATGAGAATGCTTTGTGTGCTATAAATTTGTTAAGCAAATGTTGATTAGCCTAAAGATATAAAAGAGCATGAATTTATTTCTGTTTATACTACCTTCCAGAAAATTGAGAGCTTCATTCATGATTCACTCATTCAGTGAGAGGTCAGGTGGGAAATGTGAATCCTTTACCCGACTGTATTAAGTACTGAATAAAATAAACAAAACATATTTACCCATATACTCTGCAAGGGACAATTTTTCCTTTTATGAAAGAAAGAAAATCTCCTTAAGAAAACCCTCAGTTCAACATTACTGACATTTCAAAGAATTTATTACAAGCATTTGAAATCCAGGAGGAACAACAAAGTTTATATTGCTTTGAGAGTGGCAGGGGAAAAATTAGTTTACCAAGAATCTACTTATATACTGCAGTGCTTCTTTGTCATTGTCTAGATTTACCATTCCTGGGTACTGCTCTGTAGATTAGTCAAATCATGTAGAAAGGGTAGTTTAACAAAGCAGGAAGCATGTTCACACCACTGGCTCTGGAAACTTACATCAAGTAGCGATAGATGATGAGGGTGCCAGACTCAAAGGAGGATGGGAAGATTCTTGCAGCATTTGAGCATGGCAAGTGATCACTTCTCAAAGAAAAGAGAACTGCTCTGATTCTGACAGTGGGGGCGGAGCCATGGTCTGTCTGCAGCAAACTCAGCAAAGAGCCTAGAGCCACATGCACTGTCCAGTCCCTTCGCTGTTGGATGGTGGTTGATAAACTAATCCCAAAGTCTAGCTCAGAATGCTTCTGAAACACTTTTGCCTTCATGTGCATAGATGCAAGGTCTAGTGGCAATTTGAGATGCCCAAAATGTACTGGCTGGCACTTTGCTCTGAATGAGCAACGCTTGGCCAGTATTTATGTGAACTTAATACAATATTCTAGTGCTTTCATGATCACAAGTTATTTCTCATTTTTGGGGGGTAAAATTTCCACTGGTTTTTAAATTAACTTTCAAAACGTTGACTTCAAGTGAATATTCTCCAGGTTGTAAAGAAAGCACTTTTATCACGATCTGTAAATATTTATTGAGCACCTGTGCTGTGCATTGTCCTGGAGAAGGTTTGCAGAACAGACAAGATGGTGCCTCAGAGTAAGTGTGGTCTTTAGAAGCAGATGGACCTGGGTTTGAATGCTCGCTCTGCTGGACATTTGAGTCAAGTCAGCACATCCTTCTGAGCCTCAGTTTCCTCACTGGTCAGACAGTTGGTGTGGGGATTAAATGCAGTGACTTAGGTGAGAGCATCTAATTTGGTTCCTGATAGATAGCTGGCGCTCAAAAAATGTTAGTATCCTGCCTACCTTTTTTGTGTCCTTGACTATAGATATTGTAACCTGTTGGGGAATATGAGACAAACACATGCACTCAAAGTTGAACAAAAAGCAAATAGTCACAAGAATCTAAAACTGTATGTTGACGCAATAAAAATGATGCCCTGCAAATGCACAAAAACCCATAGTAGCTGGAATGAGGCTAATGATTGCATGTCAGTTTCATAGCATCATCCTGAGTCAGAGAGGTACGGGGGATTTCTGAGGAAAGGTGTGAGGAGCACACACAGTACAGGGCAAACCTACACTAAAGGTAATCTCAGAGCTGTCCAAGGGGTTTAGAGCAGAAAGAAAGGACTGTAGCCGTGCACTCACGTAATGCTAATATTGCCTAATCGTATAATCTTAAAGACTTCCAACTTAAACCCACAGAACCCCAGTTTCCCCATCAATATTATTACTATTATTATTATTATTGCTTTTATTTGAGACAGGCTCTCACTTTGTCACCCAGGCTGGAATACAGTAGCACAAACACAGCTCCCTGCAGCCTCAACCTCCCAGGCTGAAGCCATCTTCCCGCCTCAGCCTCCCGAGTGTCTGGGACTACAGGCATGTACCACCATGCCTGGCTAATTTTTGTATTTTTTGTAGAGATGGGGTTTTGCCATGTTGCCCAGGCTGGTCTGGAACTCTTGGGCTCAAGCGACCCGTCTACCTCAGCCTCCCAAAGTGCTGGGATTATAGGTGTGAGCCACTGTGCCCAGCCCATCAGTATTATGATTAAGAACCAAGAATTATTTTTTCCTTCGAAATTCCCAAAGTTGTGGTTTTTGGTATTTGGGTAAAGAAGAAGAATCTTGATGATCTCACTTCTGCCACTAACTAGATCACTAATTAGTGACCATGGGCAAGTCACCTAATTTCTTTGGGACTCAGTTGTGTCACTTGTTATATGAAAAGTTTATATGAGATGATCTTTAAGCCTTTCCTATCTCCACATTCTATTTATGAAATAACACAAATAACGTGGTTTCAATTCTATGGAAAGAAAGAACAATATATGTACCACACCATAACATACATCACATATTCAGTACTCAAGAAATACTCTTGATTCTATTTGGCTACTATTTGCCATGGGTTTTGAAATTTACGAAGTACATTTTTAATACTTATTTCATTCATTGGCCTCATGAGTTCACAGTTCTGACTGGAGGAACCACAATCCTTTACCTATGTATCTTTTACTAAGTTCTTTGGTCTCTCTTTTTCTCCTCACCACAACCCAGAACAGGCTAAAATTGCCTTTATTCCAACCCAAAGACTCTGAGTCTCAGAAAGTTCAAGCAGATTTCTCAGCATCACTAACAAAGGCTGAATTGGGATTTCAGATCTAGTCTGTCTGACTTCAAAGTGTCTCTATTTATATCTTACCACCTCTGCAATGTTCATTTGGTTGTTAGTGAAATATATATTCTTAATTTCCTTATTGGCTCCCAGCATTTTCCAAGTTAGCATTTCTCAAATTTCCTTCAACAAAACACTGATCCAAAGAAATTTTATTGAAAACAGATTCCATGGTGGGTAGGCAGGTAGATAGATCAATGGGTAGATAGAAGCGATGCATACTATATGCTATTCCTATATATTTCATAAAGATTATTTGAATACTAAAAGCTAAAAGACATCCTGCAGTAGAGATGTGTAGTTAACACGATTTAACCAAGAATTTCTGAAACCTATGAAACCACTAGAGCCTTTTATTTCACATAATGCTAATTAATATCTCCTGTGAAAAATCCTTCAGGAACCACCGCTCTAAAGCCTCCTTAGTTGTGGGATCAGCACAACTAAAATAACCTCCATTTCCTTGTCCAGGACAGTATGTAGAAATCCACAGACTATGTCCAATAGGCTGGGCCGTGGAGAAAACCACGTATAGAAAGGTGAGAAAAGAGGGACGGAAACACTTAAAACTAAAGCAGGAGATTAGAAAGCTGAAACAGTATGGTTCTGATAATTGACAATGAGGAAAATCACTTCATAAAATACCTGACTGGGTTGCTTCTCGTGGCACCTGAAGTCTTGGAGACCTTCTCTTCCAGATAGTCTTCCCTTCTTCCTTCCTTTTCTTCACGGCCCGTTGTTTCTCCTGCTCACATAACTGGAGCCCTGCCCCCCCCATGCCAGAGCATGAGAATCATGGCCAGGGTGCCCCTGGACCACGTAGCCCCTGCAGACCCACGGGACCGACAGAACTGGGAGAGTGTATGCCTTCTCCCCTCCTCACCTGCACCCTCCTCATCTTTTGACTGAGGAATTTCCAATGGTCAGGAGATCGCCCAGCCCCTGGCACCCTCATTCTCCACCCCTGCATTTTAAGAGGGTCTGGATTCCAAACAACAGGTCACATCAGTCTGAAATCTGTATGGTAAGCCGGGACTAAGTCGTCTAGAGCACCAAGCTGTCAAAACTCCACGTCTGTGGGGCATGGTCTTAGTTACAAGGCTCCTATCCTGCTCTTTTTCTATTTCCTGTTTTTAAATATGGACTCTCAGAATCACTGGTGTTTTCTTTCTCTTTTGTTTTCCACTGTTCAGAACTAAATTGGGCATTCTGGCTGAAAACACCTGTCCTGGGGCCCTGTGAGTGCAGAGCCAAGGCAGAGAAAGGCACCATGTTAGGCATGCAGGACAGGAGCCCCCATGGCCAAGGTTCACATGCCCCTTGGAGTGGCTGTCTCCTGGATAGGGCAATTCTGTGTCCTTGACCACTCAGTGGGGTTGCCTTCGTGGCCGCAGATGAATGTGGCAATGGAGGGGTGCCCTGCATTTGTATGCTGTCAGCTCTGTGCTCAGAACTAGTAGCTGTGTCAGAAGGCCCAGTTGGGCTCCGATCAATGCAACCCTTCCAGCCCATTTTGTCTGAACTGTAGTTCGACAGGGCTCAGCCCAGCACCTCCACTTAGTTTTCTACACTGGGAGATATTTAACTGTCATAAAAAGAAGTAAAGTTAGAGATTCCATTTTTTTTCTTCTCAGCTGGACTCCATATCCTCTCAGAGACTAGCTGCTCTTTCCAGACCTGAGTTCTCTGTCCTCGTATTTTGATGTTGTGACTGTGGCGTTTAAAGAGAACAAAGCAACATTTAGGGGTTTGAGGAGAAGATTTAAGAGAAATCCTCTCACTTTGCCCAAGGAAAGCTCTCTGGAATCTGGTTGGCTTGGAAACTTTTTTTTTTTTAATTAGATAAAATATAAATAATCTTGAACTCCTGTCTAAAGTTCAAAAAGGAATATTCCTTAGAGCAGTTACCATCTCCAGTAGTCTGCACTCCATGGAAGGAATCTAACGAATCTAAGGCTAAAGCCAAGTGGTCTTTGGGACCAACCTGAGGCAGAAAGTTATGAAAGGCAGAAAGCAAAGATAGGTGTTTTCCAAGCTCCCTGCATGCAATGATCACATTAAAGCTATTTGACGCATCTTCAAGGCACAGCCTACATGTTATATTTATTGCTAGTGAGCCTCTCAAGTGAAAAAGTGAGCATCTTCATACCAGAAAGGAAGACCTACATGTAATCAAATATTTTCAGGGCCACTTGGGCCTTGCCTGGCAGATGACTGTCTCTCCCTCTTCTTGTCTCACCCAAGCCACACCATCTTCAAACAGTTGAGACCATGCCTGTGCTCCTATAGCCATATTTTGTTCAATTCCTTTGTATTCTTTTCCAAGAGAAGATTTTCCAAGTTTACAGCAGTGGTTCCCAATGTTGGCTGTACGCTGGGATCACCTGAGGAGTTTGTTTGCTTGCTTGTTTGTTTGTTTGTTTGTTTTGTTTGAAGATACCAGTGCCCTGGGTCCCACCCAGAGATTCTAACGGAACCAAAGTAGGCACCAGCATTTTTTAAACTTTCCAGGAGACCCCAGTGTACAGCCAGCTTTGAGGACAACTATGTATGGTCTTGTAAATAGGCTTCCAATTATTCATTTCTAAAGAACAAATTCCTACCCTTTGTTTATACGAAATGCTGTTTGCCCTAAGTATTGATTGCATGAGTCAGCACTGACTTTACTTTTATGATATAATACGACTGGGTCTTCATTTCCAAAAAGGATGAGCCAGCATCGTTTGTGCCCTACCCCTCCCCAGATTCACAGCCCAACAGGAAAGGAAAACAACCCTGTCTGTGCTTTGTCAGCCACCTGGGCCTCTCCCAGACTCTGGAGTTGAATTATTAGTCCAATATCTGCAGAAAAATCTCAAACCTGGTGATTCATATTGATATTTAAAATATAATAGGGAAAGTAAATAAATAATCCTTTTCATAATCTTTAACATCTTCTCAAAACAAGAACAATTGCTACTGATTGAGAGCCCATTAAATGCCCCATTGCTGCTAGATGTTGTCTCATCTAGTTTATAGTAGGGCTTTTCAACTTTTATTTGCATATGAATCCATCTGAATGCTGGTAAATGTAGATTCTGATCCAGAGCCCACCCCAGATGCTGCATTTCTAACCAGCTCCGGGAATGCTGATGCAGTGGGTCGCTCGCCTCGAATGGTAAAGCGCTACTCAGTGGACCCCCCCCAGTACCACCAGCTCCATTTCACAGATGAGGACGTTAGATGTGAGGACCTGTAAGAAGTAAGATTTAAACTCAGATCTATGTGATGTCAAAACCTCACCCACTGTGCTAATCTGCCTCTTGTTAGTCTTTTCTCACGGTGGAATTTTCCTCTTTCTAAAGTGATGTTATTTAAATTACATGACTCCTGGAGGTAGATAGCACTGTTGGAGGAAAGACTCTCATTTGCCCACGTCTCTGATCTTTCTTGTAGCTTACGTCTTTCTCATAGCTCCTGATCTAAATCTTCATTGATTATTGCTCAGCAATCAGTAACTCTAAGGTTGGGGTTGAGGACAAGTCCATTGTTTTTCTTTATTAAATATGCTAGTTTTGTTGAAACCATTTCTACAAAATTGAAACACCAATGAAGAGATTAAAGCGGTCTGGGGCCACTAACTAAATTAGAGCTGAGATAGCTAACAGAATCCCTGTGAGAAGTCAGAGGGTCTTATGCTAATTTGTAGGCCCCAAATCACCTTGCTATAGGACTGTGAAGATCACACATACCTGTCCCCATTGTCTTTCATGCAGCAATCACAGTGCATTTGAGATTGCCTGCCTCAGCGAGGGGATGCGGCAGCTTCTCCTAACACCATAGCTTCAACACTCTTTTTTGAGAGCAAAACACAAGATACATGGAAAAGAGTAGCAAACTGATCCTTAAAATGTAGAGGCCATACACAGAATCAGACTGTGGTTCTTTTTACCTGATTTCAGATCCTGTAGTGATGGTTCGGAGAAATTCCTTAACCTCTTGAGGGCAGGGGTGCAGGAGGACTGTGTAGAAAATGATATTCATAGTAAGCATACTCCAGTCATATGTTTGTTTTCAGAAATAGTCACTCCTGTTTGAATGGGGAATTTACTTTATAATAATTGAAAGTGCTGCCATCATTGCAAGATAATAGTTTCTTTTTTTCAATTTACATTTTTATTTTGGATTCAGGGGTACATGTGCAGCTTTGTTACAAAGGTATATCGCAAGATGCTGAGGTTTGGGCTTCTATTGCTTCTATCAACCAGATAATGAACCTAGTACCCAAAAAAGGAAGTTTTGCAGCCCCTGCCCCTTCCTACCCTCCCTCCTTTTGAAGCCCCTAGAGTCTCATATTCCCATCTTTTATGTCCCTGTGTCCCCAAGATTTAGCTCCTACCTGTAAGTGAGAACATGGAATATAAAAACACATTTTCTTGACAAAAATGGAAGAAATGTCTTCAAAAACACCCGCCCTTTCGAAGGTCTTGGCCTGACTTTGCTTTTCCTGCAAGGAAGCAGGTGGACCCAGGAACCCAGGCACAGCTGGACATTTGCCCAATGTCTGCTCGCCCCAGATTGGACGGGAAGGTCCTGCTGGTGGGCTTTGGGAAGAAATCTCATTTATACTATCATCTTCAAAGAACAGAAACCTACCGGAACTTGTGCAAATATCAGCCTAAGGATGCATACATGAATGCATGGGTTGACCTAAAAGAAAACAAACTGGGAAAATAAACTCTTATGCCCTGCCAACCCCCACCCAATATGTGTATAGCTGTCTCCTCGCACTAAAGGGTTAGACTATTATGTACATGTGAACTACAAATCCTCATAGTCACATGCATGTATTTTCAATATTTGTATGTATACATACTTGCATTTGCTTAATATGTACATATGCATGGATTTATTTAAAGTGCTTTTAAAATGTATTTAAAATCATCTAAGGGATTCTGTAAAGGGTCCACTTATGGGGTGATCCATGTAGTTTGGGCAAATCAGTGGAATGGGGAAACATGACATTGTCTGGGGCTTTTCTTCCTTTCCTTTCCTGCCTGGGACATTTTGAGAGAATGACTAAGCAGTGCTGGAGATTATGAATTTGCTTAAGTGTGAATGGCTGATTGCCGAGCGGGAGGCCCGGCCCTCCCCGAAGGTGATGGATTGGGGCTGCAGGTCTTCACACTTGATGCCTGGATTTGACTCGGAAAGTCTGCCAAGTCTTTTACTCGGAAATTTATCTTAATTAGATCTGAAAGACCTGCCACAGCAGAATAGTCACACCGATTAAAATGAAAAACAGGAGAAATTACTGATCAAATTAATCATAATGTCGGGTTACAGCTGTAGGTCTGATGTAATTTGCCACTCCAGTGAGTTACATCGGCCCAGGCCCGGGAAAGGAAGCTGGCTTTACGCTGATCCGTAACACCCGCCCGCTCCAGGCGGCCCGGCAGGAGGCTGATTCCATTCATTTTCCTGGCTTGCTCTGACCTCCCTGCTGCAACTGGAAACAAATCAGGCACCAAACAAATGGGAGGTGGGGGGAACAGGGAGGGTAAACAGGAAATATTTTCTTTTCCGAGAGACTGTACTATTGTACTATTTCAAAATGGTGAGCTTTTTAATCTTGGCCAGCCGGGCTTGAGGCCCTGTGCTTGTTTGGCTTTGTGCTTTTGTTTTTTCCATTTAACCTCCTTTTAGTTTTACGTGTGGTGACCTGACATTGATTAGATGCAGAGCGGGAATCAAAAGGTCAGAGGACAAAACCTTTAGCTCTGAGCAATGGGAAAAAAAACCTTTAGAAAAATCTCCTTGCCAACATGGCTCTTCAACTAGGACATGGATTGAAATAATCTAAAGTGTCACAAGAGAGGAAGAAGAACCCTAGGCTGTGAGATTTGCTTGTTCCGACATAGGTATGGTCCTGGTATTCTAATGTTTAGATAAACACCACTTTATACCACACCATGTGTTCAGGGTTGATGTGGACGGAGTATAGCATTTTTTTAAAGAAAACACATCAGAGTCTAGATCCTTTTCATTGTATATCCTTGAATCTGACTGTAGTTAACTCTCATCTCCCCATTAGAGATCCAAAGAAGGAGACCCTAAAACACACCCCAATCTAGCCATTTCATTAGGAATTCTCAGAAGTTAGAATTTAGGAGGAATGCATGACTTCTTGCTAACCATTTCTGCTTTATCAGGAAACTAAATAAAGAGAGTTCAGCCTTTCCTGAAGGAAATTATCTTAAAACAGAGATTATTGGAAAGGAGCAGGGAGACGAGGTCTCCTTCCCAATCAATAGTTATCAGTTGCCTTTGGAGCAGTAAGAGCTCTCTTCTTGACCATATGATAGGTTGCCCAAATTCCATTTATTTATCACTGGACCAGATGTTTATGCTCTCTGCCCCCCAGTCTGAAAAGACTCTCCCTCCCACCAGGAATGAAGCTGGCACATTTTTAAAATGAAGATCCCTTGAACCAAGGAATAGGAAGATAGGCATTCATGGAAAACAGGCTGGCCCTGGCACTCGAGAGGCTGTGACTTGGACCTTTCTGGGGATCCTTGTGAAGGATTAGGTGGGACGATATGCCTGGATTGGGGAGGGGCATTGTGTTTTTCATGACATCGTGAGTGATTGCTAAATTGGTTTACTAGTTTGTAATTAGCATTTTTAAAAGAAAATAATAAAAAGCAGTAGAAAATGACAGGGCACAGAAAGGCTACACATTTTTTAAAAGACACTTTTCTTTAAGTGATATACAAATAGACATATATATAGTTACATGTTGAGAGATAGATATAATTGTACATATATTTTTGAATGTATATATATGTGGGCTTGAGATGTAAAATGTGTTTCTTCTTATGAGACAGGTCAGAAGAATTTGAAAAACCCTAGCCTGAAAGACCAAGCTTTTCAGGTAGACAGAGATGGGATTTCTTAGGTGTATAACAGGCCAGGAAGCAAGTATATCAGTATCCCAACATATTGCATGTGATGATGAGCTCCTAAATACCAAAACACCCTTCCCAGCAGTCAAAACAATCGAAAAAGAAATGCCCAGCACTCTGCCCCCCAGCCTTCACCCACACACACACATCTTGCAGGGAACTTCAAGACTCAACATTATACCACTGCCTATGTGGTTGAAAACACACAGCAGATTAATGGTTTAACAAGTCTATTAAAATGAGAGACTAAGTAATATATTAAAAGCTGACAAGTAGTCCCACCAAAAATGAGTAGATAATTCTAAAGAGAAAGTGAAGGGGAAAGAAACAGTGGGAAGTGGCTGTGATCAGACTATCTTAAAATTATTTGCAACGTTTCTTGATGAAGATAACAATTACTAATAAAAGAAAGAAGAGCTATTTATTGTTATAATTAGAGCCATGTTTGGCACATTGTAAGAACTATAAAAGCCTTGGATGTTATGATGACTCCTTTGAAATTGTTTCAACCCCATCCTTCTCTGCACTATCTTCACAGTGCTCTTTGGGAAATGTGGGCTTAATTTAAATGCTTTAAATCAGTTTATTATATCTGGGAAGAAGTGTACATCAAAGTAAGGACCACCATTTTCTAATTAACCTGTTTCCTTTTCCCTACCATCTCAATAACACATGGTAGTTCTTGATATTCAGAATATAATAGGCAAAGAAGCAGGTCTTGCTAATACTTTATAGATCTGATTGATCCGTGGGTTAAATCATGTTACCCAAAGCATAAACATATTATAAAGAAGATAGGGAGACCCAAAGAAAATGAAAGTGGATCTCCCACCTTGAGTGCACCTCACACCCCACTATTGGATGCCTGGGACTGTCACGTGACACAACCCGGCTGCTTCAAACCCCACTGCAAGAGCAGACAAACACACGTGGAATCTTCCAGTATGAAAACAATGATCCAGTTTAAAAAACAAAAACACTGCTGGGCATTTAACACATGCCAGACACTGTCCTAGGTGTTTTGGGTATGTTTTTCTATGTATGCCATGCAATTACTTATGAAAGAGAGGAAACTGGGACTCAGAGGAAGCTGGTAACTTATCAAAAGCCCCACAGTTTGTAAGAGGTGGAGCTGGAGTTTGAGCCTCGGTCGGTCTGACCCCAAGGGATCCTCCCACCTTCTTTTCACCAAAGTAGTCTCTTTGCAAGTCTACCAGTCTACCATCCAGGTAATCACTAACATTTCATTCTCAGGACTGTTCTGGCTTGGAGGATAAATTATTTGACCTTTTACTCCAAGGCCGTCACCATGCCACCTCCAACATTTTTCCAAACTGCGTCCACCTGATTTCACTTGGCTTGATGCCACAAAGCTAGGAAGTTTGGATGACTTCTAAATTTAATAAGAAGATGGAAAAAGTAATACTTATAAATGTATTGTGTTCTCTCTAGAGCCAAAAATGCCATGTTATTAAAAGGTTTGCAGTTCCACCTCTCAGTGGGAGAAGTAGCAAAAACAAAAATAAATAAATAAATAAATAAATAAATAAATAAATAAAGACTAAAAAGTTTATAAAGTCAGGAAAAAAAAAAAAAGGTTTGCAGGTGGCTTGGAGGGGAAGGGGCAAAGGGTTTAATAACCAAGGGTGGGGGCCTCAGAGTATGAATTGCTCTAGTGTCCCTTCTGAGTGGCCTCTGAGGGTACTTCAGAGGAGTCGTGATTCCCACCTTGACCACGTATCAAAACCACCTGCAGAGATTTCTTCAACAAATGAATTTTGAGAGAGAGAGAGAGTGAGCTAGGAGAATTGGACCTGTAGATCAAAAGACACAGCACCAATCTCATTATAAATGTGAGCCTTATTTAGATTACAATTCAAGCAAACTGTAAAAAGGAAAAAGTATGACATTTATGAGACAATTAGAAATATGACCACTGACTGGATATCTGATGATATGAAAGAATTATTTTTAATATTTTTTGGTGTGATAGTGATATGTAGTTTTTTTTTAAGAGTAGCTTTTGAGGATGCCTACTGAAATACAAATGAAATGATGGCAGGTCCTAGGATTTTTTTCTAAAATGATGTTGAAGGAAAAAGAATAATGTGGGTGGAGGTGTTTGGGTGGGGTACAGATGAAAGAATATTGGCCGTGAGGTGATAATTATTGCAGCTGGCTGATGGGTCCATGTGACTTAATTATACTATTGTGTCTTATTCAGATGGACTTAAAATTCCTCATAAGAAAAAATTAAATTAAAAAGTTTTAATCAGATGGGGACTCTTTAATCATACAAGTTCCCCTCACCCAACCCAATAACTGCAAAATCAGAATGTCTTGGGTGTAGCCAGTGATTTTGCTGATCAGCAGGGTTTAGGAACTACTGCTCTATAGGGTTGTAAACAATTTATTCATAAAGAGATATTATTTAAGGTTCAAGGGCAATACACAAAAAATGGTTAATGGGTTGAGCTACAGCATTATGAGAAACTGGGGTTTTTAATAGAAAGATTGAGTAACTGAAGATGGTTATTCATTAATATCAGTTAATATTTCCTCAGTGCTTCTCTTGAAGAGTAGAGGAGTCAGACCAGGTGTGTTTTATGGTCCTGTCAGACTCTGAGATCCTCTGGCTAACCCTGAGAATAGGACAAAAGGAAGTGGAGCTGTACTTCTGTATTTAAAAAAAAAAAAAAATTGAGTATGACAAGAAGACACTTTTATCGTCCCATGAATTAAACTTTGGAACAGATAATAAAGAAAAGTTAAAATGTCTTCTTGGCAGCACGTTAAACAAAAGCCAAAACCTTACTGCATAAATCTGTGAGTCTTATTCACCTGTTTCCTTCATGCCTAATATGGAACCTAGAACATGGTACATATTTAATGTGGCTATTGAGTGCTATGACATTCTCAGGTTAGTTTGCTTCTTAAGGTGATTCCCTTAAGGAAATGATTTTTTTTCTGGGTGTAGTATGAGAGCAGAAAGAAGGAAACTAATACAGAAAAGGTACCTAACAATGTAGGTACCATTAGACAGTATGTAAGACAGTATGTAAAGGATTTGCTCATCTACCCTAAGTTTGGTTTTGCAGAGAGGTACCACTTCTAAGCCTCATTGTTGTTTGATCATCTCATTGGCCCCAAGGATTAGGATGGCCAGTAGAGAGACACACCATATAACCCAACAAGATACTCATATATTTTAAACATTCTCTGGATTTATTATAGAAAAATATTTTGTTATAAAAGTTTACAGTTCAGGGTTTTCTCTTCTAGAACTGTAAACAGCCTTTGCATTAAAATATTTTTATGTAAAATATATGCTCTCCTTCCTAATTTATGGAAATAGGGAAGTTGGTACATTGGAGGCTTTAATTTATTAAATTATCACATTTCTAGACCAAATAGATAGGGAGACATAGCAAAAAGCTGGAGGAATGAAGTCTTGTTTTGTTTTTGAGATTCCAGATGCTTTCTGTAACAGTTGATCAGGGAGCTGTCAAATGCACTGATGAGAGGTTTCCCAAAGTTAATTTTTCTCATAATACAATAACCAAATTTGCTTTAACACTTGAAAAGGCCCATCCATACTAAAAAGAATCAGTTGCTTAATCCTAAAATTAAAGGTTATTGCATGCAAGAGAAAATAATTACATGCTCAAAGTATGGAAAAAAGAAAACTTTTTTTAATATGTAGGTATTTGTATAATTAAAGACTAATCAAGCATGAAGGGCTGCTGACTAAACCAGAAAATGAGATTGTTGGCAAGCAATATTGTAATGTAAATGCCATTTTTGTTTAACTACTAAGAAGCTAGAGAAACGATATCCTGAGCAGATTAAAAGCAAACAGCATTGATAATAAATATTTATCAGATTTCAAATGCAACACAGAGAATTTTTATATTTTACATGCAAGATTTGTTTGCAGTGAAGTATTCAGGTACTTTTCAAGGGGGTAGTTAACATCCTTATTTAGAATTGCATTTTCAGAGAGTATCTTCCTATGGTTAAGGTACATGTGAAATATTAACCAAGGGAAAGTGCTCCTTTTGAGATACACTGCCCACAATGCAGTTACCTATTAATTAGGATTTTGAGAATTAATTAGTACTAGTTAACTTGGTGTTAGGCAAATACTTTCCAATGAATATACTGAATATACTTTTAGAGGGAGGAGATGAGATACAAGCCATACACAGTTGTTAAAGAAAATAGAAATGTTAAATGTAAAATAAACAATTTATCTAAACTTCAAGCACATGATTTAAAGTAGAAACAGTAGAAACCTTGAAGATATACATAAATATTCTGAGGCTTTATACCTCTACCCTGTAAAATATCATGTAGGGCACTCATTTTGTTACCAGAAAGGGGTCCAGATCCAGACCCCAAGAGAGGGGTTCTTGGATCTTGTGCAGGAAAGAATTCAGGGTAAGTCCATAGAATAAAGTGAAAGCAAGTTTATTAAGAAAGTAAAGGAATGAAAGACTGGCTACTCCGTAGGCAGAGCAGCCCCAAGGGCTGATGGTTGCCCATTTTTATGGTTATTTCTTGATGATATGCTAAACAAGGGGTGGATTATTTATGCCTCCCCTTTTAGATGATATAGAGTAACTTCCTGACATTGCCGTGGCATTTGTAAACTGTCATGGTGCTGGTGAGAGTGTAGCAATGAGGACGACCAGAGGTCACTCTCGTGGCAGTCTTTGGTTTTGGTGGGTTTTGGTCGGCTTCTTCACTGCAACCTGTTTTATCAGCAAATGACCTGTATCTTGTGCCAACCTCCTATCTCATCCTATGACTTAGAATGTCTAACCATCTAGGAATGGATCCCAGGAGGTCCCAACCTTATTTTACCCAGTCCCTATTCAAGAGGAAGTTGCTCTGGCTCAAATGCCTCTGACAATTTGTTGTGAGGATTAAATAATGTATGTGAAGCACCTTTCAGCACCTAGGACATAATAGTCACTCAATCGATCTTAGTTTTGCTCCCTTTCTCCCCACTCTTCTGCTGATGGAATTCAATCTGACCACTCATGTGCATTTCCTCATGGAGCCTATGTTGCCTCTAGAGACACTGCTTCTACATTGTGGATATGCCCAGAGAGCTTCACCAGATGTGAACCTTGGCCTTCCTGATGCAAGGGGGGTCTGAAGAGGTGGAGAGCCTGGACCTTGTACTTGGCCTGAGGGAACTCAGGAATTCAACAGGAAAGAAAGAACATACCCCCAACAGGCAAAAGGTTTTAATCTAATGAAGCCCTCACTGTAAAATTTACTTTCTATTTGTAGGTGGTGATTTTCCTATATTCAACTGTGCTCAGCCTTGATTTCTCTTATAAATCAAGATTGGCTGCATAAATGTAGCTGTGAGCTCCGCAAAGCGGACTCCTTGACCCACTGATTAAAGTATGAATGAATTAATTTAAAGTAGTTTTTAAAACTCAGGTATTGTACTCAGCAAGTATGCTGTTTTTCTCCCACCACAAAGCATAATTAAAGATAAGTTTTCAGGAAAAGAGGCAAGGCTGTCATTTTTTTAACCTTCAGAAACACTAGAAGATTCTCTTTTCAGTTTCTAAATTAGAATCCATCAGGTTGACTGCCTCTGTTTCTTTTGGATGTAATGCCTATGGTATGTGATCCAGAAAGCTGAAAGCATGCAGACCTACTAAAATGCATTTGGGGATTTTCAGAAACAGATTATTGAGTGACAATATGATAGCCTTCAGGCTTACTGCTGGAAATTATTATTTAACTTATTTTCTCCCTAATGTGGTAGTAACATGTACCAATTTTCTGAAGACTGCCGAACACATCATCAAATGACAGTTCAAAAAACATTTTAAAGTTTATTCTTTTTCTTTTTATGTAACATACTTTGAGAGCCAGGAAACAACACTAAAAGATGTGTTTCTGTCACCACTTCTCCTTACTTGTGCTGTTTGAAGAGGTCACAATGAAATTGCAAGTTCTTGAGTCTGAATAAAGAACACCTACAAATGTTTGAGCTCGGGCATTTGAGACAATCTAAGGTTATTTGCAGAAGTGAGTGGGTTAGGCAAGGCTACAGAGAGTGCTTCTGTTTCATGGATGTTGCACGATCTGCACAGGCAGCCAGCATACAGGGCACCCAGCCACACAGGACAGCTCCAGGTCCCCTCTGGCTGTCCTTATCTGGTGGTGATGTCTGAGAGTTTACAGTGGTATTCAGTTTCCTCAGCCTCCAATGTCATGGTAGTCCTTCCTATCCCCTTGTTTAAGACTGTGAAGCTGCTCTTCAGTGAATCTAAACAAAATTATAATCTAGTCTTAAATTGCTCAAAAAACATACACTAAAATACATCTTGAAGTTTCTAGTCTGGACCAAAATTCAGATAGTGTGCATTTAAGCAATGCACTTTTTATTTCATCTTGAAAGCTATCAATGGCCAGGGAAAAAAAAAAAAAAAAAAAGTGGGAAGGGGAAATGCAATTGGTTATTCCAACACATATAAGGAGAATTGAGTAGCCCAAAAAGAACCTGCCAGGATCCCCGTGTTAGGCCCCTCCCGTCTGTCAAGCTTGCTTGCAGTACAAGCAAGGTCAGAAGGACTGGTGGAACACTAAGATTTACAGAGGATTCTATGGCAAAATGACCCAGACTTCATCCTCTAGGGAACTTTTTTCAGTTTCCTGATACCATTTTAGTAAACTTCTGATCTACAGTTCTGGTACCATTTTAGTCTTTTGAGTCATTTGTTCATTTATCAACTATGTATTAAGCACTTACAGATGCCAAGCACTATTCTAGGAGCTAGGGCAGGAATCAAATATGCATACAAATTAAAAAAGGCAAATAAACAAACATGTAGTGTATCGAACACTGATAACTTACATGGGGGGAATAATAAATGGGGTCAAAGTGAAAGAAAGTGCGAGAGTAGGTGGTTACTTTTTGATGTAGGTTAATCAGAGACGGCATCTCTCCCAGGACCAGTGGAAAGGGCACACTCCAGGAAAGGGAGCAGATGGAAAGCCCTGAGATAGGAGGATGTTTGGAAGGTTCTGGGAAGCACAAAAAAGGCCAGCAAGACCAGAACAAAGTGGGCAAGGGACAGAGGCAGGAGATGGGGCCACAGAAGAAGCAGAGACCAGATCACACTGGGTCTTGTAGGACAATTTAAGAACTGTAGCTAGTACTTGGAATAAAACACGAACACCTGTAGATGCTACAAAGAGGACAGACTGCCGAGAGTCAGGAGCCAACGCAGGAAGTCCAGTTAGGAGACTACTGCAGCAATCCAAACAAAGACAATCATGGTTTGTTCCATGTTGTACATGGTGGAGATGGTGAGAAGTAATCAGACTGAATGTATTTTAAGGAAGAGCTGATAGGATTTGCTGATGGATTGGCTTTGGAGTGTAAGGAAAACAGAGGAGTCAAGGATGTCTGCAATGATTTTGACCTCAGCAGCTGGTAGTATGAAGTTCCCCATTGATCAAGGTAAGGAAGACAGAGAGAAGAGAAGGTTCGGGCACATGTTTTGTTCTTAACATGTCAGTTTTAGATATCATGTTTGCGAGATCTCTAAATGTTTAAGAGAAAATGTTGAGGAAGCAATTAAATAATCATGTTTTGGTAAAAGGTCCGTGCTGGAGATATAAACTTGGAAGTTCATCAGTGTACTGCTGGTATGTAAAGCCGGAGGCCTGGATAAGATTACTTTGAGAGTGAGCCTGAATGAAACAGAGGTTCGAGTACTAGACCCTGGAGCACCCCAACTTTAAGGATTTCTGAGGAGGAAGAGAAATTGGCCTAGGAGATTAAGAAGAGGGCTTAATGAGGGAGGAAAAGGGGGCTCCTAGATGAAAAAGTAAATCAAGTCTTTCAAGGAGAGAATGGTTAACTGTGTCAACCAGTTTGGGTAGGTCAAGTAAAAAGAAATCTGAGAATTAACCATTGGAGTTTTCACCTGGAAATAAGTTTTGACCTTGACAAGATCTTCAGTGGAGCGGGAGTGATGAATTGGAGTGATCAAAGTGGATTCAAAAAGAAATGAAAGAAGAATTGGAGACATCAAGAATAGACAATTCTTTTCTGGCATTTTTCTCTGAAAGGAAGCCAACAAATGGCCTAATAGCTAGAGGGGAGGTTGGGTTGAGAGAGGTTTATTTTTTAAGATGAAAACAGAAACTTCATATTTCTATCTTGGTGGTAGAGATCCCATAGAGGAAGGAAACTGATGAAATAAATCAGGGATGTTCTTGAATAGGCAAGAGGCATGGATGCACTGAAGCAGTGGGGGTTTTCTCTAGAGAGGAGCTCAGCATTCTCATCCACAGGAACAGAACACAGACATAGTTGCTGCAGGTGAGTATCACAGCAATGAAAGGGCATGGAAGTTGTCTTCTTTTTTATTTCCATAAGTTATTGGGGAACAGGTGGTGTTTGGTTATATGAGTAAATTCTTTAGTGGTGATTTGTGAGATTTTGGTGCTCCCATCACTTGAGCAGTGTACACTGCATCCAATTTGTGGTTTTTTATCCTTCACCCCTTTTCCACCCTTTCCTCCTGAGTCCCCACAGTCCATTGTATCATTCTTATGCCTATGAATCCTCATAGCTTAGCTTCCACTTGTGAGTGAGAACATACAATGTTTACTTTTCCATTCCTGAGTTACTTTACTTAGAATAATAGTCTCCAGTCTCATCCAAGTCACTGCAAATGCCATTAGTTCATTCCTTTTTATGGCTGAGTAGTATTCTATCATATATGTATACCACAGTTTATTTATCCACTCTTTGACAGGTATTTGGGTTAGTTCCACATTTTTGCAATTGCAAATTGTGCTACCATAAACATGCGTGTGCAAGTATTTTTTTTGTGTAATGACTTCTTTTCCTCTGGGTAGATACCCAGCAGTGGGATTCCTGGATCAAATGGTTGTTCTACTTTTAGTTCTTTAAGGAATCTCCACATTGTTTTCCATAGTGTTTGTACTGGTTTACATTTCTACCAGCAGTGTAGAAGTGTTCCCTGTTAACCACACCCATGCCAACATCTATTTTTTTTTTCTTATTTTTTTATTATGGCCATTCTTGCAGGAGTAAGGTGGTATCACGTTGTGGTTTTGATTTGCATTTCCCTGATCATTAGTGATGTTGAGGATTTTTTCATATGTTTTTTGGCCATTTGTGTATCTTCTTTTGAGAATTGTCTATTCATGCCCTTAGCCCAAATCTAGAGGCATCACAATACCTGATTTCAAACTATACTATAAGGCCGTAGTTGCCAAAACACCATGGTACTGGTATAAAAACAGGCACATAGACCAGTGGAACTGAATAGAGAACTTGGAAATAAACCCAAATACTTACAGTCAAGTGATCTTTGATAAAGCAAACAAAAACATAAAGTGGGGAAGGGTACCCTATTCAACAAATGGTGCTGTGGTAATTGGCTAGCCACATGTAGGAGAATGAAACTGGATACTCATCTCTCACCTTATGCAAAAATCAACTCAAGATGGATTAAGAACTTAAATCTAAGACCTGAAACTACAAAAATTCTAGAAGATAACATTGCAAAAACCCTTCTGGACTTAGGCAAGGATTTCACGACCAAGAACCCAAAAGCAAATGCAATAAAAACAAAGATAAATAGCTGAGACTTAATTAAACTAAAGAGCTTTTGCATGTCAAAAGGAACAATCATCAGAGTAAACAGACAACCCAGAGAGTGAGAGAAAAATCTTCACAATCTGTACATCTGACAAAGGACTAATATCCAGAATCTACGATGCACTCAAACAAATTAGCAAGAAAAAAACAAACCCATCAAAAAGTAGATTATGTATTCTAATGGAATAAGAAGCCGGGTCAATGGCTAAGAGTGAGAATGGGAAAGGAGGTGCTAGAGGTCTGAAGAGAAGCAAGATGATGTGAAACAGTCCTTCTAGGTGTGTGGGTAAAATGTCCTAGGATTGCTGGGTGGTGTCAGGGTGTGTCTACTTGAGGTTAATGGTTATGTATCTGAAGTCAGGCTGATCAGCACAGTTATAGGTTTTTCTCCAGCCACATTCAGCTGTGTAGATGCAGGCACACAGCAGGTGCAAAGTTGAACAATGAAATATTAAGCTGGATAGAGAAGGAAGAACCCTAGGGGATGGGATGCTTAGGGACAATAGAAAGGTAGTGGGATTTAAGTGTTATAAATTCCAGTGGGGATAAAGAATTGTTTCTTGTTTTTTGGTTTTTTTTTCTTTTTTTTTTTTTTGAGACGGAGTCTCGCTCTGTCACCCAGGCTGGAGTGCAGTGGCCCGATCTCAGCTCACTGCAAGATCCGCCTCCCGGGTTTACGCCATTCTCCTGCCTCAGCCTCCCGAGTAGCTGGGACTACAGGCGCCCGCCACCTCGCCCGGCTAGAGTTTTGTATTTTTTTTTAGTAGAGACGGGGTTTCACCGTGTTAGCCAGGATGGTCTCGATCTCCTGACCTCGTGATCCGCCCGTCTTGGCCTCCCAAAGTGAAAGAATTGTTTAACCTGTAACAAACTCCAGTTGTTTCACCGTTGGAGTTTGAAGTAGTCGCAGGAATGAGCTGGAAACAGGCAGGAAAGGCCAGAGAGTGGAATACTTGTACTGAAACAATGGAAAGGGTGTGGTCATTGACAATACCAGAGCATGACCTTGGGAAATGTGGCTGAGGTAGAGCAAAGGACATCCTCCCTGAGGAAAGACAGGCAAAGAACTGGGAGACCACAGTATTGGAAGGAGATAAACATCACAAACACACACACACACACACACACACACACACACACACACACTTCCCCCAACAGTCGTAATTCCACAAGGCATGACAGAGAGCCGGGAGCAAAGGCTTCAAAGAATGAGGTGGGGTGACTTAAGGACTTTAAGGGTAACAAAGGGTAGCACATGGTATAGTCGCAGAGTATGAGCTTCTAAACTGCAGTCTTCAAGGAGATAGGAGAATGGTCTAAGAGCAGCAACGATCAGCAAGCAAGATCCCCTCCCACCCAGGCCCAGAGACACTAGGAAAAGGTAGGGAACAGCCACCACCTATGAGGTCTTCAGGGAAGCAGCGTCCTCAGGGGGCAGCCAGACTTCTGCTGGGGCAAAAAGGTGCAGAGCATATTCTGAGAAGATGTTGAGGAGTTGGGCGACTTGGCTAGTGAAGGACCAGAAATTCCAGAGAGCCCAGAGGGAGGTCTCAGGAGTTAGGGGAGCCGGGGAGGAGAGGGGGGGTGTGCAGATGCCATATGGGAAAAGATGTACGGATGTGCAGATGGAACTGGCATTGTGGGGCTTCTTGAGGTGACCAGCACAAACAGGGATACAAGATGTCAGGGCTTACTTCTGGTGGCCTCCAAGGTAGACTATAGTGGCAGCTTTGAGAACCCAGAGGAGAGAGGAGGGGTGAGTTTTTCAGGAATACACAAAGTTTTGGGGCTCATCTTTACAAAGATAGAGGGGGAGACCTGAAGAGGGGCAATATTTTGAGAATCACAAGAAAGCTTTGGAGTCTTTTTCACCCATGGCAAACACTATTCACCATAAGTCATTTATCCAAAAAACACTGATGAATTAATCTTCATTAATTTAACCATTGCCGGTAACAGTAATTTGGGAATTATTTCCTTTCCTCCTCTCAGTCAAAATGTTCATATATGTTTAAATTTGAACCTTTAATTTTAAATTTAAACGTTCAAATATACAATGATCTTGGGAAGCCATTTGTCCAATAGCCACCACTCATGCTGTGAACATAAACACAATTTTAAAATCTGAGAATAAATGTATTTTAAAAGGCACAGAACGGAAGAGTATCAGGATAGCACAGGAAAACCTTGGCTATCCATCACCCTCAAACAAGTAAGTTTCTCTTGATAGATGAGTTTTCCCAGAAGAGGTAAGGGTTAAACCTTTTAGTACTAGCACTATAAAAGGTGTAAAATGTAAATCTTTTAAAAGCATTTTGCTGCCATCCCCTGCCTTCTTAAACAGAGTATCATAGTAATAAAAATCTTCTATTTGTATCTTGCCTGTGGTTTATATGGTACTGTCACAAACATGATCTCATACAGGCACACCTCGTTGTATTGCACTTTGCTTTATTGCTCTTTCCAAGTAGGGCAGTTTCTACCAATTGAAGGTTTGTGGTAACCCTGCATCTAGCACGTCTGTCGGCACCATTTCTCCAATGGCATGTGCTCACTTTGTGTCTCTGTGTCACATTTTGGTAATTCTCACAATATTACAAGTTTATTCATTATTATGAGATCTCATATGATGATCTGTGGTCAGTGATCTTTGATGTTACTGTTGTCATTGTTTTGGGGTGCTATGTATCATACCCATAAAACGTGGCAAATTTAATCGATAAATGTTGCGTGTATTCTGACTGCTCCACCAGCCAACCATTTCCCTGTCTCTCCCCTTCTCCTCAGGCCTCTCTATTCCCTGAGGCACAACAATATTGAAATTAGGCCAATTAATAACCCTATAATGACCTCCAAGTTTAAGTGAAAGGAAGAGTTGCATGTCTCTCACTTTAAATCAAAAGCTAGAAATGACTGCGTTTGCTGGGAAAGGCATTCAAAAATCAAGAAAGGCAGAAAACTAGGCCCCTTGTAGCAGTTAGCCAAGTTGTGAATGCAAAGAAAAAGTTCTTGAAGAAAGTTAAAAGTAAAGTGAACCAGTCTTGTTGCTGATATGGATAAAGTTTGAGTGGTCTGGATCGATCAAACCAGCCACAACACTCCCTTACGCCAAAGTTTAATCCAGACCAAGGCCCTCTCTTCAATTACATGAAGGCTGAGCGAGATGAGGAAGCTGCAGAAGGAAAGTTGGAAGCTAGCAGAGGCTGGTTCATGAGACTTAAGGCAAAAAGCCATCTCCATAATGTAAAAGTTCAAGGCGAAGCAGCAAGTGCTGATGCAGAAGCTGCAGCAAGTTTTTCAGAAGACCTAGCTAAGATCATTGATGAAGGTGGCTACACTAAATAGATTTTCAGTGTAGATGAAACAGCTTTCTATTGGAAGAAGATACCATCTAAGACTTTCATAGCTAGAGAATTCAATGCCTGACTTCAAGCTTCAAAGGACAGGCTGACTCTCCTGTTAGAAGCTAATGAAGCTGGTAACTTTAAGTTAAAGCCAGTGCTCATCTACCATTCCTAGGATAAAATCCTAGGGCCCTTAAGTGTGATTCTAAATCAACTCTACCTGTGCTTTATAAATGGAACAACAAAGCCTGGATGACAGTACATCTGGAATGAGGTGAAAATAACAACACTAACGGGAGTTTGAAAGAAGTTGATTCCAACCTTCACGAATGACTTTGTGGGGTTCAAGACTTCATTGAAGGAAGGAACTGAAGGTGGGGTGGAAATATAATAGCAAGAGAACTAGAATTAGAAGTGAAGCCTAAAGATGTGACTGAATCTCATGTGACTGCAATCTCATGAGAAAATTTAAAAGGACGAGGAGTTGTTTTTTAAGGATGAGTGAAGAAAGTGGTTCCTTCAGATGGAATCTCTTCCTGGTGAAGCCACTGTGAACATTGCTGAAGTGACAACAAAGGATTCAGAATGCTACATAAACTACTAGTTGCTAAGACAGCAGCAGGGTTTAAGAGGATTGACTCCAATTTTGAAAGAAGTTCTACTGTGGGTAAAATAAAAAATTTCCACAACCACCCCAAACCTCCAGCAATCCCTACCCCGATCAGTCAGCAGCCATCAACATTGAGGCAAGACCCTCCATCAGCAAAAAGATAAACTCACTGAAGGCTCAGATGACTGTTAGCTTTTTTTTTTTTTTTCCTTTTTTTTTTTTGAGAAAGAGTCTGGCTCTGTTGCCCAGGCTGGAGTGCAATGGTGTGATCTCGGCTCACTGTAACCTCCGCCTCCTGGGTTCAAGCAATTCTCCCACCTCAGCCTCCTGAGTAGCTGGGATTACAGGCACCCACCACCATGCCCAGCTAATTTTTTGTTTTGTATTTTTGTAGAGCTGGGATTTCACCATGTTGGCCGGGCTGGTCTTGAACTCCTGACCTCAAGTGATCCGCCCTCCTTGGCCTCCCAAAGTGCCAGTATTACAAGCCTGAGCCATCATGCCCAGCCAATTGTTAGCATTTTTTAACAATAAAGTATTTTTTTCAGAGATATGGTCTTGCCCTGTCATCCAGGCTGGGATGCAGTGGTGTGATCATAGTTCACTACAGCCTCGACCTCCCAGGCTCAAGTGATCCTCCCACCTTGACCTCCCAAGTAACTGGGACTACAGGCACACACCACCAATCGCAGCTATTTTTTTTTTTTGGTGGGGGTGGTTAGAGGCAGGGTGTCACTGTGTTGCCCAGGCTGGCCTCAAACTCCTGGGCTCAAGCAATACTCCTGTCTCAGCATCCTGAAGTGCTGCCATCACACCCGGCCTAAAGTATTTTTATACATTAGACATAATGTTGTTGAATACTTCATAGCCTGAATGTAAACATAACTTTCATATTCACTAGTAAACCAAAAAACATGTGACTTTCTTTATTGCAATATTGACTTTATTGTGGTAGTCTGGAACCTAACATAATATCTCTGAGGTATGCCTGCATTATCCTCCAACACCCTGGTAAAGTAGACACTTCACAAATTTGACAGATTGATGAGATTTCCCAGTGTAAATGAAAGGAAACCTAACTGCAACTTCCTGATGACTTGGGGTCATTGTTACTGATATAGATTATTCAGATGTTACCAGAAGGCAAGACTAACGTGCAACGTAAGAGAACATAGTAAAGGATCAACGGTGTGGGAAGACAGCAGTTGCTCTCAAAGACCCAAAGAGGAGCCAGCTGAGGACTGAAAGTGTCCAAGAAGACTTTCTTGAGGTGGTGGAACTTGAACAGGGCTCTGAAGTTCTAGTATAATTTAGAAGGACAGGAAGAGCCAGAGGAAGACAACTGGTGCATGTGCTGCGGGATGTCTGAATCAGTAGTGGTTATTCAATTGGATGATTTCTCTTTTGCTGCAAATGGGTACCACTGCTTTGGCCAACTATGTCTCCTCCCCACCCCTGCCTAAATTAATTACTGCAATGGTTAGTTTATGTGTCAACTTGATTGGGCCACGGTGCCCACATAGCTCAAGTGTTATTCTGGGTGTTTTGGATAAAATTAACATTTAAATTGGTGAACTGTGAGTAAAGCAGATTGCCTCATAGAACAAAAGACTGACCTTTCCCAAGCAAAAGGGAATCCTGCAGCAGATTACCTTTGAACTTGAACTTCAACATGGGCTTTTCCTGGGTCTCCACCCTGTAGCCTCAACCTGCAGATTTTGAACTGCCAGACTCCATAATCTTGTGAGCCAATTCCTTAAAATAAATCCATCTCCTTCTCAATATATAGGTAGACAGACAGAGGTATCTCCTATCAGTTCTCTTTCTCTGGAGAACCCTAACTAATACTGTCCCTTTCTCAAAGATCTTATGAATTTCCAGAAAGATGAAAGGAATACAGTTCTCCTCTGCAGGGCATGGACCTGTGCAGTGGTGGAAGGAAGACTACTTAGAGCTTTGCAGTCAATGGAATCAAGGCTGTCTATGTGTTTTCAGGGAAAAAGAAGCCAGACTCGGAGAACGGCTCTTTTTTTTGAGACAGAGTCTCTCTCTGTTGCCCAGGCTGAAGTGCAGTGGCACAATCTCGGCTCACTGCAACCTCCGCCTCCTGGGTTCAAGCGATTCTCCTGCCTCAGCTTCCTGAGTAGCTGGGACTACAGGTGTGAGCCACCACGCCCGGCTAATTTTTTTGTATTTTTAGTAGAGATGGGTTTCACCATGTTGGTCAGGCTGGTCTCGAACTCTTAACCTCATGATCTGCCCACCTCAGCCTCACAAGGTGCTGGGATTACAGGCGTGAGCCACCGTGCCCAGTCGAGAATAGTTCTTAAAGTTCAGTCTGGGGGCCCAGAGCACTAACGTCTGATCCTCTCTCCTCCTCCCTCCATCCTTTACCCCTGACTGCTCTACTCAGAGTCAGTCCACTGGCTATTCTGTCACTTCTACAGATGTCCCCTTGAGCCAGCTCTGTGGCTTTCCCCATTACCACCCAAGAGGAGAGTCATGCTGGACACACTGTGGTTACCCTCTGTCATTTGGCTCCACTGATAATTCTGCCAAACACCCACTCAAGGTAGACAATTAATTAATCCAACTAATTAGTTTACATTCAACCACAGGCTTGTTGCTATAGTACAGGAGCCAGCAAACACATTATGTAAAGGACTCGATGTGGTTAAGTATTTTAGGCTTTGCAAGTTAGGGATATTCTTTTTGTTTGTTCGTTTTTTGTATGTGTTTTGTTATCTTCTTTTTTGAGACAGAATCTTGCTCTGTCACCCAAGCTAGAGTTCAGTGATGCAATCATGGCTCACTTCAGCCTCCAAATTCTGGGCTCAACCAATCCTTCTGCTTCAACCTCCCTCCCAAATAGCTAGTACTATAGGCACGCACCACCATGCCTGCTAATTTTTTTAAATTTTTTTGTAGGAATTGGGTCTCCTTATGTTGCCCAACCTAGTCTCAATCTCCTGGTCTGAAGTGATCCTCTGGCTTCAGCCTCTCAGAGGGCTAGAATTACAGGCTTGAGCCACTGCACCTGGCCAAGGATATTCTTTATGTACTTATATAAAGAGAGAAAACAAATTTCCACAAAATTTGTATTGATGAAATTCAGAATATAATAATAGGAATTGAGTAGAATTTTTATAATACAGATTTACTAATGAGAAGAATGGAATTCTTTTGGGGGGCATGTATTAGTCAGTGTTCTCCAAAGAAAAAGGATCAATAGAATATATCTATCCACACAACTCCTTATAATGGAAGCTCTCAAATCCAAAATCTGCAGAGCTGATATTCCAGATAGAGTCTGAAGGTGAGCAGGCAGAATAATTCTCTCTTGCTAGGGGGAGGGTCAGTCTTTGTTCTGCACAAGCCTTCAACTGATTGGATGAGGCCCACCCACATACTGAAGAGTAATCTGCTTTATTCAGTCTACCAACTTAAATGTTCACCTCATCCAAAAATGTTCTCATGGAAACACCCAGAATAATATTTGATCACAAATCTAAGCATCCTGTGGCCCTGTCAAGTTGACACATAAAATTAACAATCACCAGGGGATAATGTATCACATAATTAGAGTACAAACTTAGTGCTCCTCATTATCAAATCAATTGCCAGTGTTCATCTATAAAAATCATTCTTAGCTTATAGGCCATACCAAAACAGGCGATGGGCCAGATTTGGCCCATGAGCAGTAGTTTGCTTACCCTTGCTATTGAGTAATAGTAATGATAATAATAATAATAATAATGCCCCCTAAAAATAAAGATACTTTAAAAATTAAAATAAAGATAATGAGAGGCAAGATGTATAGTTAGGAGAGGAGACTGAAGCCTGACTGCCTGGGTTTGAATTCTGGCTCTCGTTTAGTAGCTGTGTGATCTTAGGCAAGTTGCTTAGCCCTTTTATGCCTTCGTTGCCTTCTTTTAAAAATGCAGATTAAAGTGTCAACGTCATAGATTTGCTATCAATCAGGATTAAATTAGTATTTGTAAAGTTCTTAGAACAATGCCTGGCACATAGTGAGTGCTATGTAAGTACTAGATATGACCATGATAGCGGTGACGTTGATGAAAGAAAGTGAAAGAAGAGAGGGGTACAAAGAAGATGGGAGATAAGCTCTGATAATGCTGGGGCACTGAGTGCTTTCCACAGATTGTAAGTGCTAGAAGATTGACTAATTGACCTATGAGGCTGACCAATGCTGTGAGCAATTCAAATATGAGAATTTTTAGTTTAGTATGCCAGGAGCCAACAGTCATGGTCCTGTGCTGTAGCCCAGCAATCAAGATCATAAATGTTTCTTTTGCTCTGAAGATCCTGCACCTGAGGAAAAGCATGGACTAAGGGAGAAGGGTGGATGGAAGAATTTGGTACTTCCCTTCAGAAATGATTCAGAACCAAGCACACAGAAAATGGAGAACTGCCCACCTAGTCTAGCTAACAGTATGCATTTACTGGAGAAGCAATAATTTTACAAAGAGGCTGGGAACTGGCCTCCTTATTGAATAAAGAATAAGCTCCCAGATTTACATTCATTGATTTTCTACCCAGTTGCTGTCTGTGTTCATCATGTTGAATTTCTTCTTAGCATCCAAAAATCAAGGTGTTGAGAGAGCAAATGTATCTGTATCTGTGCCCTCTATAATGCCCACACTCTTTATAAATACAGGCAACTTTTCATAGATCTAACTATTAACTATATTCATTCCAAAAAGAAGTTTTTTTTTTAAGAAATAATGGATTTTGAAAAATAAAAAGATCTCCCTTATTGCTTTGATAAAGATTTGCCACCTGTGACCCTTTAAATATTGAACTTGGACTGTAAAAATATCACTTCTTATTGATCACATGGTTATTAAAGTCAGTCAAATGCTGAATTTATATGTCAAACACTTGTAATATTTCCTGTAAATATTGGGGCAAAGGGAGAAGATGATAATGCCACTGTGAAGAGTCGCATTAGATTTGTTCAACTTTACGTCACTGAGAAATAATACAGCTGTCATCAAGAATTTCATTACACATGCCAAGCACTTGTCAAAAACTACTGCACATCATTTATGCATGTATATGTGTCTGTGTATGAGCCCAGAGAACATACACAAGCTAGTGGCATGGAGGAGAATGGAATAAAAAGCAATCTGTGTACCTATCCACCTGCACTGGACCTGTACAGCATAGCTTCTGACAGCAGCTAGGATTATGTGGGCAGCCCCTGTACACAAACACATTTGGGTTCGCCTTTTCTTGAACTCCAGTCTACCGTGAGATGCTGACGGCTTTCTGGGTCTGGAGGAAAGCCTGGGAACTCAAGTCAACAAATTCTAATTACAGGTTTAAGGCAGATTCTTAAAGCCCCCCAGATTCTTAAAATCCCCATCTAAAGGTATTCAAGAATGCTTTTGGGGAGAGGTCAGCATAGAGATCCATAGATTTCCAGTTTCCCTGCAAGACACCTTTCCATATAAGCAAATGTTTTCAAATGAGTAGCAGAAAGGAACTGTCAGTCAACCACGGGGGAGTCTTCACCAGGACTCTTGGATTGAATGGAGGAGTGGGGAGGCATTTCTAATGGCATTTTGATGTACATGCACAAAATTGATGTCGGAAGGATCATTGTAAAGTCCCAAACAGTGGAATATTGAGGACATTTTCAGGTGGCAGTCAGATTCTGGCTGGGTGAGCCCAGTATATTTTCTCATGTCACAGTTGATTAGGTTCACAGGGAAGTGGAAAGAGTAAAAAATTCTCTTATTACTGCAGCAATGCCGTCTCAGCCTCTTTTCCCTTTGAATGCAACATTAGTTTTTGTCCAGAAGTCTAACTGCTTTCTACAGTTTGGGGAATTGTAAAGCAGAAACAATTTTCCCAGCCAGGCTGACCTTCACAGTAATGAGAAATGACTGGAATTTCTCTCTATTTCTCTAACATTTGGGGAGGTTTTGGGAGGGGGCTGGCGGGAAGATGAAGGAATATGCTTGTTTTACCTGATATTATGTTGTGGGCTTCCATTTGGCACTTTGAGCCTAATTTTTTTCCATTCAGGGAATTACATGGACTGTTGCACCATATGACCCGGGAGCCAGACCACAAGTGTATTGAGAAACGACAGTAATGCACTTTAAACCTTTTGTTATCACAATAGAGATGGCATTTTGTTTCAGCCATTAAATGAATAAATATTTTTTCTCCTGGGGATGGCTATTTTCATTTACTCTCCAGCTCTTACTCAGGTGATGACCGGTGGGACTGGGAAATTCCACTTTCGTTCAGGCCATGCCGCCCAGTCCCTGGTGCCGTGGGAGTCCTCCCGGCCCCCCGACCTTCCACGGAGGCGCCCCCAGAGCCAGCCATGCAGCCCTCTTTTGCGGTCCCTTCTTCCTGGCTTCCTGCTTGCCACTCACCTTTCCCTTTGCTGGAATGCAGGGACTCTCTGGCCAAGACCAATGCTTCCTCCCTGATTTTTTTTTTTTTTTCCGAATATTTAGGATTCCTGTTTAAAGCTGCAGCAATGTGGAAACTCCTGGGAGCGGAGGCAGAAGACAGACTTTAACACAGTCCCCACAGGAGAAGCAGTTAGCCCTAAAGGAGACATTTAGCCCCAAGAGACATACCCAGAGCTGTCCTGTAACTAAGTGTTCAGGTTGGCAGTCAATAGCAGGAGATGCTTTGACAGAGAGAGCAATTTGGGGGTGGGGTTTTTTGTTGTTGTTTCTCTCTGCTCCCAAACCCCATCCCTGTCCCTTTCAAGTAGGCAGTAGGTGATCGTGACTATATTGAATTCAAATCCTACTCTGCCACTCACTAGCTGTGTGACCTTGGGCAAGCTACTTAAATTCTCAGAACCTCAGTTTCCTCATCTATAAAATGGGGCTATAATAGTACCCATTTCACTAGACTTTTTTTATTTGAAGGAAAAAATCCCACTTAGCACAGTGCCTGTTGTGTGCCCTCAATAATTGTCCTCAACAAAGTGTAGCTTATATTATTGACTCAGTTCTGTTCATTTTCAATGTATTGCAAATTGGTGATTAATTTGCCCTATAGGGTCGTACAAGACTCCATAAGTTATCCATTCACTGATCTATACTATAGAATGGCACTGTTGGATGTTCACTTAAGGACAGCAAAAGAGATTTGTGACTTGAGATTGAAACTTCCTTTTTTTCTGGTCTGCTAAAATTAAGTATGAAAATAAACTGTGTTGGAGGAGTGAGTAGTCAGGAGGGGTATTCAGGAGGAGAAGCAAAGGAGAGGAGCACTGAGGCTGGGAGTTGTGGAGAATGGGGTGTCCAGAAGGGAATCTTAGTGCTGGCTCCATCACCAACTCAGTGCTGTGCTTGGTGCTGAAAAGGACCCGGTCCAGTCTGGAACTGACACCTGGATAACATTCTCATGCTCTCTCATTTCACAGATAAGGAAAGTAAGACCCAGAGTATTTGAGAAACATACCTAAGGTCACATATGCCCAGCAACTAGATGATCTCCAGGGACTCCTACAACTCTAAATTTATTATCTACTTGAATATCATTTGCTATTAAAATAGTTGCAACCACAATGCTGGAAAAGCCTCCAGTTCCTAGAATAGTGTCAAACTCAAAATGATACTTTAAATATATGAGTATCTGTGATGGACATAGCTTTGTTGTTTATTTTTAGAATTATTTTTGCTCTATTTTAATATTACTTTAGTATATTTTAATATTAGTGTAGCTTAACATTTATTCAGTATTTTTATACTTATGTATTTAATATTTATTTAGTATATTTTAAGTGCATATTTACATATTTCATTATAAAATATATTTTACTTATAGCTAACATATATATATACTTATTTATATATTAAATATATAAAGTGAATTAAAATCAATTGTTTAATTTATATAATTATATTTAGATCATGTATTAAATACCTTAAATATTAAATATATTTATAATTTTATATATATATATTTTTTGAGATGGAGTCTTGTTCTGTCACCCAGGCTGGAGTGCAGTGGTGTGATCTCGGCTCACTGCAGCCTCCACCTCCCGGGTTCAAGCAATTCTCCTTCCTCAGCCTCCCAAGTGGCTGGGATTACAGGTACACACCACCACACCCGGCTAACTTTTGTATTTTTAGTTGAGACAGAGTTTTGCCATGTTGGCCAGGCTGGTCTTGAACTCCTGACCTCAGGTGATCCACCCACCTTAGCCTGCCAAAGTGCTGGGATTACAGGCATGAGCCACCATGCATGGCCTATAATTATATTTTAATTACATATGAAATAAATCATTTCCTTAGTAAATAAAATGTTTGCCATATTTAAGAGAATGATTCAAAGGTTGTCTTCCTGGGCCCACATCTCCAAAATTTACCAGAGCGTATAGGCATTGACAGCTTTACAGGAAGAGCTTCCAGAGCTTCATTTAGTGTTCAGATGTCAGTAACTAGCTCCCTGCTCCCACCTCGCTGTGTCAACCTTGGGGCAGAAGAATTTAAATAGACTTGTTTTGCCATGTGTGTTCCAAGATGGCTTTAAGACCTGAAACACGTGGGGTTCACCCCAGAAATTCCCCCAAAGCACTAGGGGTAGACTTGGGAGGGGAAACTTGCAGAAAGGTGAAGAGTTGTGAAAAAGCAAGCAAAGCTACAAAAACCATATTCACTTTAAAAATTAGTTACTTTTAAAAGTAACCTGCATAAAAGTCACAAAAGGTAGGTACCTCTAAGAAGAGCTGGTTTAGGAGAGGAACTTTTCCTTCTGCTCAAACTTTTCCTTCAACCTCTTGCTTGGAGTCAAATCTCTTGACTAAGTTTCTACCAGCAATCTGTCCCTCAAGGTATCTGCATCCCTCTGAATATTTTGTTCCTCTAATTGGTCCAATGATAGAAGTGGGAGTACATAGCCCATCTCTTGACCCAGGTTTTGATGGCATCTGAGGAATGACTTACTGACCACTACCTTGGAAGACAATCCATCTCTTATAATGATGAGAATACATTTCAAGAGACCATCTTCATCCCAGGAACATCCTTGAACAAAAACAGTAGTTTATGGATGCAGTCATGTTCTCTTTCTCAAATTTATTCTCTTCTCTCTGTCCCGACTGTCACCATCCTGGGTTACACTGCAGATGTCATAGCTCTTGAGGCTCTAGCATTGACCTCCTTCCCATTCTTCCTTATCCATGCTCCCCCTAATCTCCTCCAATCCCCCCTACAGACTAAGTCAACCTTCCTGAAACTTTGGTGAAACATGTTGGTTTCACGATATGGAATAGTGGTGGTATGAGGTGGTATGAGGTGGTATGATGGAACATGGTGTGGAATGGAAGAGCATGAACCAAGATTCAGAAGACAGAGTTTAAGCAAGTCCTGACTCTGCCTCTCAGTCTATGCCCCGTCAGTCTGTTTCTGCTTCTGAAAAATGAGCCCCTCTATAAATCTTCTGAAAAACCCCCTCTTTCTCCAACATTGTAATGTTTATCCAAGGCGACACTGGTTATCATCCTTGCAACTTGGGTTCAAAAAGTGGCAGAAACTCTTCAGTTTCCAGGAAGACCAATGTGAAATCCTTACTAAACTTTTTCTGATCATGTGAAAGGTGAAATCAGCCATTCTTGGCAATTCATGTGCATATCAAAGTGTCTGATGTTCATATTGTAACAGAAATATGTAGTTCTTTAAGATCTCTTGATGCTCATATTCTAACTGAATTATGTAGTTCTTTGAGATTTTTCCTTGTGGGGAAGATTGATTAAACACGAAAGATGCTAGAGGTGGATCAAGAATGACCTTGCAATAGTCCAAATTTGAAGAAATGAGGACCTGAGCTAGGCCAATAGCAATGGAAAAGAGGAGGACAATCAGATGGATCCTCAGAGTCAAAATGATAAGATTAGTTATTGATGGGACCTAGAAGTAAAGAGAGGAGGCATGAATGACTCAGGAATAGGGGAGGAAGGCTCTGGGGGAAAGAAATTGAGTTCCATTTTGAACAAGGTGAGTTTTAGGTGCTGTGCATCATTCCTGTGGAAATACACAATAGACCTCTGGGATTTGTCTGGAGGTTAGGCCCAAGGTGGAGCTAGAACCACAGATTTTGGCATGGAATCATACACATTAAAATCTCTTCTGGTGGAAAGACAGTCTTTACTATATTACTTTTCCTCCAGCAGCCAATCCCCTGCGTTGAGACTTACAGTCACTATTACATTTTGAAAGTGCATGTACTCAGCTAGCCACTTCCCCTTCTGTCTTCAAACCACCTTCCCTGCTCTTCACTCTGCACCCACCTGCCTGCAGAATCATTTCACCTCCCTTCCTTAAACTCCAATCCTCCTAAGTCAGATGTTAAGGAACAAGCACAAATTATTTCTTTTTCCTGTTTTGCATGACTCATTACTAAATGCCCTTTAGATAAAACTCCACCTGGTTTTTGTGATCCTGCAGTAGAACCAGACAGTCTACAAGCTCGGCTATTTTCCACGATGATTACTATTGTTCTCCTTTTTTCTTTTAAAAACATTTTTTAAACACGAAGATATCCAGGGCCGGTTTCTCCTCATCGTTTTCCCATCCTGCCTTGCCCTCATATCACCAACAGCAACTCCCCTGGTTTTCAGAGAGAACTGTTCGCTTGGGCCAGAGTGTTAGAGGATATTCCTTCTCAAAATGAAAGCCCTCGTCATTTTGAGGTAAAATGCCTTTCTAGACAGAGCTGTATGACTTTCTGAAAGAGGGCATTTATAGAACCTCAAATAGATGAATCGTTTTCTTTCAAGCAGGGAAATGTATTTTACTCTTCTTGCTTCAACTGGGATTGAGCCCATTCATTTCATTTTTTATGCTCTCCTGTTTTATTTAGAAATGATCTATTCATCCCAACCCAATTGAAGAAATATAGATAACTCAGGAAAAAAATTGCCGTATTATTCACATGAGAAATATAGATGCTCCCACTGAATATTTTCATGGCTCCATTTAATTTGAGCTGTATAAACCTGGCCTACAAAATTCTTTTTTATTCGTTATACTCTAAGAAGGTAGTGTCATCCCTGGAGTGAGTGAGACCCAGATTCTAATTGCAGCTGCTCCCGGGCCTCTTGGACAAGGCATTTAACCTCAGTTTTTTCACCTGAGAATGGGAATAATAGAATCTATTTTTCAATGTGTTGTGGGATTAAGTGTGGTAATTTGTGTTAGGCATCTGGCACATACTATGTTACATAGTAAATATTATTACATGTATAAAAATCATCTTTTGCAGGAATCTTTTTGCATCTCTAATAATGTTGATGTAGGCCACCCTGCTAGCCTAGCAGAAGGATGCTCTGAAAACTCCTTATTTTCAACTCAGCACTGCTTCTGCTACAAATTACAGGAGGTTTTTAAACTATAACAAAATAAGAACATCATCAGTGTGAGAATACTAGATTCTAGCAAAAAAGTCACCTCATTATAAATTGAAATGTCTTTTACCTAACTATTTTGTATTATTATATTAGCACATATCCATTTCTATGATAAATATCTGTACAGAGGCAAAGTATGAAAAGCTGCCAAAGTGCTGCTCCTGCCTTTCGACTCCTAGAAGTCTTCCCTTCTTGGTTCCCTTCACAGTGATATTTAGTAATGACTTTCCTGAGACAAGTTTCCCAGCAGATCCCCAAGTCCTGCTTCCTTGTGTGCACCAGAAATTCTACTCATGCTCACCCAGTAGTTTCTCCAGTGGGCCCAGGTAGAAGCACTGTGTGGCATTCAGGAGACAGGTGGACTCAAAGTCCTTAGATTATCTCATCCCCTAAAAAAGGAGAAAACTGGTGCAGCCCATAGCATGGATGATAGGAAAATCATCCACCCAGCTGTGATCAACTATCCAGCCTTCTCATTTCTTTTTTTTTTTTTTTTTTTTTGATACAGAGTCTCACTCACTCTGTTGCCCAGGCTGGAGTGCAGTGATGCAATCTTAGCTCACTACAACCTCTGCCCCCTGGGTTCCAGCGATTCTCTTCCTCAGTGACCTGAGTAGCTGGGATTACAGGTATGAGCCACCATGCCCAGCTAATTTTTGTTTCTGTTTTTGTTTTTGTTTTTCGAGATGGAGTCTCACTCTGTTGCCCCAGCTAGAGTGCAGTGGCACGATATTGGCTCTCTGCAACCTCTGCCTCCCGGGTTCAAGCGATTCTTGTGCTTTAGCTTCTTGAGTAGCTGGGACTACAGGCACGTGCCACCACACCCAGCTAATTTTTTGTATTTTTTAGTAGAGATGGGGTTTTACCACGTTGCTCAGGCTAGTGTCGAACTTCTGACCTCAAATGATCTGCCCACCTTGGCCTCCCAAAGTGCTGGGATTGCAGGCATGAGCCTCCATGCCCAGCTTCATTTCTTTCCATTTTAAAAACTTCTTCTTCCTCCCCAGGCACAAGGCATCTCACCTTGAGTCACATTTCACCAACCCATCCAAAGCTACTTTCAAGAGAACCCCAATGAAGTCTTTTGCTATGAGTTGCAAAAGAGTGATTTGTACGTATAGGTATTTCTCAACCTAAGGATATTTGCATGATTGCAGGGGACAATGCCCATGTTCCAATTTAAGCAGAAAAATGACCTAATTATGAAATGGATTCCTATAATCAGTTGATTAGATTCTTGGTTTCCACTTACTGACCCAGTTTCTGTCTGTAGTAGTTATACAAGCTCTTCTGGAACCTATTTATATCTTTAACAAATCCCTTGAACTAATAGCTATGTAATTTCATGACAAAGTGCAAGAAAAAACATTTTTTTTTCACCCACAACTCAGGTAACAACTCCCCTATTAGAAACTCCTCTGTCCAGCAACTTAGCTCTTTGAAACAGTTGAGAATCAACACACAAGCAAAAAATAATAATAATATAAAAATGGTTAAATCTTTGTCAAAATGTCCATGTTCATTATTTAAAGGAGAGAAGACACTTAAGTTCTGACCCAGATCCAACCAGATTGGTTATCTGGTTGCAAAAGCATGGCAGATTGTAATTAACAAGTAACAAGAGAAAAAGGTGCTTTTAGAAGCAGACCCAAGGACATCTGAGACCCTGCCTATCAGAATGTCTCTCTGAGTTGTATATTTCTGTTCTATAGCTACAGAAACATACAACTCAGAGAGACAGAACCTCTGGGCCTGGGGGAAGTCATCCAATAGAAAGAGAGCACCAGTGCAGAGACTCAGGCCTGGGCTAGCAGGACAGGGGGAGGACCTAGAGGAACCGAGGGAGGGGAGTGGACCAGGGTGAGGCAGGCAACTGGAATAGACCCCACCACAACCACAGATCTCAGGGAAAAGAGACAGAGCCCTGGACCCAGGAATTCATGTGGTAGGCCCACTGGCCCTGGCATGAAGGATGAGGCCAGCCTTTAGGATAGAGTTGGCTTTCTTGGGAGATTGGAAAATTAAAGGTTGGGGGAGGCTGTCAGACTGGAAGGAATTGTAGCTTGCAGGTTTTCAGGGAAAGAACTCAAGCAAGAGCCAATGTGATCACAATCCAGTTTGAAGAGGCTGGTTGCCACCTAGAACCTTAGAATAGGGCACTAAGTCAGAAAAGCTCGAATGTACTGTTGATCTGAGGGGGCAAAGCTCCTCAGGTGGAGATCCTCAAACACCCTAGAAACAGGACTGGGGGCAGAGAGCCAGGCAGGTCACACTGTCACTAATTGATCTTCATAATAACACCCTGGAGTCATCAAGCAAATGAGGAATTTCATTAAGTATAGGAAGGCACAAAAAAATTACTGGTTTGGAAAGGTAATGAACAATATATAATGTAGTTTTTAAAAAGTGAATTTAAAAATTACCTTTCCCCAAAAAGTACTTATAGTGTGCTCCTATTGTTATTAATATGTGCATTGCCAAGAAGAATTACAAGAGGACAGGTACCAAAATACCAGCATTGTTATCTCTGGGATTGAAGTGGTTTTAATTTATGTTTTATTTGCTTGTCTTTACAATTTTCTACAACAAACTTGTACTTTGTATGTAACAAAAGTAATAAAGGTTAAAAGAAGGAAATGTAGTTGGCAATGCATTTTGTAATATTTCCATGTACAAGATTAAAATTGTTTTTAAAACCTCTTAGCCATTCAGAAATCCTGGTGATCTGACATGATTCATGCCTCTAGAAACCCAGACAGCTATTTTTTATTTATTTATTTATTTTTGTCTATGAAATAAGAACCTCGGTCTGAATCACTACTAACAGAAACTTTCTATGTTCCTATTTTCTGCAGTATTTTAGTTTGTTCTTATAAGGAAAATGTTAAATTTCCTTTAACCAGGAGATCTAAGACCCCCAATTAGATCAATCCAGTAGTGTAAACTCTTCAGCATGAAGAGCTACGTCTTTGACCTCTTTCGTCTCTGCCAACAGAGTATTAAAATCAGCACTAAGTTCATATCCCTCAGAGATGCTTAACCATTGACCAAAATCCAAAAAGATTGCATGAAGGTGTCCACAATCACACAACAAACCAATCATGTGATACAGTGCTAGAGTGCTCTGGGTGTGCTTAGAGCCAGACCTCTGAAGATGAATTACCATTTCTCTCTGTGAAAGTTACAGCCATTATCAAATGTACTGAGAAAGTACATCTTTTCCAAAGTCAGGAACTTCTACACCTATAAGATCTGGGCAGCTTCTCTGAGCTTCTGTTTTTTCATCTTTCAATTGCCCATCTCTCAGCATTGCTGTTACATTAGATCTCATGGAAATGCTTCTTCAATTCTGCAAGGGCGGAATGATTTAATTGTATCATCATCTCCCCTTGAATATGATAAATGGCACCACAGATAGGGGTCTTAAAATGTGTGGTAAACAAATCATTGAAATGTAAGGAACTTGAAGATATTTGATCTTGAAGCTGATTCAATAACCAAAGCACTGCCCAGTTAGAGGTCAAGGAGAGGAGGATAAATCCAAAGCAGCCCCAGTGGTTCTCATTTGTTCCACTAAAGTCTGGAGAAAGGAATTTTATTGGTTGTGGCTCATAAAATAATAGATACTCTGTCCTTAGAAATACTTGCAATTGGTTTGGATCAAATGCTCCAGGGCTTGGACCAGACACCATGGCTGGGCTGTTTCCTTTTTGTAATAGCAGTGACAGATGACCTGTTAAAAACTGTATAAAGTTTTTAAAAGTTTTAGCAAAATGCACTGCAACTCAAAGCATGCTCATATCAACGATTATGACTGAAGACTATGGAAACGTAGGGTAACACATGAGTTAAGAACTAAAGAGTTAGTTGGAATTGGCAGTTGTTTTGTGTTTCTTTTTAACCAAAGTAAATAAATTTGCCACATGTATTGGCTATAAATTAAAATAATGAATATGCAAAAAATGACAAGTGTTTTTCAAAAAGCCTTGCTTGTTTCTGCCTCAGGGCCTTTGCACTTACTGCTCCCTCTCAGCACTGTTCTGCACCCAGATATTTCTGTGGCTGGCTTCCTCTCATTTCTAAACTCTCACCTTCTCAGAGAGATCTCTCCTGACCTCACAATTGAACGTATCTTTTCTCTCTGCCCCAGTTAGTCCTTTTCTTTCTAGCACTTCCCACTACCTAGTATTGCCTTGTCTGTGGTTTACCCATTTACTATCTGTCTCTCTCTCCCACAACTCCTGATACACACAGAATGGAAGCAAAATTATTGGGTCAACTTGTTCAGAACACATTCGGAAGCTTTGTGTCCTCTAAAGAAATCCTCCTAAGTAGAGGGATAAATTTTAATCAAATAATAATATCCAAATGTTTTTGAAGCCAGGATTTAGAAAATGTTATTTGTGTATATGTGATTTATAACCTGCCCACATCCAAAAGGGATCTGAGAGAACTTATAATCAAAAACATGTAATTCTCATAAGCAGAACCAGTAACACAAACACCAGAATCCATGCAGAGTGAAAAGAAAATAAGATACCAAATAGTTAGACTTATATCATTTCTGTAACTGCTAATTAAATTTAACCCTGAGCTTCCCGAGGGTAAAGTTAGAAAATGAAACAATAAGTTCTGCAAATCTTTGCAATGGAAAGAGTATCTGTGTGTCACAAATGACTGCTTTTTCCCTCTTGTGTTTTTATTCATTCAACAAACACGCATTGCTTGCCTAACAAGGCATTGTGTTCAGCACCAAGGGCAGAGGGAGAAAGTAAAGATGAATAAGACATGGTCTCTGCTCCTGAGTTGCACATGGTCCTGGGAAACCATCACCAGTGAGAGAGAAGTATGCTAGTCAGAGGCTTGGAGGTGTGAAAGAACATGTTGGGTTCTAGGAGCTGCCAAGTTGCTCAGAGTGGTCAGAGCATTAAGAACCCAATGATCACCCTTGTGCGACCTACCGTGTGCCTGAGCATTGAACTTCATACCGATGGCCCAAGGTAAAAGCTTTTTTTTTTTTTTGAGACGGAGTCTCGCTCTGTCGCCCAGGCTGAGGTGCAGTGGCAGGATCTCAGCTCACTGCAAGCTCCGCCTCACGGGTTTATGCCATTCTCCTGCCTCAGCCTCCCGAGTAGCTGGGACTACAGGTGCCCACCACCTCGCCCGGCTAGTTTTTTGTATTTTTTAGTAGAGAGGAGATTTCACCGTGTTAGCCAGGATGGTCTCGATCTCCTGACCTCGTGATCCGCCCGTCTCGGCCTCCCAAAGTGCTGGGATTACAGGCTTGAGCCACTGTAAATGCTTTTTATCACTCCCCATTGAGACTGGAGGAACCTGAGGCTTAGAGAGGCTAGGTGTGGGGATGCTGTAGTGCCCCAGATCCCCCTTCATCGGAGAAGTGTTGCTGCAGCAGTCTGGAAGTGCTCTTGGCTCACAGTCACCTGCTGTCAGCAGCCCCTTCCAAAGGGTCTCAGCTGCAGAGTCTTCTCATCCAAAGCTTTGCCCAAGGCCATGCCCCTTTCTAGGGTAGCCTACATCCAATGACCTACTCACATGCAGCTTTAAAGAACCAACTTAGGGCAGATCACCAGGTCAGGAGATCGAGACCATACTGGCTAACACGGTGAAACCTCGTCTCTACTTAAAAAAAAACACACACAAAATTAGCCGGGCGTGGTGGCGGGCACCTGTAGTCCCAGCTACTCAAGAGGCTGAGGCAGGAGAATGTCATGAACCTGGGAGGAAGAGTTTGCAGTGAGCTGAGATCGTGCCACTGTACTCCAGCCTGAGCGACAGAGCGAGACTCCATCTCAAAAAGAAAAAAAAAAAAAAAGAACCAACTTAGGCCACTTTTGCAGACCATTCTGGCTTCAGAGCTTCCCTATGGGGCTGCCAGAAATGCCAGGCCTGCACCATAGCTTGATTTCTCTCTGTTCACTCCAGCTGCCACCTGCTCTGTTCTTCAGGGGTCAATCCCAAGGTCTCTCCTTCATTAGCATCCTACACACTAAACTCACAGAGTCTGCTTCTGGGTAAATACATCTGGAACTCTATCTAGGTAACAGGGTGGCAGAGCCTCCTTTAGAACCCAGACAATATGACTCCAGAGCTCCACCGTTTCTATTATAGCTCCCTCACACTTGGTGCAGAGTGAAGATGAGGTTAGAATTGTACATTTAGGGAAGTCACAGGGAGATGAGAGGTGAGTTGCTTCTCTGAGGCCAAGGGAGAACCAGCAAAGATTTTTAACAGGAGGGAGATCTCAGCAAATGTTTCAGGATGGCTGCTCTGGCAACAGCACAGGGACTGGACTATGATGGGAAAGGTCACCTTATCTCCATAATATTAGGCCACAGTTGAGCTAGAGTCCCACTTTATTTTATTTATAATTTCTTCTTTAATTTTCTGAAAATAATGCAAAAAAGAGCAAGAAGAAGTTGAATCAAATAGCAGTGGCATACAATTATTAGCACACTTATCCTGTGTATAAATCCCTAGATAGGTGGTTACCTTCCAGTCTGTCTTCAACACACACACACAAACATCTTTAAATACACAGCCAGCAAGCCAGTTAGGAGATGATGGTAATAGTCAATGCCGTGCTTCCCTCTGCAGCTTCCCTTGTATTGGGCTCATGACATCAGCCCTGAAAGTGGGGCAGAAACAGTCTAAGCTGGAACAGCAACTGCTCAGAGAAGTTGAATCTTAGCTGGAAACACTAGCTGCTCAGGGCCATTGCAGCAGGGGACCCTGTGGTGGGTTGAGCTGCCATGGGGCGCCCTGTGCTGGGGGACAGGAAGACACTGGACCCAACCAGCTCATCCCCAGGAACCCAGGGTCACCCACTGGATGGTTCTGCTTGTCTCTCCACAGTGGTTGTCTCCATGACAAGACATACACAATCTTTAGTTTATTTTCCATCATGCCATCTTTGAAATAGACACATATGGACACACATGAACACACATGGCCCTGTTCCAAATCCCCACCTACCAGTACTAAGAACCATTTTATAGTTTTCCTCTCCTAAGCGTTTTTTGTCTAATACATGTGCTTCCTTTCCATTGCAATCCATCCCATTCAGACTCTTCTTTTTCAGACCACAATGGCAGAACTCAGGGAAACCTGACATTTGTTTCACAGTTTACATAGCTGATTGAATGTACTCTCTCCAGTTCCGTTATGTCTCTAACAAATACACTAGTTTTTCCCTTTAGAGAATAGGGGATTGCATTGGAATGTCAGGATCAAGTTAGTACATCAGGGGGCACATTCCATCCACATGAACCTCCACAATACGGAGGCTCCTGGCTCCACACAGCCGAACTGATGTAACCATCCACATACAGTTACTCAGCTTTGTCCACATGGATACAGGACAATTTCTGCCGAAAGCAGTTGTTTTCATTTGCTACAGATGCTCTCAAGCTGCTGTCTTGGTAGTAATCGAACATCATGCTTTAATCAATCACTGATGGAGTCCATTGGCTGTCAGGACTGAGCCTCAGGTAAAGTCACAGAACGAATCTAAGATCCCGCCATGGCCTTGAAAAGTGTACATCTAACACATTCATGTGATTCCTGAGGCTGCTCCTAGTTTGTGGAGGGAAAGCCAGACCTCCTGCCTCGAGCAGTCATCCAATCCATCAACAAGGCCACTTCATATCCTTTAATTATAAAATAAAAATAAAGGGACACCAGAATCAGTTATTTCTAGGAAATTATAAATCTTCAGGTTATGACCTTTCAAAGAAAGAGCAGAGTAAATGTTTTTCAATCTTTATAAAAAGAGAATGGAGAGTTTTTTTGGTGAAAGCAGAATTGACCATGTGTCTGTTTTCATGGTCCAGTGTCTCACCATCCTGCGACAGTGCTCACATGGAAAACTTCACCAGCCCAGGAACAGAGAAGGGTACTTCAGTAGGCGTCATCACAGTCCCCATCAATCAAAATCATCTCCTTGCTTCCATTGTTTGAATGTCCTGTTGATATCCTTGTTTGATTATCAAAATGATTTTCTTTCTTTCTTTTTTTTTTTTTTTTCTGAGACAGAGTCTCACTCTGTTGTCCAGGCTGGAGTGCAGTGACACAATCTCAGCTCACTGCAACCTTTGCCTCCTGGGTTCAAGTGATTCTCCTGCCTCAGCCTCCCGAGTACCTGGGACTACAGGTTCTTACCACCACTCCCAGCTAATTTTTGTAATTTTAGTCGAGACAGGATTTGACCATGTTGGCCAGGCTGATCTTGAACTCCTGACCTCAGGCAATCCACCCACCTCAGCCTCCCAAAATGCTGGGATTACAGGCGTGAGCCACCGCACCTGGACCAAAATGATTTTCAGACAAAGAAAAGTTGGCTGTAGAATGACTCTCACAATGGTGAATTGAATTTCTTGGACTTAGTCTTCTGAGAAAAACAAAAATTAAAAAGAGAGAGAAAAGTCTTTATTTTGCTGTCAAGTGCATCTCTCTATTCTGTTAAATTAATGGCTAGTACATAAACTCTATTTTATATTTGAAACCATTTCTACTTGAGATAACCTATTTTATAATGTATTGCATGATTACTATTCGAATACTAGGTGACAAAGTTCATGAGAAAGAAATGCATTAAAAATGTTTAGAAAATTATAGGATTGTTTCAAAAAGTTTTTGAAATGGAATGCAATTTTTTCTACATTTCTTGGGCTTATTTACCATAATTTTATTGTTTTACTTTGATATCTGTACACATCAGTTTACTGACTACTGACTCCTCTTCAAGAAGATGTTTGTCACAGAGAAATGTATCTGTATTAGTCATTGTGTTACTAGCAGTGGCCATAAGAAACACAAGTTGTGTCATTCATTTTCAGAAATATACAGCAAGCTCCTGTGCCATTTTACTTTTCTAAACACATCAGTGAAAATTTAGGGAAAAGACAGTAGCAATATGACTATATCATGTCTTGAATAAATGTATTTCTAAGGACAATAATTCTACATGTTTTAGTTTTATTCTGAGATGCTTCAAAACAATCTTATCACTGTTGAATTCTAAAATATCAAAATGATTTATTTTAGAGCCAGGGTTTCAATTGTAGTATTTTATTATAATTTATAATGACTGTACTTTGATTATATCCAAAGTTTCTCAGAAACTGGATATAAACTTTTTCAGTTCCGAAAAACTTTGGATATAACCAGACCAACAGTTGTGAGTAACTTGCCTTGATTGCAGTTGTGAAGGATAGCAGTTGATCTGTAGGTGCAAATCAGTCTATCCCCCAATATTTCTAAGGTTAAAAAAGAAGCTGTGGTTACAGAAACTAAGGAAAATAGAGGACCAAATGTAAATTTGCTCCTTCATACAAAAATATTTTTTCCTAACTATAATATCGTATACATATAAAAATTTGCGTTTCTTGGTTTTATTTAATGTTGAGATTCTTAGTGGCCATTTTTCCCCTGTGTTTAACAATTATATTAAGGCACAAATGAATAGAAAATAATGAAAAGTATTATTCCCAAGCCAGAATTGGGCGAGTCAGCCACAGATCCAGTTCAAACCCTATGACCTTTAAAATAGACACATATGGACATGAATGAACACAGATGTCCCTACTCCAAATCCCCACCTACTGCTGAAAACCACTTTATAGTTTTTCCCTCTTCAGAGTTTTTTGTTTAATACATGTGCTTCCTTTCCATTGCATTCCATCCCATTCAGACCTCTTCTTTTTTTGGAACATAAAAGATGCTACATCAGGTAGGTAGTGATAGTGAAGACACCGTCAGATATGATCATGCTCACTTAGTGATATTTCACTTAATAGCTGAGTGCAGTGGCTCACTCCTGTAATCCCAGCACTTTGGGAGGCTGAGGCGGATGGATCACTTGAAGTCAGGAGTTCAAGACCAGCCTGGCCAACATGGAAAAACCCCATCTCTACTAAAAATACACATCTCTACTGAAAAACACACACACATGGTGGTGTGTGCCTGTAGTATCAGCTACTTGGGAGGCTGAGGCAGAAGAATCGCTTGAAACCAGGAGGTGGAGACTGTAGTGAGCCAAGATAGCACCACTGAACTCCAGCCTGGGCGACAAAGTGAGACTCTGTCTTAGTAGTAATGCAGAAATATCACCGTGATGGTCACCTAATGGTAAGGCAAGGCAGATGTGTTTGCAAATTCTTAAAGCTCATGCGTCTCCATGATTCTTTTTAAATCAATAAATCTTATCTTAACCAATTTGCATGAACATTAACAAAAGCACCAAAGAGAATGTTTTCCAGACCTAGACGGTTTGAGAACCATCTAGGTTTGGAAGATAAAGTCCTTCTTTTAGCTATAGTTGATGAGAGAAGCCAAGGTGGATTACAAATTTCTTCCATTTTGCATTCGTTAAATCGGTGGATAACAAAGTAATACATGACCCAGCTTTTCCCAGAGTGTATAACATAGAATATAAGTTCTAAGGGATGTTAGTGGTGTTACATGAGAAGTGGGTACTATCATCAAATAATGTTGGGTAATGCAGAGTTAAACAAGCTGAGCAGGGTTTTTTTTTTTTTTTTTTTTCCCCTGTGGACAACTTTCAGAACTGTCAATGTGCTGACATGCCTTATAAATCACCAAGAGGTAGATGCTTCATGCAGTGTTCCCCAAACCTGTTTCATTCCAAGACCTTTCATTCCGGGCAAACCCTGGGACTAGGGTCCCACAAAACACACATTGAGGATTGCTGTAATTCTCAAGCATTCTACCAAAATATCATTGTTTGCTAACATGTATAGCCACTAGCTAAAAAATACATTGTTCTTAAAGCATTATGAACTTCCATTTTATTTTGGTAAATTCTTGAAAATCACATTTTCTTCTTGTTATTTTATGGCTTTTTTTTTTTTTTTTTTTTGAGACGGAGTCTCACTCTGTCGCCCAGGCTGGAGGGCAGTGGCCCAATCTCAGCTCACTGCGAGTTCCACCTCCCAGGTTTACGCCATTCTCCTGCCTCAGCCTCCTGAGTAGCTGGGAGTACAGGCGCCCACCACCTCGCCCAGCTAATTTTTTGTATTTTTAGTAGAGACGGGGTTTCTCCGTGTTAGCCAGGATGGTCTCCATCTTCTGACCTCGTGATCCGCCCATCTCGGCCTCCCAAAATGCTGGGATTACAGGCTTGAGCCACCGCGCCCGGCTGGCTTTTTTTCTTGAAACCTGTGATGACTATCTTGGTCAATTTGTCCAAGTTCTTAAAACCAAAATCTTAGAAAAGTAAACATGTTCAATATGTTGGGGTTTTTACTTCATTTTCTATTTCTATATTTTATTTTAATATTTCCTATATAATAATTATACAATCACTTCCTAAAGTTGTTTATTTTCTTTTCCTCCTTTTTTTCACACTGAGCCATTTTGCTTTATTTTTGCTTTAAGTTTGGCAATTGAGAAGTATAGAGGCATAATGAATAATAAGATGTGCTCTCATTTTGGAAAATGTAATGTACAAAATAAGAACTCAGTAGTGTACGTGTTATTCTGAAAAAAATCAAAGTATGAGTAAAACTTTCTACCATACAGGCCCAAGAATATATCCCCTCAAAACCTAAATTATTCCCAAGTTTCATACCAAAGTTATCCTGATGAAAGTCCCCAGCAGCTGTGATGGCAACCCTCTCTTGCAAAGCGACAACCAACCCTTTCTCTTCCTCCCTCTGCAGTACTCTTCTTCAGTACACAGGCAAAACTGCTATGCCAGTTCTAAGTCTTTGCAATAATCCTTGAAAGTCTTTGTCTGGTCGACTTGCAGTTACTTATCTTTTAACATTAGGTAACTAGTTGCTGTTAAAAATCTATTATAGATTTAAAGTTCCATTGTTTTCCCTAGGATAGAACACTGTGATAGCTCTGATCATGTTGGAAAGGCCACTAGTCCCATTCCCAGCCCAGAGGTGTTCACCTGCCTCTTCTTGCTGCCTGTGGGCTGCTGGAAGCCAACCTAGAAGTCAATGAACAGCCCAGTTGTTTTAGAAACTTGCTGTAAGCCTTGACTCACTAAATATTTATTTCTAGCCATATGTTCCCACTTGCTGAAACAGACTTAGAAAATTATATTTAGTTAATACATTTATTTAGTAATCCTTGTAGGAGCAGGACTCAAAAAATATAGCACTGTTCCAAATTTTATTTCAATTTAGCATCATCATAGACTTTTATCATTTGAAGAACCTTAAAAAATTATCTGGTTCAGGGCTTCTCAGACTTTAGCATGAATTAGCATCACCTGAAGAGTTATTAAAAACCAGATTGCTGCTCCAGCCCCCAGAGTTTCTGAGTCAGCAAGTCTAGGGGTAGATGCTGAGAATTTGCATTTTCAACAGTTCAGGGATGAGGCTGATGTGATTCATTCCAGGATCACACTCAGTGCCACTGTGGGAGAAAGCCCTTTCTTCCAGGTCTGCTTCGGAGAAGCTGAGCATTCATGGAACTAGCCTTAGACCAAACACCCCACAGAACTCTGGAAGGAGGGAGCAAATCTGACTTTCTCCTGTCCTTGGAGCAACACAAGGGATGATTGATGGGTGGACCTCAGTGTGTATCAGAGGTTTTCGTCAGGGAAGGCTAACTCTTTAACACACATCCCTAAAACTGCTGTGGCTTCATTACTGTCGGGGACTACATTTGGAGGACCACAGATGTAGTGCAACCTTCTCATTTTACAGACAGGAACGTGGAGACTCAGGCAGGGCAGGATGGCGTGACCAGGGAGCTGCTGATGCAGGAAGAGAGCTCAGGTGCCCAGACTTTGAGCAATTTTACATTCCCTTCTGCACTACCAGTTACCTAGTTTCTGCCCATAAATGCACAGCCAATCATTTCTCCATAGTCACAGGATTGCCAAAGCATTTTTTAAAATATTTTTCTCTTTGCTGATTGGGGAGAGCGGTTTCTTCCATCAGTGATTCCCTGCTCTATTCTTCCTAAATGTGGAAAATTCCCACACAGCCTTGCTTTTGCTCTTGGTGAGATTAAGCTTTATGTTTTTTAACCTATGTTCGGTTTTATTAATGGGAACTTCCCAAACAATCTATACAACAACTTTTTATATTTTCTTGGCTTACGGCTTCTACAGGTAGTGGTTCCTACTGTTAGCTTAATGTGTTTAGAACAAACTATAACCAATATATTTTGTGAGCAGAGAAGGGTTTTATTTACCTCTGAGCATTCTAGTCATGTTTTCTGCTTTCCGTTTCATGTACTTATCTTCCCACTTCTACACAGTCGTATTTTCTCTAATAATTTGGGCCATTTGTTTTTCCTGACGGCATAGTTCTCTTTTGGACACTTAATGCTGCAGCACGTTTGGCACAGGTGTGGCAGGTGCTCCTGGAATGTTCAGCTGCTTTTCGAATCATCTGCCAAAAGTACCCTCTGGGCTCTTTACCATCCAAGAAACCTTCATGGATGTGAACCCAGGGCTGCTTACAGACACCCACTTCAGACAGATGTGACATGACCAGAAATGTCATTTTCTTCTCCCTATAGTTAAAATGATATATCTGACCCTTATCGTGAATTCAAGAGGGTAGATGGCCTAAGGTTCAGCAGCAGACCAACAACAAATGGCTTCGTTTCTACTGGCCCCCGGAAATACACATCGTATGGCCCAAATGTAGTGTTTTTTGTGGGATGGCTAGCATATCTCTGGCTAACTTCCTTCTACAACAGCTGTTCAGTGGATACTTTTTATGAGGCATGCAAGCCATTATAAATAATAATAAAATTCAGTAACAGCTTAACAAGGCTCCCCATTTGCCCATGGACTGATAAAAAGAAGATACTATGCATAACATTTGTTACAAGCATATTTTAATAACCAATGAGGTTATTGGGATGGAAGGAAGAGGAGGCATATGTTTTGTTCTTTATAAGTAATTAATTGAATTAGCTGGAAAGTGATTAATTGAATTAGCTGGACTTAAGAACAGTTTCTTGAGTTTCAGTGGTAAAAATAGAATCTGTAGAAAAGACATATATTCTGGAGTATAATACGTCAGAATGCTCCAGTACTTAGTCCCCAAATAAATAAAAGACGTCCAGCTATGCTGTGCAGATTCTCAGGAACCTGAGGTCTCATGATAAACTAGTACAGCACTTCTAATTAATTTTTAACATTATGCTTTATAAAATCACAGCTCAGTCTTAACACATGCACCCAGCCATGGGGGTTCTTCATCATCCATCTATGTAGTTTTTTGTAACAGACAACACTGTATTTTTAAAGATGATGGCTTTGGTTTTATTATTCAACGTTCAATTATTAATTTTTGGTCAGTCAGCAGTTTAGCATTCCCTTTATATAAAATAAATGAAATTATTTGATAACTTGATGACTACCAATTGGTATTGTTTCCTGGGCTGCAAAGCTTAAGCTAACTCTTTAATGTTGCATGAGGATGTGAATATTGAGGTGTTTTCATAAAACAGCCTGCATGGGAAACGCTCTGTGGGCACTCTATGCTGTATGAACTCAAGCACACCACTCATACACGGACTGCCTATTTTCCTTCTCCCACCTTCTTCAAAGCCCATCTCAGAAGGTTCCTAGCTCCATCTCCTGTCTTAGGTGTGCTGTGGACATTCAGAGCATAGCCAGCTTTCTGACATCCCATAATCCCGTAATTATTCTTTCTTCTATTCCAACTGTGTGTCTTTCCCCTCTGCTCAGTTGATCTGTGATTTATCCAGGATTGAGCTCCTATCAGTTATTTTGTGAAGCTTCCATGACACCCTTCCTCTTTCCCCCACTGAGCTAGCCAGTTCCCCAATATGTCCACAGTTCACTTAGCATATTCCTACACTGGCTTGTACCCATTGGCTCTTGTCTGTCTACGTATCTGTCTCTCCGATACTCTAGAAGCTTGCAGGGAGAGACCACACCACCATACCTGATAAACAATCGATGCTGTGTTTGATGAATGAATGAGTGGTCAACCAGACCGTGCTTCTGTGTGCAGTTACCCCCAGCTGCACTCCCTTCCTCGTACTGCCCTATTGCTCCCAGCTACCTCCTGTTCTCCTCTGCCTCCAGTCTGGCCCATCTTCACCCAATCCAACTCAGTCTCCAAGGTGATTATTCTAAAGTTCACATCTGAATATGTCCCTCCATCATTGCCTATGAACAAAAAGGACAAGTCCATAAAATAATATGCAAGGTCCTCCCTCTACAAGCACGTGCCTTGCCCCATAATCTGCTGCTTTCCTCCTTCTACTTCATGTTCCCCAAAATATCAGAAGTGCCAAACTAGCAGCTCCCTATACACAAAATCCTGTTTCTAGTGAGTAAGAAGACTTTTCCTCTCACCTTCTCACCGCCCTCACAATCAACTCTGAGCCGTCCTTTAAGACTCAATTCCAAAGCTGTCCTCCCCAAGGAATCTCCCACATTTCCCACAACCTGATGAGGATCCCTTGTCTGGACTCCCTCTGCCCTTCTCTTAAAGCATTGGCTACGTAGGGTGACTATACGGGCAGCGCCTCAAGGCATGAGGCTCTTGTCTTGTCCATCTCTGTGTCCCTGGGGCCTGGCACAGAGCCTGCACCTTAGTTATTAGGAAATATCTGATAAACAACACTGTGCTGAAGCTCCAGAAAGACGGAACCTGTGTCTCGGCTTTCTTGGAGCCCCTCATCCTTTCTGGTTTTCTTCTGCACTCAATAGCACCTATTGTCCCTTGTAAGAACTCAGCAAGTGTTGGGAACTAAAGTAAATTAGACACAGGTGGCTAAAGAGTGTGTTGTGCTTTTCTGTAGCTAGAAACTAGAGCAACACCCACTGCTATGCTGTGGCAAAATTTATTTCTAAAAAAACTTTCATCAGAAGAGTGCCCCCAATCACTTGTTTAACTGGATGATAGAATATAAAAAAATAAAAATAATAAAAAAAAGAAAGAGTACATTTGAAATATCAACAAATTCACCTAACTAATGTGCCATGACAATAGGCAATTGGTAAGAGTAGCACTATTGTATGTAAGTAAGAAAATAGCATGAAACTCAATAAAAACATAGATTTTTCAGGTTATTAAATGGAGGACTAGACCGAAAAGGAAATGAGATGTGTAGGCTTGTAGTAATACAGTATTTGTCTACATATAACTTGGATAAAATCTGATTTAGAGTTGGTGTGTTTCCATAATGCTGACCTCTCTACTTCAAAATCAAATCAATGTATTGGGTTAAGTTAAAAGCTAGTTTTTCCCCTCAACTCTGGGCTTGACTATTTTGTCAGTAAATTTAAAAATAAAAAGAAATGCATCCCTCTGGAGAGCTTTCTAAGAGTTTCCCACCAGATCACTGTGTGTCAGCCAGACTCATTTATTTCCTTCCCCTCCCTCAAGTGCTTCCAAGCTCCCTAGGTGCAGGGCTCATCAATTATTCCACATAACTTGGACCTGGGCCCCATGTAAGCTCTAGCTCTCTCTCCAGCGTACTTCCAGAGCAACTTTTCAGCACGTCCACAAGTACTCATAGAGAGTCGCCTCTGTCCGCCTGCAGTGATGCTTTGTGAAGCCATCTGAGTAGAGCCTCACTTTTCACTCTGCATCCAGTGACCTCCAAGAGCCACAGACCATCTCAGTGCCCAAGTGGCCTGACACCCCCAGAAATCCCAACTCCTTAACCGATCTCACTGTCCAGCACCTGGCCTCACAGCAGCAGTGCTTGTGCCCAAGGGCACATAGAATCCATCGTTACCTGGGGAAGGCAGCCCCTTCAACTTAGGCCCATGCTGCTGTCTATGGGGCTTTGGCTTAGTTCATGAGGCAGGGCTGGGGAGATGTAGGCTCCATAGCTGGACTCTGTCTCCACCACCATAACCAATGATTTAAAAAAAAAAAAAAAAAAAAAAAAAAAAAAGCCTTGTTCACTACCACTTCATCCTTCAGTTCCCAAATAATCTCAAACCAAGAGATTAAACCCTCAGCTCAGCCCAGCTCCACCCAATTCCAGGCACAGAATTTCTAGGGACATCTGGGATGCAATTTTTTGGTACAAAATGTCCAGAGAAGAGCTAGGTTTTCACCTTTGGCTGCTGAGTTGAGTTTTACATCCTGGAATATTCCCAACTAGTATGAAAGACTGCTCAGTGCCAATTTTGACCTTTCAGGACTCTGCCTGCGCAGCTAAGAGGAAGGCTGCATTTGTTGGTGCTAACTCACATGACAAATTGACGCACGGGGGTTACACAGGAGCTCTCAGGACTGAGTCACCAGATGTGTGAGGCTCTGGCCAGTTGGTTCAATGTGGTGTGAGAGATTGTAATGCATATATATATTTTTATACATATATATATAGACAAATATATACATATTTTGGAGAAAGAGTCTCTCTTTGTCACCAGGCTGGAGTGCAATGGCTCAGTCTCAAATCACTGCAACCTCCGCTTCCGGGGCTCAAGCAGGTTTCCTGCCTCAGGCTCCCGAGTAGCTGGGATTACAGGCACAAGCCACCACGCCCAGCTAAATTTTGTATTTTTAGTAGAAATGGGGTTTCACCATGTTGCCCAGGCTGGTCTTGAACTCCTGACCTCAGGTGATCCACCCACCTGATCCACAGGCATGAGCCACTGCACGTAGCCTGTAAAGCATATATATATACACATAGTAGAGACAAAGTCTTGCTCTGTCACCCAGGCTGGAGTGCAGTGGTGCAATCTTGGCTCACTGCAACCTCCGCCTCCCGGGTTCAAGCAATTCTTCTGCCTCAGCCTCCCAAGTAGCTGGGATTACAGGCGCGTGCCACCCTGCCCAGCTAATTTCTTTTGTATTTTAGTAGAGCTAGGGTTTCAGCATGTTGAAGCATATATTTTTTAAAAGAAACATTCAGATAAGTTTGGCTGTAAAATTTCTACTCTTTTCTGTAAATATTAAAGAGTCAAACTCCCACCAAGTTCTCAGTCAGATAGAGATATTTTCAACTCCCTCCTTCACTCGATAAACATTTATTGAGGGCCTACTGGACGCCTGGCACTGTTGAAAGAGTCAAAGATATAGCAGTGAACCAAAATGCACTTCTAGAGAGGGGGAGAAAGAGGATAAACAAATAAGTAAATAATGTAATATCAGACTCTAATAAGGTGTGAAATAAACAAGACTAGATGGAGAATTGAAGGGTTCCTTAAAAACTTTTTATTATGGAAAATTGTGAGCATATATAAAAGTAAAAAAAAAAAAAAGGTCTAATGAGCCATATAGATCCACTATCCAGTTCCTACAATGATCAAACCAAGACCTGTCTTCCATATCTCCACCCACTCTCCCACTGTGGACTATTTTGAAGCAAATCCTAGACATCATATCTTTTGCTTATAAATCTTTTGGCGTGAATCTCGAAAAGAAAGGGAATGCTATGTAGATAAAGTAGTCAAGGAAGGTGGCTCTAAGGAGGTGATCTGGGAGAATGGGAAAAAATAGTTCTACTGGTGGAAACAGCAAAGCAAACAGCTGAGGTAGTTGAGGATCTGCAAAAAGGCCAGTCGGACTATCCCAGAGGGAATGAGGAGGAGAGGGGACTCAATCCTAAAACAGCAGTATGACCAGAAGTTCCTAGAAGGAATACAATTATTACAGCAAAACTTATATGGGGCTAATTATATGGCAGGAGCTCTTCTAGTATTTTGCCTGTATTAACTCATATGTTCTTCACAACAACCCTACAATGTCATTACCACTATTATAATTCCCATTTTACTACAACCAAAGAAACAGACACAGAGATGTGCAGCTAACTACTGGCAGCCTCAGAATTTGAACCAAGGCAATCTGGTTCCATATTTCAAGTTCTTAATCGTTTCACTGTGCTGCTTCCACTTTCAAGGTAGAATGGAGCATTAATTGCAGGACGCATTTCTGAGCAGCTCTGAGCTGCCTCTTCCAGATCTCTCTGAACCACCGCCCCGTCTCCCACTGACCCCTAACCCCAGACTGCCACCCCCTCCAGGTCTGAATACTGCTTCCTGGCCAGCTTATTTTTTCCTACTTCCCTCCTCTTCCCACCCAAATTTTTTTCCCTGTTAACTATACTCCCTGTGAGGGTGGAGAACACATCAGTCTGTCATTCGCACTGTATCCCCTCACACAATGCCCAAAACATAATGGGTACTGAATAAATGCTCGGTCCTACAAGACTGACCCAACTTCAGCTGCCAGTTGCAAGTAGTGAGCCCCCAGGTTACCCACACTTCTGTCCAACTTGGCTACAAATTGGAGATTCCCACCACTCCCTCCTCATGCACAATAATTTGCTATAATGGGTCACAGAATACAGGGAAATATGATTATGAGTTTATTATAAAGGATACAAATGAGCAATCAAATGAAGAGACACATAAAGCAAGGTCTGGGTTGGGCCCAGTGGCTCACGCCTATAATCCCAGCGATTTGGAAGGCTGAGACAGGAGGATCACTGGAGACCAGGAGTTTGAGACCAGACTGGGCAATGTAGCAAGACCCTATGGCTACAAAATCAGAAAAAGCCAGGAGTGGTGGCGTGAACCTATAGTCCCACATACTCAGGAGGCTGAGGTAGGAGGATGGCTTCAGCTCCAGAGTTCGAGGCCACAGTGAATTACGATTGTACCACAGTACTCCAGCCTGGGCAACAAAGGGAGACCCTGTCTCAGGAATGTAAAAAAAAAGAAAGGAAGGAAGGAAGGGAGGGAGGAAGGGAGGGAGGGAGGGAAAAGAAAGGTCTCACGAGGTCCATAGTGCAGGAGCTTCCGTCACCAGGGGGTTGGGGTGTACCACCCTCCCAGCCCAGGGATACATTCACCAACCAGGAACTCTCCAAATCTGTTGTGTAGGGTTTCATTATGAAGGCATGATTGCTGAAATCATTGGCCACTGGTGATTAGCTCAGTCCCTGGCCTCTCTTCCCTCTCCTTCAGTCGGGAGTGGGGCTGCAAGTTCTATTCCCGGGAGTCACCGGGTTTGACCAGCCAGGTGGAATTCTCCTAGAGCCACCTCATTAGCATAAATTTGGGTGTGTCTGAAAGAGAGCTTATTAAGAATAACAAAAGATGTTTTTCTTACCCCTATTACTCAGAAATTCCAAGGGTTTAGGAGTTCTGTGTCAGGAACCAAGGATGAAGACAAAATATATATTTCTTATTATGTCACAAATTCCACCCAGATCCCCTGGAATCCCTCTTTTTCCATGAGTTGCCCCCACACCTTGGGCTTTCAATGACCTGCATCTGAAGCCCTTCTTCCAAGGACTCCCTCGGGCTCCAGGATCCATTTGACCCCAAGAGCAAAGGGCCAGCAGTGCCTGGGCATGGCCAACCCTCATCTTCACCCCATGGGCTGTTAACCAAGGACTGACAGTGTAGGGTATGACAGCCCAGCTTCCTTCCCATAGGATGGGACAATGCTGAGACCCTACAAACACTACAGAGCCTCATGCTGGGTCAGGTTTCCTCCCTTCCTTTTTCTGTTTCTGGGAAACCTGACCAAAAACCTTAGGTTGCCTTAAAAATTCCTCTCTTAGCCATTATGGCTGTGTATTGGAGTACTCATAGGAAGTTACTATACTTCCAATTTCACCATTAAATAAAAATAAAATATAATTGATTCTGAAACTATACCAAAATCATGGGATTTTACATTGGTGAGTCAAAGTGTTGTAGGACTATCTCCTTAGTTCAGCTAAAGATGGGGTCCTTGTCACACAGCCACGAAAAATTAAGCCCACAGACAGTCTGAAGCGTGAGAAAAACAGGATTTATTGGGCAAAAAGGAGGAAAAAAGGGGAAACAGGGACTCTCTGCAAAACCAGAGACCCTGCTGGTGCACTTCCTGATTGAATCCCAGCTTCCACCCAGGAAGAGGAGGGGCCAGGCTCCTCCCTGCTGCAGACAGAGTGGATTTCTGTGGCTCCACCCCAGTGCACATTCTTCCCAGCACGCAGGCTGGTTGGAGTTTCTCTGGGGACCCCTTTCCATCTGGCTGTCTCAAAAGGTCTTTTAGGATATTGCAGTGCCTCAGAGGCATCTCTCAATCTCAAGCACCCCAGCCCAAGAGATCCGTCAGCAGTGGTCAATGGAGACCTCCAGTCGGTTGGCAGAGAGTGGGCAGGTCAGCATCTAGCACATTGCCATCACTACAGGGAAGCGTGGGCAGACAGCGAGCAGCAAATCCTGGCTCAATACTGGAACTCACAAAACTGGTTTTCTAACTGTTGTGAGAGTATTGTTATAACACAACAATAATGATGAGACCCGGGAGAAACATTTAGTAGGATAAAACACACATCAAGTACATTGTTGAGATACATATGGCCACTCTTCCAATATTTGTCTACTGATAATTTCTTGACCTTTTAAGAGAAGACTTGAGGGTAAGATGTGGAAGTACTGATTTGGTTAGAAGAATCCCAAGGAATCAAGAGACACTTTTTCATACATACAGGAAAAGTCGAGGTCCTAATGTATGTAAATGAACTCAAAAGCTGCATTTGCCCTGCTGTTTCTAGGCAGCCACGGCCAAGTCATTTCAAACCTTAAATGAGGAATGAATAGTGATGAATGCATTTATGAATATCCTCATTTGAAAACAAATGGCACCACAGTTCCAGGGTTCTAAATTGAAAAGTTAGTAGCAAAAAAGAGCTGCTCTAAAATCCATACTCTATAAAATCCACATAGTTCATGAGGAGAATGATAGAACTATAGATCATGGGCAATTATGATCCAAAGAAAGGTTTTGAGGCAGCTGCACTCATAAGTCCCTCTTAGAATGAAGACATAAACATAGGAATATAATACCATAGCTAAATTTTCTCATCATGCTGCCATATTTTTGTAAATGAGATTTATAATAATAGAATTATATAATCAGCCCATTTGCATGAAACATATTATTACTACTAATGTTCAGATTTAAGGAAACTGAATTCTTTCCAGGATGCAAACTATGCATCTTTCAGAGAAAGAGAATATGGGACATGACTTAGAGAAAAACCTTCTTCCATCATGTGGTATCTATGGTGACATCTATATGACATCATTTAAGGGGGCTCCTTGGGGAGACTTTATCAAAGCTTTTTTTCTCATCACCATTTAGTGTACACAAGCAGCAAGGAGATACACAAAGTATACAGATTTGGAAATATGGATTTATTCTCATTATGAGATGAGCACCAAATATCCATATTGATATGAAACATAGAAATAAATCACTGTAAATCCTAAAAGAATTTTTTTTTTTTTTGCAAATCTTTTTCCTGCATTCCCTCACTATCAAATCAACAACTGTGAGATGGACTCATTGACAATATTTTGACATGAGGCAGGAGTTAAACTCCAAAATGGGTGCCCTTATGGAAACCTAATGAATATTGCAAAATAAAGATGAGGAAAACATACTACAAATAAGGTCATGTCTTCTCTTGCTGTCACCCACTGACCCTGACTTCAGACTCTAAGCACTACTTTCTCTATAGATGAGCTAATTCCATCAAATTGGACAGGCCCAAGACTGGCAGATGAAGCCCTGTCTTAAGTACTTTTTGCTTATGCTCTCTACTCTAAAATACTTTCACACATTCTTCAAGCTGATCTTTTTTTATAAGAAAAAAAAGTAAAATAAAATTGCCCTAAAAATAGGGAATAATTACCCTTGTTCATATTATTTCCAAAGAAAAAAAATATTTATGGAGGTGAGTTCTAATTCTAAGTTGATTAATTCAAAATCTTCATGCACAGTAAAAACCATCAGAATATTAGCTAGCATTTATTAAGAAAATAATGTATGCTAGGTATTCTAAAATTTTGAATGCATTATCGCATTTAATTCTCATTCTAACCCTGTGTGTGATATTCTTTTTATACCCATTTTACCCATAAGAAAATGAAGTGTGGTTTACTTAAAGTCACAGACCAAGGCAGTCTGTTTTCAGAGCTGATGCCCTCACCTGCATTAATGGGTGAGCAGGGGAATGTGAGGCTTGGAGCCCTTCCTCACTGGCATAAAACTACTTTAAAAAATTATTCTGTCATAGTATTCTCTAAAATTCCAGGGAGGAGAAAACTGTCTTTAAGATATCAATGTTTCTCTTAGTGGGTTTTTAGACTCCAGAAGTAGAACTTGATGTATTCAAGGCCCAAAATCCATTTGTATGTAACATAAGAACTCTAGCCCTCTGCAAATCCTTCCTTTAGAAAGCTTCCACATTCATCAACAAGCACACACCAGAATTCATCATGTCTTTTAAGCTGGTCTGTTGAAAACAAGACCATATATTATAGTCAGACTTCATTTGGGCCATCCTTTGCTGGTTAGGTACATTGGCAATGAAAGATCTGAAGGCATAAACTTGGCAGCAGCTTCAAAATATCCAGTTGGTCCCGGAACGATAACATGCTCATTATGTGCATTTATTGTGCCTGAGTTCCCCTCTGTCCAAATCTACCCGGAGTCTCCAATCAAGAAATATTGATAGGAGCAGTGCTAACATGATATGACTGGGGACAATACAGAGTGACATGACCCGAGGTGATGAGAAGAACACGTGTGGCTTCCTGACCACCGCCTCCACTTCCCTGCCTCATATTTTAATGCATAGTACATCCCTGCCTTGGCAGTCACAGACAGAGAAGCCAAAAGATATGTAGGTATAAAGTTGCATCCATCAACACCACCAGGGGTCCTCCTGGAATGCTGTCAGCTTACAGATTGGCTTGCACCCACTGTCTGTGCACACCACACTCCGTGACTGTGGTTCTAGCTCTAGTTCTACAGGGACAGCAAGGCATCTCCCCAGAGCTCAGACAACTTCCACAAAGACCTACCGGAATGCTGGGTAGGAAGTAAAAGAGTCATTTGAGTTGGCATTTGCTTTATTAAGAGGGAAGGGCAGCAAAAAGAGGACCAAATTAGATTTTAAGCTAGGACCAGAATACAGAGGAAATAAACATTAAAAATAAGCCAAGGCAGCAGTCCAAAGCAGTTGAAGTATACCCATTTCTGACCCCAAAACACAAAGGCTCAGAAGCTCACTTTTAAATAGAGACTTTGTTTCGTATTCAGCATAATTGTTTATATTTATGCAATACCTGAATATGCAGCAAATTGCATGGGACTATATCTGAACAACACACTAGTGTCCTAAATGTAGGAAATTCCCAATCTATGCTATTTTGTATCCAGAGAATAATTCTATAATTTCCTATATGAATTTTTGATCAACATAGATGTTAGGGAAATGTCTTGCAGTTAATAAAAATATTTTCTTTTCATTAAATATAAATAATTGCCCATCTTCTTCAGAGAGCAGTCTGTCTATAGATATTTAAATTGTTCACCCAAAATCCATGGACCAAATCCATGTTCGACACTAAGATCCAATTGAACATAATTTAATCATTTGTTGAGGATGAAGAAGCTTATTTTGAGATATTCCAAAACTCAAGAATTTCATTACGATTTCAACTTGTATTGCGTGAAAGAAATGTAAACATGGCACTTGATAAATGACCTAAAAATATTGTACCAATGGTCAGTGTCTGTACCAGCAGTTTGGAGACAGTGTTTCCAATGCAGTCTTCTCACTTCAGAAGTTAAAAAAAAAAAAAAAGAACACATTATGAACTCTTCTCACTTCAGGTAGTCTACAAACAAGGAGAGTTACTTCTGGATGCATACTGTTACCCCATCTATCCTATAAAGACATACTCCAAAAATCACAGTCAAGATCAACCTGAATTTTAAATCCCATGGTGGTAATCTGGGATAAGACAGGGTTTCTCTTTAGGCTGATGAGTGAGAATTTTTTTCTCCTTAAAAAGAAAATCATTATTGTCTTTTAGGAGAGAGATAAAGGCAAAAGACATAAAGTAATCAACTTAAAATGGATTCTCATTTAAAAAAAAAAATAGCTGGGTCAGCAGAATTACTGAAGAACAGTTATGTGAAATGTAGTTATAAATGAATAAAGAAACCAATAAGATAAAGATATCACATTAATGAAAAAATAATTATTAAATTCCTGTCCTTTTTGATGTTTTCTCTGATAATATTTCCTTCTTCATAAGATAGTATAATCTCTAGGCAAATTTCCAAAGAAATTAAGAAATTAAATATGGTTTGAAGGAAAGAAACAGGGAAGAAGGAAAAGAGAGAGAGAAGAGAGACTGAGACAGAAAATAAAGAAAGGGAAGTTTAAAAAGTGGCATTTTTAGAAGAGCTTCCAGGACTTGAATTAGGTATGGCATTAATTTTTTTCCACCAAGTCTTAGTCTTGGCATGTTTCTGAAAAAAATGCAGGAATTTCATGGATGTGGGAACTGGTGATGGAAAATGCATTATTTCCAACACAACAATTGTTGTACTTGAGAGAAACTATATGGAAAAAAAATAACACCCTAGAATAAATACAAATGAAATTCATGTATCAAAACCAATACTGTGAAAATAGTTTAAATGTTTCTTGAATTTATATCTAGTCATTAACCTAAATGCAGATTTTAGTTGAAGCCACACTTCTGCCTCATGGTCAGAAGGCCTGAAAACCTGTGGCGTGGAAAATTGGCAGGAAGGAGAATATTGAATTGGTCTCCATGGAAAAACAGATTTTGGCAGCCATAACCTCCTCCCTGGCAGGTCTCTCTCCCCCTCTCTCTTTCTTCCTCCCTGTTTCGATCTTGTCCCAGGAAAGAGGCTGAGGAAAGACCATATATCAGCTACAACAGCAAGCAGTTGTCAATCTGACCATTCATCGAACAGCCGTTCTCATTGGCCTTGAATCCTGTGGTTAGGGTAAAGCCCCAAAATTGTCGCAGCCCTAGACTCACCCTCTGAGAGCACAGAGGCCATAGATTCCCATTTCTACTGGCTTTGGTTTCCTTCTCCCCTCAAACAAGAAAGTGGGGTGGAACACCTGCCTCACCCGATGTCCCTGAAAGAAACTGCAATCCACAAATGGAAATGATAAATTCATTCACAGAAATCCTAAAAATCTATTCCTGTCTTTCCACAACCCCTATCCTATTTACTCCCCTATTCTGTCTGGTTACCTCAGGGAAAGCAGATATTTCCTCAGAGTTTTATTTAATCTAGAGGGCTTCTGCAAAATCATTTCTCCACCCAAGAAGGTCCTAACAGCCCACCTCACCCCTAAAGTTCAGGCTCGTTCTCTCCTGGGCTAGCCCTAAACCCAGGCTCCATCAAGCTGCCCAACATTTTCCTTCCAGTCTCGTTTCCATCATCCCCCTACCCCAGAGCTTCCAGGGAATGTTCGCCACGCCCCTCCGGTGGGTTCCAGGCCCCTTTGCATGAGCGAACTGAGGCAAGAACTACCTCCCTAGAGTCAATGTTGTGTCCGTGTGCTGTGCCTGTGCCTCTCGGTGGTTTTCACGGTGATCTTTTCTCTCTTTGCAGCTGGTTAATAATCCACTAGCAAGTCAGGCTGCAGCGGCTGCAGCAGCCATGAGCTCCATAGCAAGCTCACAGGCCTTTGGCAATGCCCTCTCCAGTCTTCAGGGGGTCACAGGTCAACTAGTTACTAATGCACAAGGACAGGTGAGTGGGAGATGGGAACAAGAGTGCATTTTTATGGCAGATTGAACTCGGAAAGGAAATGAATTTCTTTTGCATGACAGTGATATGTAACCGCATCTATTCGAGGCAAATAAATAATGTTTACTAGCAATGTCAAGAATAGGAGAAGGGTTGGGGGGTGTTTCTATATTTTAGAAGCAAGATTTTTTTTCCTACCTCTAGATTGTCAAAGTTTTATTTTGTTTTTATCTTTGTACTGTGACTCATGTTATGACGTTATATGAAGAAGTTACTTTGCATTACAGGGGCATTCTTTCAAAAAAAAAAAAAAAGTTACATTTTAAAAATAAAATGCCAGTTTTGCTTTTTTTATTTTTCACTTAGGGAAGAACTTGGATAATGAGGGAAACTGATCAGTTTCCTTTCATAATTGCTGTAAGATATCAAAATTAGTCTTAACAAAGCCAATTTTTGAATGTATGGGAAGGTGATGAAGAAGTCTTATAAAAGCAACAAAGAAAAGGGGTGAGTTAGAATGAAGCCAATTACAAGTCAGCTCCATGGCCCCCGGCCTCCTGCCAGTTCCCATGGAAGCCAGGCAACCTCTGGCATGCTTGTTGATTTACTTCAGTATGACAGGGGCAGTAAACCTTCCTCATGTCATGAGATAGGGTCCGTCCCCTCACACTGCTAATGTGCCACATAATGGTCATACAAGATACTGGAAGAGCTTCAGACGACTCAATAAACCCAAAACCTGCATAAAAAGCAAACGAGATGAAACTGATGATGTTAGGGTACCCTCCATCCGAAGGCCTTTCTCAGAACCCAGTGGTTAGGACACTTGGTTCTCCAGTGTGACTGTTTATGATCATGAAATCCAAGGGAGAAGGGGCTAGCATTCTCACAAAGATTTTTTCCCCAGCCTTATTTATTTGCCCAGCAGTGTGTTTGCATCCTCCCTGCTTGGCCTGCTCTGTGGAGAGAAGGCATTTCGATGTCTTGAACCCTGTTTTTATTTTACATAAAAAGTAAACAAAGATGCATTATAAGCTAAATCGTCTCCGTCTACGTCCCAGGGAAAAAAAGCTGACCTTGTTTTATTTCCTGGGCGGGTGCAGGATTGTCCCATCAGAACCCCGAGGGCTGAACGATGGAGCTTGTCAAAGAGAGGCCCCATGTAATGAATCATCTTATCACAGGTGCACACCACACATATTAAAGGAGGGTTGTATGAACACTGTGCCCTCTACAGTAACCTTTCAATGTCTGCTTTAACCCTTGTTCCAATCCCTTTTCATCAAAGGATCATTTTATGCAGCCGGCTCTAAATGGAGGCTCTCAAAAGCCTATTAAGATTTCTGGAGGGACGGGGTATTGGTGTGGAGGAAAAGTTGGTTTTAATATCTATAACTCATACTCACATCAGGTCGCTGCTTCCTAGAGCTGTGCCCAGAAGTAGGATACCCTGCCTCACTCCTGCCAGGGAGCTGGCCCTTGAGATGTAAATTTTAGGGGTTCAAGATAGAAACCATATCCACCGACAGATATTTCCTCTGATTTTTTTGTTCCTACATCTAAGTAAAATACACTGCCATTCTCTATCATTTGAATATTTGTGATGCAGAAAATCCATTATATAGAAGGAATTATTAGGATTTTATTCTTCTGATCACTTAAGGGCTGATTACTTTCCCAATTAGATATTCTCAGGGGCTGGAGTTACTACCTTTGCTTTTTTTGGCCTTTGCCAAACCCCAGGGATAGCTTTCCCAGCCCATAAGTACCCATTAGAAAATGATCTTCCAAGTAGAAGATTGATTGGTACTGTGCATACATTGTATAAGAGTTGACTTTAAAATATCGTATCTTAGAAACTGTAGTATGATCATTTATTTGATTTGGTACACAAACCTCCTAAAGTGGAAAAAAAAATGACATTCACAGAGAAATCAATAATGCCCACTCATGAAATCTTAAGTTTTAACACATGTGCCCAGTGGGGTCATGTCTTCTACCTAGTGAAGAAAGAGTTCAAGAGTTAAAATACTCAAACTTCCAGTGGATAGTTGGCCATATTCATGTAGCGATATGGTTGGTTTTGTTTGTTTGTTTTGAGTTTTTTTTTTTTTTTTATGTTTAGAATATCAACCCGGTTATCTTCCCAGGAAAAGGTGCATGTCCTACAACTGTTGGCACAAAGATACTTGCATGGCCCTGTGAAGTGGGGTGAACAGCCTATGGTCAAATTACACCAAAAAAGATAGGCAAAAATTATCTGTTTTTTGTTTGCATGTGTGCATATTCCTTTGGCTTATGTTCACGTGGCACAAAAGGTAGCAATACATTGAAACCAGATTCTTAAAATTAGCCTTGCTCAAAATACCATGTAAAGTAGGATTACTCCACCCAGCCCATTTTTGATTTCTTAAAAATCTCCATAGCACTTTCCCGGAAAAGGTACAAAGAGAAAACTCAGAATACATTTAAAAATTATTTTGCTTGAGTTCTTGACATCAACTATTGTTTACATTTGGAAGTTCACCCCAGGAGTAATCACATTAAAATCTAAACCTAAGTGTGGAAAGCATGTTTTACTCTACTGATAGTTTGGTGAGGTTAGGTCTGTTGAGAAGGGGTGGGGTGAGATGGGGGTTCTATTATCACAAATGTTCTGATCCTCCCCTCCTGCTAGATTATTTTGGCTACCCAGAAACAAAAGACAAGATTCAGTAGTTAAGACTTTGAATTCAGACCTACCTGGGATTGAGTTTAGGCTCCACCGCTTTCTAGTTTTATGATCTTGGAGCCATGACTTAACCTACCTAAGCCATGGTTTCATTCTTAACGTTCAAATGGAACATATATGAGGCAGCTGTGAGACTTACTTAGTGTTTCACAGGGCCCACAGCCTATGCCAGTGGTGCACTTTTGCAGGGCAAGCAGTCCTAAGGCTGCCTCCTCTGCTGGGTAGATGCCCACCTCACGTGAGGAGACATGCCAGAATCTTACTTCAGGCTCTTGGCCCTCAACTCTCAGCAGAAAGAAATCCCCCCACCCGGGACTTGGCAGTTTTGCTTCCCTATCTTGGCGTCTGACTCTGTTTCTATTAACCGGATATCAGTAAATTTAAAGAGATAGGAAATCTCCATATATTGAAGAATTTTATTCCTGCTCCTTTTTTCCCCAACCGATAGTTATTATGAGCAAACAAGGAGGAAAAACTTCAGTCGTTTTTATAACTTTCTAACCCCACCCACTCGTGTGTCATTAATTCAAAGAACAGACACTATTCAATAGAGTTATAAATTTTAACAGAAATACTGCATTCTAAAGTCATAGAGTAGAGGCCAGGCATGGTGGCTCATGCCTGTAATCCCAGCACTGTGGGAGGCCAAGGCAGGTGGATCACTTGAGTCCAGGAGTTTGAGACCAGCCTGGACAACATGGCAAAACTCTGTCTCTACAAAAAAATACAAAGAAATTAGCTGGGTCTGGTGGCAGGCACCTGTAGTCCCAGCTACTTGGGAGGTGGAGGTTGCAGTGAGTCAAGATTGTGCCACTGCACTCCAGCCTGGGTGACAGAGTGAGACCCTGTCTCCAAAATAAATAAATAAAATCATAAAGTACATATCTTACCCAAGGATGTTAAAGGCTCTAAAATTATATCATACCCAACTTCACTCTGAGGTGGGAAGGTAGCATGTATCCTCCTGAAATTAGTAGTCATGAAATTGATCATGACTATGGCATTGCTGAGAAAAACATCCTAGTTCTCTTTGTTTACTGGATCTGGAAATCATGCAAGTGTGGCAGGTGGGCAATGGAATGGGTGCTAGCTGTGGACTTGTTTGAATTCCAGGTTGGCCCATAACTGGCTCTGTGACCTTGGGCAAATTACTTGAGCTCTTTGAGCCTCAGTTTTGCCAATTATAAAGTAAGGATAATAAAATCTAAGCTCCTAGGTTGTGAAGATTAAATGAGATAATGTGTGGGGAAAGCCTACCACAGTGCCTGAGTACACAGGTATTCTCAATAAATGATTGCATAATTATCATCATCATCATTGTTAAGAGTTTTGTCTCATAGTTTCTGGAAACCTATATTTGATCTGAACATGCAGCAAGAGGCAGTACAGTGTACAAGCAAAAAGAAAGGGTTCTGGAGCCAGACTGCCATCCACCAGCTGTGAGACTGGGCAGTTTCCTTATTCTGTGCTTCAATTTCTTCATCTGAAAAATGGAGATAATAATAACACCCGGTCCTAGGATTAAAGTCCTAAGAATGGCATCAGGCACACAATCATCACTCAATAATGCTATCACCCAATAAATGCTACCTATTAATCAAGATGGTATGTGTTTTCAGTTCATAACTGTGCACAAAAACCCATGCTAAAGTCTGTGTATGTGTGAGGAGTTTGAGAATGTGAAAATCTTAGTAGGACATTAAGTTATTTTAAGGAAATCTTACCCTTATCTTGGATAGTTCAGTAGGGAGGAGGGAAAGTGTGAGTGTATATATGTGCTCTTAACACTTACTCAGTGGGTATGTTCAAGATTTGGCAAGTAGATTTACTATCGATTTGTTCAGCTATAGAATTGGCTTCCCTGGTGCCCCTGGCAATATCTTCTTATTGGCGTTATTGCAGCAAAGTAAAAGCAAATGAAATTTTATTTTCTACTGGTGCTAAAGAAAGCATTCTACATTTTAACTGAAGCTCAGAATGTTTCCTGATGAAATTAAGTCCTAGACCACTGTGAAATTTTCTTAAGTGGCAGCAAGTAAAGTCAAACGCATTGGTCCTTAAAAAGCCAATCAAGGCAGGGAGGTGAAATCAACTAAACATCACTATTTCAACGTATTAAAAAGAAGGAAAAGTAAAGAGACTTACCTGGTCAGGTTACTCAAGAATGTACATACTATTGTATGTCAGCTGAGCAGAGTTGGTTTGGTGAGATCTGGAAGGATTTGCTGGAGCAGTGTAGGATAGGGGCTGCCTCCTAAAATGACCACAAGGCCATGATGAAAGAAAACCTATCAAATGGTTCTAACAGCAGTCTATGCATTATGACTTAGAGAATATGCCTTTGATTGCGCAAAACCATTGATTGCCACTCAATTCTATTCAAAAGCTCTGAGCTAGAAAGGGGTGGATGGAGAGGCAGGAACACCACCAGCATCATGGATGTACGCATCAACTGGAAGGCCATCCTGATGTCATCACTTTCAAACATGGTTAAAAATACGTATCTTAGAATTGAAGCAACATGATGTTCAGATGGGGATGTTGCTCTGAGTTGTAATAAGATAAATAACATCTCCAGAGAGCAAGAGAGTAGCTAAGAGCATGGGCTTTGATTGGAACCCAAACACTATCACTTCTTAGTTGCGTGGATCTTGGATACATTATAAAACTTTTTTCTGGGCCTCTGTTTCCTCATCAGTAAAACAGGAATGATAGGCTTCTCACATATATTTGTTGTGGGGTTAAATGTGGTAGAAAAAGTGCCTGACACAGTGCCTGATATATGTCATAAGCATTTAATAAATCCTGGCTATTCTTTTAGGACGAAAACCCAGCAATTGACCCTGAACTGTGGGTTGCGAAAGTAATTAGCCCAACCTTTTAAATACATGAGAATCTTTTAAAGCAAATCACTACAAAATAAATGAAAATAAAGTTATAGTAAATGCAAATCTCAGCCAAAGGATTGAGATATAATGAATTTATTCAGTGAGTGTTGAGTCCCACTCTAGGAGTTACTAGATCTGCCAAGAACTAACAAAACCGTAGCTGAACACATTTGTAAAATTATTTTCAAACCCTGTGGAAAAGAAATATGTGTAATTCTGACCATGTGACTAAATAAATGAGGTTCATTAGAAATATCCTGCCAAAGCCAGTTGATCAGGAGTTTAGGGAGATTCACATATATTACTTTATTTCATTTTAAACAATGAAACATGTTAAATGTACAGAAAATAATTTTTGCAAAACAATACAAAAGGCACTCTTGTTTAACCACCTGCATATTGACATTTTTTCTCCATATTAGCTTCAGTTTTCTTGCTTATTTTTAAAAGAAACAGAGGGGTAGGAGCGGCGGGAAGCAGCCACACACAAAAAATTAATTTAAAAAAAATTTTTAAGATAAAAAAGAAAACATGACAGACACAGCTGAAACTGTAGCACCTTCTTCTCCCATTCTCAAGGTGATTACCATGATAAAATGAACCCTTTCCATGCACGTTCTGCATTTTTACTCCAAAATATTAATTGAAGAAGCAAGACACGAAGTAATATGTACAGAATAATACCCTTTTTAAATACAAAAAAAGGCACTAGAATATGTTGTTTCTATATTTTGCATAAATAAGAATCAAACATGTTTTGTTGAAAACTCAGAGTTGGTGTCTGTATGTTTTCTCACAAATACAATGAACAGACCAATCTATTCATATCACATTGCTTAACTAATGCTTTTGGCCATCTTTTATAAACCAAAAAACAATCTGAAAAAAGCTTGTATTGTCTCATGTGCAATGTCATTATAGGAAATTTTATTTTAAAAGGTGTACAAATTAAGTAGCATTGTGTGAACTATACTTCAAGTAGCATTTTTAAAAATCGAATAACATTTCTTAAATCAGCTCTTTCTAGAGACTGGGAAATATATATGTTCATGGGATTAGTAACATTGTAGGAATTTTACCCTGACTTCATCTGAGTTATAAAGATAAAACAATAAGCAACCTCAATTTTTCTACTAACATACCAAATTTCCCCTTTGAGCCCAGTTGAGAGTTTTATTTCCTCATTTCAGGAGAAGCAGTTGCATTAATGACGTTTTTCCCTAAGTGTGCGCTTCGGGAAAATAACGAGTCCCTCAAGATGCCCCACAAACGAGAGTCCCCTGGTCCGAGGAGCCGGGCAGCGCCGTGCAGCCGTCTCGCGTGGGACCCATCCGTGGGCGGAGCCAGGCGGTAGTGCTGCCCCGCCGAGCTTCACCCCAGCAACCTCTTTTATTTTCTTAACCCTGTTTTCCCCAACCGAACACTTCCTAGAGTTCACGCTGGCAGAGCCCACTTCAAAAAATGCTGCAGGAAGCTATTCACACTCATTCTTATCCACTTTTTTAAAAAATGCGAAATAGTGATTTAAATCAGAAAAGAACCTCTTCCAGTGGGGGCTTCCTTTGCAACCGGGGCTTCGCGGTGGTTTCTGTGTTGTTTTGAGGGCACACACCTACATAACACTTTTGCAGAAATAAAGGATCTCATCTCAAACTGTTGCCAAAAGTCCCAGGGACTCGTCATATGCAAACCGAGGGCAAATGAACGTGGGACGACCCGAGGCGCTCGGTGAAGGGGCTCTCCTGCAGTGCCCTGGCAGAGGAGGAGTGGAGGGGGTGGCTGTGGAGTGAAGGGCGGAAGTGTCCTCGCCGTCCTGAGGCCTGGGACCCTCTCAATGGTAAATGGCGCTGTTGAGCCCCGAAGCGCAGGGACTCCGCGGGCGACGGACTTGATGGAAAGCTTTGCTCCGGTGCGGCCCAGCTGCGGACACGCTGGATGTCAGGGCCCCAGCAGAAGCGCAGGGCTGTGCCTTCTAAGGACGGCGGGTGCGGCCCTGCCCAAGATCGCCCCGCCCTCCATCCTTCTATCCCCCCACCACACTTCTGAAATGAAGAAGTTATCAATCGCCTTAGGGTTACCTTAAAGAACTGAAAGAAAAGCCCTCTCTGAACTCTTTCTTTCTACTCTCCTTCCCCAGCAAAACTCAGCAGTGCAAGCTGCCATGTACCGTCAAAGGGGTGTGTAGGAATGCACAGTGAGAAATCTACTTTGGAGGATTCTCCCTGAAGATTGAGCTAGAGAGGACCAAGGTCTCTCTCACCTAAAGCAGAGCTGGCGTGCTGTCACTTTCCCGCCTTCTGCCTGCTGCAGCGTTTTGTTTATCTTTTTATTTTATTTATTTATTTGTTTGTTTGTTTACTTATTTATTTATTGAGACGGAGCTTCACTCTTGTTGACCAGGCTGGAGTGCAATGGCACAATCTTGGCTCACTGCAACCTCCACCTCCAGGGTTCAAGCGATTCTCCTGCTTCAGCCTCCCTAGCAGCTGGGATGTCAGGCGCACACCACCACGTCCAGCTAATTTTTGTATTTTTAGTAGAGACGGAGTTTCACCATGTTGACCAGGCTGGTCTCGAACTCCTGACCTCAGGCGATCCACCTGCCTCGGCCTCCCAAAGTGCTGGGATTTACAGGGGTGAGCCATCACTCCTGGCCCATCTTTTAAATTTTTATCTGTGACTATTTCATTTTCCTGGGAATTAGGAAACGTTTTCTTGTGGAGGCCCCTAAATCAAGACTGTTGGCACATCCTGTCTGTCTAAAGGACAGGAAAGGACCAAGTAACTAATGAAGCAACCTAAATAGCAGCTATAATTCTAAACAGGTACTACGTTACAAGATGCCATTTACAAACAGCTCCCTCAGAGCTAGTCTGACATATTAGCTCTTTCTTTCATGAGCATAGTTTACATTCCAATTAGTGCCTCCCTATGGCAAAATACGGTAACGAATGTTCACGTGACTTCTTACTGTGTGCAAAGCTCTTTAACTGGTTTAATTCTTAGAGGAGTGCTAGGCTTTGCTGAAGTCCTTTGGGCCAAGTGACTTCTAGAAAAGAACAATGAAAATAATATCTCCCAAGCATTGAGCCTTCACCCTGGGGCTGGTATCATCTATAATCCTAACAGAGCAGTTCACGGCAGATTTGATTGTCTCAGCTGTGCAAACTCTCAAGGCATCAGGGGTTAAGTGACTCCCTGGGATAACATCTTTTGGAAGTGGCAGAACTGAGATTTGAGTTCGAAGTCTATTCCCATTCTTCCATATCACCCTGATTTTCTCAGGTTCAGAGACCTGGTTCATTTCCTGGCTGTTCCATAGACATGTCACAAACTCCAGAACCTTCATGTCTCCATCTGCAAATGGGAATTGTAATTCTTGCTCTGTCAACCTCACAGAGTTCTCTTGAAGGCATACAGACACACACACACACACACACACACACTCACTCACACTTGAAAACTATAAAGAGATATAAACCTTACCGAATAAATACAGGGTATTTTAACTGGTATTCTTACTATCATTATTTTTACTAATCAAAGGAACTGGACAGGTAGTGTCAAGGAATTGTCTAAAGCAATGAGACATTCTTGACAAGTCTGTATCAGATCTCCACTTCTTGCCAGAGAAAATCGCCTTAAGGTGTCCATAGGTCTCCTGCCTTCCAGTGAGGCAACATAGCGATGAGGAAAGAAATGCACGGTGAGTGCTTCGTATGGGTACTCATCAAATTAGCCTTTCAGAGCCCAATAGAAAACCCTATCCCAGTGAATCTTCTGTTGGGCTGAAGATTGCAGCTGAAGATTGTTGTCCCACGCAGCACAGTGATGTTAGAATTGATCGAGCTCCTAATGTGGCAAAACCCCACACATTTGTAGATCCACCCAGAATGAGGTAAACCCTTCCAAAGAAAAAGAGGAATATCGAATGCTGTATTTTGAGTCTTCTTACTCTGTGAGGTTGATAGAGCAAGAATTAATTATTTTGAGTCTAAGACACCACTGATTTTAAAAGTCATACCACTGATTTTTGGAGGGGAGGAAAGAAAATATCACATTTGATAAATATATCAATTGTTAGAGGTAGCCTAATTTCAAAAATGTTAAAAATGTAAAAAAAGAAAAAAAAAACAAAAACAAAAGAAGTGATCATTGAAATGTTTATAACTATAATTAAGGAAATATGTTATTTATTTGATAAATATCCTGAACCAACTCCAGTATCAATAAGACCATACAATGGGCTGTTGATGATGGCTCCTTTTTAATATTTAACAAAAAGTCAGGGATGGGAGTGGAAGCCATTTATATCTCAGCTTTTCCAACTGTAGAATGAAAATTAAACTTGATTTGAGTAGAAGGAGGGCAGACAAGAAAAGGAGGAAGTGTTGAATTTTGATTTAGCATCCTAGAACAACATCAGCTCCATCTTCAAACTATATTTATAGTTAAGAAGAGCGTTATTGGAGAGGAGAAAACATTAAATTCACGTGAGAAACATTAAACTTTCAAATAAACTTTCAGTATATCATTTACCACACCATATGCCCAATAATGCACCCAACTTTCTTGTTGGCCTGTGAGTTGTTGACATGATGAATACTCTTAAGGATGTCATCAACTCACAGAGCCAATAAGAAAGAAATGAGAAATCAGAGTTAGGTAGGAATGGAAAAGTCACAACTCACAACAGGGAGAGGAGCCAGATTAAGTTCAAATGTAGGCCTTCGAATGACCCAGTTGAATTAAGTGCACTAGCCATTACTCCAAATTGTCATTTATCTCATCAACTAAGCTTTTCTACCTGTATAACTAACAACATAAGTAGATCCTGAGAAGATGTCATCAGGTGGAGAGTTCAGAATACTACAGTGAAGTCAAGATGTGATGCAGCTTTATGTTTGTAAGTAAATGCTATTAAGCAACACACAGATACACAAACAGGAAAAAAAATGTTGCACACTCCCTAGACTTGCCCGTAGATACTCACAATAAACCAATCTCCTTAGAGTAACAGAGGTGGACAGTGCAAATACCCATGTACTAACATGAAAGGTGGCCCAGGATAAAGAACATGGACTTTCAAATCAGACAAATCTGAATCCTGACTTCATCTCCAAGCAGCTCTGCACCCCCTGGCAAGATATTTAATCTTCTTCAGCTAAAGTTATCTCTTCCATGAAATGACACCAATATATTCCTCTCAAGTTTGTTAGGAGGATTCGTATTAATAGCAATAATAAATTAATATGTTACTGCCACTAATTGAGCACTATTTATGTGCTAAGTAGGTATTTATGTGCCAAGCACTTGATATATTACTTTACCACCACACACAGTGTGGTTTATTCCCATTATACAGATTAAGAAACTTCCAATATCATCCAACTAGAAATGGCTGGATTCAAACTCAGTTATGTCTAATAGAGATTGCTTTTAATCACTGTACTGTAATAATAATTTAAAACATTTTGTTTTGTTCACTGCAGCTAGAACCAAGTGGCTAGAATGGCACCTGGCACATAAAGACCATAAATACAGTAATAAAATCTGTGGCCCGAATGGAGTATTTCATATATGCTAATATGCTATTCAATAAGCATTTTTGCATAAATTCATCATTTCATTTCATTTCATTTCATTCTCACCTGATTTTGCATTATCATCTCTAATTTACAGCTGAGGAACTGAAGGCTCAGAAAAGTTAAACAGGTCAGGCGCGGTGGCTCACGCCTGTAATCCCAGCATTTTGAGAGGCCAAGGCAGACAGATTACTTCAGGTCAGGAGTTCGTGACCAGCCTGGCCAACATGGTGAAACCCTGTCTCTACTAAAAACACCAAAATTAGCCAGGTGTAGTGGCAGGCACCTGTAGTCCCAGCTACTTGGGAGGCTGAGGCAAGAGAATTGCTTGAACCCAGGAGGCAGAGGTTGCAGTGAGCTGAGGTCGCATCATTGCACTCCAGCCTGGGTGACAGAGCAAGACTCCATCTCAAAAAAAAAAAGAAAGAAAGAAAAGTTAACCAACTTTCCAGAGCCATACAGTCAATGATAGAGCCTGGACTTGAGCCCAGATCTGGCTGCTTTGAAGCTTCAAACTTTCCTCTGAAGCAAAGCTGCTTTCAGCATAATATGTATAAGTGTCTAATACTGTGCCTGCCATATAGTAGTTATTTCATAAATATATATCTCTATATATATTTTAACCACTTAGGGTGGCTGATCCAAAGTAGTGTCCGTTTGGGTTTTTTGTTTGTTTTTTGAGGCTGAATCTCACTCTGTCGCCCAGGTTGGAGTGCAGTGCTACCATCTCTGCTCACTGCAACCTCTGCCTCCTGGGTTCAAACAATTCTCCTGCCTCAGTCTCCCGAGTAGCTAGGATTACAGGCACGCACCACCACGGCCCACTAATTTCTGTATATTTTTAGTAGAGATGGGATTTCACCATGTTGGCTAGGCTGGTCTCGAACTCCTGACCTCAAGTGATCCACCCACCTCAGCCTCTCAAAGTGCTGGGATTACAGGAGTGAGCCACTGCGCCTGGCCTAAAGTAGGGTCTGTTTAATATATCGAAGTTTTATGTGGATATGCTTTTAAGTGGGTCATCCAGCATTACTCTATCTGATGAAAATGGCAATTGTTAATTTAGATGACTGACTTCAATTGTTTTCACAGCTAACATTTTGGGGTTGTTGTGAAAAGTAAAAGTAACAAAAGATGTTAAATCCTTGGCACTCACATCTGTCTTGAAACCCATGGTCCCGCCAGCAAGCAGAGAAGACCAGTTTGATGATTTTTGAGTCAGCTGCCCACACCATTAGTGACCGGGTAAGCTGGACAATCTTGTTTTCATCAGATTAGCAGCAGCAGCAACAGGCTAGGTGATGTCTAGCTCGCCTCTATGACATGACTAGATGGCTGCTAGACATAATAGCATTCACTTTTCTCCATAACAAAATGTTGTACTTTATTTAATCAAAAGGCAGGGTCACAGAGATAGTACCTGCTAGGGTCGTTTAACAACTGTTGATTTCCTCTGATGGTCTACAATGAAAACATTCCCATCTGCCTTCAGCAAATCTGCAAGTAACATCAGCAAGCTATCCTAGATAGCCAAAAGGAAGGAGTAAATAACATGGGCAAAACCAAAAATCTGTTTTAAATTCACATGAAATTTGAAGATTTTCTTGCAAGTTTAAAATGGAAGCCTTTTTAATATGAAGATCTTCTCAGTATTATTGGGTTATAAAAGAACTATTTAGGATTTTTAATACAAAGGGTACCATTATTGAAAGAATGTTTATGTTTAAAAGGTGATACACAAATTCCTTAAATGAACACAAAAGGAAATGACATAGTGCGCTACTCCAGACTTTGAGAATTCATTTTGATTTCTGAGACTATAAAATCATACATATTTCTAAATATTTGAAAAGTGGAGTTTCTGCCCCTCCAGGCTCACATGGAGATAAGGCAGTAGAAATGAGAATAGTATCTGTGGTTTTGCATATCTAGACTGGTTCCTGAAATCCAGAACCTAGATGAATCAGAAAGTACTAAAAACGTACCCTTCTCAGAAACCAAATATGATACTACAAACATTGCTTAAAATGCTCCAATTTTTTTAGCGAAGTTAAATAGATTATTTTTGGCTTTGTAGCTAAACATCTCAATGGTTCTTTGATAAAAGCATCACTATTCCAGCTTTTCCATTACTTAACAATATATATGGCTAGTCTGTGAATGATATCATCTGGCAAGGCTGTGAGACATATTCCTGACAAGGCTGTACTTCAAAAATAACTTTTGAAATTAAAAATGCCAAAATTCATGCTATCAGCATGAATTATAAATTATTGAGCTTAAAACGGGACAGTCAGAAAATCATTATATTTATTGATTGGTTTATTAGCAATAATAAATCATATTTCACCAAGACCAAATTTGAAGTGCCTTCCAAATACTCTTTTTCTGAGGGACATTTAAAGTAGGAATTAGAAAACTATGAGAAACCACAATTGGAAGAGTATATCCAGCCCTCTTTGCATACGTCTATCAAAAACTGGCTAATCATTAGGGATAAGGTTGCAGATTGGCTGGCCACCTATGAAAATGGGGATGCAATTTTATGAGAAAAACTCATCAGCATAATTCTAATGAGTTATGGTCTTTGTCATGAGAAATGAGAAATTCTGTGGTCTCACCCTAAAGAACGTTAAAAAAAACATTACTAACAGGAAATTGAAAAAGTAATATATGTTTGAGTGATGAAGACAACTTTTTTCTGATTGAATAGATAGATAAATATTTCATGCAACTATCAAAATACATTTAATTTTGCCACAACAATGGATATTCTCTTCACAAAAAGCATATGAATCATCTTGGACTCATGAAACTGGGTGGTGATAAACAGATGCATCTTTAATGGCACTTGACATGGCTTCATTCCCCACCCTCTTATTTTCTTAGAGGCTTGTTTTGTTGTTTATCCTAATTTAAATTCAGCTTTACAGCTTGTATGTGCTTACTGAGTATAAACAAAGTACAAAGGGATGCTAAATATGTACAGTATTTTCTTAAGCAATTGCCAAACATTTTCTTCACCAATTTCTATTGCTCCAAAAAGCTTGGAATATTGGAGATCACTGGTCCAAATTTAGGGTTTTGTTGTTTGTTTGTTTGTTTGCTACCACTGCTATAGCTCTTTTTTTTTCTCATTTGGGAAGAAAAATAATATAAACAGTTCATAGGTCCAGTGGTTTATTTAGGAATGTTCCCTAAAGCTGCTAAGGACCAAAGCTGAGTGAAACTAACAGGTGTTCTCCCAAGCAATAAATAACTTTAATCTGATTTAGTCACTTAATCTGGCATCAACAGGCAGAAGCAGAAATAATTCTGCAAATTCTAGGTATTTTTGATGGTATTAAAACTTAAAGTTTTAGGCAAAGCCATGTAAAGGCTCATGAAGTTGGTCTTTCTGCAAAATGATGGCTTCACCACAGTTGTGCTTCTCTTTTAAGGGGAAAAAATGTTTTAGCAATTTGACAGTGTTGGCAGCTACTAAGAGAATGAAAAGAAACCATAGTTTAATCTATAGTCACTGGGGGGAAAAGGAAAGAATGATGAAAAGAAACGTTTCCAGTTTATCCATAAAAATTTGTCTTTGTTTTCTAGTACCTGGAACATTTTTAAACTTTCTAGTGGACAAATATAATCAAAATGTTAAACCACTAAGAAGAACTGCAAATTGAAACATTAGATCATATTTACAAATATTTTCATTTCCTCCCACTGAATAAGTAATATTCAAATAAATAAGTGAAGAAAAAAGAATAACTAATGTAAGATGCTAGAAATGGAAACCAAGGCCACAATGGCTTGAAGGAATTTGTTTTTATGCGATATCACATGTGCCCTTGTTATAAATAACTGTGGGTGGAAATGTCCATTCACTTTTATTCAAACTAGAATTCTACAGATAGGAAAATTAAAATATACCCATAGATGGGAACTTTTTGGGAGTGTGATGGAGCTGTGCTATTGTTTACAAGTAAGAAATTCATAGGATCCTTGTGATGGACTCAAGATGTGCAGAGGTGGTGACTATGCTATGGCCACTGGGAGGAGCATTGTGCTATGCCAAGTTGAGGTCATTTTCCACCGTGTGCCTGCCATGTCTACTCTCCAGTGGGAAATCAGCGGCTTCAATTTATGTCCTTAGAGACCAGAAGTCCCAATAGATCTACTTCCCACCTACCCTCCCCCGCAATAAAGTAACTCAGTCCAGATTGTTACCTGACTTACATAGGCATTTTGGTGATGTTCCTTCCTGCAGAGTGGCTTTAAAATGAAATTTAGAATAGTCAGATATTTCTCGGACTCTCAAGATCTAGAACACTGCCTGACAGTGCCATCAACAATGGTGCAGCACCATCACACTCCCAAAAAGTTCCCATCTATGGATATATTTTAATTTTCATATCTGTAGAATTCTAATTGGAATAAAAACAAATAGACATTTCAATCCACAGAGAGAATAAGGTCATATTTCAAGGAAGGGTGAACTCGGTTGTCGAGCAGCGAACACATCTGAGCATGTAATTGGTCTTCAAAAGGAGAAACTTTGGGAGATCACCTGAAGTCATCGACAGTTGCAGCAGTTTCCAGGAGGAGAAAATAACCTATTGAACTCTTGTCAACAGTGCGGGCTTCAGTTTTATGTAAACTGCTGCCATCTTGACTGTCCTGCCTACAGGGAGCCTAGGTTTTCTTCTCCATTGGTGGGTTGCTGGTGCCATAAGAGAGGATTTACAGAATACTCCTACTGATCCAAAAGAGAGGGTTTACACAAATTCAGATGGCTGGGTAACATCCTGGTCTTCTATAGTAGGAAATAGTACAATGTGGTATGCCCTGCCCCCATGCCAGGCACAAAGGAGGCCCTCAGAAAAGATTTGCTGAGTGAGTGAGTGATGAATTTGTACATAGAAAATGCATGAATAAAACCACCTCTTAGTTTTGAAGCCATCACAGAATAAAGCAGAGGGGTTCTGCCAGTGCGAATGCTGCCACTGTCTATATTGACATATGTTCAATATATAATTGTTAATATTTGTACAAACATAACCACGCTTATATACTTAAAGCTTCAATATGTCCTTACATAGTGAAAGGGTCCAGGGAACTCTCTGGGGTATCTTTTATATGGACACTAATCCCATTTGACCTAATCACTTTCCAAAGGCCTCACTTCAAATACCATTACACTGGACTTGAGGTTTCAACATGTGAAGTTTGGGGGAACATAAATCCTCAGTCCATAGCAATGCCCAGCTGAACCTTGACAATAGCTGGAGATAACATTTTGCACAATTGACTCGCCCATCTCCTGTTTTCATCGTCCTACTTTCTAGTTGAGTAAAAAGTATTCAGAGCAGTAGAAGGAAAAAAGTACCATAGAGAAATCAATTAGCCTTAAGTAATCCAGAACTTTCCAGTATGCTTTTCATTATGCGGATATATAATGCAGATATAATTTTAAAACGTGTTCATGGCAGGCACCTATACTGTGTTCAAAAAAAGGATACATTTCCTAGACACTGATTTCTGTCCACCAATCACTCCGGGAATAGACCACGAAGGTGGTTACAATGACTCCTTACTTAATTCTCATCTCAATGTAATATAATCTTGTATAAATTTAATTTACTCTTTTGATTATATTCAGGATCAAATCCTTTTTCTATCAATGTTTCCTAAAGCTCTAGTGGAAACGCAGATAAAAGAGAACATGGCAAATCTCATAATTACAGTAAAATATGTAACCCCAGATATTATGCTGCATCTTAAAATTTAAAATTTAAGGAAAAACAAACACACACACAAAAAAACACAACACCTGCCTCCAGAGTGTGGAGTGTGCCAGATTCAGCTGTAGTATTATTGTAGTAGGAACTGTCAACTGTTCAGAATGGGGCCGAGGCTGCTAACTTTATTTTGCCAAAGGACCCGAGAAATATTCAAGTCCAATAAGAATGATCATTGAGTTGACTCAAGAATATCCATTGAGTTGACTCCTACCTGGGAGACCTGTCAGTTCCCTGGAATGTGGACTTTCTTCTGCGAGGTTTGCTGCTCATGGGCTGCATAACTAGAGTTCAGGCCACACTCTGTAGGCAAATTATTCCCATAAAGCACCTTTGGAATTGACATTATTCGTCCTGTCTTACGTCATTAAGATCTAATAGAATCTCTTCTCCCTGCTTCATCATTTGTAATTGGAAAGCACAGGCAGACATACTAGATTTCTTCTTCCCCAATAACTACATGAAAAAAGACTGTTCAAGAACGTGTTTGGGAGTTTGGTGTTTAATTAAACATAATAGAGGAAATGAAGAGCCACAAAAGCACATCTTTGTTATATTTACAAGCACAACTTGTAAATATTTCTGGTTACTAATGGGAACAACCTTACTAACCTAACTGTCAATGACCATGTCAAAACTTCTCCTGACTCTTCTGACCTTTTTTGAGATATCGTAACTATTGTCCCTGTTGGTAGGCATTGACTGTTCCTGTTATAAGTTTAAGGTTTCAAAATCTTCAGAGGAATGTCAGCAACTAATGCATTTGAATAGTATACATGTTTAAGTCAGCTGAAACTTCAACAATCACTATTATAAATAGCAGCTGCTACCTCTCAGAAATAAACCAAATTCATAGTTTATGGGAAAATATATTCTGCTCACAGTTTAAAATGCTCTACCTCTGCTAGATTCTTAAATTCTCTCCTCTCTTTTTCCTTGTCTCCTTCTTGCCTTCATTTCTCCTCTGTTTTTCAAGCACTTAGATGATAAAGTCCTGATGTTCATTATGACTCATAAAATGTCTTTTCTGTGTGTTATTGACCTTAATATTTGAGAGCAAGGCAGCCCCTTTCAGCCTTCTCAGTGGTGATGTTCCTCTTCCCTGGAACAAGAGCTCTGCGGTTTCTTGCTTCTTGACTTCTCTGGGCATCTCAGGTAACACAATCTTGTATGGCCACTTTAAATTGCAAATAAGATGCCCAGTTCTCTGACAACAGTCCCAACTGCAACTCTAATTTAAAACACCATTAGCAGCCCCAACTGGGGCCTCCTTCCTGCTGCTTGCTGCTGTGGAAAAGGGTAGCCGGCCCCTCCTGCTCTCCCTGTTGGAATGGTTCCCATCCTGCTCCAGCTTGCTCGTGATGCCCTCAACCAGTCAGGTTGAGGTGAGGAAAGGAGACATGAGCGGATAAGAATGGCAGAAGGCTTCCTGCTCTCTGGACCAGCCAATGGCTCAGGCCAACTCTTGGGGGCACTTTCATGCGTTCTTTTGAGGCCCAGCTGGGACTTTTCAGTGGCACATTGTTATGAGCACTGTGTTTTCTTCCAAGTGCCCACTTCCTGCTCAGAGCTTAGTTTTCTCCAGATTCACTCTTCAAAGCCCTCTCTGGTGTTGTCCAGTGTCCATTCCCCGAGGGGTCCTCTGGGACAGGATTTTAAATGGTTCAGACCCATGATATTGAGCCCAGAGAAACACTCACACATCCTTACTCCTGCTGTCATGGGAGAGTAGCTAGTGTCAATGGCAGGCAGTGAGAGATCTTTCTCACTCTCTTTGTCTCTCCCTCCCTCTTCTCTTTCTCCCTCTTCTTCTTCTGTCTCTTCTCTCTCTCTCATCCTCCCTTTTTCTCTCTCCTCCCTCCTCAGCTCAAAAGCCATAGCCTCTCACCTTTTCATTACTCGAGAATAATTCCCCCAAATTTGAGAGCACAATATTTATTCGACCACTTTTATTGTCCTTGAGGTAAGGAGAAAGCTCCCCGTGCTCCACCTCTGGAAGTGAGAAAGACACAGATTTTCAAAACTTCTCTGTGTCTGTCCTCATTGTCAAGGTCTGAGTTCTGGAACTGTCTAATTGGTTTTCATTAACCTCCTCTGTAAGTCCAGCACATAGTTTAGTCACTCCACTGGAATGCAGGACCAATTGGGTCTTGGTGCCCCCATGGAAACTTCCAACGTAACATTCTATTATAAAACAGGGAAGATTAAATTACATTTCATAATAAGCTATCATCTTCTATTCATCATGGTAAATAATTTCCATGGTAAAAAATACAACATTCAGAAGAATTCAAAAGAGCTTTTGCAATTTAGTGTAAATGCCCGGGAGTTACCACACGAGCATGTAAACAAAATTAAACTACGAAGGACCATTTATTATTGAACACTTATTTGGCTGGTAAACCACAGTGTTGAGTGCTTTGCATAGATTATCTTAGTTCTCACAGTAACCTTATGAAGTGGACATTACTATTCCTATTTTACAGGTGAGTAGACTGAGATCTTAAGAGGTAAAGTAATTCACTAATGATCTCCTACTAGTTAGTGGCAAAGCCTGGGCTTAAACCCAGCCAGTGGGGAATTTTTTTCTTCTTTGGTACACATCTTAAACTCTATTAAGGAGAATTCACTTTAATGGCTTTTGAGAAGCTTTTAGGGGAGAGGATTGTTTTTATTGTTGTTATTGCTGTTTAAATAACATCGGTTTTCATGCAAATTATTCCTCTCTTAGTGTGACAGAAAGTGCCATTTTAAAGATCCTTGACACCTTCAGTTCTTTACTCTTGTCTGTGAGTGTGTTTCTAAAGTTGAAACCAAACAGTAGAGCACCAAGCAAGGATTCTAATTCTAACTGACAAGGAAAAGTATCAAGTAGGTGGGTATTCCCAGGGGTACAGTACCTATTGGTACCCCTAATAAAAGCATTAAAGTGTATACCTTCAAAAATCCTTCTCATAGTTGCTCATTAAACAAATACGTGTCATCCATTTCTTGCAGGTTGGTCTAAGGTAATTTGTCTCGTATCCTGGATTGTAGTGATACCATCTTGGAACACACTGCCATTCCTATTCCCATACCCATGCCAGACATTGTCAAACAGTCATGGAAAGGAAGAAACTGTTTCCTCCCAAACACTGGAACCTCTGGAGCTCCAGAAAGCCATGGCTGGAGGATTGGCATTTCCTGCAAGATTAAAGCCATTTGCCCTTGGGCTAGTGTCTTCCTCTGATTAGATGCCTTCATCTGCTTGTCTTTATGCCTTTACATTCTCTGATTTAAATTCTTTGCTAAAGCCTCTCTCTACATTCATGCTTCTCTTGTTCTCCATCTTGGACATAGCCAAATGCAAGAAGGCACGAGTTTGCATCTTGGAAAAATTCATTTTGTTTGAGAAATAATAGTACTCTCCTACCTTTCCAGAACCTACATCCTAATCAGAGTTGCCAAAATAATTCTAAGAGAGTTTAACCCTAACTTTGGGAGTACAGTGAGCCTAGAATGAATATACTGTATAAGGAGGACAAAATCATCACTTGGAGGAAGAGAGAGAATAGTTGTGGCCAGACCAGAAAGAAAGGAGAAGATTGATTGGCAGCTTCTGTTTGGCGATCACTCACCACCATCTCCCTGGCTCTCAAATGTTATAAGCTCTTGTTCAAGAATGGACAGGATGATGCTAGTGTTAACAAAAATCTCTTGACCAAAATGTGCTGAGATTGCACAAATATTTGGGAAAGAATTGTCTCTGCTGATGGATTGAAAGACCTGAGGAAATTACCGATTTACAGCATTGATGGGTCTCCTTTTCTTACATATATGGGCAAAAAATTACTTGTCAATTTGACATCTGTAATCACATTCTCCATCACAGAGTTTAACAGCATATCATTGGCTATAACAACATGTGGCCTATCAGATGACTTATCTGAATGCCCTGGGCTTCTGTGACAGAACTCTCAGACTGCTGCTGATGACATGCACCCGTCAGCAGTGAATACATTCAGGACACTTTACCCACCATCAGTCATGATTCATCTCTATTGACTGCCTCAACTAGACTGAGGCACATGAGGGCAGTGTAATGATAACCTCATGACTCAAAAGGGGCTTCAGAACCCTGAATTGCTGGGGTTGGCTACAACTGCAAGCTAATCTTCATTATGGCTTAAGTTGTAATAGCTGCTGAATTAGTGATAGTCACATTTGGACGTAAGCCACTCAAGTTCTTAGGGAAATGGGGATCTTTTAAATATGTGTGCTAGCAAACACTACTATTTGAATGATTTTTTTAGTTGCTCTTACTATATGACCTTTATTCCTCTTTTGTGATTTATGCTCTTAATTCATTTAAGGAAAGAGATAGATGGACATTCACAGCAACAACCAAGTAAGTCCTGTTTCAGAGAAGCCAGACTCTTTTAGGTCACAAATTATTATTATAAAACTGGTATGGGCTTTGGCCTGGTTAAAGCATTTTTCAGGGATGAATCATCACTGGTGGAGAATCAGGGTAAAGACATAGAGGATCATTGCAAACAATGCCTCAGCTATTTGCTATGAGATTCACAGGGCAATAACTTAACTGAAAATTTTCTAATGTTGCAACCTAGGCAGAGAGTAGGCCATACTTTTTGAATTGAAGCAGAAGTTAGTGAATCAAGCAAATCCTCTGTCAAGGAGTCATTGAGGCATTTTGCTTCACGCTTGGACACGACAGCAGCATCCTAGGTCTACAACTGATTTCCAGATCTGTAGTCCCTCACCACTTGAGTCCATTCTGTCCAGACAGTGACATTGGCACGGAATAGCTCCATTTCAGCACTCCACTACACTCCCATCAAAACTCACTCATCAGAAACCCTGGGCTGGATGGAATTTGACCCTCCCAGGCTAACCTGTCTCAATCTTTTCTTGCATCCAACTCCCCATCCCCCATGTTTCTCACCTTTAGGCTGATGTCTTGTTTGGAATGGTTTCTCTGCCTTCCCCAAATTGTACCCAACCTCCAGACCCTGCTTGGCCCCCCTGTCTTCTGTGAAGGCCTCTTGAACCATACCCACCCTTCTTCCTCGGAAGTAACTCATTCATTTCCAATAGTGTTTTGCATACCCACCATGTAGGTATAGAGATTTTTCTCAGAGAGTACTTGCTACTCATTTGGTGCTCATCATTTCCACCCTTGGATTGTTGGAATCTCTGCATTCAAAGTACCTGTCTTGTTTACCCCTCCCCTGCCTCAGTTGCATCTTTTTGGCATCCTTCACGGCACTTGACACAGTGTTTATAGAGAGAAGGATCTACAGGTATTAGGCTGCTCTGCAGGAATCCTTGGCATTTCAGGAGAACATAAATCTGTCTTGTACATTGAGTGGCTTGAACAGGAGTCACAGCCTAGTTGTCCGTGTGCTCAGTGGCAAATCCTTCCATCAGGACTTCTCCTAGCAGTAAATCTTAGCTTCTGGGAGCTGGGAAGTCGAACTCCAAAAGCTAGTTTTAGGACTGCAAGTGTCCCAAAAGCATCCTCTTTCTACCTTTACTCTCAAATAAGAGATTCCCCTACAGCCTTATCAAACCTCCGTTTTCATTTCCTGATTTCGTTGAAACATATGTAGATGCAAATACTTTCCTTGAGTATCAAAAGGCCTTTAATTTAAAATATGATTTCCACAGGTGAAATGGACAACTTCTCATGAGTACAGAAAGTCTCAGATCTTTGCCATCTCAGCTCCCCCGGTTCCCTTCTTGCAACCTCTGTGAAGTCAAAGTCCATGGAGGAGTTCTGATTAGGTCTGTGGCGGTGCTAAGAGGAATCAGAGCCAGCGTAAGCAAAACAGGCACATCAGAGAATATTTAGATGACACAGTGTGTGACCACATCTCTACCCTTCAATTAATGGGAGCCAATTGAAACCAACATATTGTGATACATTCGGGAATATGACAAAATTCCCCATAGTGCACTACCAAGTTTTTGACATGTTGAGATGGTGACCCCAATGCCCCTCAAAGAGGAACAAAAATAAGAATGCATAGTGTCACCAAAGGCTTCCTGACTTTAGAACTGCTCCTGACCCTCCACCCCCAACTCAAAGGCAGACTCTCTTTGTTAAAGGCAGCAATAGTCAGGTCATTACAGATTCCTCTGGCTCTGACACTACTGTTATCCTATCCTTGATAAGTGATGCTCAGGCCAGGGCAGGGTGGGTAGGAACATAGGCAGCACCATGTTTTAGTAATGTGGTGGCACACAGCTGAGAGTGACGTTGTGCTTAAGGAAGAGGCTGATGACTTGTTTGCATTTGCCTTTCTTCTTCTTTCCACCCGGGAAAAAGGCAGAGTATTTCATTACCGCAAAGGCAAGCACAGGCTGGTGTCAATCTTCCTGGGACAGAACGCCTCTCTCTTCATCACAGTGTGTTCTGTAACTGTCATGTGCTGTGCTCACCCTGAACCATTCTCTCAGGATACTTGCTCCTACTGGCTCTTAATCGCACTGACACCCTGCCCCAAACAGGACCCACAGCCCTGCCCCGTAGATGCATCCAGCTTCCACAGACTTTCAGCTCAGGCCGGTAGGATAAAATGAGGCTGCAAAGGCCTAAGACACTGGGGAAGGCCAGAGTGGGTGGGTCAGTGGCTGAGTTTTTATTGTGCATGTGTGGAAAGGGGAGTTATCCAACATAGGCTGAAGATGGGAGGCCTGTTCCTGGGCCTCTCTTACTTTGCCTGTGGGGTCACAGGAGCCGGCCTTTGAATCCTGGCTGTTTAATGCAAGACCACTCATCAATAAAGTACTTACGCGCTGTGATCTATTGATGTGGACGCCTCCTGACCTTGCCCGCACTGATGGGACGTGCTCATTGCTGATGCTGCGGGCCAGGCATTGTGGGCTTGCTCAGTGAGACTGCAGCCCTGCCACACTCCCTAGGGGAGAGCTGACCACTCTCGCAGTAATTACTTGACCTTTATCAGCCTCCATTGACAAATGCCATTGATACTTGATATCCGCACAGGTCCTCCATTAGTGTCATCCCACGGGGGCTTTTGTGGTGGAAGCAATGGCCTAGGGATGAGGAAGCTTTCTCCAGCACGATCTGTCACTGAATGGCATGGTCTTGCAGTTCTCCTGTGGTTCCAGCTGCATCTGGAGTCCCAGTGACAGCTGAATCTAGAAACCATTCAGTCAAAAAACATTTACTGAGAAACTATGTTCAAAGCACTGCTCGGGGTATTGTGCGGGTAGAAAGCAGTATCATTTACAAACCCAGCCCACCAGCAGCCTTTCATCTAGTGGGAAATTGCAAACAAGATACACAGTACATTTTCTAAGAGCTGGCGCCCTCCAAGCTTCTCCATGTTGTGGGAGCTGGGGGAAGGATGGAAAAGCAAGTGCTTGGGGTCAACCAGACCTGGACTGTAGCCCCAGACTGTCACTTACAAATGCTTCTGTGAAGAGACTCAATTGAGTTGCTCGGCCTCCCTGTGCCCCTGTGTCTTGTCTAGTAAGCAGAGGCATGACAAATATTACTTCACAGAGGTGTTGTAAGAATACAGAATGCAGAGAAATCATATGTGTGAAAACACTTCCTGAGATCTTATTACTGTGTCCTGGTGGCCCCCAGATTTCACCTCTGGGAGCCAGAGCCCTTGAAGGCGACCGGCAAAGCAGAGCTGCATAACCATCCTACCGTGTGTGGAGGCAGAAAAGCATCCACACGGCCAGTACCACGTCGCTTCTCAGGAGATGCCACCACAGTTTAGAGATCATGTTTTAGGTTTTTACAGATTACATCTGTCATGAACAGTGTGTCCCTAACAATATGGTCTCTATTTCCAGATTCTATGGACACCCAGTCTGTCCATTTGCTGTTTCTATGCATGGTGCCTTTCTCCTTGGCACAGTAATTAATTAGATCTGGTCAGGCCCCTCCTGTAGTCTGTCCCCACGGTCCCTCGCTGAAGCCGGAAGCCACTGGATGCAGAGAAGAGCCTCCCCTGCCACCTGCCACAGAAGCCCCAAGCCCCTCACCTTTAGGCCCTGGCTTTACAACACATCATTTCAAAGGCACTTTCTTTCTGATTTCAGTCCTCAGTAGTCATTTCACCTCTATTTTAAGAGTTTCAAAAACTTGTTTATAATCTCAGTTCTCTCGAGCCTTCAGAAAGCTTAGGTCCCTTGACAAACGTGCCACAGCCAGTGAGTGGCACAGCTGGGAATGGAATCCTGTCACTCTGCGCGCCCAGGCTCTCCACCGCTGTAAACACCAGGGTGTGTGAGGCCCCAGTCCTGCTGCGAGTATCAGGGAGCCCCTCCCCTAGCCTTGGGAGAGGAGCTGAATGTCGGTGGAGGGAAGGAGGCAGAGGAAAGAATGTCAAAGGATCCCCTTTAGTTCAGGGAGTATGGAGCCACCTAGGTTTGGGGGGCGGTGGGATGCAGCTTCCCAGGTGGAAGAGGGCCTTGGGTGCTGTGAGAAGCCCATCCTCCCTCTGGTTCTGAGAAAAAACAGATGTCAGACCTGCCCTGGCAAAAACTGCATGTTTATATCTTAACAGATGCTTGATTTTATTTTTATATAAGATGTTTCTCCCTTCCATCCCATGAACTCAGTTCATGTGTATTTATCTCTTCTTTAGATGCCTGCCCCTGCCACTTTCTTCCACCGCACCCCCCTCCAGAGCTGCTTGCAGATTCTGAGTCAGCTCCCAGAGAGCATCCTACAGAGACCAGGCACTGCATGGTCTTCAGTTGCATGCGCAGACCCTTCACGGAGCCAGCTCTTCACCTTTGGGCCTGTCTCTTGCAGATTATCGGGACCATCCCACTGATGCCTAATCCAGGGCCATCCAGCCAAGCAGCGAGCGGCACTCAGGGCTTGCAAGTGCAGCCAATCACCCCCCAGCTCCTAACAAACGCCCAGGGCCAGATCATCGCCACAGTCATTGGGAACCAGATCCTGCCCGTGATCAACACCCAGGGCATCACGCTGTCACCCATCAAGCCCGGCCAGCAGGTAAATGTTCCAGGCCAAGGCAGCCATGGCACAGGACACTCTCCTTATCCAGCTTCTCCTCTTTGGTCTCAATCAGTGAAAAGTAATTTTTACGTTACAAAATATTTGATCTCACTCATCTGAACATATCGATACTTATAAAATGGCATGTAACTCTATTTTTCATTCTTAATGAATATGGGTGATAACTAAATATGTCTTTAATCTAAAAATAAGAATATATTAAATTACAAACAGAGAGAGTGCCCTAAAATTCAATAGGAATGTATTATTATTAATCTGTGCTCAAGATACTTAATTTTCAGATTTTCAAAATGAGGTCAAAGAGAAACCAAGAACACTCATGCCTTAACTGTGAATGAAAAAATTATTAAATATTAAGAGATCCCAAGCTGCTGCTGCTGAAACCACTGCCTACAAATGAGGAAATGAAAAATAGGAAATTCTGCTTGGTTGAATTTCACAAAACCATGATGATCCAGTTAATTTTTCCATTCAAATATCAATTGAGAGCTTCCTATGTGTTTGTGCTAGAGGTTGGGTCCGCAGCACAGAAGAAAGGTGTGGTCCCTGACCTCATGGAGTGTCTGGTTAATTGGCTCCTTCAACAAACATTTTTTGATAACCTACTGTATAACAGGCCCCTGATAAATGCGAGGAAACAGAAATAAAGGAGAGATGCTTTCTGATTTTAGGGAGCTCATCACCCTGTAGAGGACACAGATATATAAGCAGAATCTGTTGTGCAGTAGAGCAGAGACTGTCCTGTGACAGGACAGGTGTCACCACAGAGCTGGAAGTGACCAACTCTGCCCGGAGAATTTTTAGTCCTCCCAGAGATAATGGCTTGGGAATGGAGTCTGGACAGTTGGGTATGAGTTAACCAAGTAAACGAAGGGTTAACAACATTCCAAGTAGAGGGAACAGCAGGCACAAAGGCAGGGAAATGGGAAAGAGGATGAAGTGTTGAGAAACAGGAGAAAGGCTCATGTGATTGGAGCAGAGAGGAGGCAGAGGACATTCATGGAAGGGCTCTATAAACAAGCCGAAAAGGATGGACTTTTTCTCTGTGTGATCTTGAACACGCTACATATCATCTTTGTGCCCCTGTTACCTCATTTGTAAAGTGGGGATACACCAGTAGCTACCTCACAGGGTGGTTATGAGGATTAAATGAGTTAACACATATGAAGTGGTCAGAATAGTACCTGGCATGCAGTAAGCACTAACGTAGTCGTGATGATAGTGATGATGATGGTGATGGTGATGATGATGGTGATGATTTACTCTGCAGTCAAGCCCTGGAGGTCTATGAGGGCTTGTTTTTGGTTTTTTGTTTTCGTTTTTTTTTTTTAACTTCTTCTCTAAAAAAACACACAAACACACACACTTACAGAGATTCATGTGCAGAAAGTGCAGGTTTGTTACATAGGTATACGTGTGCTATGGTGCTTGCCACACCTATGGACCCGTCCTCTAAGTTCCCTCCTCACACCCCTACCCCCTAACAGGCCCTGGTGTGTGTTGTTCCCTTCTCTGTGTCCATCTGTTCTCAATGTTCAACTCCCCATTATGAGTGAGAACATGAGGTGTTTGGTTTTCTGTTCCTGTGTTAGTTTGCTGAGGATGATGGGTTCCAGCTTCATCCATATCCCTGCAAAGGACATGATCTCATTCCCTTTTATGGCAGCATAGTATTCCATGGTGTATATGTACCACATTTTCCTTATCTAATCTATCATTGATGGGCATTTGGGTTGGTTCCGTGTCTTTGCTATTGTAAACAGTGCTGCAATAAATATACATGTGCATGTGTCTTTATAGTAGAATGATTTATATTCTTTTGGGTATATACCCAGTAATGGGATTGCTGGGTCAAATGATATTCCAGGTTCTAGATCCTTGAGGAATCACCACACTATCTTCCACAATGGTTGAACTAATTTACATTCCCACCAACAGTGTAAAAGCATTCCTATTTCTCCACAGCCTCGCCAGCATCTATTGTTTCCTGACTTTTTAATAATCACCATTCTGATTGGCATGAAATGGTATCTCATTGTGGTTTTCATTTGCATTTCTCTGATGATCAGTGATGTTGAGCTTTTTTTCATATGTTTGTTGGCTGTGTAAATGTCTTCTTTTGAGAAGTGTCTGTTCATATCCTTTGCCCACTTTTTGGTGGGGTTGTTTTTTTCTTGTATATTTGTTTAAGTTCCTTGTAAATTCTGGATATTAGACCTTTGTCAGATGGATAGATTGCAAAAATTTTCTCCCATTCTGTAGGTTGCCTGTTCACTCTGACGCTAGTTTCTTTTGCTGTGCAGAAGTTCTTTCGTTTAATTAGATCCCATTTGTCAATTTTGGCTTTTGCTGCAATTGCTTTTGGCATTTTTGTCATGAAGTCTTTGCCCATGCCTATGTCCTGAATGGTATTGCCTAGGTTTTCTTCTAGGGTTTTTATGGTTTGGGGTTTTACATTTAAGTCTAATCCATCTTGAGTTAATTTTTGTATAATGTGTAAGAAAGGGGTCCAGTTTTAGTTTTCTGCATATGGGTAGCCAGTTTTCCCAGCACCATTTATTAAATAGGGAATCCTTTCCCCATTGTGTTTGTCAGGTTTGTCCAAGATCAGATGGTTTTAGATGTGTGGTGTTATTTATGAGTTCTCTATTCTGCTCCATTGGTCTATATATCTGTTTTGGTGCCAGTGCCATGCTATTTTGGTTACTGTAGCCTTGTAGTATAGTTTGAAGTCAGGCGGAGTGATGCCTCCAGCTTTGTTCTTTTTGTTTATGATTGTCTTGGCTATCTGGGGTCTTCTTTGATTCCATGTGAAACTTAAAATAGTTTTTTCTAATTCTGTGAAGAATGTCAATGGTAGTTTGATGGGTATAGCATTGAATCTATAAATTACTCTGGGCAGTATGGCCATTTTCACAATATTGATTCTTCCTATCAAAAAGAATGAAATGTTTTTCCATTTGTTTGTGTCTTCTCTTATTTCATTAAGCAGTGGTTTGTAGTTCTCCTTGAAGAGGTCCTTCACATCCCCTGTTAGCTATATTCCTAAGTATTTTATTCTCTTTGTAGTGATTGTGAATGGGAGTTCATTCATGATTTGGCTCTCTGCTTGTCTATTGTTGGTGTAAAAGAATGCCTGTGACTTTTGCACATTGATTTTGTATCCTGAGACTTTGCTGAACTTACTTATCAGTTTAAGGAGTTTTTGGGCCAAGATGATGGGGTTTTCTAAATATAAAATCATGTCGTCTGCAAGCAGAGACAATTTGACTTCCTCTCTTCCTATTTGAACACACTTTATTTTCCTCTCTCACCTGATTTCCCTGGCCAGAACTTCCAATACTATGTTGAATAGGAATGGTAAGAGAGGGCATCCTTGTCTTGTACCCGTTTTCAGAGGGAATGCTTCCAGCTTTTGCCCATTCAATGTGATATTGACTGTGGGTTTGTCATAAATAGCTCTTACTATTTTGAGATATGTTCCATCAATACCTAGTTTATTAAGAGTTTTTAACATGAAGGGATGTTGAATTTTATCAAAGGCTTTTTGTGCATCTATTGAGATAATCACGTGGCTTTTGTCTTTGATTCTGTTTATGTGATGGATTACATTTATTGATTTGCATAAGTTGAACCAGCCTTGCATCCCAGGGATGAAGCTGACTTGATAGTGGTGGATAAGTTTTTTGATCTGCTGATGGATTTGTTTTGCCAGTATTTTACTGAGGATTTTTGCATCTATGTTAATCAGGAATATTGGTCTGAAGCTTTCTTTTTTTGTTGTGTCTCTTCCCGGTTGTGGTATCAGGATGATGCTGGCTTCATAAAATGAGTTAGGGAGGAGTCTCTCCTTTTCCATTGTTTGAAATAGTTTCAGAAGCAGTGGTACCAGCTCCTCTTTGCATTTCTGGTAGAATTCAGCTGTGACTCCATCTGGACCTGGGCTTTTTTTGTTGTTGTTGGTAGGCTATTAATTACTGCCTCAATTTCAGAACTTGTTATTGGTCTATTCAGGGATTTGACTTCTTCCTGATTTGGTCTTGGGAGGGTGTATGTGTCCAGGAATTTATTCATTTCTTCTAGATTTTCTAGTTTATTTGTGTAGGGGTGTTTATAGTGTTACCTGGTGGTAGTTTGTATTTCTGTGAGGTCAGTGGTTATATCCCCTTTATCACTTTTTATTGTGTCTATTTGATTCTACTCTCTTTTCTTCTTTATTAATCTAGCTAGTGGTCTATCTATTTTGTTATTTTTTTTCAAAAAAAAACAGCTCCTGGATTCATTAATTTTTTGGAGGGTTTTTTCTTGTCTCTGTCTCCTTCAATTCTTCTCTGATCTTAGTTATTTCTTGTCTTCTGCTAGCTTTTGGATTAGTTTGCTCTTGCCTCTCTAGTTCTTAATTGTGATGTTAGGTGTTGATTTGAGATCTTTCTAGCTTTCTGGTGTGGGCATTTAGTGGTATAAATTTCCCTCTTAACACTGCCTGAGCTGTGTCTCAGAGATTCTGGTACGTTGTGTCTTTGTTCTCATTGGTTTCAAAGAACTTCTTGATTTCTGCCTTAATTTCATTATTTACTCAGGAGTCATCTAGGAGTAGGTTGTTCAATTTCCATGTAATTATGTGGTTTTGGTGAGTTTCTTAATCCTGAGTTCTAATTTGATCACACTGTGGTCTGAGAGATGCTTATGATTTCAGTTCTTTCACATTTGATGAGGAGAGTTTTACTTCCAGTTATGTGGTTGATTTTAGAATAAGGGCCATGTGGCACTGAGAAGAATGTATATTCTGTTGATTTGGGGTGGAGAGTTCTGTTAGGTCTATTAGGTCCACTTGATCCAGAGCTGAGTTCAAGTCCTGAATATCCTTGTTAATTTTCTGTCTCATTGATCTATCTAATACTGACAGTGGGGTATTAAAGTCTCCTACTATTATTGTGTGGGAGTCTAAGTCTCTTTGTAGGTCTCTAAGAGCTTGTTTTATGAATCTGGGTGCTCCTGTATTGGGTACATATATATTTAGAATAATTAGCTCTTCTTGTTGAATTGTTCCCTTTACCATTATGTAATCCCTTTTTTGTCCTTTTGGATCTCTGCTGGTTTAAAGTCCATTTTGTCAGAGACTAGGATTGCAACCCCTGCTTTTTTTTGCTTTCCGTTTGCTTGGTAAATTTTCCTCCATCCCTTTATTTTGAGCCTACATGTGCCTTTGCACATGAGATGGGTCTCCTGAATACAACACACCAATCGCTCTTGACTCTATCTAATTTGCCAGTCTGTGTCTTTTAATTGGGCATTTAGCCCATTTACATTTAAGGTTAGTATTGTTATATGTGAATTTGATTCTGTCATCATGCTGCTATTTTGTTATTTTGCACACTAGTTGATGTAGTTTCTTCATAGTGTCATTGGTCTTTATATTTTGGTGTTTTTTGTGTTTATTTTTGCTTTGTTGTTTTTAAACGGATTTTCACTCTTGTCACCCAGGCTGGTGTGCAATGGCACGATTTCAGCTCACTGCAACCTCTGCCTCGTGAGTTCAACCGATTCTCCTGCCTCAGCCTCCTGAGTAGATGGTATTGCAGGTATGCACTGCCACACCTGGCTATTTTTTGTATTTTTAGTAGAGACGGGGTTTTGCCATGTTGGCCAGGCTGGTCTCAAACCCTGACCTCAGGTGATCCACCCACCTCGGTCTCCCAAAGTGGGATTACAGGCAAGAGCCACGGCGCCCGGGCGTTTTGGTGTGTTTTTGCAGTGACTGGTACCAGTTTTTCCTTTCCATATTTAGTGCTTCCTTCAGGAGCTGTTGCAGGGCAGATATGGTGGTAACAAAATCCCTAAGTGTTTGCTTGTCTGGGAATGATTTTATTTCTCCTTCACTTATGAAGCTTAGTTGGGCTGGATATGAAATTCTGGATTGAAAATTCTTTTCTTTAAGAATGTTGAATATTGGCCCCCAATCTCTTCTGGCTTGTAGAGTTTCTGCTGAGAGGTCCGCTGTTAGTCTGATGGACTTCCCTTTGTAGGTGACCTCGCCTTTCTCTCTAGCTGCCCTTAACAGTTTTTCCTTCATTTTGCCCTTAAGAGAATCTAATGATTATGTGACTTGTGGTTGATCTTCTCATGGAATATCTTAATGGTTTTCTTTATATTTCCTGTATTTGCATGTTGGCCTTTCTTGCTAGGTTGGGGAAGTTCTCCTGGATAATATCCTGAAGTGTGTTTCCAGCTTGTTTCCATTCTCCCTATCTCCTTCAGGTACTCCAATCAATCATAGGTTTGGTCTTTTTATGAAGTCCTGTATTTCTTGGAAGCTTTGTTCATTCCTTTTCATTCTTTTTTCTCTAGTCTTGTCTGCATGCCTTATTTCAGCAAGGTGGTCTTCAAACTCTAATATCCTTTCTTCCACTTGATTAATTTGGCTATTGATACTTGTGTATGCTTCACAAAGTTCTCATGCAGTGTTTTTCAGTTCCATCAGGTCATTTATGTTCCTCTCTAAACTGGTTGTGGTAGTTAGCAATTCCTCAAACCTTTTATCAAGGTTCTTAGCTTCTTTGCCTTGGGTCAGAATATGCTCCTTTAGCTCACCATAGTTTTTATTATCTATCTTCTGAAGCCTATTTCTGTCAATTAGTCCATTTGATCCTCCATCCAGTCCTGTGCCCTTGTTGGAGAGACGTTATGATCATTTGGAGAAAAGGTACTCTGGTCTTCTGGGTTTTCAGCATTTTTTCATTGATTTTTTCCCATCTTTGTGAGTTTGTCTAGTTTTAGTCTTTGAGGCTGCTGATCCTTGGATGGGGTTTTTGTGGGGGCTTGTTGTTGTTGTTGATGATGATGCTGTTGTTGTTGCTTTCTGCTTGTTTTTCTTTCAAAGGTCAAGTCCATCTTCTCAGGGCTGCTACAGTTTGCTGGGGGTTCACTTCAGGCCCTACTCATCTGATTCGCTCCCGTGCCTGGTTATATCATTCAAGGATTCTGGAGAACAGCAAAGATGGGTGCCTCTTCCTTCTTCTGGGACCTCTGACCTCAAGGGGCACCAACCTGATGCCAGTAGGATCACTCCTATGTAGGGTGTCTGACAACCCCTGTTGGAGGGGACTCACCCAGTTGGGTGGCATGGGGAACAGAACCTGCTAAATGTGTTAGAGGTATTTTAAAAGAAGAATGGCATGCTTAGCTTTTTTTTTTTTTTTTTCAAGAAAATAACTCTGCTGGCACTACAGACGTTGAACTGAAGTAAACCATCTACTGTGAGCAAACCATTTAGGAGTCTATAGCAAAACACAAAAAAGAATTAATGAGAGCATGTACTTGGAGTTGAGTCATGAGTATATGGGAGTCAAGTCATGAGTACATTTGTTGTAGCTGAAAACAAAGGAGACACCAGAGAAAGCAAGAGGAGCAAGGGAAGAAAAAAATTGGAAAAAGCATGAGAAGCAAGGGAAGGAAGACCAAGGAGTCCCTCCTGGAAAACACCAGCATTTAAGGAATGGAGGAGGAAAAATGAGAGAAGAAATGATTGGGTAACTAGAAGAGAAACCCAGAGTGTGGTGATCTAGCATCCAAGTGTTTCAAAAAAGTAGGAAGTGGACGAGCATCAAATGCTGCAGAAATAAAATTAAGTAAAGCAATGAAGACACATCAATTCCTCTATTTCTCTGTTACAACTTTTTAAAGTCTGGATTGTCCCTGTTTGAAACGTGTTGAAATGAGCTCCTTAGCTGAGTGAGTTAAGAAGTGAGAGGTGGGCAAGGCTAAGACCCAGAGTTAAAGCTGGAGTGTACACTAACAAAAGAAAGATGGTGGACAGGAATGATGAAGACTAAGAGTGAGTATATAACCGAGCACATGGCTTTATGTGAAGTCAGAAAGCTGTATAATGTAAAGCAGTTAGCCAGGAAATAAAATATAAAGAGAAGGCAAGAAGAAAGTCCCAATATTATCATTTATCTACAACAATGCAGAAATAGCCTTCCAGAGACCTCAGTCATTGCCTGCATTTGGCTCCTGATCCAACCATGAAAACAAGCCCATTCTTGGTGACTCTCAGAGACTATGCTTGGAAAATCCAGTTGCTTGTTCAATGAGTACAAAAAAAAATCTATTTAACGGAAATATTTATTGACCACCTACCATGTGTCTGGCATTGGTACCAGGAAGCTAGGCTGTGTTGGCGGGCAAGACAGATGCCATGAACTCTTCCTTCATGAAGCTTATAGTGTAGTGAGGAAGATGTACATTCACCAAAGACTTGTGCAAATATGTCCCTAAGACAGCAGTAAGTACCATGAGGGAGAAGTGAAGGGATCTTTTAGAGTATTTAACAAGGGAACTTCACCCAGCGAGGGAGCCAACACTAGAAGAATCCCAGCAAGGTCTGAATCCGTACACTTTCCAGAGACAGAGACTTTGTCTTCTCACTCGAAATCTAAATCTGTAGCCTGGGAAGCCACCTCTTCTTCCTCAGCTTTATCCCAAGCAGTCTCTGCCAATCTTATCATTAAGAACTTTTCTTCCCCCCATCTCTCAGCTGGTTTATTTCACTATTTACTATTTACACTATTTCCGTTAGATTCTCTACCTTCTAAGTGGTTCCTCAAATAAGGCAAGGTTCTCTATCTTTCATTGGCCTTTTAAACCCTAGTTTCATCTGTTCCAACTATGTGTTCAAAATTATCTCTGGGGGAAAAGATGGAGAAATTGGCCTCTTTTTCTACAATCTGCTAAAAACCTTTTCTGTCAGCAAAGCCAGTTGTAAATTGCCAAAAAGGTGATGAATTAGTCAGAAATCATTAACATTTAATATAAAGTAGCTCTCACTCTCACCTTGAATTTCAAAGGTGAGTGCGGGTGATAGACTACAGCTGTGACACAAAATTGCAGCTCTAGATCAGGAGTAGGACAGTTTTGATCCAGGAGGAGAAAGACCTAACCAAGAAATAGCAAATAAGATGCAGGAATGGTGCCACTCCTAACCCCTTGCTCACAGCAGATATCAGTAATCCATGTCCACAGTCTTTCTCACAGGCCCAGGCACACCTCAGGAGCCTTCTCACGCAGCATCTGTCGGCCCCGGAACGAAAACTTGTTCCTACTGCAGCAACATGTGGTCAGTCCTCTGCTAGTCTAACCACCACCACTGTCCCCTTCACTGCAGGATTGGAGATTAGCAACTGGAAAAACCAGCCAGCTTCTTGGGGATGTACCTTGCAAATCCAACAAAGTACACCCCAACCAACATGTCAGCTACAACAGCATCCCGAAGAGCAGGCTCCCTTAACCAGTACACATATGTGCACCTCTCTCGTATGTGCACGCTGAGAGAACACATGAGCACAGCTGAAAAGAGCGATGCGGGAACCATCTCAAATACCCAAGTCACGGCAGGCACCAACGGACCTGTCCCTCTTGTTCAAGGCATGTGCCAGTGGTCTGTCCTAGTCCCAGGAATACCCAGAAAACTGATGGTGAACCCGGTCATAAATACCATGGAAATGGTAGAAATAAATGAATGACTTTATTTCTTGGCATTGGCTCCAGTTGAGACATCATGAGAACATGCAATCAAGCTAACAAGTTGGGCAAATTGACAGGAGATGCACAAGTGTGAGTCCCAGATGTAAAAGCTGTGATTCTGAGGCTCGCAGATCATAAAATCCCCTGAGTCAAAAAGTTAAAAGCTCAAGAGGCATAAGGATAGTGGTCTTCAATATTTTCTTTAAATATTACCCTTTACATTGAAGAAATATAATATGAACAACCACTAAAAAAATAAAGGATTTCTGTCATACAGTAGAGAAGTTTCTCAATTTATTTTTTCATGTGATTTATGACAAATGTTTGATCTCACAAGAGCATAGTTCTGATGGTAAAATATGTCATAAATTACAGGAACAGAGAGCTCCCTAACTCATACTCAGAAAGAAGTCCACTTCCATGAAGTAAAGTATAGGACTGTCAGACCAGATGACCTGGAATGATTTGTTTTAATTTAATAAAAGTAATGACATCTTTAATTTGATTTTCACCTCTGCCTACCATTAATTAAAAGAGCCTGAATCTAAGAATGTAGTATCCAACACACTGATGATGATTCATTCCAATGATGAGAGAAGAACGTGCAAAGGATCATCTGAAATACAAACAGTATTTTTTTTTTTACATACACCAGTATTTGACAGCCCTAAATTTAACTTCCACTGTATTACATCAGAAATCCTTGGTGAGCAACACCAGAAAATAAAAGTCAGAAGAAAACCAGATGAAGGTTGGGCATGGTGCCTCATGCCTATAATCCCAGTACTTTGGGAGGGCGAGGCAGGTAGATCTCCTGAATTCAGGAGTTCGAGACCACCCTGGGCAACATGGTGAAACCCCATCTCTACTAAAATACAAAAAGTTAGCTGTGTGTGGTGGTGCACGCCTGTAGTCCCAGCTGCTTGGGAGGCTGAGGCACGAGAATCTCTTGAGCCTGGGGGGGCAGACGTTGCAGTGACCCGAGATCGCACCACTGCACTCCAGGTTGGGTTACAGTGTGAGACTGTCTCAAACAAACAACCAACCAGATGAAAATAAGAGAGTGATGAGAATCTTTGTGTGCATGAAAAAAAATTACTTAATACAAAAATACTTAGTGGAGCTCAAAAGCAACCTTTTGCTTCCTCTAAGGGATTCTACAGCTGCTGTGGCATATGGTGAACACCTCCCATAGTCAGGGTCACTCCAGAGGCCCTGGTTTTCTTTCCCTGATTGCCCCGTACCTATGAATTAGTAGTTTCTTCTTAAGCCACACAGACATTATTTTTGTGTAGATTTATTCTCCTTTTGACTAAATCCGGACAAAAGTTAACAGGACTTTTTAGTATCATTAAGGCGGAGAGAGACAAATGAAAGGAAAAAAATCTGCAACTTGCAAAATCAAAGCATTAAGATTTTTCAAAAGTTAAATACCATAGCTGTAATACTTGGAGACTACCATCCATGAAGGCACAAAGTTTTTCCTCAAAAAGTAATCTTGGTACTAACAGAAAACCAATGAGAGATAGCATATTCAAATTAGCTCTCTTAAAATGCCATGCAATTATCAAAATCCATCCATTATTTTTCAAGTAAATACAAAAATGTATTCACTTACTAATTTTCAAAAAAAATCAGTGTTCCTTCCTAGCCCTGGCCTGAATCACTGATTCTTAGTTTTTTCTCAAGCCACCCAGAATGAGATAGAAATGAGGCATTCCCACCCACCAGGTATCTAAAATAGACTAAGGGTTTGCCTAGGTGAGTGAAATGTATATGGGTGGTCCCAACGCAGAGCAGCCCTTTGACCTTCCAGCCATGTATCTGGATAGCTCACTTCTCTGGTCTCACTCCCTGCCAAGTTCGGCTGACACAGTTCATTCGTACTTTCTGTGCATTCTGTGCCCCTGGCCTGGAACCTCTTCCCACCTTCCCTGTCTGACAAGCTCCTGCTTATGCATCCTCTGGGATCTGGATCCACTCTCCCTCCTCTGCCCTGAATCCCTCCCTCCTCTGTAAAGCCTCTCGGAATGCTCTCTGTGAAGCATTTCTCCTTCATCTCTGCTCCTTGTCCCACCTTCACCCACTCCATTCATTTTTGTCAAACTCTATCATCATTAGGAGTTTACATTTGAAAAGTAGCGACCAAACTGATTCAGCCTCATCCACACAGTTCACGACCCAGCCCATGGTGGGTGCTCAGTCACTTGTGTTTTGCTTAATTGCTGCCAAATTATCGTATTTCACTGTCTAGGACACCAGCATCCTAGCCATGCTTCCAGAGAAGCCCAGCTCCGGCCCTTCTATGTCTTTCCAATTCTGTGACTTCTGCCACTTCCCAGTATGTTCCAAATTTGTGCCTACCAGAGGCTTGGGAAGTCCTTCCATGCAGCACTGTCTTCTCTGTTTATTTCTTTTCTGAATGTCAACCCCTTCCTCTCTCCATGCTCTCCCACCTCATTATCTCAATTGCATGTAATCCCTCATTTGCAGCTCTGCACTGAACTCTAACTTCCATTCCATCATTTGTACCTGCTGAGCTTTCATTGCACGTTCCAAGCTTGTTTCGTGACTGCTTTGGCCTTCTCTGCCTATGTTGAGGTATCTCCACTAAATCCTTCTCTCATTCTGACACTCCCCACTTCCTCATGTCTTCATAGTGCCTGGTACGGGATATGCTGCTGTCCTTCTCTATCTTGAGGCCATTGGTGTTTCTGCCATACTTACTCCCCTGCTGATAGGTGGTGCATGTACTGGACCCTCACATGTGGGGCTCTTCTTCCTACTTGCATTAAAGAGATGTTTCACTGTCATAGAATAAAGCAGGAAGCAAAACCCAGTAAGTCTCCTAAGCCCTGCCAAAAGGATAACTTCCTCCTCTTTTCAAATTTTCCACAAAGATAGCTAAAATCTCCTTTGTATCATATTCCAGGTCCTCCAAATGTTTTAAGGTAGACCATCCTGATGTCAACCCTAAATTTCTCAGCAAATTTAATTTGTGCTCTTGTCCACAGTAGAATGAATTCCTCAGTAAGGCTCAGGCATTCATTATACCCTCCTAGTTAATCAAAGTTCTTATTATGTCTGGGCTCTGGCTTCTTTTGTCTAGACATAGCAGATCCACGTGCTTTAACTCTTTTTCCAAGAGAAGCTCCTTCCAAAATCTGTGTAGTCCTCCAACCCACAGTAGCAGCATCACCTGAAAACTTGTTAGATATGCAAATTCTTGAGCCCCAACCCAGGCTTACTAAATCAGAAAGTCAGGGTGGAGCCCAGGGATTTGTGCTCTAACAGACCTCCAGGTGATTCTGATGCAACTAAATCTTGAGAAGCACTGATTTAATTTCTCTTCAAGCTATTCCAAGGTACACATTCCTCAAAAAAATGCCAACTAGGGCAGGCAGGGAGGGCAAGTAGCAATGCCCTCCCCACATACTCTGGCTTCTGTGAGGCCCCTCTGGGTTGTATTCACTGCCTCCATTGCAGCACAGGGAGGGTTCAGCCTGGGGTTCACTATGGCTCTCTGACATCTTTGTAGAAGGCCAGCCCTCCTTCATTTTGCCTTTGCAGATTTAGAGAGATTTTTCCTCCCCAAGTGAGTTTCTCTATATTTAATCCCATTTGAATTTTCTGTTTATATGCATTCACTTTTCCAACTTGCCTAGTACATTCTGCATTTTATTCCACCTTCCAAGACACTTGCCACCCCACTTATTTTAATATCAATCACACATTTAATTAGAAGATGATTTATTCCAGAAACTAAAATATTATTATTAAAACCGCGAAACACATAGAAGATACCTGGGAATCAGTGGTACAGAAAATCAAGAAAGCCTTTACAGTGTGCTGTTATTTCAATCTATTTTTGGTGAATATATTAAACACCCTGGCAGTGCCAACCAATAAAAACAAACCAAGAGAGCAAGCCTGTGAGAGCCAACAGGACGTAGAAAGCTTTTCAGACGCTGCATCCTGTGCTCCGTTTGTCATTCTGTGTGTGGGATGGACACCTAGTCCTCCTCCTCTGGAAAAGGCACAGCCACAGGCTCACATGAGCTGTTCCTTTTTTCTTCTTGCAGATTCTCCATGCTCTCAGCCTATTTACAACTGGCTCACAGCTCAAAAAAAGGCAAGAAAGTGATTACGTAAACTTAGACGGACAGAAACTCAAGCTCCTTTAGGCAGTCTACTAACAGTATGGTGAATAAACAGAAAAGACGATCATATAAACAGGATACAATACTGAGAAGAGTAAGTTTGGGGGTAGTACAGATAACCAGAATTAATTATATCAAGCAAAGAACAATCTGTAGGCAACTGCATCTGAGATGTGTCCCCAGACTGCACTAAAATCATAACATTATTTTTGGATAATCTTCTAGCCACTTGAGAGAACCATGTTTTCTTTCAAATATGACATTTTAAATAGGGAACTGCAGGCAATAATTCTTAAACCAGAAAAATATTTGAAATTTTATATTAGGAAAAAAAAACCACATTGATAGATCATGATGATCTACACTATGGCTGATCAACTTGAAAGTGTAGCTCACCGTGATCTATCAGTTTGAACATACCTCATTTGGTCCCACGCTTCCCAGCTAGTGCTCCCTGCTGTTTCCCTGACCTGTAACTGCTCATCTCCAATGATCGGGGAGTTGAGAGGCAGCGGGGCATAGTGGAAGGAGTGCTGGCTCTTGAGTCAGACTTACCTGGATTCAAAGCTTACTTGTACCAGCTGTGTAATCCCAAGTAAGTAATTTCATCTTTTTAAGTCTCTTTTCCTCTTCTGTAATGGTATCACCAATACCTAAAAAGGAGGACTATTGCCAGGATTTTAAATAATAGATACAAAAACAGGTAAGAAGTATCCAGTAAACATTACCCATATATTTGGCCTTTCAAAAATAAGACAATGTAATAAAACATCTGCCTTTATAGAAGCATCTAAGTTTCCCTTTCCCTCCAGGAAGGAAAAGAAACTTTTTTTTCTGCTTCTGATTATTCCCTAACTCCCCGCATTTTCTTTTGGTAAACTATTCCAACTTTTGTGTCCAGTTACGTCCTAGTATTTAAGTGTCTATTTCTTTTGCCAATAGTTATGCAATACAAGTATACACGATTTTTACATTAAGTCAGTGTCCAAAACAACAACATAATTAAATCAGATTAAATAACATATTCCTAATGCTGCTTATTTAACATATATTAATTTTTTATATTGAACCCCAGAGCTGTTTCATAAACTAGCTCAAATCTCTGCTTTGTCTTTTCTTATTTGATAAATATATTTAAGCATAAAATTTCTAAAGATTAATACACTAAAAACATTAAACTAAGAATTCCAATGACATAGTGCTATATTTCATAGTTTACCTGAAAGAATTACAGTTTTAGAGATGGAAGGTCATAGAAGTGGTACCTCTGAAGTCCTGTTTTTCTAAGGAAAGACGTTATGAAGGCGAGAGGTCGGTCTCTGGGCTGATTTTGACATATACAATAGGTTATTCTATCTGAGCTTGCAAATGATTCTAGAATTAACAGATACACATTTACACTGGCAATTGGAATGAAATCTGTGGGCTCCATTAAGATGCCACTGCTTATATAATCTTCTCGATCCTTGACAAGTAAGAAATTTGCAGAATTTGTGTTGGTTTTTCTGAACTGTCTGGTTGAACTATAGAGGTAAGTAGGACCCCAGTGTCCTAAAAGAAATGATTATTTACTTTGGAAGAAAAATATCTTTATTAGATTCTTAGACATCTTAGATTCCTTTTGACTCTCCTTTTGACTGTATGGACATGGAACAAGTTCTTAAAATAATTATTTTCTTTTCATCTCAAATTTCTTCTCTTGCCTAGCTTAATGCATAAGCCCTAGCTTGCTCTGGTGACTTTTAAGCAAGATTGCAGCCTAGTAATTTTTTCTTTACTGTGTTGTGTCTGAGGAAGAAATATTTAAATTGGTGTCTTTTCCAGTTCCTTGATGGTTCTTTACCACACCCAGGGCCAATAAAACATTGATGCAATGGTAAAACTGAAGACAATCTCACGATTTAGTAACTCAAAACCGTAAAAAGCTTTTGCCAAGTAACAGTATTTAGAAGGACAACTCAATAGGTTATAGGGGGTAGATTGACATGCAAATATCCATCACATTTTATTAAGCAAATTAAAAATAGATTTAATCTTTAATGTGTGTCCCTACAGTATAAAATTTACTAGATTCAATTGTTGATTATGTGCTCAGCAGTTTGGCTAATTACCTTTGGCAGATGCTTGATGCATATTAATTTGGGATCCCATGTCAATTGTAACTGTCTTTGGTTTGTAATCTAGCCTCTACTTTGCATAGCTGAGCAACAATACAGCTGTTCACTTGAAATGTAACTGCAGGCAATTCTGTAGGAGGCACAAAGTGGTTTCCTGGGAAGATCCCTGCACTATGGGATGGGAGCCTGGATTCTAATGTTCAGCAGCCACACAGGCTGGTTATTTACTTCACGTAATCCTGCCAGGCACATCTGCTGCATAGGAATACCATGTGAGTCGGGGAGCCATTATTATTGCCACAGGGGACCAGAAGGGAAAAGAGCTCCTTAAGAACATTTGCGGATGTTCTAACTAACTAACAATTGTTTGAAGGAAAAATATTAATTTGATAAAAACACTTTAGAGAATTAGAAAGCATGATGATCCTAAGTGTTAGGGAGAATGTGGAGCAAATAGAATTCTGGTACATTGCTGGTGGGAACATAAAATGGTACAACCACTTTGGAAATCAGTTTGGGAGGTTCTAAGAAAGTTAAACATGCATTTACAGTATGATCCAGCAGTTCCACTCCTAGGTATTTACATAAGAGAAACAAAAACACAAGTAGACACACAACCTTGTTCATTAATGTTTATATAACACCTTTATTCATCATGGCCCCAAACTGGAAACAACCCAAATACCCACCAACAGATGAATTCATAAACAACATACCATATTCATATATGTATGGAAGGGAATACTATTCAGCAATAAAAAAAAAAAAACTGAACTACCAAGACATGCAACAAAATGAATGAATCTCAAAAACAGTATGCCAAGCAAAAGAAGTCAGATACAAAAAGAGTACATACTGTATGATTCCATTTCTGGACTCAGACAAATGAATCCAGAGTGACAGAAATCAGGGTAGTGGCTGTCTAGGGCAGGAAGTTGAGGGGAAATTGATGACAAAGGAGAGGAGGGAGCATTGTGGAATGATTAGAAGGTTCTATAACTTGATTGTGGTGGTGGTTTCACATGTGTACACATTTGACAAAACTCATCAAACTCTGTGTTTAAAATGGATTTATTTTATTATGTGTAAATTACATCTCAATAAAGTTGAATGAAAAATGAACACACACACACTGGGAAAGCAGTGACAAATATGAAGTTGAAACACCCCAGGCTGGCTCTTAGGTGCTAACAAGGTGGTAGACCTTCTCAGATTGGTGCCTGTTTGGGGGGTAGCTCTCTCTCCCACCAAAGTTCAGGTCCTGACCTAATTCTACTCACAGCCTGATTCCTTTTTACAAAAGCCTTGCTACACCTCTGTGAGAATGACGATGGATATGAAAGCACTTTGCAAACCAAAAAATGCTACATCCAATCAACAAAGGTGGCTAATGCTGAGGCTCATTGTCTACCTGCTTGGGGTCCTGGCCTGCCCTTATGGCAGCTTTCCAGGAGAAGAAAAAAGAAATGATGGAGAGACATCCCTCCTGGGCCTCCAAGTAGACCTAGAACCTGCAAGCATTTCCCTTCCCTCTCTCCTTTCTCTCCTCAGCTGAGCTCCTCTCACCTCTCAGAACAACAGTCCTTTGATAACCTGTAGAGGAATCATGAATAAATGGATATAAAGACAGCCTTCCTTACCACACACACAATTTTAAAAATTAAATTAATTCTTCCTTGTGGCGTCGTGACTAAGAGCCCGGGTCCCAGGGTCAGACTTCATGTGTCCAGAGACCAGCTCCTCTGCACTTGCTGGCTGAACCTATAAAATCCTTTAGCTTCTCTGTGCCTCAGCTTCCCCGTTTGTGAGAGAGGGGTGGAAATAGTACCCACACCACAGGCTGATAGGAAAATTAGTCAATGTCTTTAATACAGTGGCTGGCACAGAGTTAGAAAGTCACAACTGAGAGCTAGAAATCCCACTGGAAATTTTTGTCCTGACTCCCCATCTTCTCTCTGAATTTTCCTTAGGATATCAGAGAGCATTTTATCAACTCCACGGAAACCCATCCAGACTCTAGAGTCTGTAAGAGGAGGAAGTTCCCACACACACTCAGCCTACATTGGAACTTTTCTAAAAATACCAGTTACATAGGATAAAATGGTGGGGCACAGCCACACCTTTAAGTTTTACTTTCCCAGTCTGAGTTGATGGTGTTATATTTTATCTATACTTATTTGAGAAGCCTGTCAAGTGTGCTGTAATTGTATGAATAGACAGAAAGGTCCAGCCATATGCCAGGGTCGAGAAATGTAGAAAATTAGGTGCTCTAACAAGCCAAGTAGGGAATTAATAATATATTTAGAATTACTAATAAAATGCCTGTCAAGCAAGTGGCAATATGTGCTCTACAAAAAAAAAAAAAAAAAAATGCCTGCCTGCTGTGTAGTGTGTGCACTCTTCCTGAGAAGTATATATTCTTGGAAATAAAATGATTCACCCCCAGATGAAACTTCTGTTCCCAGGCATTTTCCCCCTAATTTTTCATTCATTTGTGTATTTTTTTTTACATCCCCTCATGTAGCTCCACCAACCCTCCCAGACGTCAGTGGGTCAAGCAGCCTCCCAAGGCAACCTTCTGCACCTGGCTCACAGCCAAGCATCCATGTCTCAAAGTCCCGTCCGGCAGGCTTCCTCTTCTTCCTCCTCATCCTCCTCTTCTTCAGCTTTGAGCGTGGGCCAGTTAGTCAGCAGTAAGTATCCTTTCTGGCTCGGTTTAAATCACGGTGGCCTTCTTGTTGCCTATTTGCAATGTCTTCCTTCTTGTCTCTCTCTCACTCTCTCTTGCTCTCTCTTTCTCTCAACGCTGCAGAGGAATTTCCTGGCACTGCTAGGTCAATACAGAGATGAAGTCCGTCCCCAGGACCAGATGGTTCCTTAGGGAAGCAGGCCCCCAAAGCACACTCCCCGGATTAGTGGCTATCAAGGACCGGGTTCCATCTTAAGTGGTTGCTGATGTGCTGAGTCAGTCCTGCCACTTCAGAAGGTAGCAACTGATCAGCTTTCAGGGCATGAGCCACATAGCTCACAACTGAAATAACCAACAACAGGCACTCAGTTGGCAGGTCAAGCTGCTTTTCTGTGTGTTTGAAGTCCCCTGCCGTTCTATTTGTAGGTGTCAGAGGAAATAAAAGAGAGCATGCCTGTGGGCGGGTGGGTGTGTGCATACAATAAGCCACCTCAAGTGGCATGTGGGGGAAGCTGCATGGGCCAGAATCAGATGAGAAATCTCTGAACAACCATTCATAAAATAGGATAAGCCTGCAAGTCTGCCTCCCTAAATAGCCTATATATGTATATATATAGTTATTAGAATGGTATTTGGCCCTAGGGATAGGTAGTGTATTTATCACATGCAAATAACAGCATGTTAAGATGGATGGGATAATGGTCTGATTTAATGTCAGTCACCGTTAATGTAGTTTTGACTTATCTATAAAACTGTGGAACATGTGCATAGATTGCAATTCACCAGGGACCAAAAATCCAGCAGCTATGGATGCCTGCATAGGCATCTGTGCCATAAAATGAGGACATGTGAGGATCTGTGTTTGGTCAAGTGTCATGAATGACCTGTTACAACAGGAACAGTAGGATCTTACATATCATGGGGCAAATCTTAAAGAAAAATGGAGGGTTGCCATGACCTCCCTGACAAGTAATTCTCCTCAAAAAAGAAAAATAATTACATGCATGTATGTCTATATTCAATTATACTGATAATTCAGGCAAGAAAGATGCTTGTGGGTAGGGAAGAAAACGGAATGAGGCATTATGGAAAGATGTTAAAATGCCTGGGTAGGCCGGGCACAGTGGCTCATGCCTGTAACCCCAGCACTTTGGGAGGCCAAGGCGGGCAGATCATGTGAGGTTAGGAGTTCAAGACCGCCCTGACCAATATGATGAAACTGGGTTTCTACTAAAAATACAAAAATTAGCTGGGCATGGTGGCATGCACCTGCAATCCCAGCTACTCGGGACACTGAGACAAGACAATCGCTTGAACCCGGGAGGCGGAGGTTGCAGTGAGCCGAGATTGCGCCATTGCACTCCGGCCTGGGCAACAAGAGCAAAACTCCATCTCAAAAAAAGAAAAAATGCCCAGGTACTTCACCAGACTAACCTGGATGCTGTTGATCTTAAAGATGGGTCAACACCAGAGTTTCAGGATACATATGCATTTTCCATCAGCTATATTTTAGGTTGTTTAGATATACAACCCTCTCCAGAAACTCTAGTCTGACTTGCATAAAGTTAAGGATAAAGCAAATTTAATTATAGTCAGATTTCCCCTAATTAAAAAAAAATTCCTGGGGAAAAGAGTCAAACTTTGTTACAATTCAATATTCTGTATAAGTTTTTGCAAAATACTCCATTTCTAAATGGCAGCAAGGTCATAAATTTAGGATAGGCTGTTAAGCTTTGGTCCTGAAAGAAAAGGAACCAAAGTTTAGCATTTTACAGAGAAGAAATAAGTTAAATATGAAAAAGAAGTACAAACAACCTCCTACTAATACAACGTTTCACACAAGGTAAATAGTTAATATGTGTAAGATGGACAGAAAGATGAATGAGTGGATGGGCAGACAGCAGACAGTCAGATGGATGGAATTAGGTTCTCTCTAGTCCCTTGTCACAGCTGGGCAGTGAAGGATTAGCCTTTTTCAGAAATCAGTAACAGAGATACTTTAATGGGCCAGATGGAACTTCCACTGCACAGTAGCCAGTGGGACATATAAGTTCTAGGTTTATGATGAGTGAACCATATTACATATCCTTGGTATAAAATACATAGACTTAGGAAAGAGAGACTCTTTTACCACATGCAATTGAAGCTGGAAACTTCAAACCCTTATGCAGAGCCTGAATGACACCAAGCTAGCTCCACAGTTGTCTCTGCAGGCCAAGAGAGTCTAACAGTACCACTAGGGTTGCATTATGCCCTAACCCATTGCTGGACTTAGAGTTGCCACAAATTTTGAGCATGTTGTTTAGTTAATTCCCTTCTGTCTCAAAACCCAACTACAGAATGAATAGTACATGGATCATAACCCTCTGGTTCCATAATTTGCTATGATGGCTCACAGGACGCAGAGAAATACATCTACTGGTTTACTATAAAGGATATGATAAAAAATACATATGAACAGCTAGATGAAGAGGTACACAGGGCGAGGTCTGGAAGGATTCCAAATGCAGGAATTTCTGCCCCTTTAGAGTTGGAGTGCACCACTCTCTCAGAATGTGGATGTTTTCACCAACTTGGAAGCTCTCCAAATTCCATACCTTAGTGATTTTTGTGGCAGCTGCATCATGTAGACATGATTGATTATTAACTCAGTCTCCAGCCCCTCTTCTCTCCCTAAAGAGTCGAGGTGGGGCTAAAAGCTTCAAGCTTCTAATCATGGCTTTGTCTTTCTGATGACCTGCCATTATCATGAAGCTATCCAGGAGCCCCTAAGAATCACCTCATTAGAACAAAAGATGCTCCTATCATCCAGGACATTCCAAAGGATTTAGGAACTCCGTGACAGGAAGTGGGGTCAAAGACTAAATATTAGAACAGAATATGCTCCTAGCACCCCTATTTTTTAGGAAATTATAAGAGTCTAAGGAGCTCTGTGCCAGGAACCAAGGATGAAGACCAAGGTGTTGTTTATATATATATATATATATTTCACAATATCACCAAAACTTTGGTCAAAACCATGACCAATGAGTCCTCCATGTCATTGTCAAAGACTGTCATCCTAGTGTTGGCTAACCTGCCATATGCCAGATGAACTAGAATAGGTGGATCATACAAAAGCTTTGCCCACTGCAAGCAAGAGAATGTTGAGTTAATACCTTAGTAATGATACAAGATGTTCATATGCAAAGGACAGCACATCTGGGCTCAGAACTACCAAACATGCATACTTATTAGAAAATCTGCACAGTACTTATTTCTAGCACCTTGCCTTGTGTTAAACCTTGCTCAATCTCCATAATCATCAGAGGTGGATACAGTTTTTATAAGCAGGGTTTTTAGAAAGTCAGAAGAAGAGTCAAACAAGTGACTTGACAAGTGTCCCAATCAGGTTTAAGATTTACAGTGCACTGTTTAGAAATAGGTAGATTTAGGATTTTGATTGCTTGCTGGATTTTTTTCCAGTATACATTTTCTCAACACCTAAGCTTGATCCTTAGACAGCAAATGACTTATAGTTAGTTCTAGAAAAAAACAAAACTATAAAGTGAACTTAAAGTTGCATGCCGATAGCATATAGCACAGTGAAACACCCTGATTCACAATCCATGCCATTTTCTACATCCCAAAGAGGTCACCATATTGCAAAAAGACTGTTCTCCCAAATTGCATTGCAAACTCCCAAATGGCTTCCTATTTCTCAGAAATATGTGGTAAATATGCCCATTATTTGCTGTGAGACTAGCACTAAAAAGCAGACAGCTATTTACATAAGATAGATAATTAATTAATTCATACCTTTAGAAGCTTCTTTAAAGATGTATATTACTCTCATAACAATCCTACAAATCAGGAATCATGGAAAGATGATGTTGATGCATGGTGACCATTCAACCCATTTAGCAGCACCTTACACTGATGCCTGGGCTAAGAGTGGGAAGGAGCTAAATTTAAAAATAATAATAATAAAAAATAAAGCAAAACTCTGTCCTGACTGATGCATCCTGAGCACTCAATTCAGTATGGGCCCAGTGACCGTGCAACCAGATTCTACAAAGCAGGTTTGTTTTCACGCAGTTTGCATTTAGCACCCATAAAAATCTTTTTTACTTTCAGTTCATGCATCCCAGGCTTGATTTTGGAAACATCATCATTGTATTTATGAGTCACTGCCAATTTTCAATGCCATGTTAGCCTAAGTCCCCAGGCCAGTTAATTCCTCTACAAGTTGATCAAAGGGTCAGACTCAGGGTGGACCCTGGCCCTCATTGCTATTATTTTCTGGCCCTGTCTTTAATATATCAGGCTCATGTAATCTGGAGCAAACTTCTATAAAAGATGCCACTTCCTCCGCCCTCCATAGAAGCCCCAGATTGAGTTTCCCTAGAGCTGGTTAAAAGTGCTGGATCCACCTTGTGAGAGATCTGAGGATTTTCCCTGAAGTTCCCATCAAGGTGGCCTTGAGATTCATCCTTAAAATGAACCCAACCTCCCCAGAGCCAGGAGAATAGATGACAGAAAGCCAGATTGACCTATCCCAGGACAGAATGTGAAATTCTGAGCTGAGGCAGCATTCCAGGGAGGACTCTGTTTACCACAGTAACCTCTTATTTCCCCTTTTCAAGCCAAAAAGTATATATTCCTTAAGGAAGGGAAACTATTCTCAGTGAAACAACCTCAAGAGTTTAAGACAGAAACTTTGGTATTCAAAAAAGAGCATTAGTCTTTTGATGAATTCAAAACATCTTACAGACACCATCTAATGAATTCTTCCAAAGTGTGAAGACAAGTCCCACATGTAGTAATCAGGGTAAAGCTATTGTTTATCTAGAAGTGGACTCCTTTTTTGAATGGGAAGATTTTTGTAGTCTCAGAACCCATGGAGCAAAACGGTAACAATAACATTTTGCCATCTGAGTTTTATGGATAAGAACACTAATATAAAGAAATCTGAGTGTTCACCTCCAGCAATCAACAAATTTTGCAGAGAGATGCTACTTTGTCCAATAGACCATCACCCTGTTTAAATTTCATAAGAATTTCTATTTTATCACGGATCTAAGTAGAACCAGGAGAAAATACAAGAGTGGAAACAGTCAGAGGAAGAAAAAGGAATTCAACTTCCTGGTGGAATAACTCTTTCTTGGGGGCCTCATGGAAGATACTGGGCTCAGTAGCCCAGGCTCCCATCCCTCTGAGCTTTAAAGTGAAAGTTTGATAATCCACACAACACCATCAATGCACACAGGCTAAAAGTCCATAGCTTCCTTTTCAACTCTGGTTATTGTCAGTGATCTCACAAAAAGCAGCCTGCACAATCACACATACAGATTCAGTTGATAGTCTCAAGGAACTAGTAAGGACACATAAACAATAGACAGCAGGGGAAGGGACGAAAGATGAGAGGACACATTTATATAAAATGTCAGCCCAAGTCATAAACCTGCCCAATCCTGTGCCACTGTCTGGTGGCAACACAGACCCTGGGACTAGTGTAGACCATGGAAACCCTTCCAGATTAAAGACCTGCCCCTGACATACTGGTTAATTCAACTGAATCTAGCTGATCTAGAGATGGGGCTAATAAAAGCAAAAATTTTACTTTCCCAGCCCGCTGATTCCCAAATCTTGACCACTTGCCATATGTAGTGAGAGTGGGGTAAGGAAAGGGCCAGGGTGGGATGGCTGCTCCGGAGCCCCTGCTCAACAGACCTGTCTGGCCCATCAGTCCTATACAGGTAAGAGCGCAAGTTTTCTGTGTAGTGAAGCCTGCTGAATAATGGTAAAGGATCAGTAGAGACCATGGCACACAGAGGGCACCACACCCAGACTTGGTCGAGCCAGGGCCACAAAGAAGGATTTCTTTCTGTAGTTGTCAGCAGATCGCCTGCATCAGAATCGCTTATGTTACTTGTTAAAAATGCACATTCCTGGACCCAAACCGGTGACTCTTATACCTGCCAAATTAAGAAAATCACAGTCCTAAAAGTGATATTGTTACGTGGAATGTCTCCAGCTTTCCATTTTTTCAGTTTCAAACCTCCATGCTCACACCCTTGCAAGACTGCCAAACCCTTCTTCCCTCTCTCAGAGAGGCCAGACCCCTCTCTCACTGTACCATTCTGTACTCTCTTCTGTAAACCAGGGTTTCTCAGCTTTTTTTTTTTTTTTTTTTTTTTTTTTGAGACAGAGTCTCGCTGTTTCCCAGGTTGGAGTGCAGTGACACGATCTCGGCTCACTGCAAGCTCTGCCTCCCCAGTTCACGCCATTCTCCTGCCTCAGCCTCCCGAATAGCAGGGACTACAGGCACCTGCCACCACGCCAGGCTAATTTTTTGTATTTTTTAGTAGAGACAGGGTTTCACTGTGTTAGCCAGGATGGTCTTGATCTCCTGACCTCGTGATCTGCCCGCCTCGGCCTCCCAAAGTGCTGGGATTATGGGCGTGAGCCACCGTGCCCAGCTCTCAGCTATTATTTTATTATCACCCCACTCTCCCTGCAAGGAGCATTTTTAGGTGTTTTGTTTTGTTTGTTTGTTTATCTTAATTGCCCTCCTTCCTCCCCACCCCACCCGTCCATAACATTTTAATATCACAGATATATTGCACATCTGCTCTGTTGATGTACTATGGCCCTTTGGGGGACCACACCATTGTACTAAGACTTGTCCTACCTCCCCCTCAGAACCAATATCAGCCTCATTGGGAACGCATGCTTTAAACGCAGGGTCACAAAACGGGCTAAGCAAGGAGCAGGTTGGAGGCTGGGTGGTGTGAACATGAGGAGGAGCTGAAGGAGCAGCCAGAATCAGCCGCAGCCCACTGGACATTACCAAGTGCAAATCCGGGACAGTCAAATCTTCTAACATTTCAGAAGAATTTGGAAAATGAAGATTTTCCTTTAGAAATAAATGTTTACATGTTAGCAAGTAATTTTTTTAATGTAAACACTAGGAAGGCTGGGTTTTATTTGCACGCTGCTCATGTGCAACTTTTGCTCTGGGGAATTTTTTCACGGGGAAAGGAAAAACGGGCTCGAGACGCTGACTGCCGAAGTGAGCTCCCACAATCCTTAGCGAGCCCGGAAGCAGCTCCAGGCTGATGTGCTCGTGGGGTTTGGGATCCAGAGCGCAGCCTCCACTAGGGATGACCCAAACAAATCTCATTAGCCGAGGATTGCCTGCCTTCTGGGAGTAGTTTTGGGAGAAAAAACAGTATTTCTATTCATCTTAACAATCAAACCAGTTTTATAGTCACTGCCCACCCCTGCCCCGCCCATGCTCATAGATTCTTATTGTGCTACACTGAAATATTCACTACTAGCACGAACTGCTGCTTCACCCTACAAACCTTACAGGTCCCCACGGTGCCCTGCTCCTCCCTGCCTTGCTGCCTGTGTGCACGCTGTCACCGCTGACCAGACTATATGACTCCTCCATTCTCTGAAAGCTGCCCACTGGGGAAGACCTAGATGAATCCTCCCTCCTCTCCTCTCTCCTGTCTCTGCACACCCGGTGTAGATGTCATACCATTAGTTCTCTATTATACTCTGCCTGATATTTTTCTCTAATTGTTTCTTACGCATTAGCATTATATGCCAGTCCCCTATAGACTGTAAACTCCACAGGGGCTGAACTGTTTCTGATATTGCCCCTCCCCCCACTCCAGACTCCCAGAAGTTACTTTTCAAAAATACTTAGACCGATTGCAGGAGTTGTACCACTTTTCAATCTTTCTACAACAAAATTATGAGTAATGACATTCTACAGGACTTTTTTTGTTGTTGTTTTAATGTGACGATTAAAAGACAAACTATGCCTGTTTTGCTGATTCTGTTGACAGAGTCCATTTTCCTCAGGCTGGAGAAGATCCCTCCCCAGTAATAAGAAAATCTGTACATGAAGCTCCAAGCTCCCCACAGATATTAACATCTTTATTTAAAAGTCCTTGAAAATGGGCGTTTGGCATGAAAATGTTCTGGTTTTGTGGGGTATTTTTTGTTTTGTGTCACGACAACTAGCGTTTCCATAGTTCTCAGCCCAGAAGAGTAATATAGTCTGCCAGAGTCCTTGGACAAGTACTCAAATTTACTGAAATTGATGGGTTATTGTGCAGAAGAAGGAAGAGAAAAACTTTTCACCTAAGTCGGAGGAATGAGGTGAAGAACAATAGATTCAGCTCACAGGGAGAATGGCTTCGCTACAGGCAGGATTGAGTAGCACTTTGAAATCTTCCACCATCCCCAACCCATGCTGTCTCCAGCTTGGTGTATGCTTTCATTTATCCAGGGATCAGTAGCCGGGGGGGAAAAGTTTCATTCTCCAGCTGTTGTGTCATTTCCCTTGATAAGTCCTAAATTGACCGCGTTATCCAGCACCAAAGGAGCTTTCCTGTGGTAGGCATTTTTTATTATGTGCCCTTTCAGGGGACAAAGGCGTCTGTGTCAGTAAACTGCTATGGGGGGAAAAAGACAATATCATTCTCCCAGTTTCATAAGCATGCTCTTCTGAGGGACTAATGTGAACGTAAGAAATTAGGCAACATTATTGTCTGTTAGCCTAGCTGTTAGCCTGGCTGCTTTGGCGATCAGGTGAAGGAAAAATACAAAATACTATTTTCTTCAAGAGCAATTTTTAGCATTAAATATGCTAATTAAAACATTTCAAATGGAAACCTTTTCCTTTTCATATTTTTGCACAATATTTGAACATATTTATGGGCAAAATGGAGTCGCATCCCCATAGCAAGTGCCTCCCAGTGCTGGCTGTTATTTGTCAAGCCCTAAGGAATATGCTCTGGCATTGGTGAAGTGGCAGTGTGAACAAGCTGTGGCTTTGTCTGGGACAGAAACATCTCGAAGGATGATTTGTGGAGGTGTAATGAATTGAGGATGGAGTCTTGGGTGTCTCACCTGGGAGACAAAGAGAACATTCTCTGAGGTTGGTTTCCTCACTGCTCTGCTGCTAAAGAGAGCCACTTTCTTATAAACCGTAATAAACAGATATTGCTCGGCTGCGTGTTGACGTATTGATCCTATTTTTAAAAACATCTCCACAGATCCTCAAACGGCAGCGGGTGAGGTGGATGGGGTTAATCTGGAGGAGATCCGAGAATTTGCCAAAGCTTTTAAAATCCGGCGCCTGTCCCTTGGCCTGACCCAGACTCAGGTGGGACAGGCTCTCAGTGCTACAGAGGGGCCCGCGTACAGCCAGTCAGCCATCTGCAGGTAACCCGCGCCTGCATGCTGTCACCTCTTCTGGCCGGCCTGGGCCTCATTTGTCCTCGCGGTTCAGCTTTTCTTCGTCGGGTGGGCAAAGCTGGAGGGGCAGAGAGTGGGAACAAAGTTTGGGGGCAGCTATATGTTGGGATTGGTGATCTTGATGCAAACGATGCTGCTGAAGCAAATTTGGGGGTCCTGGCTTTATAACTCCTGTCAACGCACAAAGAACTTCCAAGGCAGTCTCATTGGAAATACGCTACCCCGGGGTCAGGGGCCTTCCTCCTGGGCCCACACTCCTATGCAGCTGAGAGCCACCGACTTTGTCCGTACATAGGTATTCTGAGCAAATGTTGTAAAGCTGCCATTCCCAATTTGTGTTAACGCCTTCGCTATTTCTGCCCAGAGATGGCTATCAGGATTTTCCAAGAAAACACACATTTAAAAAAAAAAAATTAACTATCTTGTGACCTTGAAGGTTTTAACTTGCCTTCCCAGAAACAGCTTTAAAAGCACGTTTATAAGAAATAAAAAATAAAATAAAAGAAGCAGCAGCTGCTTTAAATGGCTCAGAAAAGGGTAGTGAGAATCTGGCCTAACCTTGTTCATCTCCCCCAAATTAAGTAAATGAATAACAGAATCCGGCCTTGGTTGTGCTCAAGTTGATCCGGGTTAAGTGGTCAGAAGCAGGCCCCGTGCATGCATGTGTGTGTTGCACTAATCCCATGTTTATGCATGAGGTAACAAAGGCACTTCGGTAAGAGCTTTTTCCTCTTGGGCAATACCTTATGAGTCCTCCTCCATCAGGAAAAGCCAAGAAACCAACTCTAAACTCATTTAAGTGGATTTTGTTCTTGGTGATCCATGAAATGCTGTCTTTTTATCTGCTCTTTATACTTTTAATGTATTCCCCAAAGGACGGAAGTGTACTTTTCCTGCAGTTTAAGACTAAGGTTATAAATAACATCAGTATGGGGTAGTAGCTTGCAGCTCACATTTTGCTCAATGATTTTCCATAAAACCCATTGATTGTTGTTAAATACAAAAAGCACCATAGGATCCTCTCACTTCTATGGCCTCCCCTACTGTTTTTTCTTATAAGATACCTCCCTGTAGAAAATAACCTTTATTCAGTCTATACAAGGATACTACTGCTGGGAAATTTGTTTCAAGGCTTGTATATGTTATTCCAAACAACATGTACAGAAGCATCAACACTAACAAGCAGCATCCATGATATGAATACCATTGCTCCCTGTTGGGAAACATTAATTTTGTTTCATCTTGACAGCCTTGGGATAAAAGCAGCCACAGGTTTTTTAGTTGTTGCCAATTTTCTATTGGTGCTAAATTCCTGTTTAGCTTATTTTTAGTCCTAAAACGTGATTTCCTTTTATTGATATAAGTGCTAGCTCATGTTTAACTCATGCACTTAGCACTTCTTGGGCATTCCCAATCAAGTATGTTGATTTCTAAAGTTTACCCCAGAGAGAGGTCAAAAAAGCTGTGGCTGAAATGTGGAGACTGGGAATTCCTAGTATAACAGAACGTGTCTGATGCCTTGACTTTTGGGCCTTTCTCTAGCTTCCAGTACTTCTGTGAGAGCGTTTTAGGAGCTATCTATCGAGAAAAGAAAGACCGAGATCTTATATTGGAACAATTTAAGTGAATTCAAAAGGTGCTGAGGAACCTGCTTTGGAGCCTGCACACTCAGGCATCGCTTGTCCCTCATTAGCTGCAGTGACTCCTAGGAGCTGCTTTAAATCCCTCCTTATCAGAGGCACAGAGAAAAAAGCATTACCAATACACTGATCAGCCCTATCACAACCTCTGTCCCCTGGTGCCTTGACACTGTAAAGCCTGTTGTTATGCAATTAAGTATTTAAGCTTTGGGGATTTTATGGCAAACGATGGCAAAATGTGGTATGTGGCAAATTAGCACAACAATGAGAGCTTTTGAGGAGCTTGCCGTAAAGGACAAGTTCATTAAATAACATTAAATGATCAGTTCACTCTGTATTGAAAGCAAATGTACTCCTTCCCTCCTTGACCAGTACTGGAAGCTGGGTTTTTCAAAAATAAACAAATAACCTTTGAGTTCTATGTGGAAGGGAATGCTATGGAAATTGCATTAAAATTTGATTCTGTTTGTGCTGCTTATCACATTATAAGAGATCTAAAATATGCCGCCAAAAATAAGATTGTGGCACATAAAGAAAACCTATCCTTTTCTGCACTTTTGCAAGCATCCTTACAAGACATATTCTGAGTAACACAGGCTCAGTTTAGCTCTATGAGAACAGACCATTGTAATAAGATGCACTCTGTAGTCAGAAGTTTTTCAACAGCATGGGATACTGTAAAAGGGAGAGGAGAATTCTGTGTATCCAAAGCTGTCATACTAGAGAGTTGTGAGTTTGGATTTAGAATAAACAAACAAATGAATTAAAGAATTCCTACTTTTTTTGTACCTCATTGAGAGTGAGTGTGAGTTTGGTACCAGGGCGGCTTCTTAAAACACTCTATATAATTTTGTCCATGACACTTCATATTTTTTAAAGTCAATGTAGCAAAGAATTGCTGATGGCAGTTGATACATAGAAGACCTCATTTACAGAAAATGATATCATTCAAGTACAGTTTGCAGATATCACACATTAAACACAGCTTGGTGCCCTGGTGCAAAAGTACACCATTACGCCGGATGGTGTTTGGAAGGCAGGAGGTGGCCTTAGCACACCCAGAGGTGGGGTGTTTTATAGTAATTACAATGTGTCCAGCTGTTTGAGCCAGAACAGGAAAGTAGCAATGGGTTATGTTTTACCTGGAAAAAGGGCATGTTGTTAACTTACATATGGTGAAAATTGTTTGTTCCCAGAGAGAGAAAAAGAGAGAAGTCCAAATGAGACACAAAAGAGAGATAAAAAGAGAGCCATAAAAAAGTCCCAGTGGCCATCAGTGACTATGATAATAGCAATAACATTTTTATAACCAAGTCAGTGGGGGAAATTTAAAGAAATCCAAATGTAAAACATGTAAAGAATCATTTTAAATGAAAGAATGTGACAACTGTCATCTTTGATGTCACTTCCTAGTGTTAATTTTTGCCTTCAGGAGTCTGAGGACTGGAGAAATGGAGCTGGTACTGTTAAATAAAAGCTTAGATCTCAGAGTTTGTAGGGAAAAGGCCTGTGAGTTGTTTGCGTGCCTGTTGTGATAGCTCATGCATCCTGCTGTCTCTGCTTCTCCTTACCCCTGTCTGTGCGCCTGTGTGGTTTGCATGGTCTGGCATGGAGCACGCTGGGAGGGTTGGCGCTGGCTTGGGCAGGGCTGGCTACCTTGCAGCTGGCTATTAACCTGCAGTGAATTCGCCCTGCCAGGCAGTCAGGCAGGCAGGCAGGAGGCCCACCCTGGCAGAGGACTCAGTGTAAGACTGTTCTTTCTCAATTTTCCCCCCCAGACACACCATCCTGAGAAGCCACTTTTTCCTACCACAGGAAGCCCAAGAGAACACTATAGCTAGCAGTCTGACAGCCAAACTGAACCCTGGCCTTTTGTATCCTGCCAGGTTTGAAAAGCTGGACATCACCCCTAAAAGTGCCCAGAAGATCAAGCCGGTGCTTGAGCGGTGGATGGCTGAGGCTGAGGCCCGCCATCGAGCAGGTATGCAGAACCTGACCGAGTTTATCGGGAGTGAACCATCCAAAAAGCGCAAGCGGCGCACCTCCTTCACACCCCAGGCCCTTGAGATCCTCAATGCCCACTTTGAGAAGAACACACACCCCTCTGGGCAGGAAATGACCGAAATTGCTGAGAAGCTGAACTATGACCGAGAAGTAGTTAGAGTTTGGTTCTGCAATAAGAGGCAAGCCCTGAAGAACACAATTAAACGCTTAAAACAGCACGAGCCGGCCACGGCAGTCCCTTTGGAGCCCTTGACAGACTCTCTGGAAGAAAACTCCTAAAGAGATGCCCACCCATAATCAGAAGCAAAATTCACAGAAACTAAACTCCACGCTTGGGACTCCAAGACAATAACAATGACTTTTAATTTAATTTAAAAATAGCCCCGGCCATCATCACCCTTGTAAGTAAAAGACTAAGAAAACTACCAAGTGGACAGAATGGTTTCTACATGTCTGTTGGTTTTCCAAATAGGAAACAAGAAATTTTTCTGAAAATTTTTAAACAAGGAATACACCACACTGAAGGTGTATACGGTAGGATAGTTCCCTTCCCCCACCCGTCTCCCCCAAACCCAGTTTTTTAATGGACTTAAAGCAAACCAAATAACCACGTACTTTTTTCTGTATATTATGAAAATGTGAACACATTTTAAGGAAAAAGAAAAAAAAAAAAAAACCTAAACCAAAAACCAACAACGAAGAAACAAAAACTTTGATCTGTTCAAAGCGAATACAAGCCTGCCACCTGGAGGAAGGACTGCACCCCTTCAGGTACTAAGTGCTGATTCACTATGAAACCTATTAACCAAAGTCAGAAACATGGCATTGCAACGCGATCGTTCGTCTACGCTTCTCTGCGCGTAAAGTTGTGTTACGAATTTTTACATTTGTACTAACAGAACAATAGGAAACCTGATTTCTCCCATCTTTCCCATCTATTGTCTCCACCCACGGGGTGGGTACCATTGTTGAAGCCATTCTGTGAGGCTCACTATTGGGTTTTACTTGGGTGGGGGTGGGGAGGGTGGTCTTTTTTCTTTTTCTTTCTTTTTGACGGGAGGGCATCCTGGATCGTGTGCCAAAGCATTTGTTGCTTTTTTCTCACTATGACTTGTGGGTTTGAGAAAAGAAAATGGAGCTCGCATTTCTCTCTTTTCCTCCATTTCTCCATCTCCCTCGCGCGTGGCTCCCGGGGTCTGCTGGAAAGCCACGAAAGTGGGGAGGAACAGTGTCTTTTCCACTCAGATCCTAGTGAAATGCAGGAGAGACTCCAAAATAACTAGGGCTTTGCTCGATGAACTGTCAACACTGGCATAAGCTGTAATTGTGCTCACTGTCCACACCAGAGCTTGGGATTTTTCTCAGTCTGTTGGCCACGTACATGGAGAGCTGACCAAAACTAATTTTGTAATATAAACATAAGCTGCACATTTGGTTCAATACTTACATCTATGTTATGCTTCTGTGCAAAGCAATTTCTCTCAGAAGTCTGATAGCCAAAGAAATGTCTCAAGATTTCAGTCAAATACACACATGGCATGCACACACCCATGAACATATACACAAAGACACAGGCTAAAAAGAAAGTGATAGCAACTGGATCGTTAAAGGCCATCGTGTATCCTGTTAATCTCATCTTTTCTGCTACTTCTTTCATTCCAATATCGATGGCAGACTTTTTTCAGGGGGGAATAATTATTCTTCGGGATATATAAATGGAGCAGAAAGGTGGCGGGCAAATTTAAACAACTGGAATTGGGGGCTAGGTTCTTCAGGGGAAAGGAAGTTTGAAGAAATTTTCACCAAAAGAAAAAAATATAGAAGGGGCTTATCTAACACATTAGAATACCCTTCAATATGAGAACTAGAGGATTATTTCCTTTAAAAAAATAACTTAAAAGATCTGTGGGCTGCAATAACCTAATAAGCAAGAAGGACATGTTAGGATGTGAGGACGGCTGTGCAGGTGAGCACTTGGCACCTGCCACTGGTGTTTTCACCCAGGTACAGGCAGACGGTGTTCCATTAAAGGAGCAGGCAAAAGAGAGCCGTCAATTTGCTTGCTGTTGAAATGTAAATATTCATGCATAATTTATAATCATGCTAATGTATTATCTAGAAGGAAGTTGTGAAAGAAAAAAGAGAAACCCAATCTCAAGTTGCCCAACTGAGTAGAAATGCCATCTCCTTCCCCTAATACACTCCCTCCCCCCAGGGGGTTTGAGTTTCTTCTGTTGGCTCCTTTGCTGGTTGTGTAAATGCTACAGTATAATTGTCCCCTCCGATGATTCATGCAGCAATCAAGAGACTACCAGCAAGGAAACTCTAAAAGGAATCCTGGAAGTGGAACAAGTCACTCGTAAAGGTGTTTCCATTTTATCAGTCAATGCTAACTGGACCACAGCTAACTTGATCTTCAATGCCAACATCACAGAGTCCCTTTCGCCACCTCAAAAACTGCACAAATATGGACAACCCAGAAACCCAAAACTTTATTGATTAAAACAGATTTTGGATTCTCCTAGGACCTGCTCCAAATTCCATCAAGAAAAGCTCCCTGCGAAGAGAAGTTAACAAGATAACATATGACGGATGCTAAATATTTAAATATATGCCGGCAGCGGTTACATAAGGCCTGCTCAGTTCTGAGATCTATAATTGGGAGGGTCTAACTAGGACAGGGAAAATATAAAATAAAAGTAGTCTTCCAGAGTGGAACAAAAAAGAAATATATTCATCCCACAGTCGTAACACCATTCATGTGCAGTGATTTTTTTATAGTTTTATAATTTTGTATTGTTTTATAAATTATTTATAAGGTGTTGTAATGCTTCTTATATTAATTTTTTACAGATAAATTTTTTGCTACAAGGCACAAAAAGGTGCCTGAACAGATTCTTAGGAATATAAATTATACTGTGTAACTCATAAGTCTTTGGGACCACATCTAATGCTTAATTTTATGATGACATTTCTCATGTCTACTTGTAAACAACTTCATATGCCAATAGCGTTTAAGTGTCTTTTATGTTTCCATGAACTGAAGGTTAAGGTTTGCCACCCACAAAAAAAATAAAAGTCACTTTGGGCATATGTGATTGTATTTCAAGCTTCAGTATTTTTCTCACATAATTTTTCATTATTGTCATCTGCATTTTCTTCATTACTTCATGAAAAAAATGACAGTGGATATTACATTTTACACTTGTTTATAGATTTTCTTTCTTTTTCAACCAAGAAAATATTTTGAACAGTTGAAACTTAATTGCATTTGCAAGGTTTTGGCTTTTTTATGTTGTCATCACACAGATGCACACACACATACACACACAACACGGAAGAGAGAACAAAAAAGCTAAAGGAGCTAGAAAAAACAAAACAAGTAGAGGCGTATCAAAGAACTCAAGCTATAACCAAAAAGAAATCGTAAAATGCCTTTGCTCGTTTCTCTGCGCTGGACCAAAGCTCAATATTTGTAGGTATATGCACATTGTATAGATATGGCTAAATGTTGCTGACAATCTCGCAATACTAAACTGTTCCTATTTTAAGAAAAAAAAAAAAAGAAATACAAACTGTTCATCAATGTTTTACCTCAGCACTCTACTTGTACCCAGTTAATGACCAAGCTTAAAAGAAATGGAGATAAAGGAAATTGATTTTCATTTCAATGTTTGACTGTATAATCTGTTTGGATAACATTTTGTAATGAGCCTTTTGTCATGTGATTTGCTTGTCTTCAACTTGAAATTATGTGAGGCACATTTGTTTATTTGTTGTTAAGAAAGTGATTTTTTTTTTTTTTGTCCTATGTGCTGTGATCTAGACTGGTCACCGGGGTCACTTATGAGCCACCACAAAGAGATCTGCTTCTCTGTGCCCGGAGCAGGCAGCAGGAGGGAGGGCAGGAAACAGGACTGGGTTTCTTTGGAAAAATCATCATGATGAGAAGTTGACATGATAGACTTGTGACCAAGAAGCCAAACTGAATATTTAAAAGCTCCTTACTTGCTCTGACATTGAAACCAAAGCTGATTTTATCTGCACAGGTTGCTTAATGTTTAAAAAAAAAAAAAAAAAAAAAAACTGTACTTAATCTAGAGCAATATCTGTATGGTCAGTAAAGCTGCACTTTGTGTATTTCTTAACAGCTTCAGATCTGTCACTTTTAATTTGTACCATAAAAAATAAATAATTGTTTGACATGAGCTTCTAGGCTAAGTGTGTCTGACACTCAGATATGTCATTTAAGTTGTCAGCATTTTAAAAAGTGTATGTTACAACCCCAAATGTTAAGGAAAGGAAGGGGTTCGAGACAGACTGGTTAATATCATGATTATTTTAACTTTTCAAATGACATATTGTATTTATTGGGACTCTTTTTATTGCAAGTTATAGGAATCCAACTCAAACTTGCCTACACATAAACATACTGTGTTGTTTGACTTAATGGGAAGTCCCGTTGTAGACCTGAAGCACAGCTGGATTCAGTGGTTTCAAAGATGTCATCAGCCTGTGCTGCTTGGTTTCCTTCTCAGATGGATTCTCTAACCATCGACTCTAGGACTGTGAGTCATGCGCCCTTCTCTAAACTAAGCACTGGTGCTGGGGGGTGGTGCACATAAATTCATGGTCACAGGCTCATTCCTGTCTGTGGGGGGAGGGTAGGGCCTCACTGTGACGACCCTGTGGGACCACAAGGATTGAAAGAGGAGTCCACATAAGAACCAGAAGACAAAAAAAAAAAAAAGAGCTATGGTAATGGGCAGACAAAACCCAGAGCCACCACACTCTACAACTAACACCCAGCTGTGTGCCAGGTCGTAGAGAGTTCCGTTGGTGAATAGTGATCTTCTAGTCTTAAGTAATGTCTGTAATGGCATGTTCTGGAAAATCTGGACATTTGGCGTATGTTCCCACCTGAAGTTTAGTGTGGGTAGGAGGGGAGAGTGAATGTTGTTATATAATTCACTAATTCAAAAGATAGGACCATCTTGCTAAAAGTACCAGTAAAAAAAAAAATTTAGAGTCATAATCGTCATACTTTCAGTGACCTTTAGCAAACATTGTTTATGCCACATGGAAATCTGTGTATCAACTTCATATTGTGATTGATAAGAAGTACTTTGGAGTTAGCAACAAAACCAAAAATCTGAGTAACCATACATTATAAATGAGCCACGAAGGGGCCAGGAAGATCCAAACCTGACTTTAAAAGGGGCGAAAAAAAAATGCTGATACTTCTGCCTTGATGGGTGGGGAAAAGACAAAAAATAAAGTCATTTTCAATGGCTTTCCTTCCATATTTAATATTCTACAAATATTATGAGCAAAGGTCCTGCCTATGAAATATGTTTGACCTAGGAAACTCTAAAACGTCTTCTTTAAAAAGGACAGCCGTCCCTTACATTTAATCATTCCATATTTCACAAATACCTGCTAAGCATTTCGCCATGTGTCAGAAAATCCTGTGTGCTGAGGACTCAGAAATAAACAAAAAGAATCTTCGCCTTCAAGAAACTCATATTCATTGTGCAAAAACCACTGATATTTCTCCAGAAAGTGAAATAATTCCATGTTTCTTATACTATAATATTTCAAAAATAAAATAAATTTCAAAACTAAAATGATGGAAAGCAATTCTGAGGCTGACTTCAAAACTGAAAATGAATGGGTAGGAACAGCCTAGGCTTAGAATACAACCACAAGTATCAGTTTTAAAGGATTCCAAAAGCTGTTCCGATAACAATTGTCTACTAAACCAACCATAATCATACAATATATCCAGTGGCAAGTGTAGTAGGACAATTGTTGATGAGTTTAATAAAGAATCTACGCTTGGAAAGAGTTCAGAAGCAACATATAGATAAAACCAACTCCTAACAAAGACAAGTCTGAGCTCCTCATCCATTGTTCTGTACCTCAAAAGGAGTCCAATCAAATACACCCATTTGTCTTACCTACCAGGCACTGAGGAAAGCCATGGTCAAGGGAAGAAGATGACACCTAAGGAGATCTTCAGTGCATTGCATGAAAACCTTTCTAAAACATATGAAATACTTCCCTGTTTTCTTAAAGCAATTATGAACATCGCTTATCCTCTTCAGGGCCTTTCTCCTATTTGCTTTATCCTTGTTAATGGCTCCATCCATCAGCCACCCAAAGCAGAAGTCTAGAAGTCATCCCAACCCCTTTATACACACACACACACACATACACACACACACACACACCCCCTAAGTCAGTAAAGTTCTGGCAGTTCTGCCTCATGAATGCCTTTTGAGTCTCTGCTGGTCACCATCCCCCACTTCCACTACTTAGTTCAGACCCACCTGCCTCTCACTTGGATCACCATGATATGCTCCTCCTAGCCTCTACACGCATCGTATGTTTGCCACCAGAGTAGTCAAAAAGCCAGTATAAATATATTTCTCTTTTGTTTAAAACCTTTCCAACGTTACCTTCAGAAAGAGAAGCAGACTCCAGCACAGAACACAATGCCTTTTGTGACCTGGTCCTTGCCTACTTCTTTAGGCATCATCAATTTCTTTACTCTCATCAATTCCCAGTTCATTGGGTTATGTCCTTGCCACACCAAATTTTCTAAAATTTCTCCAATGCCCAAATTACTTTTGATGCAATACCCTCTGCTTGGAATGTCCATCCACAGTACTGTTAACCTATCTAATTTCTACTCATTCTTTAAGGCTCAATTATGTGCCTTTCCCCAAATAGTTATGTGCCGGGCATTGTGCTTCCTTCATCAGAACATTTATCAAGTTTACATGTTTATTAGCCACCGCTGAAATGTTAAAAAAAAAAAAAAAATCACAGCTGTTGATCTCTGAGTTGCCTGTGGACTTGGCTTACAGATAAGTGTAGTCGGCAATAAGTTCTTTTAACTAGTTGTCATTTGCATGTGACATCTTCCTTGTCTAATAAGAGTAACAGTCATATTTGTATTGTTTTCAAAGCTCTCTCATATACATTATTTTAGTCGCTCCTAACATAAACCCAAAGAAGTGTGATGATTCCTATTTTATACATGAGAACTAAGAATCATAAAAGTTAATAGTCTTCACGAAGATCCCAGAGTTCATAGATAGAGCTGGTTCTTCAAAACACTAGGAACTAGAATATTCACCAAGGTGAGTACACATTGAAACACAGTAAACTCTGATACCGCCATGTCTTTGAACTGTCAATGAAAACTACAGTATCTGATACATGGTAGCAGTTCAGGAAAGGCTTACTGCTGTGGATAATTACCAGTTATCTAATTAGCAAGTCCACTATGATTTAGGTGAACTTAGTCTGAATGCTTACTGCTTGGCAGAAATAGTAAAGGACACATAAACGGAAATTAGAAACGTCTATATACACTGTATCCTCTTATTATCACTGAGATTTAGGGTCTCCAGATAAGAAAACAAAGAGTTCCAATGATTCCAAAGGCAAATGAGTTAAAACCAACTGAAAGTGAAAGAGAAAATCAGTGGGTCCTAGTCACTAATCCCACTAGCAAGTAAAGACCTTGCAATGAGTGTGGAAATAGGAAGCTGGCCTGGGACCTGGGCTGGAAGGTCCATTCCAGAACTTTCTTTGATGCTCCCATGTCACTTTAAAGAGTTTTAGTTGGCTGGGAGTGGTGGCTCATGCCTGTAATCCCAGCACTTTGGTAGGCCAAGGCAGGTGGATCACCTGAGGTCAGGAGTTCGAGACCAGCCTAGCCAACACAGTGAAATCCCGTCTTTACTAAAAATACAAAAATTAGCCGGGCATGGTGGCAGGCTCCCATAATCCCAGCTACTTGGGAGGCTGAGGCAGGGGAATCACTTGAACCCCAGGAGGCAGAGGTTGAAGTGAGCCAAGATTACGCCACTGCACTCCAGCCTGGGCGACAGAGCAAGACTCTGTCTTAAAAAAAAAAAAAAAAAAAGAGTTTTAGTTGCACTCCTAACCATTTACTGAGATTGTCATTTGGGAAGAAATCACACTCTTCCCATTGCCTTATCTATATCACTGAAGTCTGGGATCTGTGTAAAAGTATCTGCATGAGTTAATGGGCTTTGTTACTGAGATCACTGGGGCATCACCTCTGAAAGAGGGGATGTTTCCAGGGTGTTTGACTATTTGCACATATGCAATGATAGGAAGGCCAATATAACCAAAAGGATCCAGAACTGAAGTAATTCCAAACACTGAACTTCAGTCAAAGAGCAAGAAACTCATGTGCAATAACACTTATGGCGAACTATAATATTGAAGCCTTTTGCAGATCCTCTTATTAAGATGCTGGACAAAAGAAGCAGAAAAGAGACTGATATTTCTTGGATACCTACCATAGGTAGGTATTACTGTCCTCATTTTCAATTTCTGCACTATTATCTGAGATTTGAGGCCTGCTTAGTTATACTTATGCTACTAATAAATGTTCTCATAAAGGAAGATTCACTAAGACTTACTTACGTTTAGACTGACTAAACTCCTGAACTAATGCATCATTGAAGTGGATCACTGGACCTCAGAAAATGGACTTTTGATCCATGGATCTGGTCACCACTTGGGCCACATCTATGACTACAGATGAAGGAAAAGAGATCATTTGGGGAATAGTTTTGCTTCTTTTACCTTCCAGTTTTTGTTAGTGTTGAAATCTTTTATTGTATAAGTAATCTATTTTTATTATAGAAAAATCAGAATATACAAAGAAACAAGATCTTTTCATTATAGATTATTATAGTTCAGCTGTTTTTCTTTATATTGCTCTATTTTAACATTCATGGGCTGCTTTAATTGTTTGTCTTGAACTTCAGAGACAGAGGGTAAATTAGAAAACCAAAAGTAGAACTCACATATCGTGAAATCCCATTTCTGTGAAATGCCACAGCTGTTTGGGTTGCCAAAACTCAGCCCTTATTTACCCAGAATCTTAACTTGACCCACCACGCAACTAATCCCGGAGGAAAACACAACAGCCCCCTGTTGTCTGTAGGGGAGACACAAAACCCTAGATCATTTCCACACAGACTTTGCTAACCAATCAAAAGGTATGAGTGAAGAAAAGTGGATTTCAGTCATGGAAATACACACCCCTAGGTATTGGCAGGCTCATACTGGTTGGCATGATGATCTCTTACTTAAAGTGAGTCCCTCCACTTTACATTCAAAGAATGGTTTTATCGTCACATAAGTCCAAACCATATCAAAGCCTTCAGTAGCCAATACCATGCACACAGTGAGCATTGTACACATGTCCTTATGGGGAGCCAGTCTGTGATATAAAGGCTTGGGGAAATGATGTGAACCCATCAAAATCATTCTCTGCCACCCAGTTTGATAAAACACACCCTGACATACACACACATCGAACATTTTTATTGCTTCTTTCCAACAGCAGAAGCTTCACTCTTACTTTTTAACACACTCCTACTGTGTCCTGAATGTTCAAATTCTTACTTTTGGGGTTTTTGCTGCTTTGAATAGAGGGGAAGAGTCCACACAGGCGCCTAGTTCTGTTCCTGGGAGATCGCAATGCAACCAGTCTTTGAAAAATATAATGGGTGCTCAAGCACTTGCATGTGTGTATTTATTTCTGCTTCTAGAACCATCAGACTCCCCCAGAGGAACAAAAATGAGAAAAATTAATGTATCTGCAGTCTCCCAAGAGTATAAGAGCCTGTTTCTCCATATTTTCTCTTCAGGGGAAGTATTCAACTCTGAAGGGGTCCATTTAAACTTCCTGAAGAGAGCAAAATACTTGGGGACACATCAGTGCCACCTGCCCGTGCCTTGGCAAAACAACTGCCCCATCCCTTATTCTCCTCCTCCAAACCTTTATTTTCTGCTTCTCTCCTTTAAACTTACTTTGCCCTTATTTTCCCCAAAACTGGAAGTCAGCCAGACGAGACAATTCAACATTTTGTGCGTGCACCCCCTCAACTTCCTCAGCCAGGAAACTCTACTTACATTTTGTGTTCTCTTGGCCTGTTTCTCCTCCCTTTCCTGACCTCTGAACTCTGATCAGCCTCCAAGATCCAGATGAAAAGCCTAAGACCTGAAAGCATAACAGTGAAACTGACTCTTTAGAGTTGAAGTCAGGATGAAGATCTATTGCAGGGGCCGGCAAATAGTAAATATTTCAGACTCTGAGGACCATACTCTGCTATTGTAGCACAAGAACAGCCATAGGCAGCGTGTAAACAAATGGTAGTAGCTGTGTTCCAATAAAACTTTATTAACAAAAACTGGCAGTTGACTGAATTTGGCCCAGAGACTGTAGTTTATAGATCCCTGCTCTATTGGGCTAAGCTGGTTTGGGCCCACCTCCAAGCCGTCCGTAGTGACGCTGTTAAGGCTCCACCCAGAACCCCTAGGATTCTTTCACCCCATTTCTGTGTACTCTGCCACCTGCTTCAAAAAGGTTTGGCCCCCAAATTTTGTACCTTCTGGAGGACTTCCTCCAGCTACTAAGTCACTTTTTTCTGCAAGAGCACAGAGCCCCAGGTGCCTGGAAGTTTATGTTCCCAAATCCCTACCCCCAGAGCTGAGAGGATGGCTTCCCCAGCCCCCACAGCTTCTGGCCTGTGTACTTTCAAGGCTCATGCATACTCCAGATGGAGGGACCAGGCTGCAGTCGCCCACCCTGGAAAATGACCTGGAATCGCTCCCTCACTTACGTTGCATCTCCACTCCCTTCCCAGGTTTTCCCAAAGTCCTTTCTTAATAAATCACTTACACCCAAATCCTCATCTTTGGGGAAGCTGAACTCAGGCACCATCTCAAAATGTTCTAAAAACCTATTTCTTGCTTCCCTGAAGTGTTTGCAGATCCTGGAACAGATGCTCAGACACACCCCTAGATTTATCCGGGGCCCAGGAGCCCTGTGGGAAAGACCTCAAACCTGGCCCTCAATTGAGGTTCAAATACTTGCAGACGATTGAGATTAGAGTTCCCCGCAGGGACAGAGGTTAGAGGGACAGGAGCTTTTGAGGGAAGATGACTCTGAGTAGGGGGAGCAGCAGAGCCCTGAGCAGCCATGACAGGGAGATCCTCTGAGTGCTAAGAAGGGAAGAGGCAGGAGAGAGCCGGGGCATTCCAGATTAAATAGCTCAGCACCCTTAGAAGCAGGGCCAGGGCTCGGTGACACAAGCAAGGCCCACAAGGGACAAAATTTTTTAAGGAGTCACTCAGACATGCATAAAATTTAAATTTGACATCCTAGCACCTCACCCTTGTCATGGCCCTTCCCCAGGGCTGCTTCCAAAATGAGAAAGGAGAATTCCTTCTGGCCAGAGAAGAGCTTCAGAAGGTCAGCTGCCTGGCAGAAGTTGGCAGCTTGAAAGTAACAGCAAGGGCAGTGGCTCCTGGGAAAAGGCTGCTCATCTGGTTGTGCCCTTCATGGGATGCTAGTAGATTCAACATCCTGGCTTTTCCTAGTGCCCTTCCTGGGTCATCAGCTTTTCTTAAACTGTATCCTCTGCCCAGAAAGCTCCTACTCCCCTGCCTTCTTGAAGTCTTTGCTCAAATCTCATGTTTTAAGTGGCTTACGAGAACCACCCTAGTTAATATTGCTGTCTGCACCACCACCTCCTAGCACTTCCTAAACCTATAACCTACTCAACATTTCTTATAGTGCTTGTAATCATCTTATATGCTATGTTGTTTAACTATTTAGTATATTTGTTGTTTATTATCTGCCTCTTCCTGATTAGAATATAACCCCCTCAAAGTCAGCAATCCTTGTTTGATTTACTTTTCATAAGCCCCCAAAACAGTGCCTGGCCCAATAAACATTTGTTGCCTGAATGAATGAACGCAGTTTTGGAACATACTGGTTTAGGGTTGCCAGATTTAGCAAATAAAAACATAGGACACCCAGTTGAATTTGAATTTCGGATGAATATTTCATGCAATATTTCAGGCGTATTTATACTAAAAAATTTTCATTGTTCATCTGAAATTCAAACATAATTGGGAATCTTGTTTTTTATCTGGCAACCTTATACTGGTTACAACTACAACAATAATAGTTACCATTTGTTGACTGCACAATTGCAAAATGCCAGGCACTATGTAAAGGGTTTTGCCCACGTTTAATCTATAAAACAACTCCAGAAGATACTAGCTTCTTTCTTTTGCAGAAAAGGTGACTGAAGCAGAGTGAGTCTAAGTCCCTAGCCCAAAGTCTCACAGCTAGCAAGAGGACGAATGAAAATACAAGACCAGGTATGTCTGGACTGCAAGGCCTAAGAGCAGGTTCTCTTGGATCTAAGTGCCCATGGCATTGCCCAGGCACTCCTATTGTGATACTTCTCCCTCTTTCTCCCCAGCATCACTATGTTTCTCCCAGCACCTGCCACAGTGACTTTTTACCCTTCCAGTCCAATCCCAGTGGAACAAAGCAAGAGAACCCAAATTGCAAGTGGAAACCCTGGAGCTGCCACAGTGCTTCCTTCAGCTGCAGATGCTCACCACCAGTCCCTCCCTGCCCAGACCTCTATGAGAAAGGAGGCACCTGGCCAGTTTGAGAGATTATGAATATCCAGAATCCAAAGGAAGATAGTTTTTCTCAGAAAAACTATGATAAATCATACCAAAATGGTTCAACCTTCCTCTCTAGACCAAAGAGGGAGAGAAGGAAATTTTGATCCCTTGTCTGTGATTTGGAGGCTCTCCATGTTGTTGCAGGACTTTTCCTTACTTCAGCTAAAGACTGGGTCCTTGTCCCATGGCCATGAAAATTTAGGCTCACAGATGATTTGAAGGGTGAAATAAATGGGATTTATTAGGCAAACAGGAAAAAAGGGGAAACAGGGACTCTCTGCAAGGCCAGAGTTCCTGCTAGTGTAGGCTTCCTGCCTCACAAATTGAATTACAGGTACCACCCAGGAAGAGGAGGGGCCAAGCTCCTCCCTGCTGCAAATGGCATGAACTTCTGTGGCTCCACACCAGTGTGCATTCCTCCCAGTGCATAAGTTGGTCAGAGGCTCTGCCAGGGAGCCCTTTCCACCTGGCTGTCTCGATGTGAGATGAAATGTCTTCTTTGGTACACTTTGGATGAGGTGTTGTTAAGGACAATGGGAACAAACTTGACTTCCATTAAACATCAATAAATTAAAAAACTTTAATTATTCGTTGATGCAAAAATCTTCAATAAAATACTGGCAAACCGAATCCAGCAGCACATCAAAAAGCTTATCCACCACAATCAAGTTGGCTTCATCCCTGGGATGCAAGACTGGTTCAACATACGCAAATCAATAAATATAATCCATCACATAAACAGAACCAATGACAAAAACCACATGATTATCTCAATACATGCAGAAAAAGCCATCAACAAAATTCAACAGCCCTTCATGCTAAAAACTCTCAATAAACTAGATATTGATGGAACGTATCTCAAAATAATAAGAGCTATTTATGATAAACCTACAGCCAATATCATACTGAATGGGCAAAAACTGAAAGCATTTCCTTTAAAAACCAGCACAAGACAAGGATGCCCTCTCTCACCACTCCTATTCAACATAGTATTGGAAGTTCTGGTCAGGGCAATCAGGCAAGAGAAAGAAATAAAGGAGGCTGGGCATGGTGGCTCACGCCTATAATCCCAGCATTTTGGGAGGCCAAGGCAGGCGCATCATCTGAGGTCGGGAGTTCAAGACCAGCCTGATCAACATGGAGAAACCCCATCTCTACTAAAAATACAAAATTAGCTAGGCATGGTGGTGCATGCCCGTAATCTCAGCTACTTGGGAGGCTGAGGCAGGAGAATTGCTTGAACCCAGGAGGCAGAGGTTGCAGTGTGCCAAGATCACGCTGTTGCACTCCAGCCTGGGTAACAAGAATGAAACTCCATCTCAAAAACTAAAAAAATAATAAAATAAAAAAAGGGTATTAAATTAGGAAAAAAGGGAGTCAAATTGTCTCTGTTTGCAGATGACATGATTGTATATTTAGAAAACCCCATCGTCTCAGCCCAAAATCTCCTTAAGCTGATAAGCAACTTCAGCAAAGTCTCAGGATACAAAATCAATGTGCAAAAATCACAAGCATTCCTATACACCAATAACAGACAGACAGCCAAATCATGAGTGAACTCCCATTCACAACTGCTACAAAAAGAATAAAATACCTAGGAATACAACTTACAAGAGTTGTGAAGGACCTCTTCAAGGAGAACTACAAACCACTGCTCAAGGAAATAAGAGAGTACACAAACAAATGGAAAAACATTCCATGCTCATGGATAGAAAGAATCAATATCGTGAAAATGGCCATACTGCCCAAAGTCATTTATAGATTCAGTGCTATCCCCATCAAGCTACCATTGACTTTCTTCAGAGAATTGGGAAAAAACTACTTTAAATTTCATATGGAACCAAAAAAGAGCCCACATAGCCAAGACAATCCTAAGCAAAAAGAACAAAGCTGGAGGCATCATGCTACCTGACTTCAAACTATACTACAAGGCTACAGTAACCAAAACAGCATGGTTCTGGTACCAAAACAGATATACAGACCAATGGAACAGAACAGAGGCCTCAGGAATAACACCACACATCTACAACCATCTGATCTTTGACAAACCTGACAAAAACAAGAAATGGGGAAAGGACTCCCTATTTAATAAATAGTGTTGGGAAAACTGGCTAGCCATATGCAGAAAGCTGAAACTGAATCCCTTCCTTACACCTTATACAAAAATTAACTCAAGATGGATTAAAGACTTCAACATAAGACCTAAAACCATAAAAACCCTAGAAGAAAATCCAGGCAATACCATTCAGGACATAGGCATGGGCAAAGTCTTCATGACTAAAACACTAAAAGCAATGGCAAGAAATGCCAAAATTGACAAATGGGATCTAATTAAACTAAAGAGCTTCTGCACAGCAAAAGAAACTACCATCAAAGTGAACAGGCAACCTACAGAATGGGAGAAAATTTTTGCAATCTCTCCATCTGACAAAGAGTTAATATCCAGAATCTACAAAGAACTTAAACAAATGTACAAGAAAAAAAAAAAAAACCCTATCAAAAAGTGGGTGAAGGCTATGAACAGACATTTCTCAAAAGGAGACATTTATGCAGCCAACAAACATGAAAAAAAAGCTCATCAGCCTGGCGCAGTGGCTCACCCCTATAATCCCAGCACTTTGGGAGGCCGAGGCGGGCAGATTACCTGAGGTCAGGAGTTTGAGACCAGCCTGACCAACATGGAGAAACCCCATCTCTACTAAAAATACAAAATTAGCTGGGCGTGGTGGCACATGCCTGTAATCCCAGCTACTTGGGAGGCTGAGGCAGGATAATTGCTTGAACCTGGGAGGCGGAGATTGCCATGAGCCAAGATCGTGCCATTGCACTCCAGCCTGGGCAACAGAGCAAGACTCTGTCTCATCATCACTGGCCATTAGAGAAATGCAAATCAAAACCACAATGAGATACTATCTCATACCAGTTAGAATGGCGATCATTAAAAAGTCAGGAAACAACAGATGCTGTAGAGGATGTGGAGAAATAGAACGCTTTTACGCTGTTGGTGGGAGTGTAAATTAGTTCACCATTGTGGAAAACAGTGTGGCGATTCCTCAAGGATCTAGAACTAGAAATACCATTTAACCCAGCCATCCCATTACTGGGTATATACCCAAAGGTTTATAAATCATTCTACTATAAAGACACATGCATGTGTATGTTTATTGCAGCACTGTTCACAATAGCAAAGACTTGGAACCAACCCAAATGCCCATCAATGATAGACTGGATAAAGAAAATGTGGCACATACTGACCATGGAATACTATATAGCCATAAAAAAGGATGAGTTCATGTCCTTTGCAGGGACATAGATGAAACTGGAAACCATCATTCTCAGCAAACTAACACAAGAACAGAAAACCGAACACTGCATGCTGTCACTCGTAAGTAGGAGTTGAACAATGAGAACACATGGACATGGGGCGGGGGATATCACACACTGGGGACTGTTGGGGTGTGGGGGCTGGGGGAGGGATAGCATTAGGAAAAATATCTAAGGGAGATGACAGGTTGACGAGTGCAGCAAGTCACCATGGCATATATATACCTATGTAACAAACCAGCACATTCTACACATGTACCCCAGAAGCTAAAGTGTAACTTTTTAAAAAATCAATCAAATAAAATTTAGTTATTTAATTATTTAATTAAGTAAATATTTATTGATTAATTAATAAAAATAAATGTATGATTTATCAATATTTATAATTATTTATGAGTAATTATTTTATGTTACTCAAGTGAAAAGATGTTACTCATTTGACTCTTATTTATATATTGCTTTTTGTGAAAAGTAAAGTTTAATAGTGGTTATAAACTAAAATGCTAACAAGGCAGGAAAGTAATGTATATGAGAAAATGGACCCAGGAGAACAGTATAAACACAAGGATAAAAAGTACCTGACACTTGGCCTCAGTGTCAGAGACAATACGGAGTAGTGGAGAGTGTAGTGAACGGGAGAATGCACGTCTTATCGAAAGGACATAGCTGTGCCTCAGCTCTGACCTATTGTTGCTGTGTGGGAAGGTAGAGCCAGTGCTGTCAGACCTTTTAGTTTTCCCAAAGAGGCTGAAAATCTTCATTTTTGTGTGAATTCTCCTAATTTATAAATATTGGCAACAGTTTTTAAAATTTAAATAAGCACAGAAAAAATCTATCTAAACACTACTGGTTTTTAACCTCTGAATATAAAAACTAGACAATTCATAAATCCTGACATCAGCATCCTTTAAGTAATTTGTTTATATGTCCATGGGCTCAACTCTGTGGTGGCAGAGACCATGACTTATTCATTTTTTACTGTCCAGTACCTACACTGGTATATGATACTGATCAACAAATGCTAACTGAGTTGAAGTACAGTACAATCATCAGGGTTGGTCCTTTAGTGGCCGTGGTTCTTGGGGACTACTAGGAAAAAACCCATGGGCATGGACTCCAGATATGTGGGAATATCTGCTGACCTCATGATGCACACCACCACCCCAGGGGAGCTTAAATGGTATCTCAATTCCAGCTCAAGATCTTCTCTAACTCTTTCCAATTTAACCCCCTTACCCACAACTTCTAATATCAGTGACATCAGTCATGCATAATTATCAGAGCCTTTATCAAGAAGAGGAAAAGGGAAGACTTGGACATCTTATTACTGACAGATTAGAAACATTTACTAATACACATTAATACACTTTTTGGTATGTTTAGGCCATTCACATTTAAAGTAATTATTGACAGGTAGATTAGCATTGACCACTTTGGTAGCTCTTTTTGGTAACTGTTTTCTATTCATTACTCTTGTTCTTTGTGTCTTTTCTTTTTTTTTTTTTTCTTTTTTTTTTTTTTTTTGTCTTCCCCTCTTTTTCCGCCTCCTCTAGTTTTAACTGACCATTTTATACAATTCCATTTTCACTCCTGTCTTAGCATATGAATTATACTTCTTTGTTTAATTTCTTTAGTGTTTTCCCTAGAGTTTATAATATATATTTACAATTAATCCAAGTCTACTTTAAAATAGTAGTCCAAGCACCTTATAACTGGGTATTTCCAACTCTTTCCTTCCCTCCCTTATAACATTGCTGTCAGTCATTTCACTTATCCATAAGCTATAGGTTGCTGCAAAAGTGATTGTTGTTTTGCCATTACTTTTAATTATAAAAGTAATTAATTAATGGCAATCACTTGTGCACCAACATAGTATAATAACTGGCTACATTTTTATTATTATTTTGAGGAAATTATTATGTTAGATCAATTAAGAATAAGAAAAATAAAATACTTTATTTTTCCTTCATTTTTTTCATTTCCTAATGTTCTTATGTAGATTGGAGTTTCTGACCTGTGTTATTTTTCTTGTCTCTGAAGAATTATTTCAACATTTATTGCAAGGCAGGTCTACTGGTGACAAATTCCTTAAATTTTTTTTGTCTGAGAAAGTTTATTTCTTCTTCACTCTCAAAGGATAATTTCACTGTATCCAGAATTCTAGGTTGGTGGTTTTCTCTTTTGACTCTGAAAATATTCATTTCACTCTCTTTTCACTTGCTTCAATTCTGATGAGACGTTTGATATAATCCTTATGTTTGCTCCTCTCTATGTAAGGTGTTTTTTCCTCTGGTTGCTTTCAAGATTTTCTCTCACTGATTTTCTGAAGTTTGAATATGATTATGGCCACAATGTCAAGGACAATTGATTATGCCTAGGTGTAGATTTTTAGTATTTATCCTGCTTATGTTTTTAGCTTCCTGGATCTATGGTTTTGTGTACGTCATTAATTTTGGAAATTTTTCAGCTATTCTTACTTCAGATACTTCTTTTGTTCCTTTCTCTCTTTCCTTCTGATATTCCTATTACACATGTGTTGCGCCTTTTGTCATTGTCCTACAGTTCTTGGATCCTCTGTTCCATTTTTTTTTAAATTCCTTTTTCTCTTTGCCTTTCAGTTTGAGAAGTGTCTGTGGACACATCTTCAAACTCACTAATTCTTTCCTCAGCCATGTCCAGTCTACCGATGAGCCCATCAAAGGCATTCTTCATTTCTGTTACAATGTGATTTATTTCTATCATTTTCTATTGATTCTTTGTGTTTCCATTTCTGCTTACGTAACCCATCTCTTCTTGCAAGTTGTCCACAATTTTTATTAGAGCTCTTAGCATATTCATTATGATTATTTTAAATTACAGATCTGATAATTCTAAAATATCTGCCATAAGTAAATTTGGTTCTCATACTTACTGTGTGTCTTCTTTATTTTGTTTTGTTTTGTTGCCTTTCACCATGGCTTATAATCTTTTGTTGAAAGTCAGATATGATGTATCAAGTAAAAAGAACTGAGGTAAAGGGGCCTTTAGAGTGAGGTTTTGTGTTTTTCTGACTAGAGTATAGGCAGTGTTGACTGTTTGCCATAGCTATGGTGTCAGAGGCCAAAATTTCCTCTGATGTCCCTGTTTTTGTCTCTCCTGTTGTCTTTATGTTTTCCTGGAGACTGTCTCTTAAATAAAGTCTGAGATCTGTAGTTCTTTCCATTGTGATCTCTTGTTATTATACAGGGGCCTGTTGGAAAAGTGTTCTTTAATCCTATGATTAGGTCTCATTCTTTTAGTGAACCAGAGTTGGGTTTTTTCCTTGTCCCACATTAAAGGCTAGAGGAGGCTGGAATTGGGTATTTGCCTTCCCTTTCCCCTAGTTAGTTAGGGTCTGGTAAAACAGTTTCCCTTGAGGGTAGGCATTGTTAAGGAGAACAAAGATGTCTGAGCTATTTACAAATGGTTGCTCTCCCCTTCTCCCAGCAAGAAGCATGAGGGATTTCTCTCCAGTCTTCACAGTAAGAATCTACTGGGGATCCTGGAGGTAAAATTCAAGATAGTATGTCCCCACTAGATTGGGAATTTTTTAACTCTCAAGCTTCTCCACACTGAGCCTCCAGCAATTTATCTATTACAGTTTAAAGTGTTCTCACTGATACTGGTTCCAGCTGCAGGCTCTGCTCTGGTAATTCTCTGTATCCACCTGTCTCTCCAGTTCTCAGGGCAACAGTTTTCCATGTGACTTCAACTCTCTGATGGTTGGTTCTTGGGAGAGTTGCTGATTTTCAGTTTCTTCAGCATTTTTCTTATAAAAATGAGAGTAACAAGTTCCAAGCTCTTTATATGTAGAACTGGAAACTAGAAATCAGTGCACTTCTTATTACAAATCAGTAGAAGTTTCAGATAAACCCAGGACAGTATTTTGACATCAATTTATACTCATTCAAATACATTAATGTCATTGACAACATCCAGCATTCAAACATCAGTTCCTGAGTTCAATAAATCTCATATGGTTAATACGTATACCTTAATTTCAAATCAAAGGATGATGTTGTGGGATAGTATAAGGTTTGAAGTCAGAAGGCTTGAGTTCAAATCCTGGCTCTGTCACATACAAGCTGTGTTATCTTGGGCAAGTAGCCTAGGTCACTGAGTTTATTTCCCAATCTGTTAAGTAGAGCCAATAAATAGTAGCTTTACAGATGATAAAATAATAGAATTCATATAAAATCAATATATAAAAATGAAATACTGTCCTATAAGTAACTAATTAATAGAAATAAGGAGTTTACTTTCCTATTTGTAATCCTCTTTATAATGTCTCTTTAATCTCACAAAGGTAGATATACAGAGCACCATTAAATACTGTCAAGGGGTTTAAACACAGTTCTTTTTTCTTTTTTTTTTATTTTTTATTATACTTCAAGGTCTAGGGTACATGTGCACAATGTGCAGGCTTATTACATAGGTAGGTATACATGTACCATGTTGGCCTGCTGGACCCATCAACCCATCATTAGGTATTTCTCCCCATGCTAACCCTCCCCCTGCCCCACACCTGACAACAGGCCCCAGTGTGTGATGTTCCCCACCCTGTGTCCAAGAAACACAGTTCTTTTTTCAAAAAAAAAAAAAATTTGCACAGAATATTAGAGCTAGAAAAACCACAACAGAAGGGAAGATAGTTGAACTTTCTAAAAATTAATTTAGGTTCACAAGGAAAAAATACACAGAACCAAATAAAAGACTCCTGGGACCATCTTTTCCCCAAGGATAGAAGTCATGTCACCTCTAGGGATACCCTCATTGAGCTTTGGTCAAAATAAAACCATAGAACACTGTCACATGAACTGCTGCTAGTCAGCTCTCTACCTTATGAAACTGATTTATGTTTTTATTCCAAATACAGATTTTAGTTGATTTGGGTCTGTATCCTAGCCTGCCAAGGTATTTCTCAGTAATGGTTTTGTCAATTAACAAAAACACCTGCTTGCTCTTAAAGTCTGAGGCCAACTTTTTGTAGATCCTAAGTATATGCCTTCAGGCACAAGTTACAGAAATCATTTCTGACTCTCTTAAGTAAAAATGGAAAATGTATTGAGAGGGAATTAGGAAGTACAGGAAACACAATTACCTTTTAGTAGAAATTGTCAATTTAAGATACTTTCACCACCATCATCCCACACTACTGCCCCTGCCCCAAGACATTGATACTGCCTCCGTCTTGAATGTACACTAAAATCTCTTTGCCTTGTTTGGATTTGCTCAAGAGAGCATCTGATAGGCCAAGACTCTGCCACATTCTTGGAACTCAGAAAGTAGAGAAAGAAAAAACTCTTCTGATAACCTCTCACCATGAGTAGTGAGAGGCTGGACACTACCCTCTATATCATGAAAACCACACATGATAGGGAAGTCTCCTAAAAGAGCAGCTAAAGTTGAACACTGGAAAGTCAAAAAAGATCAAAGTTCACCATAAGAGAGGGCATTTTTATTTTTCAAAATGTTTTGGAATAGCATAAAGAAAAATTTATATTCAGAGGCTATATATTGCTACAGGTATATCTGTTGGTTACAACTATCATCTGTTTTGACTGGCCTGTGTTATAAAATATTTTCACAGTCATCCTGCATTTAAATGCATATGAAGCAGATTTAATTAAACAAGATAGATGAAAGTTGTAATATAATCTTGGGTCAAATAAAAAAGTGGGGTTATGAAGCAATGAGACCAGTTTTCTAGTGTGATTTATGAATAAGCTGTAAGGGTAATTTCAACAGATGAGTCCGGAATTTTTTTTTTTTTTCGAGATGGAGTCTTGCTCAGTTGCCCAGGCTGGAGTTTAATGGCACAATCTTGGTTCACTGCAACGTCTGCCTCACAGGTTCAAGGATTCTTCTGCCTCAGCCTTCCAAGTAACTGGGACTACAGCTGTGCACCATCACACCCAGCTAATGTTTGTATTTTTAGTAGAGATGGAGATGGGATTTCACCATGTTGGCCAGGCTGGTCTCGAACTCCTGACCTCAGGTGATCTGCCCACCTCTCCCTCCCAAAGTCTTGGGATTACAGGCATGAGCCATTGCGCCTGGCCCAGAATTTTTTTTTTTTTTTTTTTTTTTTTTTTTTTTTTTTTTTACCGTTGGCAGTAGCATTGGAATAAAGAGGCTATGGTGAGGGATAGCTTGGTTTTGGTTTTTGTTGTTGTTGTCTGTAAATGCTGATATATTTGTTTAGGAATGAGTCTTTTTACCACAGAGTCCCAAGATAAATGTACCACATATAACAAACCATCCTTCATGTACCAAGAAAAAATACCTGCTCCTAGACATGAGCTTTCCTAAGAACAGCAACAGGTAACTTGGGGAAAGGTCTCTTTCACTGGGTAGTTATTGTGTTCAAAAAGCTAAGTGTCCAAGCCAGCAAGAGAGAGTTTCAAGGAAACGCATCAGAATAAATAATATGGGCATGCATGCAATGAACCAAAAGGATCCACACAAAAAGGAAAACAAACTGGACTTGCAAGATAAAATTTTAAGAAGAGACAACCACAGGCATAGGACGGCAAGGAGAGGAAAGAAATGGAGCAATCAAAATGAGTCAACACAAAATCTACAAAGAAAAGCAGAATTATAGATCTTAGGGGTGAAAAAAACACAACCCCCTAGGGCCATAGAAAGCCCCTGGTGAAGGTGGTACTGCTCACTGCACTAAACACTTCCATTTTTCATCTGCTCAGCTCTGAACACCCAGAAAAGGGCCTCTATCTACAAACCTCTCCACACTCCCCACTGTTAGGAAGTTGGATCCTTAGAGTTGAAAAGTTTCTCTTGGTCTGACAAGGCCCATTATCCCTTGCTGTACTTTTAACCACAGTCAATAACGTGTCCCTTTCCCTTCCGTTATTATTCTTCAGTATTTATAGATGCATCAGTGGTTTCTTTCCTTCAAAATGTGCATATTCAATTCCCTCAATCCCAGTTGCCTTCAAAATGTATGATTTTGAAAAGTGTGGGAAGGAGAGAGAGAGACAAAGGTTATCTTTATGAAACTTTGCATATCCCCAGCCATCAATGTCTCCTCAATAATGAGAAAGGCCAACCTGGACCAGGCATTTAGTCCCCTAAGTGAGCACATCTATCAGCCTTCCCTACATATTGATTAGTTGATTGATTTTTAAGATTTATAGAAATGCACTCACTGCCAAGGTCTCTGGGCACCTCTACGACAGTAACATTAAGCAACATAAAGAGGTGGACGCTCCTTGTCCCAAAGGCTTCCTCTTACCATTCAAGAGTTTTTTTAAATGCCCATTAAGAGGTAGACTCTCTGCCATGCACTGAGGGTCATCCAAAAAAGGTTTGCTAAGGAATCAAAAGGAAAAAGTTTCCGATGTCATAACAAGCTTAGACAAAAAGCCCTCTCTCCAGTCTTCAGAAAATGAAAGAATCATGATCTTGGGAAGGACCTTAAAAACCATTACTGACGGTTCCCACTACACCCATGGCGTAGTGACGGTCTTTCACTGGTCCACATGAAGTTAGAAAAAAGCCAACATAGTAAGTTTTCTTAAAAGCTAACTCAATGTAAAGAATTAATTATTATTCTGAGATAACATCCTTCCTAATTTGTGGTATTAAAATATATTTTATTGTAAAAATGATGGTGACAGTAGTTGGTAGTTATTTTAAATAATATCTCTACTTAAGAAAGCAACAAATTGGCAAGATGTCTATGTGAATTCCCAAAATTCCCTTTGAAATGTTATTGGTCAATGAAATTCAAAATCTAGAAACCACTAGATTTTGTACATAGGAAAACTGAAGCTCCAGAGGGCTGAGTGACCACAAAGGTCCTCAACCCGTTAGTAAGACATGTGCATGAAGATACAGACCTCCTAACTCCCACTAATCCGTGCTGCCTCTTCCGAAGCTCCAGGGTTCTGAAAAGTCCACCTCAGCCCTCAATAGTGGATATTTGTCATTTCTTGACACTCCAATTCAGAAATTTGTCCTCTTTGAGGCATTTCTCCTCATTGTTTAGGTCTTGGTGTGAGGTAGATTTCGGCACTTCCATCTAAACCTGACAAGCTCAAGATACTGGACAATTAGAGTGAGAAAGAAAGAGCTGGCATGGGCACAAGAATGCAAAGGATTATGGAAAATCTAAGAAATGTGTCTAGAAAGGAATCATGGGTATGGCAACATGGAACTGAGATAAATCAACCTGTGAAAAATGGACGTCTCTATGTTGCAATAAAAACTTTATTTACAAAAATAAGTGTCAGCCTGGATTTGGCACACTTGCTCTAGTTTGCTGACTCCTGAACTAGGTTTTTAAAAAAGCCTAGTAAGCTTTAAGGGCACCAGTACAGCCAAGGAAACCACAGCCCCTAGACTGACTAGAAAAGTCTGTGACTAACAATTTGAGACATAAAGCAACTCTACCCACATTGCTGCTTCACAGAGTTCTCCTCTCATTGTGTGTTCTTTCCCTGGTGAGCCTCATCAAAGCTCCTTTGGTTGCAAGAAACAGAATCCACTTGAGTTCGATTGGATGCAAAAAGGAAGAATTAATTACAAGGACACAGGGGAATGCCCCAGAGCTCAAGAGCTAAAGGGAGTTAGGATCTTCATTCATTTCTCACTCCCTCTCCCATGGTCCTGTCTCTCCCTCCCCTTCTCTCTGCACATGCTGATTCAGTTCTGTCTCTCTGCAAACAGCTTTCTTTGCCCCTAAGTGAATATTCTGGACCATGATCCTCAGGTCTGATCAGCTGTGACTGGCAAAGCATAGTCAACATGACACAAACTGGATTCTGGACTCTACCCTTGATGGTGAGGCAGTTTCATGGTGGCCAGCAGGGACTGAGCTGGGTAGAGAGCTGTGAAAGTATCCTACAATACCCCATGGTCCTTCCTGACATTGCCTTTGCCAACCTGGCCAGCCCTCCTTCCCTGCTCCTCCGCAGTCCACTACACTGCAGTCACCCTGAGCTGGCCTTGCCATCCTTTCTCTCTTACCTCAAAGACTTTGCCCAAGCTGGTCCTTCCACCTGGGAGCACACTCGCCCCCCTTTCACCTGGCTAACTCATTCTTGCCTCCCAGGTCTCCATGTAGGTGCTGTCTTGGAAAAGTCAGATGCTTGTTTCCAGAAGTCTTGGAAAACTCAGATGCTTTTCCAATATGAATTTCCTCCAGCAGTCTTAGAAAAGTCAAATGCTTCTCGTGTCTACTTCTACAGCTCCCTAGACTATTGTAGCAGTTAACGCTCTATACTATGATTTACCTACCTCTCCAACCTGCCTGCAAACTTCTCAAAGACAGTTTTCCCAGAACCCAGGCCTGTGCCTGCCCAGCACATTGTCAGTGATCAATAAATACTTGCTAAACAAATGACCCTCTCAACTTCCCCACCCTCCCCTTCCTTCTCTGCACCAGCCAGCTGAGCTTCAAAATCAATTGTTCCAACAACAATGTTAGAAACTTTCCCAATCCCTTCACACTCTGTATTACTATGCCTTACCAGCCCTGCTCATCCTCATCCCTGATTCAATTCAAACCTCTCTTTTCTTCCTGGGCCGCCCAACACTGCTGGACAAATTGCACACAGATGCTGGACGGTACCATTCCAATCGAAGGGCTCCAGTCTCCAAGGAGCAATGAGTGGAGTTTAGCAATTTTGTAACTTTCTCTAGTCTGGTACATTTTCCATCCCTTAAGCAGTTATTCTAAAACTTTCCTAGCATGGAGTTTAACTTAAGTCTTAGTTTGCTGCTGTCATGATTCCATCTGTCTGGAAATGTTGATAGAGCTATTAAGAAAGTGTCCTCTGAAATCTGCTGATACTGTGGCTTGAATTGTGTCCATAGCTGGGGTTTAGACTGCATAGTGAGGGGAATGAGGGAATCTGCAGATCCCTTCAAGCAGAATTATTGTAAGGCACAGCGATGTTGTGCTAACAACAGAGGCTTAATCATTGGAGCATTCTCAGGGATTCTGAGAATAACAGGTGGCTATTATTCAAATATATCCCTAAGCCAGTCCTTGGGTGCTTGTCTGTATACAAGTGAGAAAGATGCTATGAGTAAAAATGAAATAAACAGTTTCCCTTCATATTGTAGCCCATCAAGGCCTGAGTAACACAGCTTTGGATCATGCCAACACAGAGACTCAGAGGGGCCAGGTGGCTGCAGGCCAGAAGGAGTGGTGGGAAGGACTGTGGCCCAGAGGAGCTGCATGGCATCAGAGGAGTAACCTCTGTACCTGGTCATGCAGCAGCCACCCACTCAGGCCACTGGCAGAAACCCATGGTGGGTGCCCAGTGGGCTTCATGGACACCCTGACACCACAGGTGGAAGTGGGTGTGGATGTGTCTCTATGCATGTAAAAGACATTCTGGTAACCCCTGAAATACTTGTGGGGCTTTTTGAGGGGCTGATGAGAATAGTGAAAAAGGAGATACTGAGCTAGAGTGACCTGGGTTACACTTTACTACTTTTCTTAATCTTTGCCCCACCTCCGAGCACTGAATTTGCCTCTTACTTCACAGAGGAAATAAAGGCCATTAGATGTAGGCTTCTACAATTTCTTGTCTTTTTGTTTTTTGGGGTTTTTTTGTTTGTTTGTTTGTTTGTTTGAGACAGAGTCTCACTCTGTTGTCCAGGCTGGAGTGCAGTGGCATGATCTCAGCTCACTGCAATCTCCACCTCCCAGGTTCAAGCAATTCTCCTGCTTCAGCCTCCCGAGTAGGTGGGATTACAGGCCCCCACCACCATGCCCAGCTAACTTTTGTGTTTTTAGTAGAGATGGGGTTTCCCCATGTTGCCCAGGCTGATCTTGAACTCCTGACCTCAGGTGATCCACCCGCCTTGACCTTCCAAAGTACTGGGATTACAGGGGTGAGCCACTGCTCCAGGCCTACAATTTCTTGTCTCCTCTCCAAATACCTAAGCCTAAATCCTTGCCTGCATCACTGTGACAAGAGTGATGGCAGTTAGGAGAGAGAGAACACGCTGGAGCTCCCACAGGGGGCTGAGGGGCAATGCTGATGGGACAAAGCAAAAGTGTAGTGAGCATGTCTGAGGCTAGGGCAGATGGTCTCAGGGAAATTCTGAAGAAAATCTGAACTTCATTCTATAGCGCCACTGAATCCTTTAAAAATAGTTCCTTCTTGAGAGGAGGAACCATGTCTTAGTAATCTTTGTATTTCCAGTGACAAATACAAGTTCTGGCATCTAGTAAAAGCAAGATGAATAAATGAAGGAGTAAGTAGAGGAATTAAGGAATTCCCCTAACTAGGATGAGTTGATATTTCTAGAGAAAAGAAATTTGGGAATAATAGTGTTCATAGCTGCAACAATCTGAATGTCCCCCAAAATTCATGTGTTGAAACTTTATTGCCAATGTGATAGTATTAAGAGGTAAGGCCTTTAGGAGATAATTAAGTCATGAGGGTAGAGTTCTTGTGAATGAGACTAGTAACCTTATTAAAGAGGGGCAAGGAAGCATTTGCCACTTTTTGCCCCATCACCTTCTGAGGCACCATCTTGGAAGCAGAGAGCAGCCCTTACCAGCCTCTGAATTTTCTGGTGCCTTGATCTTGGACTTCTCAGTCTTCAGAACTGTGAGAAATACATTTCTATTCTTTATGAATGACCTAGTCTCTGGTATTTGATTATAGCAGCACAGAGTAAGACAATAGCTAAAATAATATTCACCCAGGGACTTCATTTAGATATATGAATATGGATACAAGAGATACAGTCTTGTCTTCAGTGCACAACCCCAGACTGTTGGAAAGGAAGAAGAGCTCACTCAGATCTGGACTACGCCTACATCAATACTTCACAATATTTTAAAATCATATACCCACTAGGAAAAATCTTACTTGCCACAGTCCTCCGGCATAAGGGTTGAGGGTTGGAGGGAACGGTGTGCCAAGGGGCGGTGGGCTGGGCTTTAAAAAGTTAGTTAAGGAAGAAGAAGAAACAAAGAAAACAGAAGAAACAGCAGGCTCCACAAACACAAAACCAAGCCACCATGGCAGCTTCAGTTTGGGAGGAGGTTGAAGTCTAACTCAGGAAGGAAGAAGTGGTGCCACCCATTGTAATCTCATCTGAATAGCTTTACAAGTGGACTGTTGGATCAAAATGCCCTCCCAGAGAACTTTCCCTGGTCTGCAGGTCAGATGAACTAGAATTCTTCTTATGTCATGTCCAAAAAAAACTTGGATTGGTATAGAAAGGCAATAAACTTAAAAGCAGTAGATCTCTTATGTTTTTCTCTCAAGATTGACATTTATCAATAAATATCAGCTTCTACCTGGCCCAGACATGTGATATTTAGTCATACATGTCACATTTGCAGTGAAAAAGTTCACTGACCAAAAAGATAAAATGAAATAAAATAAAGTAAATCATTTAAATTAAATATTTTCTTTATTAGATTTCATTTTCCAGCTGTTTTAACGTAATAGAATTTTTTTCCTTAATTTCAGACTACATAATGCTTTCTGACTGAACGGTGATTATCTTTCCAGCCCAATGGCCTTTTTCTGTCAATGGCAATTAAATCCACAAAGATGATTTCTTTCTAACATTTGAGATTCTTGTTTTCCCATTGTACAGCGGACGTTTCGCTCAAGTCAACCAGATTTTGTTAGGAAATTTTATTTGATAAGACGGGATCTAAAAGTCCCAAATTCAGATGCAAACATCTTAGGGGCGTGCCAGTGGCAAATTTTTCCTGTGTAATTACTACAGGTCTTTGTGCATATTGATAGGATGAAAACCAGATCTGCTGGTCTTGTATTTTCTGTTTTGTTTTCTTTAAGTGTGTTTTCTGGATTCACATCTCTCTTTGTTTCAATAAAGACCTCTGCAAAATTTCCTTAAATGTTGTTTACTATTGTGGGGCTACATAGTTTTTTACATAAGATTTTAAATCTCATTTCATATGTTAATTGCCTACCACTTAGTGAGCATGGGTGCATCTTTTAGAAAAAGGTGAACGAAATAGACCTCAAAAACAAAAAAACCTCTGCATCTTAAAGTTATTTTCAGACCATAAAAAAATAGCCAAGTCACAGTATAATACTAAGCTTTAAGTCTTTCTTTCCCCCCCCACCCCCATCTCTAAACTATGCAAATCAATTCTAACATGTTGATGTGTTTTAAATGGTTTTTACAGTCTCACAACTGCAGCTAGAAACCTTCACTTACTCCTCTGACAATAGATGAAACTGATGGAAACAATCCAATTGATCCTATGCTTTCATCCAGAATGTCATTTTTTTCTACCTGGTTTTTATTCAGCAATCTAAATACAATTAGATTCTACCAACGACCAGTGAGCAGTATTTGATGTAGATGTTTGAAAAGAAAAAAAAATTAAGAAAACTCTTCTAGAGTCAGATTTCCTAAATGCCCAGATAGGAAAGACAAATCAATTCACACTTTATTAGGCCTGCAGAAGGAACCTGGCCAAGACAATCTAAAGTGTTGTTTTTCCTCCATTTCGCTTTAACTGATGATTAGACCTTAGGTGATCATGGTTTTTTGTTTGGAATTTTATATTCTATTTGAGCATAACATTATTTATCTGGGCCACTATAGACATTTGGGCAAAGCTATTTAACTTTAATAAGAATAATGACTGCCACTGATTAAGCTTCCTGCCAGGAACTGAACTAATATCACCAAAAAAATTATGTGTGTATGTATACACATGCATTTGTATGTATTTAATTTTCACAACGACCCCATGAAGGAGATCTTATTACCTCCATTATAAAGATGAGAAAAATAAAGTTTAGAAAGCTTTAGTAACTTACCCAAGAAAATATCAGAGGTAGACATTAAAGCCAAGCCTGTCTGATTAGAGTTCATGACCTGAATCTCTCTGCTAAAGGCCATATGGTATTTATTGTATATTCTTCATTCCTAAAATACTTGTCATCCAAGGACATGGGCCTCTAATCCCAGAATCACTGGTGTAAGGTCTCTAATCCACTTGAAACCCAGAGCAAAACTTTTCCAAATTTTGAGCTTTCAGAAGCTTCTAGAGTTTCCAAAAATGTAGATATGCAAGGGCAATGAAGATGACATATCATGTCTGTTCTCTGACAATCACTCATACCTGGTAGTCAGGGGAAAAGTAATAAAATAATAATAACCTGTGTTTATCTCCCTGCAAAATTCTCCCACCCTGTAGGCTCAGAGGAATCATTAGCTGCTGTAGCTGTTTTGAAGAGTGGTTCCAAAAGTAGCTCAAATCACAAATATAACAAAATGTTACTATCTTTTGAGAATCAGAAAGTGGTTTCACTCAAATCTAAATATCTTGATGTGCAGTAGAATCACTGATATGTTTTTTAAAGGGAGAAAGTTTGAAATTTACAGCCATGAAACCTGCTATTTACTTTCATGGTACTTGCATATAATAGAGCACTTTGTAATCATGCACAGTGAAGATCATTAAAGCACTTCACTAATGTACCGATGCACTTTGATGGGAAAAAAAAAAAAACAGAAAAAAGGTGGCACTCTTTCAACTGAACAGAAGTTTTCTTTAATTTGTAGAGAAAAAAAAGAGTTCATTCTAGAACGACACCTGCATAAAGCTTTTGAAATACGCTATTTCAATCACTGTTTCAAACACAAGGGACTTTTTTTGTAACAGTTCTTCCTTTTTTAAAAAAAAATTAATCTCACACCTGTAATCTCAGCATTTTGGGAGGCTGAGATCATGAGGGTGGAGATCGAGACCATCCTGGCTAACACAGTGAAACCCCACCTCTACTAAAAATACAAAAAATTAGCCGGGCTCCCAGCTGCTCGGGAGACTGAGGCAGGAGAATGGCTTCAACACGGGAGGCGGAGCTTGCGGTGAGCCGAGATTGCACCACTGCACTCCAGCCTGGGCAACAGAGCAAGACTCCACCTCAGAAAAAATATATATTTTTTTATTTTTCATTTTACTTTAAATTCTAGGATACATGTGCAGAACATACAGGTTTGTTATATAGGTATACATGTGCCATGGTGGTTTGCTGCACCTATCAGCCCATCATCTAGGTTTTGAGCCCCCCATGCATTAGGTATTTGTCCTAATGCTCTTCCTCCCTTTGCCCCCCACACCTGGGCCTGTTGTGTGCTGTTTTCCTTGCTGAAACACAAGGGATTTTATATAGCCATTTGTTATAACTTATAGTTTAACTTTCTCAAAACTCATTCTGTACTGTTCATTTGTTCAAATGACATTTGATCTATGCTTTAAATTAAACATTTTGCTATTAAACTGAAATTTTAAAAGACAAGAGAATGAGGGATAATAATTGCAGCTTTCTCCCAGAGGTGAAAAAGCCGAACAGTCTCCCACCCTGAAGGCACTAAGACAGGAAGATGAAGATTTCCAAGAATTTTCAAAATAATAATTGATGTGTTTTGCACATTTTTGAAAATCTGTAATTTCCAAAAAATTATTAAACATAAACTTGTATATTCATTGCTCATTTGTGGAACATATGGGTAACTTCTTTATTTTGATGATAGAAGAAAGCAAAGAAAAAAATGAAAGTGAATTGTTAAAAAACTATCTCAATATTAGCAATGACTTTGTCCTCAACAGTTTGGAACTCTGGATTTCAAACAAGGCAAATAAACATGACCTGAAATAGTTTAAAACAAAGTCAGTTTTCATTTTTTAGCATCCACCAAAAGAGTTTTTTAATATAATCACAAATGCATTCTGATTTAGTGAAAAAAACCATAGATTGGAAATAATAATGTTACTGATGATTAAGAATCTACCAAAGGCCAATTACATACTAATTGTGTTATAAAAATTATCTCATTTAATTTAATTCTCACTTTACATATGAAAAAACCAATACTCATGGGGTCGCAGCACCAGGCAGCAACCAGTGTGTTGGTAAGGCCATCTTTTTGGCTTGGTTAAGATGTGTAGTTGGCCTAATGGAGTAATTTTGTGATTGTCACCTACAATAATAACCTGATGCATGACCAATGTGGAGAAAGAAAAAAGGCTCAAATCTAAGGGGCAGGATGGCCACTCTTCAGAGTGCAGCATGGCCATGGCCAACTACATGTCATCTTTCATAAGAGCCCCTGGTCAACAAGGAATGACTAATAAAAGGAAAATGTTGGAAGAGAGAGTTTGTCATTCTTCCTTCCCTTAGATCCTCTCCTTTCCCTTTAATGAGGACATTTGGGATTGATTTTATATAAAATCTTCATGAGTTTTCTTCATCAGCAACTCAGACCATTCAGTCCTTGGCTCACTTCAGTGGGATGACCTCTTTACCAGTCTCTTGCTCCCTCTAGGACCCAGCTCTCAGGTCTCAGAAAGCCTCCTCTGACCCACTGCCACCCGAACTGATCACTCCTCACTTGCCTTCTTTCTTCACTCTATACAGTGCTTGCAATCTTCCTTCCCCACCCACAAGCTCTTCAAGGGCCAAAATTCTACTCCCACTTCTCCTGTCTCTCCAAGTGCCTACTAAATTAACGCATGAATAGTAATTTTATTCTTATTAGGTTGAAGATACAGAACCCAGAGGAAACGACCTCTAAACCACACTAACCTGTTAGGGTGCCCATGACTCAGGGACTCAGACTGCTTAATGCATTATTCAGCCAGAGTATTGATTCTGTTTTCCATCAGTAATAGATGTACATGCCCTGTTTCCAAACAATATCTCAGTAAGTATAAGATAATTCTACTTCAGTTAAAACCTGCCACTGGTTTCTTTTTTTTTTTTTTTTTTTTTTGAGACGGAGTCTCGCTCTGTCGCCCAGGCTGGAGTGCAGTGGCCGATCTCAGCTCACTGCAAGCTCCGCCTCCCGGGTTCACGCCATTCTCCTGCCTCAGCCTCCCGAGTAGCTGGGACTATGAGCTGCTTAAACACTGCTTTTTATGAGCTCAGTGCTCCTGGGTTCATCAAAATTCTTGTCTGTGAATGAGCCTTCTTAATTACATCTCTCTGGATTTTGGCGTCACTCCTCATTATGTAATCCTACCCATCTGTATTAGTTTGGCTAACCAATGTTGTGATATTAAGAAGGCCTAGATTTCTTAGGAGTTCTTTTGGTTTTTGTTTTTTGTTTTGAGACTGAGTTTCGCTCTTGTCACCCAGGCTGGAGTGCAATGGCGTGATTTCGGCTCACTGCAACCTCTGCTTCCCGGGTTCGAGCAATTCTCCTGCCTCAGCCTCCTCAGTAGCTGAGATTACAAGTGCCCGCTACCATGCCCAGCTAATTATTGTATTTTTAGTAGAGACAGTTTTAGTAGAAACAGGGTTTCTCCTGACCCCAGGTGATCTACCCACCTCAGCTTCCCAAAGTGCTGGGATTACAGACATGAGCTACCATGTACGGCCTTCTTAGGAGTTTTGTAGCACGAAAGTTTGTTTTGCTTATACAAAGTCCAATTGGGACTTCGGAGAACAAGGTTGTCCTCCATCTAGTCACAGTAGCAGGGGAAGAGAGCAGATGAAAGGACAACTGCCTCCACCTAAAAACGACTCCTCTGTCTTCCATTCATAGTTCGTCGGCTGGCCAAAGCTGGTCACATGGTCCCAACCTGCTTGCAAGGGAAATTAGGAAATGTTCCCAGTTCTCACCACCCCACTGGCTCGTGCCCATGTTTTCCATAATTTATGTTCTAATTCCACAATTTATGTCATAGATGGAATGTGCTTGTTTTATCCATACTTTCCTAACCCTGAGTTCCTTGAAGTAGGGGCTTTGTCATATTCAGCACAGCTTAAGAATGTTTATTGGGTTCACGAGAATCAGAATGGATCCAAAAGTATCTCTGAGAAAACAGAAACAAGAAAAAGAACAACATTTATTGAAATTCAAAGGCAAAAGCCTCTCTTTAGAAAACGCTTCCCCATTTTCTCATGTTTGGTGGGTAGAGCAAGATGGCATCACTTGAAAACATTGGCCATAACTGAACAATATATTACAGATTTGTTTAATATTGGCAGTTCTTTAAAAATGTTCCTTTGAGCAGAGTCCCAGCAAAGCGAAGCTTTCCCTCCCAGCACTGCTTTAAAAGTTAGGAGAAAGCTTTCTGCCCATTCCAAATCACCAAACGTAAAGTATCAAGTCATAAATGCCCTCCAGTGACTGACTGAGCTAGCCAGGCTGTTTTGTTTCCCTTCTACTTCGCAGAAAGAAAAGACAGTAAAAGTTCCTTCAGCGAGCTGCCAAGGTGCTCCCAGGCCATTGTGCAGAATCATTGTCAGGTTAAATTAGGGAGTACAGACTCCATGAGTGTAAAAAAATCAATACTTGATGGAAGATTGCTCCCCGGAAAATCTGTTTTGATTCCAGGATTAATTCGCGACCAAAGGCTTCTGCAAAATGACATGCCATTAGTCAGAAAATGAACACATTCTATCCTTGAAATTGGATGGAAATATGTCAGCTGATTGACCCATTCTTTCTCCTCACTCTCTGGGCAGAAAGAGTGGGTGTGGTAGCTGTGTGAATTAGTGCCCCAAACCTGGTCCACTTTCAAAACAGGATAAAAAATATATATTTTTTTAAAATCCAATGTGAATTGTGAGTAGTCTCTAGGCCATTGTTGGAGAGCTATTGCAAATGTGTTTCGTCAAGGCAAATGCATTTGTCTGGAAGGCCCAACTCTCCTGAGTTTTCTGTGCCTCAGAATCAACCCTACTAAGAATCTTAAAATAAAACAAGGATTTTCCCCCGCATAGCAGTGACCTGCAATATTAATGACAATGTAATTTCTTTGTCATATATAAAGTAACACTCCTCTCACTCTTTGTCTATTAAGCTTCTTCAACTAAAAAGTTTTTGGAAGAAGCAAGTTCCAGCTCTTCATTCAGGCTAATGTCACAGGTCTTCAGGGCCTCTCCTTGTGCAGTGAGATGGGCAGCAGGGATGAATTTGATTCCACAGACTTTAACACATGTAAAAGTCACTCTCTTTATCTCTTTTAAATCAAACTCAATCCAATTCTGAGGCTATCAGTCATCATTAGGAATGTTTCTTCCTCCCCACAATGATGAAAAGGCCCCAGGAACTTTGACAGAGCAAATGTTCAGCGACACCCTTCACTTTTTTATTTATTTATTGAGACAGAGTCTCCCTCTGTCGCCCAGGCTGGAGTGCAATGGCACAATCTCAGCTCACTGCAACCTCCACCTCCTGGGTTCAAGCGATTCTCCTACCTCAGTCTCCCAAGTAGCTGGGACTACAGGCACACACCACCATGCCCAGCTAATTTTTGTATTTTTAGTAGACACGGTGTTTCACCATGTTGGCCAGGCTGGTCTTGAACTCCTGACCTCAAGCAGTGCACCTGCCTTGGCCTCCCAAAGTGCTGGAAGTACAGGCATGAACCACCACACCCGGCCTTCTCTTCTATCTATTCCAGTCCCCACTGATTGCCTCCTGGTCCAAGCCTGCAGTCTGTTGAAGGCACGTGGTCCTACTATTTTACTCAGGCACAGAAAACTTTGTCAACCTTGGAGGTCTGGGACCTAGATTCAGACTTCTCTCTCCTCTCCACTTCCACACACCCACCATCTGCTCTAAAAGACACATACCTCTCTCTCCTGTTTCTCCTCCTCCAGTCTCCTCAATAAGCTCATCATTGCAAAAACTAACAGAAGAAAAGGAGTCATGTTCCAACACCAAGTTATCTGGCCTTTTTGCAAGTGAGCACAAATTCCTTGTTTGCTTTTTGGAATTTGAGAGGGGGAAATTAAAGGAAGACAAAACCCATTTAATATATTAATAATTCATATACCCACAGACACACCCTGAAAGGCCAGTTCTGCAGCATCTCCATCAAAGCTTCCCTGGCTGTCCCTGCCTCTGCCCATTGAGACACAGACCTCATCTCCCGGCAGAAAAGGACATTTTAATCTACTTGCTGATGTCCTCTGGGTCTGCACCATGGCTGCTAACAGTGTCAAACATGCTGAATGTGTGGAACCAGAGGAGGGTCATGACATTAGATGTTTGTATTCATTTCGCTGGGAGAGAATTTGCCAAGGTGAAGCTCACCTCCTTCTCGGAGCACCTTTCCCTGCAAATACCCAAGACAAAGACAGAAATCACACAACTAACAACCAGGCAGCAGAAACAGTCCCCTCAGGAGAGGACCCACAGGGCTGAGCCTCATTACTCATGGTGACTTCATTAGAATCCTTCACTCGGAGTAAATGAAGACGGCAGGAGATTGTCTCAAAACCTGCATTTAAAAAAGAAAAGCTTCAGCGTTGCTGCGGAGGCACTGGTGCTCCAGAGAACTCCTTGTTATCCCAGCTTAACAGTTGGCCCTCTGGACTATAGTCTGTGTTGACAATATTCCATGTTCATGAAGGAAAAGGAACCTTAGAGAAGAAAACTGATGCCAACACCCAAAGATGGCATACCAGCCAACATAAGGCATGTAATTTCAAGACTTCAATTTGCCAGACCGGCCTGAGCCTTTAGGCACCCGAATTAGTGGCCCCAGGCTGCAATTACAGTAGCATGAATCTTCACTCTTTAAAAATGTGTGAACTATTGTGAAATGAAATAAATATAGTAAATGATTACACAGTTCTATCAGAAGGTTTTCTCACAGTTGCTTGTAAATGGGAAGAAGAAAGTATCGAAGTCACATTAAACACCAATATGTTCTAGTAACACATAATATTCATGTTTATTCTTTTGCATGGTTACTGATATGCTAGTATTATCATAAACCAAAAATAAAACTTCTGAACAAATGGAAAGAAAACTGTCAACATCCAGTCCCCTCTAAACATGAAAAGATACTGTTCTTTTTAATTCAACTGGAATTAAGACCACATCTCTGAAATCTTTCCCAAGTAAATAAAGACTGAAGAAGTTGGCATTACAATTGACTACACTATAATATTTCCCCTTTCCCACAAGAATCTTAAATATTAGTGCTCGGTTGCTGAAAGTCTCTCTCTCTTATTTCTGTT